>NC_137801.1:36384825-36984825 GCF_963383645.1 Muscardinus avellanarius
AGGGATGGAACCCAGGGGCCCTCTACCTCTGGGCTACACTCCCAGACCTATTTTATATTTTATTTGGAAACAGGGTCTCTTAAGCCAGCTCAGGCTGGCTTCGAACCTGCGTGATCATCCTGTCTCAGCCTCCCAAATGCAGGGATTACAAGTGTGGGTCACCATGCCCAGCTTTTATTCTTTATTTTGAAACCGGGTCTCACTGAGTTGCAGAGGGCCTCACTAAGTAGCTGAAGCTGTCCGCGAATCATGATCCTCCTGTCTCAGCCTCCCAAATGCTGGGAGTACAAGTGTGTGCCACCACGCCCGGCTGAAACATAATCTTGATAAATTGCTGAAGGTCTTGCTAAATTGCTGAGGCTGTCCTTGAACATTCAGTTCTCCCTTCTCTTCCTCCCAAGTACTGGGATTACAGGTGTGTGGGATCATGTTTGGCTCTTTCTAAAGCTCCAGTTTGGTCCTTGTACCTACATACTCACCAATTCCAGACACCTTTGTGCATACAGTTTTTCTTTTTTTTTAATTTGGTATGGGGGATTGAACTCAGGGCTCTTCTCCTGCTGAGCTACTCCTCCACCCAGCCGTGTGTGTGTGTGTGTGTGTGTGTGTGTGTGTGTGTGTGTGTGTCTGTGTGTGTGTCTGTCTGTGTGTGTCTGTGTGTCTGTGTATTTTTGGCACTGGGTATTGAGCCCAGGCGCAGTCTACCGCCAAGCTACAACCTCATTCCTGTTTTTTATTCTTTTCTTTTTTTTTTTTGCAGTACTGGGGATGGAACTCAGGGGTATCTACCTCTGAGCTACACCCTCAGCCACCCTTAGCCACCCTCAGCCCTATTTTTTTTTTTTTTTTGGTACTGAGGATGGAACCTAGGGGTATTCTACCTCTGAGCTATACTTCCAGCCCTATTTTTTATTCTTCATTTCGAAACAGGGCCTCGCTGAATTGCAAAGGGGCTCGGTAAATAGCTGAGGTTGACTGCGAAGCACCATCCTTCTCTCTCAGCCTCCCAAAAACTGGGATTACAAGCATCCACCACCACGCCTGACTATTCTTTATTTTTGAAATGGTTTCACTAGTTGCAGAAGGCCTCACTAAGTAGCTGAGGCTGGCCGTAAACCGTGGTCCTCCATTCTCAGCCTCGCAAGTACTGGGATTACAAACGTGCACCATCATGCCCAGCTTGCTTTTTTTTTTTTTTTTTTTTTTAAACAAGGTCTTGCTAAGTTGCCAAGGCTGGCCTTGAACCTGTGATCCTCCTGTCTCAACTTCCCAAGTACTGGGATTACAGTTATGTACCTCCTTGCCCATTAAATGACTTCTTTTTTCCGAAATGAACATAGAAAGCAGGGTTTGGCAGCACACACTTGTAATCCCAGTACTTGAAATGCTGAGAGAGGAGGAGGGTCGCAGGTTTGAAGCCAGGCTCAGTAACTTAGCAAGACCTTGTTTCCAAATAAAATTAAAATAGGGCTGGGAGGTGTCGGGTGTGGTGGCGCAGACTTGTAATCCCCACACTTGGGAGACTGAGACAGGAGGATTGCACAGGTTCGAAGCCAGCCTCAGTTACTTAGGCTTTCGGCAACTTAGTGAGACCCTGTTTCCAAATAAAATATAAAATAGGTCTGAGAGTATAGCCCGGAGGTAGAAAGTCCCTGCGTTCCACCCCCAGTACCACCAAAAATAAATGAATAAATAAATAAATAAATAAATAAATAAATAAGAAAGAAAGAAAATAGGTCTGGAGGCATAATTCTGTGGTAGAATGCCTCTGGTTCAATCCTCAGTACCACCACCCTCCACCCTCACACCAAGAAAAAAAAAAAAAAAAGAGAAAGGGACACAGATCCTCCTTGATAGGAAGGACAGTACAAAGACACTGGAACTCCTTTTTCTACAAATCTTTTTAGAAGTAACTCCCCCATTGGTAAACATTTTTTGGGGGCTTTGGGGATGGAACCCAGGGGCATTTGCCCTCCAAGCTACACCCCCTGCCCTATTTTTTTTTTTATTCTTTATTTTGAAACAGAGTCTCAGTAAGTTGCAGAGGGCCTCACTACGTAGCTGAGGCTGTCCTAATCTTCTTGTCTCAGCCTCCCAAATGCTGGGATTACAAGCGTGCACCACCATGCCTGACAAACATTTTTTTTTTTCTTTTTGCAGATCTGGGGGTGGAACCCAGGGGCAATCGACCTCCAGGCTACTACACCCCCTTCCCTATTTTTTATTCTTTATTTATCTCCACTAAGTTGTGGAGGGCCTCACTAAGTAGCTGAGGCTGTTCACGAACTGTGATCCTCCTGTCTCAGCCTTCCGAATGCTGGGATTACAAGCCTGCACCACCGTGCCCCGCTGCTGGTAAACATCTTATCATTGCTTTATTTAGGTTTTTTAAAGAGGCACTGTGGTTTGATTGGCTAGAATTATTATATTCATTGTGACTTAAGTTTTTTGCTAGAAAATATAATCATTCCAGGTCATGTGAAATAGTTTTCTTACCAGTAGGGTTATTTTAAGAAATAAAAGTTAGGGAAATAAGTTGATAATTTTTGCCCTAAAAGAACATGAAAACATAATTTGAAACTTTTCTTAAAGATGTATAAAACTAATAAATGTTAAAGAGCCATATGCGTTTATTACTTAGTTGGGAGAAGTTAGAATATAAAAATTCATTTTAAGCTCAAGAAGTTATGTGGCCAGTCATAAGACTTGCTAGAACAAGAATCTGACAAATGGTTTAAAGAATGTATCCAAAACACACAAGTATATTTTTAATTTACCCTTCTAATAGCTTGGAATCTGTTTACAAGTAATGTTGGTTTTCTTCAACAGATTGCCCAGAGTGGAAAAACTAGTGATATGTTTTTCATCTTCCAGAAGGACTGAGAGAGTATATTAAAATGTAATTATCAAGCCAGGCATGGTGGTGTATACCTGTAATCCCAGTACTTGGGAGGCTGAGACAGGAGAATTGCAGGTTAGAGGCCAGCCTGAGCAACTTAGCAAGACTGTTTCAGGAGTAAAGAGCGGGAGTATAGCTTGGAGGTAGAATGCTCTTCAGCTTAATCCTCAGTACCCAAAAAAAGTGGGGGGGGGAGGTCTGTGTATGTTGATACATGTCTATAATCCCAGTAGGACCTTGTTTCAAGACACAAAGAAAATTAAAAAGGACTGGGGTTATAGCTTGGAAGAGGCAGGGCACCCTGGGTTCAATCCCCAGTACCACAAAATTAAAAAAATAGAAATATCACTAGTAAAATGTGGAGCATAGACCTAGTATACATCTTTCAGTTACTTTTTTTATGCGGTGCTGGGGATCAAACCCAGTGCCTCACACACATGGTATGCGAGTGTTCTACCACTGAAATGAGTCCCCAGCCGCCTTTAGTCCCCATTGAACACATTTCCTGAGTATCTTCTAGGTTAGTAACTTTTTTTTTCTTCTTTTTTATTTATTTATTTTTTTGCGCTTTTTTTGTGGTACTGTGATGGAAGCCAGGGGCATTCTACTTCTGAGCCACACCCCCTGCCCTATTTTTTATTCTTTATTTTGAAACAGGGTCTCACTGAGTTGCAGAGGGCCTCACTAAGTAGCTGAGGCTGTCTGTGAACCATGATCCTCCTGTCTCGGCCTCCCGAATGCTGGGATTACAAGCGTGCTCCACCACGCCTGGGTAAAGTTAGGTATCTTGCAAAATGCTTCATAAATACGATAAGGTCCCTGGCCTGTAAATTCAAGTCGTTTAACGAGTGGCAGTTCCTTTTAATTATGATGGAGAAGCATAGATATCTATGGCTATTTCTCATTTTCAAATAGCTGAATGGGGGTAGGGAGAGTCTCTGGCAATGTCTGGTCAACACAGAGCTGTGCTAGCCAGCCCTCATGCTGGTGTAGAGCACGTGCACTGTGGAGTGGTCTTGACATTTCGCTAATGTTGAAGTCAGGCCCTATCTATTTCTGTTTTAAAAGGAGAAAATTACTGAAGCCCATTGTTCTTTGGCAGTAAGAAGGGGTAATTTGGTGAATACTGACTTTTTATTCTCAGGGACATTATCAAGTGCCCAGAATTTCCTTGGTGCCTTATAGAACAGGGGAGAAAACCCGGCAGGCATTCTTGATGTCCTTTGTGGTCTGAGAACTGTGATACTCACTGTATGCACATGCCTCCCAGCACAGCAGGGAGGAAGTTCTTCCTTATGGTTCCATGGCTGAGAGAGAACAAACAGGACCTGGCCCTTTTCTGGGTAGAGTAAGAGATTCACGTCTTGTTTGTGAGGTAGGACTTGAGCAGAGAGGACCATTTTAGGGGAATTTTTGGGTATAGGTTAAGAGAAAAGAGGCAGCCTGCTTCATTCATGTACAGTGATGTAGGTCATTTAATAATAGATTATATGCTTCATATATTGTAAAGTTCTATAAAGCTCATTGTTATATCAGCTTTTTTCAGCTGGCATAACAGTATGTTAGGCTTATTATTAGTATATAGTTTACTGTGTTCTCTGTGTGTGTATGTCTGTGTAATACTTTTACTAGTAGATTTTGTGTGTGTATGTGTGGTGCTACTGATTGAACCCAGTGATGTTCTACCCCTGAGCTACACCCTCAGCCCATTTTGTTATTTTATTTGGAAATAAAATAAAACTTGGGTCACCAAGTTACTGAGAGTCTCACGAAGTCGCTGAGGCTGGCTTCCAACCTGTGATCCTCCTGTCTCAACCTCCTAAGTACTGGGATTATAGATGTGAACCGCCATGCCTGACTTACTAATTGGTTTTTTGTTTTATGTTTTTTTTTTTTTTTTTTTGGTGGTACTAGGGGTGGAACCCAGGGTTTTTTTTTTTTTTTTTTTTACTTCCGGGCTATACTGCTAGACCTGTTTTATACTTTATTTGGAAATAAATAAATAAAATAGGGTCTCACTAAGTTGCTGAGAGCCTCACTAAGTAGCTGAGGCTGGCTTTGAACCCATGCGATCCTCCTGCCTCAGCCTCCCAAGCACTGGGATTACAAGCGTGCACCACCACGCCTGGCTCTCTAATAGATTTTCTTACATCAACTATTCAGTGCTCTTTAAATTAAATTGCTCTTTAACTTAAATTGCTCTTTAAATTAATCTTAGCCAGGCGTGGTGGCGCAGGCTTGTAATCCCAGCATTCGGGAGGCTGAGACCTGGAGGATCACGGTTCGCGGACAGCCTCAGCTACGTAGTGAGGCCTCTGCAACTCAGTGAGACCTGGTTTCCAAATAAAGAATAAAAAAAAAAAAATAGGGCAGGGGATGTAGCTCGGAGGTCAAATGACCCTGGGTTCCATCCCCAGACCCGCAAAAAAAACCCAAGTAAATAAAAAAATTAATTAAGTAATTAATCTTGAACCAGGTGAGGTGATTCACCATTATAATCCCAGCATTTGGGAGACTGAGACCAGAGGATCGTGGTTTGTGGACAGCCTCAGCTACTTAGTGAGGCCCTTTGCAACTCAGTGAGACCCGAGACCCATGCCCAGCTTATTTTATATTTTGAGACAGGGCCTTGCTAAGCTGCCCAGGCTAGCCTCCAACTCCTGCTTAAACCCCAGGTTAGCTGGGAGTACAGGTGTGCCTTACCATACTTGGCACATTTATTGAATTTTTTATGATAAGTATTATTTCAGTTACTTTACTATTTATTCAGGATTGAACCTGCCACTGAGCTACATCCTGCCACTACATCCCCGTTTTTATTTTTTTATTTTTCACTAAGTTGTTCAGGCTGCCCTAAAATTTGCAACCCCTTTCTGCTTCTGTCACATAGCTGGGATTCTGGTAGCTCCCTTCCTTCTTTCCTTCCTTTCTTCCTTCTCTCCCTCCCTCCTTCCTTCTTTCCTTTATGGTACTGAGGATTGAACCCAGAGGCATTCTCCCTCCAGGCTGTACCCCCAGCCTGATTTTATTTCTTACTTGGACACAGGTTGTGCTGGGTCGCTGGGAACCTTGCTAAGTTGCCAAGGCTCACTCTGAGCCTGTGACCCTCTTGTTTCAGCCTTCCAAGTACTGGGAGTTCTGGCGTGTGCCCCCATGCCTGCCCTGCAGCTCTTTGAATTTCTAATTCACACAATTATTCTACATCGATCCTTAAATCAAATGGATAGAATTAACTTAAAAACCAATGTAAGCATAAAACTTTAATATTATAACAAAAGATATATTACAATGCTATTTTATATAGTAAAAGCTGGAAATAACTTCTTGATTAGGTGATTGCTGCCTGAGTGTATGAATGTGTCCTTTGTAGAGTTTATTTTAATTTTTAAAATTTTTTTTTGGTACTGGGGATGGAACCCAGAGGCATTCTATGTCCGAGCTACAGCCCCTGCCCTATTTTTTATTCTTTATTTTGAAACAGGGTCTCACTGAGTTGCAGAGGGCCTCACGAAGTAGCTGAGGCTGTCTGCAAACCACGATCCTCTGGTCTCAGCCTCCTGAATGCTGGGATTACAAGCATGTGCCACCACGCGGCTCCCAGCTTTATTTTTATTTTATTTTATTTTTTAAAAAATATTTATTTATTTTTTAAAGGGTCTAAGTTGTTGAAGGTCTCTGCTGGCCTCGATCCTCCTGTCTCAACCTCCCAAGCGCTAGGATGACAGGCGTGTGCCACCACACCGAGCCAAAATGATGGTTAGATGCCATGAAGTAGGTGGCAATGCCTTAGCAGTATGAATGTTGTCAGGCCCGAGGGCCTTTTCCAACCTTGTCAAGGGGAGTGCTAACCTTCTCTCCTTTCATACAACACTTTTTATTTTAAATTAATTAGTCAGTCTTAAATATTTTCTCAGTTTTGATTTCTAATATGGTAAATATAGATAGATATAACCCACATAAGCAAAAAATTTTTTGAGGTCCTCAATAAGTTTTAAGAATAAAGGAATCTTGACGCCAAAAAGTTTAGAATCATCAGTCCTGAAGAACGAAAAAGAGGACTTAGATTGCTTAACAGTGAGAAACTTGCAAAGTTATAATAATTAAGATAGGGTGGTATTAGTAAGTAGATTAGACCGGTGAAGCAAAATTGAAAAGCCAGAGCCGACTCACACACTCAGTGCTTCTCAACCGTGGCACAAGCCCCGATGTGCAGTGGGGAATGGAGCCCGGCAGGTTGCCGTTCCGGGGATGTGAGGCTCCCTTCCCTTCTCTCTGGTTTTCCTTGCACTTTTTGTGGGAGAAACTGGCTTTTCTCTGAATTTTGCCAACTGAATCTCTATGGTGTTTTTTTAAACCATTACAGGGTTTGGCACTCAATAAAGAAAAACGTGTTCAAATTTGATGGCATTATCATTAGCACACGCAGGCGTCTTTACTCTGTTCCTCTCTTCTGCATTTCCACACTGGTAGTTAGATTTAAAGGTATAGATGGAGAGCAAGGGGGAAATGGGAGAGAGAAAAACGTTCCGAGGTTTTGTGTGTCAGAAGGTACATAGTACTTGGTTGTCTGTTTCTAGAATGACACTAGCAGTTGATCTGTTGCCTGAAGATTCATTGATGATAGTTACAACTCGGTGATGATGGACTTGAAATACTTCTATACAGACAAACTTCTGCCAGGTGTGGTGGCATGTGCCTGTAATTCAGTACTTGGAAGGCGAGACAGGAGAATCGCAGGTCCACGGACAGCCTCAGCAATGCAGCAAAGACTCTCAGCAACCTAGCCACACCTTGTTTCAAAAATATAAAAGGGACTAGAGGAGCCAGGCATGGTGGCACATGCTTGTAATTCCAGCTTTCAGGAGGCTGAGAACGGAGGATCTTGGTTCGCCGACAGCCTCAGCTACCTGTGAGGCCCTCCTCCACAACTTAGTGAGATCCTATTTCAAAATAAAGAATAAAAAAATAGGGTGGGGGATGTAGCTCGGAGATCAAATGCAACTGGGTTCCATCCCCAGACCCACCAAAATAAATAAATAAATAAATAAATAATGGGACTAGAAGTATAGTTTAGAGGAAGATGCCCTTCAGTTTAATCTCTAGTACCAACAAATAAATATGTAAATAAATTAAATATGACGAAACCTCTCTTTGTTTAATATTTGGCATTATACGTATTTCAACAAAACTGAATTACTTTTTTTTTTTTTTTTTTTTTTTTGGCAGTACTGGGGTTTCTGGAAGCTCTTCTACCTCCGGGCTACATTCCCAGACCTATTTTATAATTTTGGAAACAGGGTCTCAAGCCAGCCTCTCAAGTGTGGGGATTACAAGAGTGTGTCTCCACGCCCGGCTTGAGTTACTTTTATTATAAGAAAATCAATTAAAATAAATTCAGGCCAGGCGTGGTGGCACATGGTTGTAATCCCGTCATTTGGGAGGCAGAGACAGGAGGATTGCAGTTTGAGGCCAGCCTCAGCTACTTAGTGAGCCCCTTTGCAACTCAGTGAGACCCTGTTTCAAAATAAAGAATTAAAAAACTAGGGCTGCGGATGTAGCTTGGAAGTAGAATGCCCCTGGGTTCCATCTGCAGGGCTGCAGCAACAACAACAACAACAACAACAACAACAACAAAAACAACAACAAAAACAATAACAGCTATTTTGGTTCTGAATCTTAATTGCTTTTAGTTATATGTCTTAAAGTAGATTGATTTAAGGCAGAAGTCTTCAGCTTTATCAGATCCAGTTGCTCTTGTATGTATGTATAATATTTCTTAGACTATTCTGGAATAAAACTTATGGATAATTAGTGGGTTTTTTTTTTTTTTTCAGTACTAGGGATGGAACCCAGGGGCATTCTACCTCCGAGCTACACACCCAGCCCTATTTTTTTTTTATTCTTTATTTTGTATTTTGTGTGTGTGTGTGGTACTGGGGATGGAGCCCAAGGGCTTTCTACCTCCATGCTACACCTCCAGACCTATTTTATACTTTATTTGGAAACAGGGTCTCACTAAGTTGCTGAGAGCCTCACTAAGTAGCTGAGGCACGCTTTGAACCTGCGATCCTCCTGTCTCAGCCTCCCAAGAGCTGGGATTACAAGTGTGTGCCACCATGCCCGGCTTTATTCTTTATTTTGAAACAGGTACTTACTGAGTTGCAAAGGGCATTACTATGTAGCTGAGGCTGTCTGCGAACTGCGATCCTCCTGTCTCAGCCTTCCAAGTGCAGGAATTACAAGCATGCGCCACCACGCCCGGCTGGAAAATTTAATACTATGTATTCGATACATAGTTTGAGTTGGTGTTGAATTTTGGGTTGAAAATGATTTTCCAAGTCGGGTGTGGTGGCACACACTTGTAATCCCAGCGCTCGGGAGACTGAGACAGGAGGATTGCAGTTCGCAGACAGCCTCAGCTACCTAGTAAGGCCTTCGCAACTTAGTGAGACCCTGTTTCAAAATAAAGAATAAAAAATAGGGCAGGGTATAGCTCAGAGGTCGACTGCCCCTGGATTCCATCCCCAGATCCGCAAAATAAATAAATAAATAATAAATAAAAATATACAAAAGAAAAAAAATGATTTTCCCTCAAAGCTTTGAAGCATTTCTATTCAAACATCCATTGTTACTGAACATTATAACTTTTATTCCATTTTAGTCCTCTATACCTTGCATCATATCTATATTTTTTCCTCTGAAATCTTTTAGGATTCTGTTACTTATTATATCCTGAAATTTTACAGTGATTTATCAGTGGAAAGGATATTTGGTAGACTTATTATTTATTTATGTGGTGCTGTGGATTGAACCCAGAGACATTTTACCTTTGAGCTAGCTATATCCTAGCCCCCTTCCCGATACTTAATACCCAGGCTAACCTTGCTATATTCGTACTTTTACACTTATTTGGAAATAGCCGCTCATCAATCAAGTTCAGCCTCCTTCCTCTCTTAGTTTTCCATTCAAACTTTGCTGAGATTTCCCTTCCATTATCTGGAGTCCCTCTGGTGTCCCCAATGCTCACTCGTTTGGGCATATTAGAGGAAACATATGTCCCTTCTCTTTCTGTGTTTGGCTGATCTCACTTAACATAATGCTTTCCAGCCCTTTCCATCTTCTTACGAATGACGTGATTTTGTTCTTCTTTATAGCTGAATAGAATTCCATTGTGTGTATTTCCCATAACTTTGCAAACCATTCATCTGTTGATGGGGGCCTAGGTTGTTTCCAAATTTTGGCTATTACAAATTGTGCTTCTATGAACATAGGTATGCATATGTTGCTGTAGTTCTGTTTTCAAACCCTTTGGAAAAATACCCAGGAGTGGTAAAGCTGGATCGTATGGTAGATCTATTCCCAGTTTTCTAAGGAATCTCCACACATTTCTCCATAGTGGCTGATTAGTTTGCACTCCCACCAACAATGTAAAAGAGTTCCTCTTTCCCCACATCCTCGCCAGCATTTGTTGTTGTTTGATTTCTTTATACTTGCCAATCTGACTGGGGTTAGATGGAATCTCAGCGTAGTTTTGATTTGCATCTCCCTGATGCTAGCCCCCACTTTTATTTGGCAGTACTGGAGATTGAACCCAGGGCATTCTACCTCTGAGCTATACCCTATCCCTATTTTTTACTCTATTTTGAAACAGGGTCTTACTAAGTTGTAGAGGACTCACTAAATAGCTGAGGCTGGCTTCATACCTATGGTCCTCCTGTCTCAGCTTCCCAAGTACTGGGATTACAGCTGTGTGCCACCATGCCCTCTTGGTAGACTATTTTAATTTAAAGGTGTAAGTCTTCTATTAGAGCTAAGAATTTTCTCTCTACTATTTTATATTACTTCTCTCATTCTAGAATTTATGTTTATTTCTTAGAGCTCCTGGATTGGTTGTATTTGTCCTCTGCCTTTTCTCATATTTTCCATTTGTATTTCTTTCTTTTTGTTGTTCTATGTTAAATGTTTTGTTTTCTTTTGTGTGTGTGTGAGTGTGGGGATGGAACCCAGGTCTCAGCCTCCCGAATGCTGGGATTACAAGCGTGTGCCACCATGTCCGGCTAAATCTTTTGTTTTCTAGCCCATGGAATGATATTTTTTCTAGCCCATGGAATGATATTTTACTTTTGCTAGTCAGTTTATTTATTTTTTATTTTTTATTTTTTTGTGGGTCTGGGGATGGAACCTGGGGCATTCGACCTCCGAGCTACAACCCCTGCCCTACTTTTTATTCTTTATTTTGAAACCGGGTCTCACTGAGTTGCAGGGGCCTCACTAAGTACCTGAGGCTGACCGCGAACCGTGATCCTTGAGTGTCAGCCTCCTGAGTGCTGGGATCACAAGCGTGCGCCGCCACGCCCGGCTGCTAGTCAGTTTAGAATTGCAAATTGCAAAGGCTCCTTTTTGTTTTCTGAATTTTTATATTTGTGAAAGAGCATGCTTTATTAGGGAACAGCAGAGAGCAGCGCAGTGACTGACAGTGAGGGCTGCTCAGTGGGCAGCCTGCACATCATACTTAAAAAGACGTACAGGATGTTTTGCTAATAAAAAACAACTGGAAGATGGATTCCTCTGGGCAGCTTCCCCTAGCTCACCCTTTCAGGGCTTGGGTACACTCCCAACCATTTTCCTGAAGGCAGCTGTGGGTCACTAGAGATAAAACCCCTCAGGAGTACCTTCTTGTTTTTTATAAAGAACATTTTCTTTCTTTTTTTTTTTTTTTTTTTAATTTGTGGTACTAGGGATTGGAACCCAGACACTTCCCACCTCTGAGCTACACCCCATCCCTATTTTATGATTTATTTGGAAACAGCCTTAGTGAGGCTGAGAGCCTCACTAAGTAGATGAGGCTGGTTTCAAACCTGTGCCATCTTCCTTTCTCAGTGTCTTAAGCACTGGGATTACAAGCATGTGCCGTCATGCCCAGCAAGAACATTCTCTTTAGATTATTATTATTGTGTGTGTGTGTGTGTGTGTGTGTGTGTGTGTGTGTGTGTGTGTGTATGTGTGTGTGTGCGCGCGCGCGCGCGCGCACGATACCGGGGATGGAACCCAGGGGCATTATACCTCCAAGCTACACCCCAAGCCCTATTTTTTTAGCCTTTTTATTTTTGAAACAGAGTCTCACTGAGTTTCCAAAGGGTCTCACTAAGTTAAGTACTAAGGCTGTTTGCGAACTGTGATCCTCCAGTCTCAGTGTTCTGAATGCTGGCATTACAAGCAATTGACACCGCACCCAGTTCTTTCTTTAGATTTTTTTTGAAATCTTCATTTTTTACTTTTATTCTGTGTTTTCTCAAGGCTATCAGACCAGCTCCTGAGCAGACGGCCTTGATGTCAGCCCTGCTGAGGTCATCCTTTGCCATGATCAAGTCCTCCAGGCTTCCTCATTGGCCAGCACCATCCTGCTTACATGAATCTGAAAGATGCGCTTCTTAGTCTTCTGATGAGGCAGGGAGGACTCAGTCTTTGGTCAGTCTTCTGGCCTGATAAGTGCTGGGTCCAAAGTTTCTCTTCAGTTTGTGGCCATGATGACTTTCATGTCTCCCCTTGAATCAAATCCATCTAACTGGTTCAACAGTTCCAACATTGTCCTCTGAATTTCTCTCTCACCTCTAAGTTTGAATCATATCTTTTGGTCCAAATTGCATGGATTTCATCAATAAGCCTGATGGATGGTGTGTGTTCTTGAGCATGCACAATCAAAACAATTCCTGTATGAGTTTTGGCCCATCACCTAGGTACTTCTGAATGAGTTCAGAGACTCAGGAAAGTGGCTGAAGTTTGATTTGCTACTGCTTTGGCTAACAAGGTTTTTCCTGTGCCAGGTGGACTATAGAAAATGACCCTTTTAGGGAATCCTCAGAAGAATGGGAACAAATCTACCATTTGATCCAGCAATACCACTTCTGGGTATCTACCCAAAAGAATGGAAACCAAACTACCAAACTAATGCATGTGTATCTATGTTCATAGCTGCACAATTCACCATAGCCAAACTATGGAACCAGCCAAGATGTCCATCAATAGATGAATGGATTACAAAACTGTGGGATATGTACACAATGGAATTTTACTCAGCCATTAAAAAAACTCATTTACATCATTTTCAGGGAAATGGATGGAACTGGAGGACATTATGCTAAGTGAGATTAGTCAGTCACAAAAAATAAGAAATCAGATGCTTTCCCTAATATGTGAGAGTTAGGGAGAAATAGGTCATAGGAGGAACTCTAGATGAAAAGGGAAATCCTATAGAGGAGCAAACAAGACAACCTAAAGGAGGAGAAAGGAGGGGGGAAGAGGAAAATCTCTAAAACACACAATGTACTTAAACATATTGAAGTCAACCACTAAGCCAAGCAAGGGAAGGAGGGATGGGGAGGGAAGGGGGTGGGAATTGGGTAGGGGTTAAATCAGTGATGGGTACATGTATGTACACACAAGTTTTTCACCCCAATATGATGTATGAATATAAATGCACCAATAAAAAAATTAAAAAGAAGATGACCCTCTTAGGGGGCTTTATACCCATCTTTTCATAATATTCAGGATGGGTGAGAGGAAGCCCCACAGCTTCCTTAATCTCCTGGGTCTGGTTGTCTAGTCCCCCAATATCTGCATAGGTCTCCTGGGGGTCCTGCACCTCCATCACTGTGGCCAGGGGATCAGCGTCGTCAGCACCCCGTCACAGGGTGCAGTTTGTGGCTGAGCAGGGCTGAGCAGCCCGATTCCAGCAGATTCTTGTCTACAAATGAAATGATACTGACATAGTGTTTGAGCCCACAGATGTAGGCATGATTGCATGATTGCTGTCAAGGTCTCTTCTAGGGCTCCTGCTGACATTGGGCTCTCCCTTTCATCATCCGCCTTTATCCTTCGACCTTTCCTCCTCTGCTGCTTTCATTTGTTCCTAATTCCTGATGAATTCTTCCTCCATAAAAAGAGAGTCTTTAATTCTAACTTTGGTACTCTTTTTTTTTTTTTAACAAAGTTCCCTTTAATTTGTTCTTTTTCCTTTTTTATACTTGTATTAGTGCTTTACAATTATATATCATCAATTCGTTTTTTTTTTTTTTTTTTTTGCGGGTCTGGGGATGGAACCCAGGGGCATTCAACCTCTGAGTTACACCTCCTGCCCTAGTTTTTATTCTTTATTTTGAAACAGGGTCTCACTGAGTTGCAGAGGGCCTCAACAAGTAGCTGAGGATGTCCGCGAACCGCAATCCTCGGGTTTCAGCCTCCCGAATGCTGGGATTACAAGTGTGCACCACCATGCCCAGCTAGAAATATGCGTTGTGATTCTGATAAGATAATCAGCATTGACAAAATATTTTCATATATTTTTATCCTTTTTTTTGTTGTTAGTAGGGATTGAACCTCTGGGCCATTCTACCTCTGAGCTACACCCCCAGCCCTATTTTTTATTCTTTATTTTGAAATAAAGTCTCACTAAGTTTCAGAGGGCCTCACAAAGTAGCTGAGACTGGTCATTAGCCTTGTGATCCTCCTGTCTCAGCCTCCCAAGTGCTGGGATTACAAGCATGAACCACCATGCCTTGCTTTTAAAAATATTTAAAATTTTTTTTTTCTTTTTCTGGTACTAGGGATGGAATCTAGTGGCATTCTAACTCCAAACTACACCCCAGTTCTATTTTTTTATTCTTTATTTTATTTTATTTTATTTTGGTGGTACTGGGGGTGGAACCCAGAGGCTTTCTACCTCCGGGCTATATTCCCAGACCCATTTTTATATTTTATTTGGAAACAGGGTCTCACTAAGTTTCTGAGAGCCTCACTAAGTAGCTGAGGCTGGCTTCGAACCTGTGCGATCCTCCTGTCTCAGCCTCCCAAGCGCGGGGATTACAAGCGTGCGCCACCACACCCAGCTTTATTCTTTATTTTGAAACAGGGTCTCACTAAATTGCCAAGGGCCTCACTAAGTAGTAGCTGAGGCTGTCTGCGAACCCCGTTCTTCCTGTTTCAGTTTCCTAAATACTGGGAGTACAAGTATGTGCTACCATGTCTGGTTCTGGCTTAATTTTTAATTTTGAAACAGATTCTTGCTAAATTGCTGAGGCTCTCACTAAGTTGTGAGGCTGGCCTCAAGCCTGTAATCCTCTCAGCCTCCCAAGTACTGGGATTATAGTAATGGGATTATAGGCAATGTGCTACCATGAATGACTTCATACATTTTCAAAGGTTATAATTTGAAATTTGAAATTTTTGTGCTCCATGTTTTATCTAGAGCAATCTTTTTTGGTGTGTTATTGATACTGGAGATTGATCCTAGGGTTGCTCTATCACTGAGCTATACCTCCCCAGCCTTTTTTTTTTTTTTTTTTTTTTTTTTTGAGACAGGATTGTGCAGGATCTTAAGTTGCTGAATTTGGCCTTGAACTTGAGATCCTTCCACCTTGGCCTCCCTGAATAAAGCAGTTAATATTTGAAGGTAGACTTTTTTTCTTAGGTGGTCATATTCTATATCAGAAACTAATGCCGGGCGTGGTGGCGCACGCTTGTAATCCCCGCGCTTGGGAGGCAGAGACAGGAGGATCGCGCAGGTTCGAAGCCAGCCACATGCGCTGGCTTAGGAGACCCTGTTTCCAAATAAAAATGTAAAAATAGGTCTGGGAGTGTAGCCCAGAGGTAGAGGGCTGTACCACAAAAAAAAAAAAGAAACTAATAGATGATGAAAATTGAAAATGTTTATTAGCAGATTTTTTTTTCTGTAAACAGAAAATGTTTCAGAAACTCTACAAAGCCATAGTTAGTAGATGGGAGTAGATTGCCAGAGTGAAAATTGATCCCCTTCCTTTTTCCTTTTTCCTTTTTTTTTTTTTTTTTTTTGCGGGTCTGGGGATGGAACCCAGGGACATTTGACCTTCGAGCTACACCCCCTACCCTGTTTTTATTCTTTATTTTGAAACAGGGTCTCACTAAGTTACGGAGGGCCTTTCTATGCAGCTGAGGCTCTCCATGAACCACGATCCTCCAGTCTCAGCACCCCTTTCTTTTAAAATTTAAACTTTACTTTTCGTGTTGGAATGAATATGGAATATATTGACGTAGTTCAGAAGTAAATATATGCCAGGCATGGTGGATCAGGCCTTTCATCCCAGTACTTGGGAGACTGAGACAGGTAGATTGCAGGTTTGAGACCTACTACAGCAATTTAGTGAGATCCATTTTAAAATAAAAATAAGAAGGTCAGGGATAAGCTGGCATAGTGGCACACACCTGTTATCCCAGTACTTGGGAAACTGAGACAGGAGGATCACAGGTTTGAAGCCAGCGTCATCAATTTAGTGAGACCTTGTTTCCAAATAAAAAAAATAATAAAAGATAGAGCTGTAGCGTGTAGCTTGGAGGTAGAATGTTCCTGGGTTCAATTGCCAGTACCTAAAAAATCAAAGAATAAATTTTTGTATAAACAATTTGATATTTTTGATTGTGTGTATGACTGCAAAATTAGATCAAGTGAAATTGCTGAAAATGTCATCATATGTGTTCTGTGTTTTATGTACCTTTCTTCATGTAAGTGATGAACTAGAATGGCTTGTGGTTTTTCAGCCTTTCTCTGGTGTGGCAGTTAATGCTAAAGAAGCTTACCTAAAATCTATTTTTACCCCCAGTACTAGGGATTGAACCCAGGGGCATTCTACCTCTGAACTACATCCCCAGCCCGATTTTTTTTTTTTTTTTTTTTTTTTTTTTTTTTTTTGCGGGTCTGGGGATGGAACCCAGGGGCATTTGACCTCTGAGCTACACCCCCTGCCCTATTTTTTATTCTTTATTTTGAAACCGGGTCTCACTGAGTTGCAGAGGGCCTCACTAAGTAGCTGAGGCTGTCCGCGAACCGTGATCTTCCAGGTCTCAGCCTCCCGAATGCTGGGATTACAAGCGTGCGCCACCACGCCCGGCTGCCCAGCCCGATTTTTTATTCTTTATTTTGAAACAGGATCCCACTGAGTTGTGGAGGGCCTCACTAAGTCCCCGAGGATGTTTCAAACCACAATCCTCCTGTCTCAGCTTCCCAAGTACTGGGATTACAAGTGTGCACCACTATGCCCGGATTTCTTTTTTATTTATATATTCTTTGTGGTACTTGGGATTTAACCCAGAGGCATTCTACTTCTGACCTATGCCCCCCCCTTTTATTTTTTTTGAAACAGGGTCTCACTAGGTTGATGAAAGTCTCACTACTTGCTGAGGCTGTGCTTGTACCTGCAATCCTCCTGTCTCCACCTCCCAAGTACTGGGATTACAGGTGTATGCTGCCATGCCCAGCTACTTGGAATCTATTTTTAAAAAGTTCGAATGAAAGTAGTTTCTCTTTTGCAATTTTTATTATCGCCAATCTTTTTGTTTTAAGTAGATTTTTTTTTTTTTTTTTGATGGTACTGGGGATGGAACCCAGGGGCCTTCTATCTCTGGGCTACACTCCCAGACCTATTTTATATTTTATTTGGAAACAGGGTCTCTTAAACCAGCCGAGGCTGGCTTCGAACCTGTACGATCCTCCTGTCTCAGCCTCCCAAGAGTAAGAAGTAGATTTTAACCATGCCCGGTTCAGTACGAAGCAGACCCTACGTTTTGTCCCCAGTGCTGGTGCTCCACCTGCCGTAGCACTGTCTGAGATTTTTCTGCTGTCAAAATGACATATTTAGCCATATGGTGGCCCACACCTGTAATCCCAGTACTTGGAAAGTTGAGACAGGAGGGCTACAGGTTCGAGGCCAGTCTCTGCAACTTAGCAAGACCTTGTTTCAAAATAAAAAATGAGCCGGGCGTGGTGGCGCACACTTGTAATCCCAGTGCTTGGGAGGCTGAGACAGGTTGGAAGCCAGCCTCAGCTACTTACTGAGGCTCTTAGCAACTTAGTGAGACCCTGTTTCTAATTAAAATATAAAATAGGTCTGAAAGTATAACCAGGAAGTACCACAAAAAATAAATTAAAAAAAGTGAAAAGAGAGAGCTGGGTGTGCTGGTGCACACTTGTAATCTCAGTACATGGAGGCTGAGACAGGAGGATCAAGATTTGCGGACAGCCTCAGCTACTTAGGCCCCCTGCAACTTAGTGAGACCCTGTTTCAAAATAAAGAATAAAAAATAGGGCTGGGGGTATAGCTCAGAGGTAGAATGCCCCTGGGTTCCATCCCCAGCACCATAAAAGAAAACAAGTGAAAGGGGTAGAGGTATAGCTTGGAGGTAGATGCCCCTGCTTAAGCGCACGCGCACACACACCTAAATAAATAAAATTAATTAAAACAAAATAGAAAATAAAGCTGGGCGTGGTGGTGCATGCTTGTAATCACAGTACTTGGGAGGCTGAGACTGGAGCACTGCAGGTTCACAGCTAGCCTCAGCTACTTGGTGAGACCTGTTTCAAAATGAAGAATAAAGATTGGACTTGGAGTGTATCT
Organism: Muscardinus avellanarius; assembly: GCF_963383645.1. Lineage (NCBI taxonomy): Eukaryota > Metazoa > Chordata > Mammalia > Rodentia > Gliridae > Muscardinus > Muscardinus avellanarius. The sequence continues at coordinate 36,403,147 of NC_137801.1, forward strand.
CAGAGGTAGAATGCCTCTATGTTCAATCCCTAGTACTGCAAATAATATAAATAAATAAATATAAAAATAAACACCCCGATATATTTGTCATTCTGTCCTGCAAAGATACAGGATCCTTGGCCTGCATCTTTGACTTGCTGCCTTTGGAACATTTGATTTCTTCCTTTTGGGAAAGATGGCATCAAGAGAAGGGCTTTCCTGCTCGACTCCTCTCTGGCAGTCTTTCATAGCGTCTCCAAGTCAGTGCTCTCCACGTGCCGCGAGCAGGATGCGCTTCCCCATGCACTGCTTGCTATTCCTTTTTCCCCACAAAATCCTCTGACCTATGATAGTGAGTCCAAACTTCTCGTCATGGCTTTTCCGACTCTTTCTTATGTAACCAAAGCAGATGTTCTGGTTGCCTCCTTTTGATTTCTACACGCTAATATCTGTCAGCACCGGGCGGGGGTCCTGCTGTCCTCGGTGGGTAATGGCCGGGATGCAGCTACCGATGCCGCTCGCGGTGCTTTGGCAGCCTGGCAGCACTCAGTGGCTGCCTGGTGCCGAGGCTGGGGAGCCTCATGTGAACAGCCCTCTGTCCCATGGCGTAGCATTCACACAGATCTGTACATTCTAAGTAGGATTCCCTCTCTCATCTTAAATTTAAATTTTTTATTAAAATCAAATATAAGAGCTGGGCGTGATGGTGCACACTTGTAATCCCAGCATTTGGGAGGCTGAGATTGGAGGATTGTGGTTTGCGAACAGCCTCATCTACTTAGTAAGGCCCTCTGCAACTTAGACCCTGTTTCAAAATAAAAATAATAACAAGTAGGGCAGGGGGTGTAGCTCGGAGGTCGAATTCTCCTGGTTTTCATCCCCAGACCCGCAATAAATAAATAAATAAATAAATAATGAAATAATGAAATATATGTATAAGCTTTCTAATAATAGCCAAGGCAGACATGCGTGGTTCCCCCTGTCCAAGGGTTTCCAGATCTTCTCCTCGTGGCTTCTGTGTATGCCATTCTCACTGATGCTATTGGTCTTTCACCCTTAGGAATTTCCCTTTCCCTCTCCTGTTCCCTTTTCTTTCCTGCATTTTCATGACATTTATTTCACCATTTCTTGTGTGTTATGACATGCAAACATTCTTCACATATTCTCTCTTGTATAGCCTTTCTTCTTAGGATCAACATTGCTTTACCTTTCCCTTTTGACTGATCTTTAAAATGTAAAACTTTTTATTGCTTTCTGCTTTCTTCTTCTTCTTCTTCTTCTTCTTCTTCTTCTTCTTCTTCTTCTTATTATTATTATTATTATTATTATTATTTTGCAGGTCTGGGGATGGAACCTAGAGGCATTTGACCTCCGCGCTACACCCCCTGCCCAATATTTTTTATTCTTTATTTTGAAACAGGGTCTCACTGAGTTGCGGAGGGCCTCACTAAGTAGCTGAGGCTGTCCGCGAACCGCGATCCTCCTGTCTCAGCCTCCCAAATGCTGGGATTACAAGCGTGCGCCACCACGCCCGGCTGCTTTCATATTTTTATAAGAGGGACACAAGGGATCGAGCCCAGGGACATTCTACCTCCCAGATAGACCTGCAGCCTTTTTACAAAAATGTTTTATTTTGAAACAGGGTCTCTCTGAGTTGCTGAGGGTCTCACTAAGATGCTGAAACTAACTTTGAATCGGGGATCCTCCTATCTCAGCCTCCCAAGTGCTGAGATTGCAGGCATGTGCCACCCTGCCTGCCACTACTTGTGTATTTGAATGTATATTTTACACTTGGCTAATTATTTGTTCAGGCGTAGAAATCTGGTTTGGAAATAATTTTCTTCAGAAGTCTGACTCTTTTAGTCTATCTTAAAGTGTTTCTGTCAGCAAGTCTACTCCTCTGTGGCAGTTTAGATCCTTGACCACCATTTCTTTGTCTGGTTGTTCATTAAATGTTGGATAAAATTTCTATTCACTGACTCTCTAATGCCAGAATATAATATAGTGAGATTTTTTTGTGAAGAAAACGTTCAGAACCCAGAGTTTCTGGGAAAGATTTATATAGCCAATAAGGAAAAAATGCTTTAAAAAAACAAAGAAATAATGGCTTTTGTTCAACAAGGAACGGTTAAAGTCTATGTATCTATAGGAGTTTGTTTTATTATTTTCGAAGGCAATGGGGTTGAAGCCAAGGCCTTGCAGTACTAGGCAGTCTATGCCACTGGACCACGCCTCCAGTCAGGAGTTGTTTTCAGGGTGATGTACCTGAGGACCACCTGGGACGCACTGGCTAGTCATGTGGATACCTGGGTCTATCTGTAAGATAATGGGATTCAATAAGTCTGGTGTGCACAAGGAAATACGCATTTCCACACAGGAATGGTGGACCTGAACCATTCTAGAAGCCTCAGTTATATCAGACTGAAGGAAAGACTTTAGGCAGAGTAGAAGTGCCCATGAAATTAAATTTTCTCTTTGAGCCTCGGATGGTGGTATACTCGTGTAGTCCTACTACTTGGGAGGCTGAGACAGGAGGATCTCAGGTTTGAGGACAGCCTCAGCAGTTTAGCAAGACTTTTTTTGTTGGTGTGTGTGGGACTGGGGATGGAACTGATGGGTATTCTACCTCTGAGCTACACCCCAAGCCCTATTTTTTTTTTTTTTTTGAAACAGGGTCTCACTGAGTTGCAAAGGGCCTCACTAAGTAGCTAAGGCTGTCTGTGAACCGCGACCCTCCGGTCTCAGCCTCCTGAATACTTGGATTACAAGTGTGCACAACCACGCCCAGCTTCCCAGTCCTATGTTTTATTCTTTATCTTGAAACAGTCTCAAAAGTTGTAGAGGGCCTCACAAGTTGCTGAGACTGGCTTTGAACCTGTGATCCTCCTGTCTCAGCCTCCCAAGTACTGGGGTTACAAGTGTGCACCACCACACCCAGTTCAGTGAGACCCTGTCTTAAAATAAAAAATAAAAAGGCTGGGCTGTAGGTCGACTACCCCTTCATTTGTTTGTTTGTTTGTTTGTAGTACTGGGGGTGGAACCCAGGGGCTTTCTACCTCTGGGCTAAACTCCCAGACCTATTTTATACTTTATTTGGAGACAGGGTCTCACTAAGTTGCTGAGAGCCTCACTAAGTAGCTGAGGCTGGCTTCGAACCCGTGTGATCCTCCTGTCTCAGACTCCCAAGCACGGGGATTACAAGCGTGCGCCACCACGCCCGGCTCTACCCCTTCATTTAATCCTCAGTACAGGAATAAATCAGTTTCGTCTTTTATTTATATAAACGGCAGGAGAATGCTGAGGATTGAACACAACCCTCAGCCATGTACTCCAACCATCGAGCCCATCCCGCTATCCGCAGCGGCTCACCTCGGCTCGCTGTCCACCACTCCTCTCTGGAGCCTGGTGGGCTGTTAAGTTCGTTGGTCTGGTGCCGTCCGGTGAACTAGCCGCTGCTGCCGGCAGTAAGGTACTGCTGCCGCATCCTCGGCGGTGAGGCCGGCGTATCTCCTCTCTGGCTCTGAGCTCCGTTCTGAGTTCCCCTCCTGTATAGGGCATGGTGCTGCAAGGGAAGATGGCGCCCACGCCGCGGCTCCGGCCACAGCACTGCGGTCTGCTTTCTTTCTGGTGTCTCGTTTTTCCTGCCCTCTTTTTCTCTGTCCCTGGTATTTACTTGTTTTGTTTCTCTGCTGATGGTGTTTTCTGGCTATGAAAGGCGCTGATTTTGTGGTAATAGAGATTGGTTGTTGGCGGGGCTCGTAAGCCCTGCTTTTCTCCGTCGCCATCTTCCCGGAAGTCCCCGCACTTAGTCTTTTATTTTTATTTATTTATTTATTTATTTATTTATTTATTTATTTTATAGCAAAGATAATTCAATTTATTTATTTATTATTTTTTTTCTTTTTTTTAAATTTTTAATTGGTGCACTGTATTCATACATCATAGTGGGATACATACTTTTGTAGACATACATGCACACATTGCCCAGTCAGCCCCCACCCGATCCCCACCCCATTCTCTCCCTATCCCTCCCTCCCATGCTTGGCTTAGTGATTGACATCTAGTATTATAGCAATTTATCCAAAATTAAAAATGATAATCTCACATAACAGTTTCATTTGTCTGATACCAAGCTTTTGATGACTTAAAGATAACATTTCAATATTTCTTTTTGCTTTCTTTCTTACCAGAGAATCTATTTTTTCTATTTTTTAGGTGAAACTATCATATATTTATATATTTATTGTTCAGAAAAAAAAAATCTATCCTAATATGGAATATGGACTCTAGGTACCCACAACGATCTTGAAAAAGAACAAAGCTAGAAGATGTATATTTTCTGATTTCAAACCATATAAAGCTACAATAATTGAAACAGTGTAGTACTATTCTAAAGGCAGATATATAAACCATTGGAGTTAAATAAAAGCCTAGAGCTAAATTCTTCCCTATATTGTCAAGTTATTTTTGACAAGGTTTCCACGAACATTTGGTGGTGGGAATAATAATCTTTTAACTAAATATTGTTGAAAAATAATAATTACATGGAAAAGAATAAAATTGGACCCTTACCTAATCCCATATACAAATATTAACTCAAAATAGATAAAAGACCTAAATATAAATCTTAAGACTATAAACTTTTAGGAGAAAATCTGGGTCATAAAACCTCACAACATTGAAATTGGCAGTGACTTCTTGGTTATGATTTCAATGGCACAGGCAACAGAAGAGTATACAAACTCCCTAAAAAATAAAAAACATATTGTATATCCAAAGACAATGTAAACAGAGTTAAGAGTTACTAATAGAATGGGATAAAATATTTCCAAATGCTATATCTGAAGGTATATTAATATTCCAACTAGAAATCCTAAAAATTAACAACATTAAAGGCAAACAATACCCTTTAGAGATAGGTAAAAGACTAACATAAATAATGAATCTCCACAGATAACCAATCTTAGTTGTCTGTTGGATGGAAAAATCTTGTTTCTCTAGTTCTGATGTGTGTTACCTATTTCTTCTTTGTAGTTAATCTCTTTGAGTATTTTCTCTAGTGCTGGTTTTGAAGACATAAATTCCTTCAGTTTCTGTTTGTCATGGAAGCTTCTTATTTCTCCATCTAATTTGATAGAAAGTTTTGCTGGATAGGAAATTTTTGGCTGGAAGTTGTTTTCTTTCAGAGTTTGGAATATGTTACTCCAAGCCCTTCTGGCTCTCATGACTTGGTTTGGGAAGTCTGGAGTGATTCTAATTGGTTTGCCTCTGAATGTCACTTGGCCCTTTGCTTTTGTTGCTTTTAAGATTCTCTGCTTGGCTTCCACATTGGTAATTTTGACAATTATGTGGCCTGGGGATCCTCTTCTCCGATCCTGTCTAAAGGGAGTTCTATACGTTTCCTGGACCTGCGTATCGACCTCTTGCTCTATGTCTGGAAAATTTTCTATTACTTCCTTGAAGAGATTGTTGATCCCTTTGGTTTCACTTTCTTTTCCCTCCTCCATTCCAATTATTCTTAGGTTAGCTCTCTTAAAATGGGCCCATATTTCTTCAATATCAGATTCCTGCTGTCGGATATTTTTTCCTAGATTAGAAACTATGCGTTCATTTTTGGAATGATCATCTTCTAAGAGCGAGATTCTGTTCTCCATGTGTTCTAATCGGTTGTTTGTGCTTTGAATTGAGGCCTTTACTTCATTAATTGCATCCTTTATCTCTTTTTGGCTCTCTCTGAGTTCTTTTCGAAGCACCTCTATTATTTCTACAGTTATTTTCCTGATTTGATCTTCTAGAAATCTCTGATTTTCTGTTTTATCGGGTTCTGATGTTGTGGGGTTGTGAGCATTCATTGCTCCAGTATTATTTCTCTTTCCCATGATTTCGGAAGTTTGTGCCTTTTCTGGGTTCTTCCCTTGGGTCACTATGACTTCCCTTAAGGTGCTCTGGATCTCGAGTCAGTAGTATCTCAGACCCCACTACTCCTTTACTGGGTTGTATCACAGAGTCTCCAACCCAGAGAGTCGATAGAGGCTGCTTTAGACTGTGGGGGGGTGCCAGGTTGCACGTTCTCCTATGGTGTGATATCACTGCCACCGCCCCTCTCCCACTGGGTCAAGTCCCAGTGAGTACAGTACTGGGATTTCTCCGCTGTGGCCCACAATTTGACTCACTGTTCTTGAGTACACAGATGTAGCTCTACTGAATTCAGTGAATTCGGTGCTGTTGCTGCCGGTGGCAATATGGCGCCGCTGCTACGCCCTCGGCTATGGGGCTGGCGTTTTTTTTTCTTGGTTTTGATTTCCACTCTGAATCTCTGCAGCGTGTGCTGAGCTCAGCCACTGGAAGCTTTAGATGCCCTCTGCGCCGAGAAATCCCGCTTGGCTGTTCCGCAGCGGCTCCCCTCGGCTTGCTGTGGCCGTCCCGTGAATTCGCCGGTGCCGCCGGCAGTATGGCGCTGCTGCCGCGTCCTCGGGCGTGAGGATCTCCTCTGTGGCTCTGTTCTCAGTCCGCTTTCTCTCTGGAGCCTGGTGATTTTTTTTGTTTCTCTGGTGATGTTGTTTTCTGGCTTTGAAAGGCGCTGATTTTGTGGTAATGGAGATTTGTTGTTAGCGGGGCTCTTAAGCCCCGCTTTTCTCGGTCACCATCTTCCCGGAAGTCTCCTAGTCTTTTATCTTTGCCCTCAAGACAATTTGTATTTTAGATTGACAGGGATAGTAGCCTTCTATTATTTTTGGAATCTTCTGGGTTTTTTTTTTTTTTTTTTGTATGTGTGGTGCTACTGGAAACCCTTCTACCTCCGGGCTACACTCCCAGACTTATTTTTATATATATATTTTTTATTTGGAAACAGGGTCTCCTAAGCCAGCGCACGCGGCTGGCTTCGAACCAGCACGATCCTCCTGTCTCTGCCTCCCAAGCGCGGGGATTACAAGCGTGCGCCACCACGCCCGGCGGAATCTTGTGTTCTGAAATGGTAGAGCCAGTGTTTCCTTTTCTCTTAATATAATGAAAACAAGATTTTTTTTTTGGTCATTTCTGATTTTTTAGAGAAGCTTTTTTTGTGTGTGTGTGGTACTAGGGGTAGAACCCAGGGGCTTTCCTACCTCCGGGCTATACTCCCCAACCTTTTTTATACTTTATTTGGAAACAGGGTCTTACTAAGTTACTGAGAGCCTTACTAAGTAGCTGAGGCTGGCTTTGGACCTGTGCGATCCTCCTGTCTCAGCCTCCCAAGTGCTGAGATCACAAGCTTGCACCACCACGCCCAGCTTTTTCATTTAGAGTAGACTTTTAAGTATGGTATATTTTTGTATGAATTTTCAGTGTCCATTTACACTTAAATTCAAGTGGCGCACGCTTGTAATCCCGGCACTTGGGAGGCTGAGACAGGAGGATCACACAGGTTCGAAGCCAGCCTCAGCTACTTAGTGAGTCTCTCAGAAACTTAGTGAGACCCTGTTTCTAAATAAAAATATAAAATAGGTCTGGGAGTATAGCTTGGAGGTAGAAAAGTCCCTGGGTTCCACCCCCAGTACCACCAAAAACAAAAACAAAACAAAAAATTCAAGTGACTGTAGGCAACAGTGTTATTTATTAAAGTAACATTCAGCAGATCTGGTTCTGACCCATTAAACAAACACACTCGACTTTAGGGAGCTTTAGAAGTTGGTTTTTCCTTCTGTGTGACTCAGATTGAGCCATTAGAAATACGGCTTAATCAGCTCTTATTAAGGGCCTATTTTTTGTTCTTTATTTTTTTTTAATTTTTATTTTTTATTTTTGGTGGTACTGGGGTTCCTGGAAGCCCTTCTACCTCCGGGCTACACTCCCAGACCTATTTTTGCATTTTTATTTGGAAACAGGGTCTCCTAAGCCAACACGCGCGGCTGGCTTAGAACCTGCGCGATCCTCCTGTTTCTGCCTCCCAAGCGCGGGGATTACAAGCGTGCGCCACCACGCCCGGCTTTTGTTCTTTATTTTTGAAACAGGTCTCTAAGTAGCTGAGGCTGTCTCAGCCTCCCAAGTACTGGGATTACAAGTTTGTGCCACCACGCCTGGCTAATCAGTTATCCTTCTGTCCAGCCTTCCAAGAACTGGGATTATAGTTGTGCACTACCCTGCCCAGCTCTTTATAACTCTGAAAGTGACCAAATTAGAAATTGGATAGATTTTAAAAGAAAATTTTCAGGTAGCATCTCATTAGGTTGCCTAGGCTAGCTTCAAACTGTGATCCTCCTATCTCCGGGTTCCGAGTACTGGGATTTCAGGTGTGCACCACCATAGCCTGAAAACCAACTTTTTATCAGCATGTTAGCATTCAAATTGGATTATTTAATTTTGCTTTCAGTAATTCATGTGTGTGTGTGTGTGTGTGTGTGTGTTTGTGTGTGTGTGTGTGTGTGTGTGTTGCTGGGGATTGAACCCACGGACATTCTTAGTGCTATTATTTTTAAAATTTTTTTATCTTTTCTTTTTTTTTTTTACTTTGAAACAGGGACTCCCTAGGTTGATGTGAGTCACTAGCTGTGGAGGTTGTCGTGGAACCTAAGTTCTCCTTCCTGTTTCAGCCTCCTAAATACTGGGATTACAAGCCTGCATCACCATATCTGGGACTTTTTTTTTTTTTTTTTTTTTTTTTTGGTGGTACTGGGGGTGGAACTCAGGGACTGTCTACCTCTGGGCTACACTCCCAGACCTATTTTATATTTTACTTGGAAACAGGGTCTCTTAGGCCAGCTGAGGCTGGCTTTGAACCTGCGTGATCATCCTGTCTCAGCCTCCCAAGCGCGGGGATTACAAGCATGTGCCACAATGCCTGGCTGGCATGTTTTTTGTTTTGTTTTGTTTTGTTTTACTTTGAAACAGGAGCTCACTAAGTGGCTGAACCTGGCTTTGAACCTGTGGTCCTCCTGTCTCATCTTCCCAAGCACTGGGGTTACAGGTGTGTGTGTGACCACACCTATCTTCTTTAGAGTTTTACTCTAGTAATCCAAGAGCAAGTGGTTCTTAATATGTCTGTGATTTTTTTTGTTGTTGTTGTTTTTTGGAGGTTCGTTTTTCACACTGCTATTACTTGGTTAGAAAAATAAAATGACAGCCGTGAGTGGTGGTACACATTTGAAATTCCAATACTTGGAAGGCTGAGACAGGTGGATCACAGGTTCGAGAATAGCCTCAGCAAAAGACTTTCATCAACCTAGTGAGACCCTTTTTCAAAATAAAAATAAAACAGCTCAGCGATAGAATGCCCCTAGGTTCAATCCTCAAAACCACATCATGGCATACCTGTAATCCTAGTTGCTCAGAAGTTGGGGCAGGGGGATCACAAGTTTGAGACCAACCCAGACAATTTAGTGAGATCTTGTTTCAAGAGAGATAATAAAAGGTTAATTTAGTGCTTAGAGTGCTCTAGAGTTCAAGCCCCAGTACTGCCAAAAAGGAGGAGGAGGAGAGGGAGAGAAGAAAGATACTTTATAAACCTTTGCTAATAGCTCTAACTTCAGTAGAAAATTTCCTTGCCAAATTTGGAGCTATTGTGAAATTTTCAAGCTGGTGAGAATAATTTTGAAAATGGTAGAAAAAAGTACTTCTACTTAGGTAACCTTAGGTATTTTTAAATTTAATTTTCATAGTTCTGGGCATCCTACCTTTGAGCTACACCCCTAGCCCTATTTTACTTTTTATTTTTGAAACAGGTTCTTAAGTTGCAGAGGCTGGCCTTGAACCTGTGATTCCCCTGTCTCAGCCTTCCAAGTATTAGGATTAGAGGCATGCACCACCACACCTGGCAATTTATTTCAAAATGTAGGTACTCTTTTTTTTTTTTTTTTTGTGGGTCTGGGATGGAACCCAGGGGCATTTGACCTTCAAGCTACATCCCCTGCCCTATTTTTTAATTCTTTATTTTGAAGCAGGGTTTCACTAACTTGCGGAGGGCCTCACCTAAAGTAGCTGAGGCTGTCCGTGAACCGCGATCCTCCGGTCTCAGCCTCCCAAATGCTGGGATTACAAGAGTGTGCCACCACGCCCGGCTGGGTAAGCCTTTTTAAAATTGACTTTTATTTCTGAAGTCTAACCCGGGGCTATTATGAATGATGAATGCTAGGGCTGGGGCTATAGCTCAGTGGTCAAATGTGAGAGCACTTGTCTAATATGTGTGAGGCTCTGGGTTGGATCCCCACCACCACAAAGAAAATTTAAAAGAGGTAAATGCTGCTAACTTCAAGGTTTGTGAATTTATAGATCTTTATTTTGTGCCTTTCTCTATAGAAGTTTCTTGTGTTTAAATTTTAACTAGTATATAGAACAGTCTCAGTAAAGTTTAATTAAAGTTCTCACATTTAATAATTACTTTAGAAATGTGAATATTTTTAGGTGCCAGTTTGTATACTGATTATTAAGTACCTGTAAAATATTGTATGTTATGAAGGTTTACTGCCTAGCAATTTTTAGTCTGGCTTCTCTAAGTGCCAAAAAGACAGCTTTGTTTTTATAGGTTATCCAACACCAGGATTGTAAAGCAGGTTTAATATTCTAAATACATGAGAATGTGTTCTTAACTGCCATCTCTACCATTTAGTTTTGAATCCTACCGCCCTGTTTCAGTCCGCCTGCGTCTGCATACGTCCACACTGAAGTTAAGCGGTAGCTTCCTCACATTTATTCACATTTTTTCTCTTCAACAGGGGAAAATGCAGTGTTGCCCTTCTGAATGAGACAGAATCAGTGTTGTCATATCTTGATAAAGAGGTAACTCAAAATCACTCTTGTTCTGTGCTATAATTCCCAATCATTTCACATGAAGCTCATACCTTTTACTGTATTTTTTTTTTTTTTTTTTTTTTTGGTGGTACTGGGGTTCCTGGAAGCCCTCCTTCCTCTGGGCTACACTCCCAGACCTATTTTATATTTTTGAAACAGGGTCTCTTACGCCAGCACGGCTGGCTTCGAACCTGCGCGATCCTCCTGTCTCCGCCTCCCAAGCGCGGGGATTACAAGCGTGCGCCACCACGCCCGGCCCTTTTACTGTATTTTTTTGTCCCAAAATAATTTTTTTTTGTGTTACTGGCGGGTGGAACCCAGGGGCCTTCTACCTCTGGGCTACACCCCAGCCCTATTTTATGATTTATTTGGGAACAGGGTCTAAGTTGCTGAGAGCCTCGCTCAGTAGCTGAGGCTGGCTTTGAACCTGCGCGCTCCTCCTGTCTCAGCCTCCCAAGCGCAGGGATCACAAGCGTGCGCCACCACGCCTGGCTTGTCCCAAATTATTATTTCACTGTTTAGCTGTGTCACAGCAGAGGGCAATGAGTAGTGTGCACTTGGGTAACCTCTTTTTCCTGGTTAAGTGAGGTACATGAGCAAACTGTCCTGTTTTTAACACAGCACGTGATTTAGATGAATGTCTTTTTTTTTTTTTTTTTTTTTTTTGGTGGTACTGGGGTTCCTGGAAGCCCTTCTATCTCTGGGCTACACTCCCAGACCTATTTTATATTTTATTTGGAAACAGGGTCTCTTAAGCCAGCGCGCTAGGCTGGCTTCGAACCTGCACGATCCTCCTGTCTCCGCCTCCCAAGAGCGGGCATTACTACAGAGCTAATTGTATATCTTCAACACACTTGTTCACCATATGTTAATATATTCCTCTTTTAAAAAATTGGTGGCTTTTTTATCATTTTCTTTCCAGATGACATTTTGCCATTGTTGGTCAGCTTTCTTTTCTGGAATCCCCCAAAAAAGTTTGTCAGTTAAAAATATTTCTTTTAGCTGGGCGTGGTGGCACACACTTGTAATCCCCGCGCTTGAGAGGTGGAGACAGGAGGATCGCGCAGGTTTGAAGCCAGCCACGCTGGCTTTAGAGACCCTGTTTCCAAATTTAAAAAGTATAAAAATAGCTGGGTGTGGTGGCGCAGGATTGTAATCCTGCGCTTAGGAAGCAGAGACAGGAGGATTGCGCAGGTTCAAAGCGTGCGCTGGCTTAGGAGACCCTGTTTCCAAATAAAAATGTGAAAATAGGTCTGGGAGTGTAGCCTGGAGGTAGAAGGGCTTACAGGAACCCCAGTACCACCAAAACAAACAAACAAACAAACAAAAAAAACCTATAAAAATAGGTATGGGAGTATAGCTTGGAGGTAAAAACAAACAAACAAACAAACAAAAACCTATAAAAATAGGTATGGGAGTATAGCTTGGAGGTAGAAGGGTTTCCAGGAACCCAAGTACCACCACCAAAAAAAATTATTTTTTTCTTTTGCCAAGCGTGGTGGTGCATGCTTGTAATCCCAGCACTTGGGAGGCTGAGACAGGAGGATTGCACAGGTTTGCAGCTGGCCTCAGCTACTTAGTGAGGCTCTCTGCAACTCAGTGAGACCCAGTTTCAAAATAAAGAATAAAAAATAGGGCAGGGGGTATAGCTCAGAGGTCAAATGCCCCTGGGTTCCATCTCCAGACCCGCAACAAAACAAAACAAAAAACCCGAAAAACCAAATAAAAAGTAAAAAATCGGGCTGGGGGTGTAGCTCAGAGGGAGACTGTCCCTGGGTTTCATCTCCAGTACTACAAAAAAAAAAAAAAAAAAAGAAGGAAGAAAGGAAGGAAGGGAGGGCTCGAGGTATAGCTTGGAGGGAATGCCCTTGAGCTCACTCTCCGGTACCAAAACCAAAACAAAAAAATTAAAGATAGATAAATTAAGCCGAGCTTATAATCCCAGCATTCGGGAGGCTGAGACTGGAGGATTGCGGTTCGCGGACAGCCTCAGCTACTTAGTGAGACCCTCTGCAACCCAGTGAGACCCTATTTCAAAATAAAGAATAAAAAATAGGGCAGGAGGTATAGCTCGGAGGTTGAATGCCCCTGGGTTTCATCCCCAGACCCACCCAAAAAAAAAAAAAAAAAAAGATAAACTAGAAGAAAAATAAACCTTGAAGGCAGATAAGAGGTGAATAGTCTTATAATTTATGCTTGTAAAATTTATAATTTAGGCTTTTGTCATCAGTCTGTACAATAAATGATTATGATATGCTCGAAAATAGGTTTAATTCACAGAAATAGAAATGGGAAAATATTCATTATGTTTCATTGTCTTTTATTAGTGTATTTCGCTTAGAGAGGGATTTCTTTTTATTGTGGGTGTGGTACTAGGGATGGAACCCAGGGGCATTCTACCTCCAAGCTACACCCTCAGCCCTATTTTTTATTTTTTATTTTGAAACAGGGTCTCACTGAGTAGCTGAGGCTGACTCCCAAGAGCGGGGATTACAAGCGTGCGCTACCACGCCACCCTTGTCCACTTGATTTTTTTAACCACAAATCCCTTTATCAATCTTCGGGCCAGGATGTTATATCAGGCAGTGTATTTAAGGAACCTGTCTCTCTTTTTCTCTTTTTGCAGGAGGGGAAAGTTAGGAAAAATAAAACTGCCTACATCATGTGCTTTATTCAATTTGAAAAGACCTTTTTGGCATTGCTTAATTTGCTACCCTGCTACTGACAAGGCCATCCCTGAGAGGTCTGTCTTGTGGGTTTGAGGCTGGGACCCAAAGAAGAGCTTTGCAGCCACCGTTCTTCACTAACCCGAGCTGCCGAACGGGCTCTTCTGACCACTCTTGAAACCTTCTCTCCGTTTACTCAACTGTTCTTGTAAATGAAACGTATTTTGAATATTTCCCCGACAGTACATATAAATCTAAGGACTCTAAGTGACTGACTGTATAATCTTCTCATTTATGTGTAGTTTATGGTAAATCCTATGTGTGTGGGGGGGTGTTGAACTCAGGACTTCTTATGTGTTCTTACGTTCTACCTCCAAGATAAACCCCAACACCCTCCCCAGTTCTTTTTTTTAATTGTCCTGTGTTAATGAGTTTTACAGATTAAAAGTGATTTGAAGTATTTCTGTTTTTTTTTTTTCTTTGCAGAATTGGGGATTGAACCTAGGGGCATTCTACCTCTGAGCTTCAACCCCAGCCCTATTTTTTTTTTTTTTTTTGAATAGCGTCTCCCTAGTCCAGTGAGATAGTGACAGTATCTTAAGTTACTTAGTAACACTGTATTGCTCATTTCTACAGAACAACCCATCCTGATTTCTTAGTGATTATTTCCTCTAACTATGTCAAGGAGGATAGTTTTTATATTCTTGCAAATGTTTTCTTTCCCTTAGATAGCATTTTACTAAATTTTTGGTGGGGCCAGGCATGGTGGCACACACTTGTAATCCCAGTATAAGGGAGGCTGAGACAGGAGGATCTGGGTTCACGGCCAGCCTTTACTACTTAGGCTCTTTTTAACTCAGTGATATCCTGTTTCAAAATAGCGAATAAAAAATAGGTAGAATGCCCCTGGGTTCCATCCCCAATACTGGAAAAAAAATAGAGGCAAAATTACAGAATTATAATTAATATATCTCCATAGTGATATTAATCAATCACAAGTAAGTTCAACTCTCATATAGTTTAGTAAATGTGAGATGTGTGTGCCTTTTTGTATTTTGAATAAAATGTGGGGTGAACATTTAAAAAGCAAGTACCTGATAATGTATATAGACATTGCTTTTGGTGTAGACTTGGTGCCTTGGAGATCTTTGATTTTAGTTGTCTTGCTTTTGAGTTATAGTTTTAACTTTGCTAGCTTTTTAAATCCTGTTTTTGAGCAGTTAGTGTTTTTATTTTAGACTAAAAATTATAAAATTTTATTATTTATTTATTTATTTATTTATTTATTTATTTATTTATTGGTGGTACTGGGGTTCCTGGAAGCCCTTCTACCTCTGGTTAACTCCCAGACCTATTTTTATACTTTTTAATTTGGAAACAGGGTCTCTTAAGCCAGCACAACTGGCTTCGAACCTGCACGATCCTCCTGTCTCCGCCTCCCAAGCATGGGGATTACAAATGTGCCCACCATGCCCGGCGCAAAATTTTATAATTTAGATCATTTAAATCTATTTCTCTCGGCTTGATTTAATTTTGCACTACCATAAATGAAGACAATAACACCAGGCTGTCTATGAAGATTTACGAATTTATTCATCAAAATGAAATTTTATATACTCCCTGAAATTTTATGCTTTTATTATTGTGACATTGACTTTATTGCCTTTTAAAAGTCAAAGGAACCAGGCGTGGTGGTACACTCTTATAATCCCAGTATTTGGGAGGCAGAGACTAGAGGAGCCTTACCTACTTAGCAGCCCTTCACAACTCAGTGAGACTTGTCTCAAAAACATAAAAAGACTAAAAAAATAGGGCTGGGGTGTAGCTCAGAGGTACAATGCCTCTGGGTTCCATCCCCAGTACTGCCAAAAAAAAAAGGTAAAAAGTTGTCCATTCACCTAGGTGTTTTCTGTTGTGTTTTTCAGGATACCTTTTTCTACTCGTTGGTCTATGACCCCTCAGTGAAAACGCTATTAGCTGACAAAGGTGAAATCAGAGTGGGTCCTCGGTATCAAGCAGACATCCCAGAAATGCTCTTAGAAGGTATGTTTTCCTTGAGTGTCAGGTCCTGTGAAAATCTGTATCTTGAAACTCAAATATTCTTGTCCTTTTATGGAAGAAGTAACCTTCAGTGTAGAGTTGAAAAGTTATAGGGCGTGGTGGCACACATGTAATCCCAGCATTTGGGAGGTTGAGAAAGGAGGATTCCAGGTTTTCGGCCAGCTTCAGCAACTTAGTAAGGTCATCTGCAACTTAGTGAAAACCTGCTTCAAAGTAAAAGAATAAAATAGGGCTGGAGGTGTGGCCCAGAAGTAGAATGCTCCTGGGTTTCTTTCCCAGTACCACAAAGGGAAAAAAAAGTTATGAGCCTTTCTAGTTTTAAAAACAACAAATAGCAATAGAAAATAATTTATCTCAGCTGGCACATGCTTGTAATGCAAGTATTTGGGAGACTAAGACATGAGGATTCTTGGAAACAGGGTCTCACTAAGTTGCTGAGAGCCTCACTAAGTACCTGAGGCTGGCTTCGAACCCGTGCGATCCTCCTGTCTCAGCCTCCCAAGCGCGGGGATGACAAGGGTGCCCACCACACCCGGCTAGGACTCTGTTTTAAAAGTAAGGGGAGGGGGAAGGCTGGCGGTGTAGCTCAGAGATAGAACACACCTGGATTCAATCCCCAGTACAAAGGAAAGTAATTTATCTCATCAATTATTCATTTGTGACTTCATTTTTTTTGTTTTATTTCTGTGTTTTGAAGTACAGCTTTAAGACTGTTAGTGTTCTTGAACTTGTGTTTTAATGTTAATATGATATGCTCATTCTTGAAATTGTTGAATCCCTTTTAGTCATCTAGCCCAGTGGAAATGGAGTCTAGTGGACAGGTACCTTTTGGTGGATTTTAGCTGATCTAGATTATTTCTGTACTAGAGAGATGCAAGATCTAAAGGGGTGTTTGTGTGTGTATGTGTGAGTGTGTGTGTGAGTGTGTGTGTGTGTGTGTGAGAGAGAGAGAGAGAGCGCGAGCTGCAGTGGATTCCTATCTCCTGTATACTTTGGATATTGAAAGTGATTTGCCTTTCCAAAAGTTTGTATTATTTATAGATGAATACATCAAATGCCTCCACCAATATTTTAGGTCTTCTCCCTGAATTTATTTATTTTTGATATGTCAACTTTGTTATTTTAAGTTGTGATTATACTTGTCTGGATTATCTTTAACACTTATCTTAATTTCTTGTGTATTTTCTTTCTGGTTACTTATCTTTTTATTATTTACTGGCACAACTTTGAATATTGAAATATTTGTCTTTTGTTCATAAGTAACTCCTTGCTATTTGATTTGTTTTTTAATTTTAAAAAATAATTTTGCTTGTAATCCAGAGACAGGAGATCGCGTAGGTTCGGAGCCTGCCTCGCTGGCTTAAGAGACCCTGTTTCCAAATAAAAATATAAAATAGGTCTGGGAGTGTAGCCCGGAGGTAGAAGGGTTTCCAGGAACCCCAGTACACACACACACACAAAAAAAATAGTGACTTTTTAAAAAAAACTTATTTTTTTGCCACATAGAAGTTAGAATTTATTAGTCTTTATATGAAAGTCTTTGATTTGTGTTAAGCACAAAATAGCCTCTACTTTTGTCTGACACCCATCTGATTATTAAAACATACACTTCCATCCATAGGTTCTTTTTTCTCTTGTCTTTACTTGAGAAAACAAAAGCTGAAAAGTTAAACCAACAGATAGCAGGTTAGATTTTGTGGACCATGTGATATGTTGGACCCTTGGTGCACAGATGGGTCATTTGTGGATCATGCCAGGCTACACACTCTGAACTCTCATGAATTCAAATACCAGGAGGTTAGTAAGTACCGATGAAGTTTGGAGACGAGCATGCCATATCTGTACTCAATATTTTTTGGCAATTTTTTGAATGGATTATTTGTATAGAGTTAATTATAGGTTGAAACACTTTTTACTTTATTTTTTGGCAGTACTGGGGATTGAACCTTTGGCCTTGTACATGCTAGGCAAGTGCTCTACCACTGAGCTACATCCCCAGCCCTTTTCAGTGTTATTTTGAGACA
This sequence comes from Muscardinus avellanarius, assembly GCF_963383645.1. Taxonomy (NCBI): domain Eukaryota; kingdom Metazoa; phylum Chordata; class Mammalia; order Rodentia; family Gliridae; genus Muscardinus; species Muscardinus avellanarius. Next base: position 36,420,641 of record NC_137801.1, read on the forward strand.
GGGTCTCATTAAGTTGTTCAGGCTGGTCTTAAACTTGCTATCTTCTGCCTCATCCCGCAGATTAGCTAGGATTACAGGTGTATTTTACCAAGCCCAGCTGCTTGTTGATCTTCTGGTCTGTAATAGAAATAATTTTGGGTCTTAATGGTTTAAATTGTTTGATATTAGGCTCATAACACTGCACTAAGTGGTAACTAAATTTTATTCCATTAAAAAACTTTTGGGTCGAGTGTGGTGGCGCACACTTGTAATCTCAGCATTTGGGAGGCTGAGACTAGGAGGATCATGGTTCTCGGACAGCCTCAGCTAATTAGTGAGGCCTTCTGCAATTCGGTGAGACCCTGTTTCAAAATAAAGAATAAAAAATAGGTCTGGGGGTCTAGCTCAGAGGTAGAATGCTCTGGGTTCCATCCCTAGTACTGGAAAAAAAAAAAAAAAAAACCTCTAAACAAACAAAACACTTGGTTGGAGCTAGGCATGGTGATGCAGGCATGTAATCCCAGCACTTGGGAGGCTGAGACAAGAAGATCGCACAAGTTTGAAGCCAGCCTCAGCTACTTAGTGAGGCTCTCAGCAACTTAGTGAGCCCTGTTTTCAAATAAAATATAAAATAGGTCTGGGAGTATCGCCTGGAAGCAGAAAGCTCCTGGGTTCCATCCCCAGTACTACAAAAACAAATCAAAAAACATACACTTGCTTTTTGCATATTTTATGCATATTTTGTTAAACTTTCATATTTGATTTTCCAAATGATATCACGAAGAAGTGACTTTTCATGACTGTTAATGCAGTGTTTCTTGTGGTGGTCCTCTAGGGTGAGTGGTTTATTCAGGCAACAGAATGCTTGCTTTGCATGAACTACTGCACAATAGGACCTTAAATAAATAAGAAAAGTCAGATTTGTATGGGTATATTGGGAAGCAGCCCCCACTGTGTGAACTGTGGGGTGCAAGGGCTTACAAGTCCCCACTGAACTGCAGTTAGGATTGCTTCTGACGAATTCACTGCCCTTGGAACAGGGGCTCCACTGTATTCTCCTTGCCTTTTCCCATTTTTCAGTCTTAAACTTTGCTTTATTGAAGAAACACAACATGTGGTAGAAAATAAAATTATACTAGAAACAAAGATAGCAGTACCTCAGATCTTCCCTCCTTAATTGCTGTTAACATCACAGGTGTGAGACCAGCTCAACAGCTTAATTGCTCTTAACTAGTGTTATTAATTTAACATGTTCTTCCAGAATTTTACATAGAGAGCTATGAAATTCTATGCAGTGTTCCATTGTGTGATAGATTCAGGTTTATTTTATCTTTTACATGTTGTATGGTAGGGCAGATTTCCCCTCTTTTTTCTTTTTTTTAAATGTGGTGCTGGGGATAGAACCTCGGCCTTAGCAAGTGCTTTACCCCTAAGACGCATTCTCAGCCCTGTTCCTCATTTCCTGGGGTGGTTGTAGATCTTACAGATGTTTATGTCCTCTTACTGTTAGAGTTTGCCATCAGTTTGTCAGTTTCTCCCCTCCGCTTTCACGAGGCCTCTGGTTTGGTTGGGAGATGCTGATCTGCTCACAGTACTGAGCAGCGCATGGGTCTGTGTGTGAGGCGTCTGCGCTGTCCTCTTGGTCTGTTGGTTCGAGCTCTCGTGCTCCCTGTTCAGTTGTAGTGGAGTGGTACTCTGTGGCGTATCTGAGACGTCTAGTTCCCTGTCATAGCTCTTGCTTTTCAGTGTTTTCTTACCAATGTCTGCATGCAAGTATTTCCACATGAGCTTTATCATTAGCCTACCTCGCACCAAATAAAGACCCCTCTTACCCCTCCTTTGCATTTTTATTGTGGTTGCAAGTAACTTTTGTTTTGTTTGTTTTTTGTGGTACTGGAGATGGAGCCCTTCTACCTCTGGGCTACACTCCCAGACCTATTTTGTATTTTTATTTGGAAACAGGGTCTCTTAAGCCAGTGAGGTTGGCTTTGAACCTGCGCGATCCTCCTGTCTCCGCCTCCCAAGCGTGGGGATTACAAGCGTGCGCCACCACGCCCGGCTGCAAGTAACTTTGCAGTTAATCTTAGGGAGAATATAGACATTTTGATGAGTTGAAATGTCCTAACCAGAAATGACTTTCCCTTTCTTCAAGGCTACTTTTGAATATTGTGGGAGTGTGAGTTTTATTTTTTAAATATAGTTTTAGTCATATAGGTTTTATACATTTTTGTTAAGTTTATTTTTAAGCTTATAACTTGTTAGCTTTAATTTGTACATGTTCATCTTTAACAGGGAAAAGCAGCAGCCAGGCGAGGAGGTGCGTGTCTGTAACCCCCAGGAATTTGGAAGCTGAGGCGAGAGTGTCATAATTTTGAGGCTACCCTGGGCAACTTGGCAATCCTCTCAAAATAAACGATAAAGGGCTGGGGTGTGCTTCAGTGGGAAACATCCTGGGTTCAATGTATAATATGCATGGGTACCCCCAAAACAACAGTGATGATAATAATAATAGTAGATTTTAGAGAAAGACACCGTATTTTTGAAATCATAAGCAAATAAATCATTTTGAATTCTTATTGAAGCCTCAGATATTTAGCATGTCACAATCTTTCTTCTTTCTTTCTCCTTCTTTCTTTCTTCCTTCTTTTCTCTTCTTTTCTTTTCTTTTCTTTTCTTTTCTTTCTTTCTTCTTTCTTGTGTTAGGGCTTGAACCCAGTGACATTCTACCTCCGAGCTTTACCCCCAGCCCGATTTTTTATTCTTTATTTTGAAACAAGGTCTTACTAAGTTGCAGAGGGCCTCACTAAGTAGCTGAGGCTGTCTAAGAAACTGCAATCTTCTTGCCTCAAACTCCCAAATGCTGGGATTACAAGTGTGCGCCACCAAGCCCGGCAACAGTTTTTCTTTTTAATTGTAATTAGGCAACAGACTAGAATTCAGAGAGTCCCAGACTTACTTGGCTTCTTGCCCTTTTGGCCGGGTGTGGTGGTGACAGAAACCAAAATCAATAAATAACGTCCCATTGGAAATCTGCTTTAAGTGAATAAGCACAAAGATGCAGTGCCAAATTTGTGTTGGTTTATTCATTTATTTTTCATTTCAGCACTTTTTAGGGGTTGATATCACCTACTTTGAGAACCTATGAACTAAATGTGAGGTTTAAAGAACCCCCTTCTTTCTGATTTTCATATTTTGGGGGGAGAGGGTGTTAAGGATATCAATAGGTATAGCAGTAGTTAAACCTCACTTGAATATTGCCATCACCCACACAGCCACATGTAGCTTGGACCTGGTTGCAGGGGAATTTTATTTTATTTTAGGTACTAGGATTAAAACCAGGGGCATTCTGCCTCTGAACTGTACCCTCAGGCCTGCTTAACTGTATTTTTTGGAACAGGCCTGTTTAATTTTATTTTTTGGAAATAGGCTCTCAGTAAATATCTGTGAGCCTTGCTAAATTGCCGAGGTTAGCCTTGAACCTGCAATCCTCCTGTGTAAGCCTCCCATGTACTGGGATTATAGGTGTGCACCACTATGCCCAGTTTGCAGGGAAATTAAGTAGTAGAAAATATCATATTCAAAAACAGATACTTAGGTCTTGGCTGCAATATATGCTTACTAATAATCCTTTTGATATTCCTGAGGGCTATATATTTTGTGTTTCTATTTTATAGTGCTGGGAATAGACCCCAGATTCTCTCACATACTAGGCAAGCACTCAGCCACTGTGCTACATCCCCCAGCCCTTCGAGTGGGCACATTTGACCAGTGGCCAGATTCCAATTTGCATTGGCATGGGATATAGAACTGGAATTAATATCCTGGGTAGGTGGCAGCAGCAGCGTCATGCCAGAATATGTTATAGGCTTGCTTTCTTTGTGAACGTTTCTTAATGAATTCTAAAAGATTATTGTGGCTTTTTTTTTTTTTTTTTTGCTAGTGAATAATGTTTTTTGTGGCTTTGGAATTTTAAAATTGACCTATGGCTACTCACCATTTAACAAACTCTTGAGATCAGAAATGATGAGCATTTAGTTTGCAAAAGACAGTAAGGGTTTCTTTGAGATTTTTAAATCTTACATAACATAGTTTGAATAAACTACTTAGAAAATTTTCCATAGCGAAAGATGTCATATGTGAAACTTTGAATTATTGTTTAAATGTGTAGTATTAGAATTTTAAGAAAATTATCTATTTTACATATTAAAATTTTTGTTGAAGTGTTAAAATAAGATTAAGTTACTAAACTAGAATTGAATTATGGATTCACAGATTGAGTAAAATTTGGCTGATATATCTTACTTGGATAATTTGGGAAATGATTCAATCCCTCTAATTTCCTATTTCTTTTTCTTTAAAAAAAAAAAAAAAGTGGTAGCTAGGCATGGTCACACAAACACATGTAATCCCTCCAGGCTGAGACAGGAGGATTGCGGGTTTAAGGACAGCCTTAGCCACTTAGGGAGGCAGCAAAATAATGAGACTTTTTTCAAAATAAAATATAAAAAGAGCTGGAAGTATATAGCTCAGAGGTAAGTAGAATGCCCTTGGGTTCAATCCCCCTAGTAGCAAAAATAGAGGGGGGAGGTGGAAATGTATGGAGGGGGAGGGGGGTGTATGGAGGGGGAGGGGGGTGTATGGAGGGGGAGGGGGGTGTATGGAGGTGCAACCCGGCGTCGTGATGCGTAAAGAAGCAGTTCTCATGGTTCATTTAGCGCAGTGCCCAGCACTCTTGAGCTGCTAACTGCCACTGCCTCTGGTCCAGCTCTGCTGCTACTAACTAAATAGCACCCATCAGTGATTGGGGATTTCAGGAGATGTCTGAGAGTTAAAGATTTAGTAAGTGGATCTTCTTGCTACAATACATGTTTTCTAACCTGGAATTAGCTTATCAGCAAATAAGAAAATGTCATTAGAGAAGGTAGAAATTCAGGAGCCAGAAACAGGAAGATCTTAAGGTTAAAGCCGGCCTGGGCAACTTCATAAGACCCATCTCAAAATAAAATAAGACTGGAATGTAGCTCAGTGGTAGTCTCTGCCTGGTATGCATAAGGCTCTGGGTTTGAACTCTAGTACTGCAAAAAAACAAAAAGTAGAAATTATGCAGAAGTGCCTTCCGCTAGTGCAAGTACTAGCTAGCTTTGGCCTCAAAATCTGTCACTTTCTACTATCTCAACACCATATGTTTTTAACTAGTTTTTGAGTTACAGATGAAGAAGCAATGAGGAAATTTCCTCCCATGTTTGGAAGGTGGGGGATTGGAGTCTCGCAGTTTTTAATTTCAGTGCAGCTGTGCACAAGGGCCAAGTGTGGTGGCACTCACCTGCAATCCCAGTACTTGGGAGGCTGAGACAGGAGGATCTCAGGTTGGAGGCCAGCCTTGGCAAGTTAGTGAGACCCTTTTTTAAAATACAAAATAACATAAAGGGCATAACAACAGCAACAAAAAGGCCGGGGCTAGAATGCCCCTAGATTCAATTTGTAGTACACAAAAAGAAAAACTGCGCACAGGACCTAATTCTCAGCAGAGGAAGGATGAGTTGACTGTGAGGCTAAGGTTTAAGGAGACAAGGGACTGACTGACCACTAGGTTTGGTCCGAGTGCAGTGGAGATTTACTGTTCTCATATTTTTATTATGGTTATTATGTTTTCTTAAATACCCTCCTTACTAAGTTTCCTAGATTTTGAAACTTCTAGATTTTGAAACTTGTCTTACTTTTCCATAAATCTTATTTTCACTGGATAATTTTGTGGAATGTTAAATGCTAATCCACTTAGAAACATCAGCAACCAGGCATGGTGATGCCCCTGTAATCTCAGTGCTGATTACAGGAGGCCGAATGCAGGGACATTGCAGGTTTAAGACGAGCCTCAGCCACTCAGTGAGGCCCTCAGCAACCTAGCAAGACGCTGTTTCAAAATAAAAAACGGCTGAGGGTATAGTTCCGAGTTAGAAGGCCTATGCCCCCCCCAAAAAAAGGGGGCAAAAACAAAAGGCATTAGCCTGTAACAATTAATTATAAGCAGATACTGATTACAAACATGTAGGACAGTAATTCTCAACCCCAGGACAATTTTGTCCCCAGGGAACAGTAGGCAGTGTGTAGATATTTTTAGTTTTCCCAACCAGTTGAGGGGAGAGCAGCAAAATGCTACTAGAACCTTTTGGGTAGAGGCCAGGGATACTGCTGCACATCCTGTCATACATAGGATGTGTTCAGCCCAAAGTCCAATAGTGCACAGGCTGAGGAAACCGGCAGTAATGGGTCCTGGAACATAGCAAGCATGCAGTAAGTACTAGTTAACAGTTATACAATGACAGCTATTTAAAGTTTCAAGTATATATTATTATATGCTGTAGTCTCTTTCAGCCAGTTCCAGCCCTTTCCATTTTATATTGATGCAGGGTCCCACAAGTTGCCTGGGCTATCCTGGAACTTGTGACCCTCTTACCTCAGCCTTCCAAACATCTGAGATTACAGGTTTGTGCTGCAGTGCCTGGCTAATTCTGCACTTTGGACAACTTTTTTTTTGGAGGTAGGGGGCAGTACTGGGAATCAAACCCAGGTCCTTGAGCATGCTAGTTAGGTGGTCAGCCAGTGAGCTAAACGCCCAGAGCCCAACACTGTTTTAATTACTGTTGCTATAGTTAATCCTTTCCCTTGTTATTTTGATAATAATACAGAAGTCATGATGAAAACAAAGTTTGTTTTGCATCGCTATCCTGTGTCTTTTCACCAAATCCTGCTTGCCTTGTGTGATGTTCTAAATCAAAGCATCCTACATCTTTATTGGGCCCTTGCCTCCTGCTGCAGGTGTTCCCTCTTTCTGTTAATGGCGACACTGTCTTCGGCTCACAGGCTGGAGATCAGTCGGCCCTCTCTATTCCCCGTGCCACTGATGTGCCTGGGTCTTGGTTCTGTGTGCTCAGTTGCTCCTCCCTGCCAGGCATCTTAATTCCAGGTGGAATTCTTAGAGGAGTTCGGTGCCTCTTTTTACCTCATCAGGTGCCCTGCAGAGCAGTTCACATACCATTGCCGTAAGTAGGACATTTGACATTTGGTTCTGGTTTTGTTACCCCCTTATTAAAAAAACCAAGGGCCTAGCTGCTGTGATGGCAAACACGACACCTGTAATCTGAGATACTCAGGCAGCAGAGGCAGGAGGATTGCAGGTTCAAGAGCAGCCAGGCAATTTAGCGAGACCTTGACTCGGGTTGGGGATGTGGCCCAGTGGTAGAAGTCCCGAGTTCAGTCCCCTGCACTTCTAGTCTCTACCCCCCACAAGCAAGGGCTTCTCATTATCTCCAAATAAAACCTGTTCGGAAAAATCTGTGCAGAATTTTCTGTAATATGTTCATAACCCCCTTCTTTTGACCACCTCTTCTCAGGTCCCTTAATGTCCTCCGAACAAAATGAGCTATTTTTCTCTCACATTTTTATTTATTTATTTATTTATTTATTTATTTATTTATTTATTTATTTTGTGGCACTGAAGGTGGAACCCAGAGGCTTTTCTTCCTCTGGGCTATACTCCCAGAATTATTTTTTATATTTTATTTGGAAACAGGGTTTCTAAGTTGCTGAGAGCCTCACTCAGTAGCTGAGGCTGGCTTCAAACCTGTGCGATCCTCCTGTCTCTGCCTCCCAAGTGCGGGGATTACAAGTGTGCGCCACCACGCCTGGCATCACATTTTAATACTCCATACTTTTGTTCATATTATTACTTTTTTTAAGTTGTCTTCTCCTTCCAGCGTTCATACCCTTCAGAAATGCTGCTTCCTTCATGACACAGTTTTCTAGCCAGCTTGAAATGATTTCTCTCGCCTTTAGATTCTATAGTGTATTTATATGTCTCTTATGATCTCTCTCTCTCTTTCTCTCTCTCTCTCTCTTTCCCTTTGCGGGTCTCTCTTTATCTCCCTCTCTTTTTCTCCTTTCCTCTCCCTCCCTCCCTCCTTTCTCTTCCTGTACTGAGAACTGAACCCAGGGGCAATCTACCCCCAAGGTATACCCCTAGCCCTTTTTATTTTTTACTTTGAAGGAGAGTCTCATTTCACTAAGTTGCTGAGGCTGGCCTGAACCTGCAATCCTCTTGTCTCAGCCTCCCAAGAACTGGGATTACAGGCATCCACCACCACACCCAGCTTATTTCTTTTGTTCATATCATAGGCGTTTATGCCTAAGCTTTATTATAGCGAAGTGTGTTGTAACAGGGTAGCTTCTATTTCAGTTTTGTATTCCATATCATGGCGCTTAGGCCGCACACAGATGGGCACTCAGTGCACGTTGATGCTGAGACCGTGTGGTTGGTTTGACTGTTATCATCGGTGTCCTCTCTGCAAGGAATTGCACATGTGCTGTCTGAGGAACGCACCAGAGCCATGAGCATTGCCTTACATTTGAACATTTCTCATGCGATGGTGACCGTAGTCAGCAGCTGGATATGACAGTGTGCTTTGTGAGTAACAAGACTATTTCTTTGTTTGTTTGTTCTTGGGCAGGAGAATCAGATGAGAGGGAACAGTCAAAGTTGGAAGTTAAAGTCTGGGATCCAAATAGTCCACTTACAGATCGACAGATTGACCAATTTTTAGTTGTAGCACGGTAAGTATGGCATTATTGAGTCAAGAAATAGCTTTTTTTTAATAGAAAATTTATAAGCATATGTATTTTCATTTCTTTGTATTCTATTTTTTTTTTAAAATCTGTTGTATTCTTTTATTTATATAAGATAGTTTAATACATGACAAGGATGGTGGTGCATGGCTGTAATCCTAGTACTTGGGAGGCTGTAAGAGAAGGATCACAAGTTCAAGGCCAGCCTCAGCAAAGTAGCAGGACCATATTTTCAAATAAAAATAAAAAAGGCTTGGGGATGTGTCCTGGAGGTAGAATGCCCCTGGGTTCAATCTCCAGTACCAAAAAAAAGAAGAAGAAGAAAAATGCTTAATATATGTCACTCTGCCTTCTAATTAATGTGATTTACTATCATCCATTTCAGCTTTAATGAGAATAGATTAATTTTATTAAGAAAACAGAAAAGTATAAAGAAGCAATTTAATACCCTAATATCTGTGTCCATCTATCTGTCTATCTCTTTTTTCTTGTGGCACTGAACATTGCTTTCCTCTAGACTAGATTACTCAGGTACCGACAGGGATGTGCAACTTGGATTCCTTTTGCTACATTCAGGCTGGCGTAAAGCCTCCTGCTGAACAGAGGGCTTTGAGAGCTTTGTCTTGCCGGCTGGCTTCTTCCTCCTCTTTGCTTGAGCAAGTGAATCAGCAGAATTTTAGTTTTATTTTTTCAATTATAAAAGTAAATGATGCTTGTGGGGAAAATTACCACAAAGCAGAAAGTAAATGAAATTATCAAAGCATTACAACAGTGGATAAATTGGAAAAAACCTAAAAGTATACTAGCAAGCAATTGATGAATGAATTGAGGTATACTCACACAATGGAATATTACTTCTCAGCAATTAAAATGAATTAGAGCTCTTGGTAGCTAATAGATAAATCTTAAAAGTAATACTGAATAAAGGTACATGCAGTAGGATCATTTATGTGCTTACAGTGTTATCATTTATTAAAAGTTGTAAGGTATGTAGCTGGAAATGGTGGGTGCATGCCTTTAAATCTAAATACTTGGGAGGCTGAATTATTGAGCTGGCCTTCAGCCTGTAATCCTCCTGTCTCAGACTCCCAAGTATTGGGCAGTATACCATCACACTTATACCTAATATCATCTGTTCTTGGTGTGTGTGTGTGTGTGTGTGTGTGTGTGTGTGTGTGTGTGGTATTAGGGATGGAACCCAAGGGTATTCTACCTCTGAGTTATGACCCCAGCCCTATTTTATTTTGAAACAAAGTCTCACTACATTGTAGAGGGTCTAGCTAAGTTACTGAGGCTGGTTGTGAATCTATAATCCTCCTCTCTCAACCTCCCAAGTACTAGGATCATATGTTTGTGCCACCATGCCCAGCTACACCTAGTATCTTTAAAACACTTTCTTTGATTTGTGTGTGTGCGCGCGCGCTATTGGGTGTTGAACCAGGGGCATTCTTCCTCTGAGCTATACCCCATCTCTATTTTATTCTTCATTTTGAAACAGGGTCTCACCAAGCTGAGGAGGGCCTAAGTTGCCGAGGCTGCCATTGATTGTGTGATCTTCCTGTCTCAGCTTCCCAAATTCTGTGATTACAAGTGTGCAACACCATGCTCGGTGTGAATATTTGTTTAAAAAAAATCTAGCTGGGTGTGGTGGCGCACGCTTGTAATCCCAGCATTTGGGAGGCTGAGACCGGAGGATCACGGTTCACAGACAGCCTCAGCTACTTAGTGAGGCCCTGTTCCAAAATAATAAGAAATAGGGTAGGGGGCGTAGCTTGGAGGTCAAATGCCCCTGAGTTCCATCCCAGACCCACCCCCCAAAAAATAATAATCTAAGTACTAATTTAGAACTGGGTATGATTCTATAGAATTGTAGTTCTAGCTACCCAGGAGGCTGAGGTGGGAGAGTCCGTTGAGCCCAGGAGTTCCAATCTGGCCTGGGCAAAATTCCAAGACCCTCTCTCAAAAATAAACGAGCCGGGCGTAGTGGCGCACGCTTGTAATCCCAGCGTTTGGGAGGCTGAGAACTGAGGATCATGGTTTGCAGACAGTCTCAGCTAGTTAGTGAGGCCCTCCACAACTTAGTAAGACCCTGTTTCAAAATAAAGAATAAAAAATAGGGCAGGGGGTGTAGCTTAGAGACCGAATGTCCCTGGGTTCCATCCCCGGACCCGCAAACAAACAAACAAACAAACAAAAAAACCAAAAACTGATAAGTAAAAATTAAGGCTAAACTCTAAAGTGCCATGACTCAGTGAAGATGTGGGACAGCCAGCACTTTCGTGGCTACCTGTAGGAATATAAATTGATACAGCTTATTTGGGAAACTGTTCAATATCATTTAACCTGAGTCCCTTAAGTTTCATTCCTAAAATTATGCCCAGAAGAATTATATACACCTGTGCATCAAAAGATATGTATGCAAAGTGGCATCAGTGGCCCTATTCACAGTATCTCCAACTGGAGACAGCACCTCATATCAGCCAACAGTAAAGTAGGGACGGGGTTGGTTAAAACTCCACAGCAAGAAAAATGAATGAATGTAGCCCCACCAGACATCACAGGCAACCACGTATCATTCAGACAAAGGAAGCTGTGTGCCATTGTTAGCAAAACCGCTCTGTGGTGCTGGAGTCCAGGATGGTGGCACCTTTGGGGATGGAGGTCTGAATGCCAATTGGGAAAGGCATGAGCCCTTGGGGGTTCATTATTTTCTGTTCTTGACCTCAGTGTTGGTGACCTGGGTGTGTTGGTTTTGCATATGTGTTATATTTTAATTAAAATGTTTTAAAAAGCCAGGTAGAGTGGTGTATATTTGTAATCCCAGTACTTAGGAGGCTAAGACAAGAGAGTCACAAGTTCCAGAACAGCCTAGCAAGTAGTGAGACTCAGCAATCTAGTGAGACCCTGTTTCAAAAAAAAAAAAAAAATTGGTCTGGGGTTGATTAATTATAATTACCTCTATGTAGTGATATGGCTTGTCAATTACAGACTAGTATTCCTTATCCAAAATTGTTAGGACCAGAAGTGTTTCAGATTATTATTTTTATTTTTTTGTGGTACTAAAGATGGAACTTGGGGGGCTTTCTACCCATGGGGTACACACCCAGCCCTATTTTATAATTTATTTAGAAACAGGGTCTCAGTAAGTTGCTGAAGGCTTCACTAAGTAGCTGAGGCTGGCTTTGAACCTGTGATCCTCTTGTCTCAGCCTCCCAAGCGCTCAGATTACAAGCGTGAGCCACCACGCTCGGCTCTCAGATTTTTTTTTTTTAAATATGTGCAAATATACAATGAAGTATCTTGGGGTGGGACACAAGTTTTAACACAGAATTCATTTATATTTTGTATATGCAATGTGGTATGTGTGTGTGTGTGTGTGTGTGTGTGTGTGTGTGTGTGTGTGTGTGTGTTTTACTGGGGATATTGAACCCAGTGGCATTCTCTCTCTGAGATATCCTCTCAGCCCCATTTTTTTTTTTTAATTTTGAAATAGGGTGTCACTAAATTGTGAAGGCCCTCACTGTGTTGCTAAGGCTGGCTCAAACCTGCAAACCTTTTGTCTCAGCCTCTCAAGTACTAGGATTACAGGTGTGCACCTCCACGCCTGTTTTTTGCAATCTTTAAATAATTTTGTGCCTGAAAGAGTTTGATGACATGGATTTCCACTGTGGTGTTGTGTTGGTGCTCAGTGTTTTGGGTTTTAGAACAGTGAACTTTCAGATTAGAATTGTTTAATCTGTACTAGACCTTATATAAAAGAAATACTCAGCTGGGCGTGGTGGTGCACACTTGTAATCCAGGGCTTGGGAGGCTGAGACAAGAGGATCGCACAGGTTCGAAGCCAGCCTCCGCTACTTAGTGAGGCTCTCAGCAATTTAGACCCTGTTTTTTTTTTCTTTTCTTTCCTTTTCTTTCTTTCTTGCTTTCTTGCTTTCGTGAGTCTGGGGATGGAACCCAGAGGCATTTGACCTTCAAGATACACCCCCTGCCCTGTTTTTTATTCTTTATTTTGAAACAGGGTCTCATTGAGTTGCGGAGGGCCTCACTAAGTAGCCGAGGCTGTCTGTGAACTGTGATCCTCCAGTCTCAGCCTCCTGAATGCTGGGATTAAAAGCGTGCGCCACCACGCCCGGCTAGAACCTGTTTTCAAATAAAGTATAAAATAGGTCTGGGAGTGTAGCCCGGAAGTAGAAAAGCCCCTGGGTTCCACCCCCAGTACCATATACACACAAAAAAATAAAAGAAAAAGAAAGACTTAGTGGCATGAATCTGGAGTTCCAGTTGGGAGGCTGAGGGAGGATCACTTGACTTCCTAAATTCTAGACCAGCTTAAGCAACATAGTGAGAGTTGGTCCCCAACAACAAGAGTGACAAAAAGAAAAACACCAAGAAGCAAAATCTTTGCATGCAGTATTTTATTTTTCCATTCATTATCCACGTGTGTTTTAAAAAAACAAACAAACACAGTAGAGTCTTAACTTGCCTTGTGTGTGTCGTTCCTTCAGTGCCGTCGGGACATTTGCGAGAGCCCTGGACTGCAGCAGCTCCGTGCGGCAGCCCAGCTTGCACATGAGTGCCGCTGCAGCTTCCCGAGACATCACCTTGGTAAGATGCTTTCTGAAATTTTGGGGTTATTCTTTTGTTCCTTGTTTAATTACAGAACCCTTTAGACTTAAGTTTTCTGGCTCTTAACCATCCTGACTACTAAGTTGATTGAGATTGGCTCTTTGGTTACCTGGATTTCTGAAGTCACCTGAGACAAGTGTGAAGAGTAGGTATGACATGGTGAAAACAATATTGGGGTCACAGTTTGACATCACTTTTCACTTTTGTGCATGGTATCTATGTTCCCTCTATGTACTTACATAACTGTGGACCATGCATAATGGTGTGTGTGTGTGTGTGTACTGGGTACTAGAGATTGAAACCAGGGGCATTCTACCTCTGTTAAACACCTACAGCCTTTTTTTAAATTTTATTTTTGTGGTACTGGGGGTGGAACCCAGGGGCTTTCTACCTCCGGGCTATACTCCCAGACCTATTTTCTATTTTGTTTGGAAATAGGGTCTCACTAAGTTGCTGAGAGCCTCACTCAGTAGCTGAGGCTGGCCTTGAACCTGTGCAATCCTCTGTCTCAGCCTCCCAAGAGCTGGGATTACAAGCTGTGCCACCACACCCAGCAACCTACATACAGCCTTTTTAAAACATTTTTTTGTTTTGAAACAGGGTCTTGCTAGGTTGCTGACAAGTTCTTGAACTTGCAATCCTCCAGGCTCAGCCTCCCAAGCCTGGGATTACAGGTGTGCACCACCACACCCTGCTTACATAATGTTTAAACAATTTTATTATGTGCTAATCACCTCTTGAATCTATGGGTATAGGAATTACTCTGTTCTTGTGCATCAGTGTTTAAAATATCAATATTTAAAGCTTTTGTGTCTGTTCATGAGCAAGAGATTGTGATTTCATTACATTATTGTTGTTCTCTTCTAAAATGCTTCTTTTATCCTTTGGTGAGCAGTGGAAGCCCCTTCCTTGTTCGTTGTGCTTCTAATGCCCACTTCACCGAGCATCATGCTTGGCACCTGCTTCTTTCTCTTCACCTCCAAACAAGTTAGACAGGTTGTGGTCATTTGCTGTGTTTGAGCCCCTCGACGTTTTGTAGGAGGCATGGTGCACACATGCTCCTTTTAGATGAAGATTGGGGTTAAAGTATTTGATCAGTGTTCATTAGCTATAATAAGTTTCAGTTTTCATTTGCTAATGGAATGGAGTACAATGATGGGTTTTATTTCTGATTGTATATAAACTTGAGATTATTTCCACAAAATATTGTTGAGATAATGAAAAACGGCTTATGCTGTCTATATGTTTTTGTACTATTGTGGATTATGATGTAATTAGTAGCAATCTGTAGTCATTTAGGAAATCTCTTATTTTATCCTTTTTCAAAGACCTAATATATTGTTGATAGAAGAAAATCGAAGAAAATCTTGTTTCTCTTGGTATGTCAGTATTTTCATAGAGTTCCAAAATAGGTTCATAAACCAGACCTGGTGGCACACGCTTGTAATCCCAGTTCTTGGGAAACTGAGAAAGGAGAATTGCAGGTTTGCAGCCAGCCTCAGTAACTTAGTGAGACCCTCTACAACTTAGTGAGACCCTGTTTCAAAAAAAAAAAAAAAATGGAGCTTGGGATGTAGCACAGAGGTAGAGTGCCCCTGGGTTCAACCCCCCAGTACCACAAATGAATGAATGAATGAATGAATGAATGAATGAATGAATGAAGAGTTTGTATTTTGGTTGTTCAGAATTTGGGGGGTATTTTACCATACAAGCAAGAGTGCAGATTTTATGATTGTATAAACTTGCAAAAATCAGATGTTTTTGCCAAGAGTGGTTGTGCACACCTGTAATCCCAGCACTGGGAGGCTAAGATAAGGTGGATCGCAGGTTCAAGGCCAGCCTTAGCAACTAGCAAGAACCCCAGCAACTTAGTGAGACCCTGTTTCAAAATAAAAAGGGCATAGCTCAAAGGTAGAATGCCCCTAGCTTCAACCCCTAATGCCAACGCAACAAACAAAAAAGAATCAGATATTTTTATGATCAAGAACTACGTGAAATCTAGTCAACACCTATGCATTTTACCCTATTCAGAACGTATTTCAGTTCTAAAATTAATGTATGTTTATTATTTTTTTAAAAAACTGAAAAATAGCCGGGCTTAGTGGTACACACTTGTAATCCCAAAATTTGGGAGGCTGAGACAGGAGGATCACAGTTCACAGACAACCTCTGCTACTTAATGAGGCCCTTTAAAACTCAGTGAGACCCTGTTTCAAAAATAAAGAATAAAACATAGGGCTGGGAGCCAGGTGTGGTGGCACATACTTGTAATCCCAGCATTCAGAAGGTGGAGACTGCAGGATGATAGTTCTCGGGACAGCCTCAACTACTTAGCCTCGGCTATTCAGTACTGTAGTTATGAACCAGCAATCCCAGAACTACTGATGGACATCTAAACTGTTTTTGTTTCTGTGGTACAGAGGATGGAACCCAGGGGTATTATACCTCTGAGCTACACTGCCAGTCCTATTTTTTTTTTTTGGGGGGGGGAGGCCTTTTGCAATTCACTGAGACCCTGTTTCAAAAACTAAAAGGACTAAAAAATAGGGCTAGGGGTGTAGCTCAGAGGTAGAATGCCCCTGGGTTCCATCCCCAGTACCGCAGTAAATAAATAAATAAATAAATACATAAATACATAAATAGAAAAATAGTATTGCAACAGCTAAAAGAATCTTTGTTCTCATTACCATAGTAGATGTTCTTGCTGCTTGATTATGGTTCCTTCTTGCTTTTTTGTGCACTATAAATAATAATAATGATGATGGAGCAACTTGCAGCACAGAGGATGCTCCACATAATGTCACCTCAAGCAATGTTACTATTTTAGTTCTGCAGATTAAATTCTTTTCAACCACTGTAGTTAGTTTTGAAGCCCCTAATTCTCTCTGTGAATCCTGGTCCTTTTCCTCCATCTGTACCTCCTACCTGCCTCCCCTGGCTCATGTCAAGAGGTACTTGCTCTATAACCTGTGTTGTATCTAGTATGTGCTGTTTTATAGTTCTATTGTGTATTTCTGTATCCAAAAAAACATGGATTTGCATGGATTTGCATATGCTGTGTAACAGTTTTTGCCCTTAGCCTCTTCTGAGATCTAGCTGTGTTAATACCTACATACCTAGGTCACTCATTTAACTGCTTTGTATTGTTTGCATGTTCTTTCACATAATCCTATGCCATATTACTATTCTTGTTGCTGTTAGAGACAGAATCTTGCTATGATGCCCAGGCTGAGGCTGACCCTGAACTCCTGGGCCCAGGCAATCCTCCTGCCTCAGCCTCCTGAGTATCTGGTACTGTGGTCAGGAACCAACATTCCCAGACCACATTATCCATATCTTCTACTACTGAAGGACATCTAAACTTTTTTTTTTTTTTTTTATGGTACTGAGGATAGAACCCAGGGGCATTCTACCTCTGAGCTACACTCCCAGTCCTTTTTTTTTTTTTTATTCTTTATTTTGAAACAGGGTCTCACTGAGTTGAAAGGACCTTATTAAGTAGTAGCTGAGGCTGACCACAAACCATGCTCCTCCTGTCTCAGCCTCCTGAATGCTGGGATTACAGACGTGTGCTGCATTGAAAATTCCAGTAATATCCCTTTGTGGACATGTATTCAAATGTTGGGATGCTGATTCATGGGTAGAGCTTGCTTGCTTGATTGTTTGCTTGCTTATTTATTTATTTATTTATTTATTTATTTATTTGCAGTACTGGGGATGGAACCAGGGGCTTTTCTACCTCCGGGCTATACTCCCAGACCTATTTTATATTTTATTTGGAAACAGGGTCTCACTAAGTTGCTGAGAGCCTCACTAATTAGCTGAGGCTGGCTTCGAACCTGTGCGATCCTCCTGTCTCAGCCTCCCAAGCCACAATGCCCAGCTTTAGTCATTTTCTTATTTATTTATTTATTTATTTATTTATTTATTTATTTATTTATTTTGCGGTTCTGGGGATGGAACCCAGGGAAATTCGACCTCCGAGCTACCCCCACCCCCATCCTATTTTTTATTCTTTATTATGAAACAGGGTCTCACTAAGTTGCGGAGGGTCTCACTAAGTAGCTGAGGCTGTCTGCGAACTGTAATCCTCCTGTCTCAGCCTTCCGAATGCTGGGATTACAAGTGTGCACCACCACACCCGGCTAGTCTTTTTATTTATTTTTTTTGTTTTGTTTTGTTTTTGGGTGGTACTGGGGTTCCTGGAAGCCCTTCTACCTCCGAGCTACACTCCCAGACCTATTTTATATTTTTATTTGGAAACGGTCTCCTAAGCCAGCGCGCGCGGCTGGCTTCGAACCTGTGCCATCCTCCTGTCTCAGCCTCCCAAGCGGGGGGATTACAAGCATGCGCCACCACACCCGGCTGTGTTTTTATTTTTGAAACAGTATCTCACTGAGTTGTGAAGGGCCTCGCTGAGTAGCTGAGGCTGTTGATGAACCTGATCCTCTCCAGTTTCCACCTCTGGATTCTGGACCGTGCCCAGCTAACACTATTCTTTTTAAAAATCCTTTTATTGATGCATTGTAATTATACATCGCAGTGATTTTCAAAGTGATAGAAGCACATGTGCACACTTCACTTGGCGTATTTATTTCCTTCTGTATCCCCCATTTAGTGAGATTGGTAGTGATAACTCATAGATGGACATAACATTACTTAGTTGTTTCCTTCCCCAGCCCTCCTTTTCCCTCTTTACATCTTCCACCCTCAGATCCCTTCCACTATTTTACTGGACACTCTTTCTTTTTTTTTTTTTTTTTTTTTTTTTTGCAGTACTGGTGATGGAACCCAGCGCCATTCTACCTTCAAGCTACACTCCGAGCCCTATTTTTTTATTCTTTATTTTGCAAAGGTCTCACTGAGTTGCAAAGGGCCTCACTAAGTGGCTGAGGCTGTCCGTGAACCTTCTGTCTTAGCCTCTCAAATGCTGGGATTACTGGTCCCCTTTATAGTTTAACACCATTCTTATGAGATAATACTTCTCGGGTTATAACTGGAGATGCTGCTCCTGTTATGCCTCAGCAAATTCCATATACGGTATACTGTTTGAGGATTGAGAATGGGAAACTTGTTCCTGAGATGGGACAGAGCTGTGTGGCAGTTGGGGCTTGGGGCTGGTTTGCTTGCAGATGGGTGTGATGGTGCAGAGCCCGTGTGGGTTCCTGGCTCACCGCTGTAGCGACTCTGCTTCCCAGTGCTGTGCATGTGCAGAATGGCAAGTGATTTTCGGGAGTGTATCTTTGTTTCTATCAGTAAAGGAGATTGTATGTGTGTGTTGTGTGTGTATAAAATGTAAATGCATCACACAACATTGTATAATTAAAATAATCTGTTTAATACAAATATATTTAACATATTTAATTAATTAATTTATTTATTTATTTATTTTGGTGGTACTGGGGGTGGAACCCAGAGGCTTTCTACCTCTGGGCTATACTCCCAGACCTTTCTTTATATTTTATTTGGAAACAGGGTCTCACTAAGTTGCTGAGAGCCTCACTAAGCACCCGAGACTGACTTCGAACCCGTGCGATCTTCCTGTCTCAGCCTCCCAAGTGCGGGGATTACAAGCGTGCGCCACCACGCCCGGCTTAGAAATTTATTTTTTGAGATGGGATCTTGTTTTGCATCTGTTCTTGACTTCTACTGAGGAATCCTCTCTGCTCCACCAGATTACTTCTTATACCCACTCTCTGCTTCTTTCTCATTAAAATGACTTGGGTTTAAATATCATCATTGTCTGCTTTGAATGGGTAGCATTGAAAGAGATGTGGGTTTTTTTGGTCTACAATATCTAAATGCCTAGATTATCAGTTTGAACTTCTTTAGGTTCAGCTTTACTTGGGCCCTGCAATCCTGGGCATTGCAATAAAGATGAGTGGGTATAGTTAAAAATTGATTATGAAGTTATTGATAATGGATTTAGTAGATTACTTACCAAAAAGAACATATGAAAGGCCAATTTGTGCTGTTAAATGAAAATGTTTACTATTTGGAGAGTCTATTTCTTAGCTTTACTTCAGTTTCAGGGTTTATTATCCTATACCAATGACTTTAGACCTCTCTCCAGTGGACAGCCAAACCCTGCTTTCAAGGCCTTCTGCTGCCGAGGGAGAGGGCCTGGCTATGGCACTGCTGGAACCTGGTGGCCTTCTGTGGTTAATTTTCTTTGTGGCTTTTACTGGAAGAACTGCAGTGGTCTTTTGCATTCCTGTTCTAACATTTTTTTTATCCAAGATCTGTATGTCACTTCTCAGGTCTCCAGTAATATTTTGAGAACAGGTCATTTGTACATCACTAGTAGATCAAAACATCACTATGCAGGGCCTTACTGGGGCTGGTGCCAGTTAGAACCTGTGCTCCCTGTTGGGTGGTCGCGGTGGCAAGAAATGTCCCGTGACTTCAGAAGCAAAGTGGCATGTGAGTTGTTTGTGATTTACTGCTAGAGATAAGCCTTAGTTTTTGAGAAGTATAGGGACTGGCTCTTCTCTTGGAATCAAGTAAAAAGAGATTGTTGCATTATAGAAATGTAGGATAGAATATTTTACAGGTGTTGAGTCCAGGCACAGAACAGTGAAGCAAATTGCATAAGAACTCACCTTTAATTAGTGACTATAGAGTCAAGACTTTAAACCCAGGTGTTTTGGTGACAAGTCTGGTTCTGAGAAAGGTCAGTCTGTATTGATGTGGTAGGGTGTTAATCACATCCTGGAACATCTCTAATTCCCTTTCATTCTTTTTTATTTTTATTTTTTCAGTGGTACTGGGGATTGAACCCTGGGGTGTTCTACTTCTGTGCTATATACCTTTCCCCTTTTTATTTCTTTCTTTCTTATTTTGAAACAGGGTCTCACTAAGTTGCTGCCTGCTGTCCTTGAACCTGTGATCCTCCCATCTCAGTTTTCCAGGTACTGGGATTACAGGCATATACTACCATGCCAGGACATTTAGTGGCTTTTAATTGCTTTTAGGGTAAGAACTTAGATCCTTATCAGCAAAACAATAGAGTTTTGCCTGGCCTTCCTTTCCTTCCCTTTGCTCACACTCAGCATCTTCTGGATGCAGGCAGACTCCTTCCTTTATCTCGCAGGCTACATCCTGTGACATGTTCAGTTTTCTCTGCCTGGGCTTCTTCACAGTGCCCCCCTGCACCTCCCCCCAGTTAACTCATTCCTTTCAAATCTTGGCCAAGTTCTGTGTCTAGGGCAAGTCACTTCGTGATGTGCTTATGTAGAGAACAATAGCTCCGAACAATCTGAAGTACAAAACACTCAATCCCGGATATTCAGTCTCTCGCCAGAGGTGTACATACTCAGTCTGAAGACTGCGAATTGTAGAAAGATTTAAGCATGGCAGGCATGGTGGTCCATGCCTGTAATCTTAGTACTTGGGAGGCTGAGGCAGGAGGGTCACAGGTTTGAAACCAGCCTCAGCAATTTAGTGAGGTTCTCAGCAACCTGTTTCACATTAAAAAATAAAAAGGGGTGGAGTGTAGCTTAGAGTTGGATCCTGAATACAAAAAAGAAAGTAAGCATGGAATGCACTTTTAAAAAATTGTGGTAAAATATACATAGCATAAAACATACCATTTTAACCCATTTTTAAGTGTATAGTTTTTTGAGGTTAAATAGATTCACAAAGCTGGGTAGTCTCCACCACCATCCATGTCTGAAACCTCATCTTCTCTAATTGGAACTATGTACCCGTTAAACTTTAACTCTATTCCCCCTACTCCAACCCCACCCTCGCCTTCTCCCTCACTCCCGCTGCGCGCCTGCTCCCACCCTCTCCCGCACCCCCACCCAGCTCACACCCGGCTCTAACTATGCCTTTTAATGTAATTCTTATAATGAAGTCACCTAAGACTTAAAGTGATTGAACAAAGGGTATTTCATTATGGAGATAATATTTTCCTTAAAACAAGTGATAAGCTGGGCATGGTGGCACATGCTTGTAATCCCAGCATTCAGGAGTCTGAGACCAGAGGATCATGGTTCACAGACAGCCTCAGCTACTTAGTGAGGCCCTTCACAACTAAGTGAGACCTTGTTTCAAAAATTAAAAATCTGAAAAATAGATCTGAGGGTGTAGCTTGGAGGTAGAATGGCCCCACCCCCAGTACCGCAAAAAGATAAAATAAAATAAAAATTAAAAATAGGGCTGCTGGGGGTGTATTTTTTTTTTTTTTTTTTGCGGGTCTGGGGCTGGAACCCAGGGGCATTTGACCTCTGAGCTGCACCCCCTACCTTATTTTTTATTCTTTATTTTGAGACCGGGTCTCACTGAGTTGCAGAGGGCCTCACTAAGTAGCTGAGGCTGTCCGCAAACCGCAATCCTCCAGTCTCAGCCTCCCGAATGCTGGGATTACAAGCGTGCGCCACCACGCCTGGCTTTCTGGGGGTGTATTCATTCGAGTCACCCCTCCATTCCAGTCTGGTATGGAGCTGTACCTATCTTATGTATTTCTATCTTTCTAATAAACTTTTTAAAACTTCAAAAAAAAAATAAAAAATAAAAAAAATAAAAATAGGGCTGGGGTTGTAGCTCAAAGGTAGAATGCCCTTAGGTTCCATCCCCAATACTGCAAAAAATAAAAAGAAGTTATTAAAAAAAAAAGCCTATTTTCCTGAGGGAACATTGGCTAACTTTTATTCTTTAAATGCTGGCTGTAGAAACGCTAGCTGTAACTTACACTTTATTATCTTTATTTGTGAATTCTGTTCAAAGCATATATTTAATTTAGGGTTTCAGAAGTACTGGGAATATGAGGATAGTTTAGGAAGTCACAGCAGAATATATACATCTCTGTGTGTGTGTGTGTGTGTGTGTGTGTGTGTGTGTGTGTGTGTGTGTGGTGCTAGAAATGGAACCCAGGGGCATTCTTCCTCTGAGCTACACCCCAAGCCCTAAATTATTTTTTTAATTCTTTATATTGAAACAGGGTCTCACTGAGTTGCAAAGGGCCTCACTAAATAGTAGCTAAGGCTGTCTGCAAACTGCATTCCTCCTGTCTCAGCCTCCCAAATGCTGGGATTACAAGCGTGCGCCACCATACCCAGTTTATATACTTTTTTTTTTTTTGGTGGTACTGGGGTTTCTGGAAACCCTTCTACCTCTGGGCTACACTCCTAGACCTATTTTTTATACTTTTTAAATTTGGAAACAGGGTCTCTTAAGCCAGCGAGGCTGGCTTCGAACCTGCACCATCCTCCTGTCTCCGCCTCCGAAGCGCGGGGTTTACAAGCGTGTGCCACCAAGCGCGGGGTTTACAAGCGTGTGCCACCACGCCCGGCTCTATGTGCATCTTTTGATTAACTTTGTGTGTGTGTGTGTGGCAATGGGGATTGAACCAGGTGCATTCTACCTCTGAGCTACACCCTCAGCCGTGTTTTGTTTTTTATTTTGAAGCAGGGTCTCCTTAAGTTGATGAGACACTATTTGTTGAAACTGTCCTCAAACCTGAAATCCTCCCTGTCCAGCCACCGAGGAACTGGGATTACAAGTGTGTGCTACCACATCTGACTTTTGGTTAACATTTTAGATATCAAGCTGGGCATGGTGGCGCACACTTGTAATCCCAGGATTTGGGAGATTAAGACAGGATCATGCAGGTTCGAAGCCAGCCTCAGCTACTTAGTGAGGCTCTCAGCAATTTAGTGAGACCCTGTTTCCAAATAAAGTATTAAAAAAAATAGGTCTGGGAGTATAGCCTAGAGGTAGAAAGCCCCTAGGTTCCATCCCCAGTACCGCACAAAAAAATTTTTTTTAGATATCAACTTACATTAGGAATTTAGTCTTCAAAATAAACATAAAAGCAATCAAATAAGGATTCAGTTCCTATAACTTTATTTATTTTTTGTACTGGGGATTTAACTCAGGAATTTTCTACTTACAAGCTACACTCCCAGCCCTTTTAACTTTTGCATTTTGAAGCAGGCTCTTGCTAAGTTGCAGAGGCTAGCCTTGAACGGGAATCAGCTTGTCTCATCCTCCCAAGTATGGGAGTACAGGCACGCACTGCCACACCTAGCAGAATTCTTATAACTAAAAACTCATTCTGATAAAACTTAGGATGAACACTATTCATGATTCTAGATTGTAAAATTAGTATCAGTGGACTACCACTCTAATAAGAAATAGGAAACGTCAAAGTTTCCTTCCTGCTAAATGCAGTCAGGCAGTAGCATAGAGTAGACACATTTCTTTTTGTCTGATGATTAAGACCCTGAGGGTGGAGGCACTGCGGCTGTCCTAGGAGAGTGTTTGGGTTATGGTATTATTTGTCCATCTTTTTCTTAAATTTAAGGGCAAACAAATATCTTTTTTTTTTTTTTTTTTTTTTTTGCTGTAAATGCTGGCTATTACTTTACTTTTTTTTCCCCTACTAATTCAACACTAGTATAAGAAACTTCAGAAAATCATGGTAGATTTGAATTGTAGATAAATCTAATGAAAATTGTTTTACCTACTTTTTCTAGGGTCATTTGATGAAGATATTTGGATTTATAAATCTGAGTTAAGGACAACTTGTGGTTATAATTTCTTAAAACTTATTATCTTTGTATTTTAAAATAATACACCAGCAGTACAAAGACTTTCTTTGTTCCCTTCGATCTCAAATCGTTTCTGTTTTTATTATATTTGCTTTATCATTCTTGTCAAGAGACCAAAAAAATCAAAATTACAACAAATTTGATGTTAAGATATAATTGGCTCATATTTATGCTTATAGAATCATAAAATATGAATTTTAGCCGGTGTGGTGGTGCACGCTTGTAATCCCCGCGCTTGGGAGGCTGAGACAGGAGGATCGCACGGGTTCAAAGCCAGCCTCAGCTGCTTAGTGAGGCTCTCAGCAACTCAGTGAGACCCTGTTTCAAAATAAAGAATCAAAAATAGGGATGAGGCTGAGGATATAGCTCAGAGGTAGAACGCCCCTGAGTTCCATCCCCAGTACCACAAAAGAAAATGAGTTTTATTCTGTTATAGAATCTATGGAATAGGATGAGTATTCAGATTGGCTGAGCATAGGAGTTGGCTTTATAGACAGAAAAGGGCTAAAGAAAGCAGAAACGGCATAAAAACTAGGTTGGTCACTCCACTGATGCTAGGCAGGCATTCTGCTACTGAGCTACAGCCCCGTCCCCTACATACAGTGTGTTGAATGCTGTAATTTATTTTGAAGTGACAGATTTGTGTTTGTTTGTTCTGAGATAGGATCTCAGTTGGTTGCCAGAGTGGCCTCAAGCTCTTGGGCTCAAGCATTTCTTCTAACTCAGCCTTCCAAGTAGCTGTAACTGTCAGTGTGCCACCGTACCCAGGTTGTCCTGGGGTCATAAATGTAAAATTTTTATACAAGTGTACCCGAAGCCGGGCGTGGTGGCACACGCTTATAATCCCCACGCTTGGGAGGAGGATCTAAGCCAGCTGTGCTGGCTTAAGAAACTGTTTCCAAAAAAAAAAAAAAAAAAAAAAATAGGTCTGGAAGTGTAGCCTGGAGATAGAAGGGTTTCCAGGAACCCCAGTACCACCCAAAAAAAAAAAAAAAAAAAAAAAGTGTACCCGAGCAAATCATTAGTATTGACTATATATGTATATCAGTTTAGCTGTTAGCCTAATAGTGCTACAGATAACAGGTTAGGTTCCCTGGGAAGCAGATTCTAATGATTTTCACCCAGGAATATATTAGGAATTTTCCTTGGGGTCAGCATTTATAGAAGAGAGGGAAGCCAGGCGTAGTGGCGCACGCTTGTAATCCCCGCGCTCGGGAGGCTGAGACAGGAGGATCGCACGGGTTCAAAGCCAGCCTCAGCTGCTTAGTGAGGCTCTCAGCAACTTAGTGAGCCCCTGTTTCCAAATAAAATAGAAAATATAAAATGGGTCTGGGAGTATAGCCCGGAGGTAGAAAGCCTCTGGGTTCCACCCCCAGTACCACTAAAAAAAAAAAAAAAAAAAAAAAAAGAGAGAGAGAGAGAGAGAAGGAATGGAGGCAGGAGTGGATAATGTGGGATGGAGCTATGGTGCAGTCTCAGTGAAGGCCTCTGTGACTCCTTGAGGGTCCTAAAGAGCAAGGCCTTTGTCATCCTGCATTGTTGGATTCGGCCCTCCTCCTGGAAATGAGTGTGACATTGAGCAATGTATTATTTTTAATTAAAATAGCTCAGCCGGGCGTGGTGGCACACACTTGTAATCCCAGTGTTTGGGAGGCTGAGACAGGAGGATCGCAGTTCACGGACAGCCTCAGCTACTTAGTGAGGCCCTCTGCAGTTCAGTGAGACCCTGTTTCAAAATAAAGAATAAAAAATCGGGCTTGGGTGTAGCTCGGAGGTAGAATGGCCCTGGGTTCCATCCCCAGTACCACAGAAGAAAAATAAAAAGCTGAGTGATAAGTTCTCATTCTCAGAGAGGAAAACACAGTATCATTACACTTCCCAAAGTTTCATTTGCTACTGCTGCTGCTGCTTCTTCCTCCTCCTCCTCCTCCTCCTCCTCTTCCTCCTCCTCTTCCTCCTTCTCCTTCAGATTCAACCCATGGGTGTTTTACCTCTGAGCTATACCCCCAATCCCTATTATATTTTTTATTTTGGACAGGGTCTCACTAAGTTACTGAGGCTGGCCTCAAACCTGCAATCCTTCTATCTTAGCCTCCCAAGTACTGGGATTATAGGTGACTGCTTGGCTCTTCTTTTTGGTACTAGAGATTGAACCCAGGGGTACTCTAGCTCTAAGTGACACCCCAACCCTTTTTATTTTGGAACAGTGTCTCACTAAATTGCTGAGGGTCTCATTAAGTTCCTGAGGCTGGCCTTGAACCTGTGACTCTCTAGTCTCAGCCACCCAAATACTGCCATTACAGGCATGCTGCACCACCACACCTGGCTAAATTTCAGTGGCTTCTAACAAGCATTAATTTCTCATGAGCTCAGCTGCACATGTTCTAGGATTCTGAACTAACTGGGCAGATGTAGGTACACAAGCTAATTGTTGAGGCCAGATCTGTCCTGTGTATCTCAGCCTATGTGGACAGAAGTCAGTATTAAAAGAGAGGAAGGCCAGATGCATGCACAGCGTCAAGATTCTCTGATATCACCTCTCTTCACATCCTGCTGGCCAAGCAGAATCACATGGCCAAGCCTGCGTCTGTAGACTGGAAGAATAGTTTTTAGTGAGGTCTGGGTAAGGAGGGAATATTTGCTGAACAACGATCCAGTTTACCACAGTGTGACTCTGCTTAATGAACACAGATGAGAACTCCACTGCCAAGATCTCCTTGTCAGTCTCTCTCCTAAAATACTTCTGTTTGTCATCTCCATCTGTTATGAATGGGATGAAATGTGACAACACCTTCACTGCTTTTTGGCAGAGAGAACAGCTTGTGCTGGGTTATGATTTTTAAAATTTGGAATTGAATGAGTCTTGCAGTGTGTATATGTATCTCTTAAAAAAAACAGTATCTTTGCAAATTATCTGGAGGGAAGACTTTCAGGGTTTTTTATGCTTAGTTTTAAATTTTTTATTCGCATTTTAAATTGAGGTATACATAGTGTGCAGAGTATTTTGTTGCATATCTTATATGTTTTTACATATGTGATGAATCAGTGTAACTACCACCAGATTAAAATAAAGTATACCAGTCACCAGAGTAAGATAAAGAATACCAGTACAACAGAAGTTTTCCTCATATCATGTCCCTCCCCAGTCAGTATTCTGACTTGGCTCATCATAGAGTAGTTTCTTTTTCTTTTTCTTTTTTGTGCTCAAATAAACTTTAATTATACAAATTATTTTGGCTAAACTCAGCCGTTCTCTTTTCCCCTGGGGTATCCAGCTTCATTGCCATCACAGTAAGTAGAATAAGGTAGAATCACAGGGTCAGAGGGAACCCAAGCCATACATATTTCTCATACATAGTCACCGTGGGTTTTCCTCAAGCCCAGATCCTTCTTTGAGTTGAGTATGTTCTGTTGCCAAGGGCAATAGGGGTTTCTGTCTAAACGGGCCCCAAAATGAATGTGCAAAACCTCAGGCCTTCCTCCTTCCTCTGGAAATTTCAACTGTGGAAGAAAGTAAGATGGAACTTTTTGTATGTTCAGTATTGGAGATAGATTTGTTTCTCAAAATTGTCTGGCTCTTCAAATTTTTATCTTAGTGATAAACTGTAGTCACTGAATGTATGTTAAACTACCGTGTCCTTTCATAGTTTTTCTTCTTCTTTTAGAGTTTTATTTTCTTTACTGGATATTGTCTCTTTTGTTGTAGAATCTATATTCATGTTTTATTTAAAGCACCTGTAAAAGTCCATTCAAAAGGAAATTCTAGATGTTTCAGAAAGATGGGGTTAGTGTGTACTTCTAGCAAATAATGTGATCCTCTGCTTTCCTTTGTAAAATTTATCATTGATTCCAGTAGAATTGTCCCCATGAAATTTCACAAGAAATTCCACAATACACATGCCTAGGGAGTATGCACGCCCTTCCTTCCTTCCTTCCTTCCTTCCTTCCTTCCTTCCTTCCTTCCTTCCATTGCTGAGGATGGCCTCGAACTTGTAGATCTCCTGTCTCAGCCTTGCAAGTAGTAAATATATATTTTAACGAATACTTTGCTAATATATTTTCCTCTTAATAGATATTAGTTGATTTTTCTTTTATTGTAGTACTGGGGATGGAACCCAGAGGCATTTTACCTTTGAGCTACACTTCCGAGACCTATTTTATTATTTTACTTTAAAACAGGGTCTCATTAAGTTGTTGAGGCTGGCTGTGAGCCTGTGATCCTCCTGTCTTAGCCTCCCAAGTACTAGGATTATAAGCATGTGCCACCATGCCCAGCTTGAATTTATTTAATGCTCTGTACCAGTATAAAATTTCCCACAGTTCCCTGTAATATACTTAGGAATCATTTAAAAGGTAATTTTTAGAGGTTTATTATTACTAGTGAAGTAAAACTGTCCCCATTTGTGAGTTTTTAATGAAAAATGGAGTGTATATACATGTAATAAAAGAAATTTTTCTAGTAAAAAAAACCATCAGAGGGTTTTCAAACGTAAAGTTCTAGAACCAAATTCATCTATTTTTTTTACTCTAATTGGGAAAATATGCTTTTTAAGTAAACTAGACCTAAGATAGTTTTGTTTTAAAAAAAAAAAAAGCTCTTTAGCTGGGCGTGGTGGTACAGGCTGAGACCAGAGGATGGCGGTTCGCGGACAGCCTCAGCTACTTAGTGAGACCCTGTTTCAAAATAAAGAATAAAAAATAGGGCAGGGGGTGTAGCTTGGAGGCTGAATGCCCCTGGGTTCCATCCCCAGACCAGGGGGAAAAAGAAAAAAGCTCGTTATATGTGCTGGACTACCTTCCTCTTTTCAGATTATTCTTCAAATCATTCTTCCTTGAATACATAAGAAATCTGCGTCAGCCTTGCTGTTCTAACAAGCCTGGTCATCTGTTCCTTTTTCTTTTTTTTTTAAGTAGTATTGTATTGAGGAGTGAATCCAGAGCCACCCTACCTCTGAGCCATATCCCTAGTCCTTTGTTTCTTAATTTAAAACAGGGTCTTGCTAAGAGGCTGAGGGTCTCATTAAAGTTGCCAACGCTGGCCCGGAACCTACAATCCTCCTGCCTCAACCTCCCAAGTACAGAGATTATAGGTGCCTGCTACCATCTTCCAGAATCTCAACCAGGTTACATTTTGTGTTAGTTTTGTCCTCGCAGCAAAATACCTGAGAATATCAACCTAAAGGAGGAAAGGTTTGTAGAGGTCAGCTGGCTCCACTGTTTTCGGGTCTGCGGCACAGCACAAAAAAGCAAAGCTGCTCACCCCTCCCGACAGCCAGAAGCCAAAGAAGAGCCTGTGAGGAAGGGCTGGTGCAACTGACAGCGACCCCTGTGGCCCAGGCCCCGCCCCCGGAAGGGGCCCTCCACCGACCCCCCCCCTCCCAGGGCCTGGGCCAGGGGCCTTCAGGTCACACATGGCAGCACTTTCTTGTTTACATGGATATGTACATTTTTTTGGTCTGAGCCGTCGTGTTCCATTTGATTGTTCATTTTCATCTCTTAATACATTATTCTGTTAATCCAACCATGAATGTTCTTTCTCACTCTCTTTTATGTAATTTATCTATTCTCCCTTGTTAAGGAAGGCTATGCCAACTTTACACAGTAAGTAACTGACGTGGCGCATTTTAACCTAAAGGGTGATGGAATTTATGGGTTTCTACTTTAATTGTTTGATCTTGTGATTCTTGATCTTTGTGTCCTAGATCGTTGTGGTTAGATTGCTGTAACAAATGGATGCATTTTTAAAAATATACAACTTCAGAGGTGTAAGTCAACATTGTTGTAAAGCTACAAATGATAGCTGTTTGATTTTGTTATTTAGAAATAAATACTACTTATCCTGGCATGACTGCGCACACCTTGTAATCCCAGTACTTGGAAGACTGAAACAGGAGGATTGCAGGTTTGAAAACAGTCTCAGCAACTTAGTGAGACCCTCAGCAATCTAGCAAGACTCTGTTTTTAAAAAATCTTTTTTTAAAGAGCTGGGGTGTAGCCCAGAGATAGAATGTCCCTGAGTCCAATCCCCAGTACCACAAAAAGGAAGGCCGAACTATATTGTGTTAATTAAGGATATCATGCATTTTAATGTTTCTATTACTATATAATCTATCAAGTATGCATACCTAGGTGACATTTCCTGTCTTTCTTTTCTAGTTTCATGCGATGGATACATTATATAGACATAGCTATGATTTGAGCAGTGCAATTAGCGTTTTAGTGCCACTCGGAGGACCTGTTTTATGCAGAGATGAAATGGAAGAATGGTCAGCCTCTGAAGCTAGCTTATTTGAAGAGGCACTGGAAAAATATGGCAAAGACTTCAATGACATACGTCAAGACTTTGTAAGTAGAAAATTGTGAATAAAATAAAATATTGGAAGCTGGGCGTGGTGACATACCCTTGTAATCCCAGCATTTGGGAGGCGGAGACCGAGGATTATGGTTGGCAGACAGCCTCAGCTACTTAGCGAGGCCCTTTACAACTCAGTGAGACCCGGTTTCAAAAATAAAGACAGCCAGGCGTGATGGCACACGCTTGTAAACACAGCATTTGGGAGGCTGAAACCAGAGGATCATGGTTCGCAGACAGCCTCAGATACTTACTGAGGCCCTTTGCAACTCAGTGAGACCCGGTTTCAAAATAAAGAATAAAGAATAGGGCTGGGGGTGTAGATTGGAGGTAGAATGCCCCTGGGTCCCATCCACAGACCCACAAAAATGAATAAATAAATAAATAAATAAATAAATAAATAAATATAAAAAGACTAAAAAATAGGGCTAGGGGTGTAGCTTGGAGGTACAATGCCCCTGGGTTTCATCCTGGTACCACAAAAATAAATAAATAAATAAAATGTTGGGGTGGGAATGTTTTATTTGTTTTAGAAATATGGTATATCTTATAATATTCACTTAGCAAACATCTGACACATAGAAATTTTTATTGGTGCTGGGGATTGAACCCAGGGCCTTAAGCATGCTAAAAGCATGTATTCTACACTCCCAGCCTCTGATATAGTAATTTGTATTTGCACAAAACAGAGTGAAGGCCAGTCTTGTAAGGGGAGAAACTGACACTTGTTCTGCAGTAATGGCAAGTTAGAGCCAGTGTCAGGAAGCCCTAAATTCTTGCTATAAACTGTGACAGGTAAATAAAATGAATGAATGAATGAATGAATTATGTATTGTATATTTATATAAATATAAATCTACATCCTTTAACTCTGAGTTTCAGGTTAAAATAGGGACTGTTTTTTTGTGCCATACACATCTGATATTTGCATTTAGGCATATTACTCTTTTTAAACCCCTTTGTGTTTTGTTAGTCTTACAACTTGTTGAGCCTGAGTTTTAATGCAGATTTATTTATTTAATTTATTTATTTTTTATTTTTTGGTGGTACTGGGAGTGGAACCCAGGGGCTTTTCTACTTCCGGGCTATACTCCCAGACCTATTTTATATTTTATTTGGAAACAGGGTCTCACTAAGTTGCTGAGAGCCTCACTCAGTAGCTGAGGCTGGCTTCGAACCTGTGCGATCCTCCTGTCTCAGCCTCCCAAACGCTGGGATTACAAGTGTGCGCCACCATGTCCGGCTTAATGCAGATTTATAATACAGAACCAAGCAGAGTAGTTGAATTTTCTTTGTGGTTGGTAGTCTTTGATTCTTCTTCATGGTATACAGTATCTTACTTACGTGTGTGTGTGTGTGTGTGTGTGTGTGTGTGTGTGTGTGTAATTGGGAATTGATTGAACACAGGGATATTCTACCTCCAAGCTATACCCCTAGCCCTAGTTTTTATTCTTTATTTTTGAAGCAGGGTTTCACTAAGTTACAGAGGGCCTCACCAAGTAACAGGCTGACTGAGAACTTGTGCTCCTCTTGTCCCAGCCTCCCAAGTGTGCACCACCACACCTGGCCTTATTATTTAGTGCTGGGGATGGAATCCAGGGGCATTCTACCTCCGGGCTATACCCCCAGATCCATTTCATTTTTTATTTAGAAGCAGGGTCTCACTAAGTTGCTGAGAGCCTAAGTTGCTGAGGATGGCTTCAAAACCTGTGATCCTCCTGTGTCAGCCTCCCAAGTACTGGGATTACAAGCGTGCGCCACCATGCCCAGCTAGCATATATCTACCAATATAATAGAGCTACATCACTGCATAGGAACTGTGAGAACCAAATCTAAAGAACGAAGCCTGCAGGTCTGCTCAAGCACTGGAAGGTGAGGACTGTAAAGCAAAGCAGTCTCCTTGCCCTGGGCGGGACTCTCACTTTATGTTCTAGTGATCATTCTGAACTTACTCAACTCAGTAGATCTTTACTGAGGTCCTATAAAACACCACCCCTCAGACAGGCAGTAAATATGCAATAAGATTTAGTGTGTTCCTTACTTCAGGGTATTAGTTCATAGTCAAGATCAAGAAACGGAAAAATATGCACGCAGGTAAAATGTACTGTATTACCATCAGTGGATACACAAGTATTCTTGGCGTATCGGGAAGAATTAGTTGTGCTAGTCAAGTCAGGAGAAGCTTAAAGGAGTTATCTGGCCTTTTGGCTGCATGTCTGAAGTGAAGGGGAAAAGAAGGAGATGGCAAAATCAAAACTGAAGGATGAAACTTGCAGCTGGCATTCCCAGGAATGTAACACGGGGCTAGGAGAGAGCTCTGCGGAGCTCAGGTTGCCGCAGTGTCTATCCCTGGACATAGAGGCTGACATGAGATAAAAGGAGTATGACCTAAGCCGTTAACTTTCTGTTGTTGTTCATATTTGTGCTTTAACAAAATGCTCATAAATTTGTACCGTGGTATGTGTTCATTGTGCTTTTGTTCTGTTCTCGCTTGTGTGACTAGAAGGCTTATTGAAGCAGTAAGTACTCCCAGCTATTCAGGGGCTGAGGCGGTGATAGGGAGTTTGTGGTCAGTTTAGGCAACATAAAAAAAGAAATGTTAAGTACCAGAGAAGGTGAAGAAGCAGACTTTAGACTGGCCTTCAGAGAATGATTAAATCCAAAATGGGCCAACTAAGGATGTTGCTGTCCCTGTTGACCAGAAACCTAACTGTCCAGCTGGAACACTCCCTCTGGCTCCATGCTGCTTTCTCTCACCATACCAGCAAGGTGCTTTTAGTACCAAATCTGTCTCTCAGCATTGCCAGTATCTATAATGCAACCAAAATTATATCCAAGAGAGTCTGAGAAGTATGGATTTTAACTCTGTAGACTGTCCCCAGAATGTAGTTATTAGACTGCATGGGCGTGAGCCACGCCACTATAGATTGGTGTATTTTGGAGCCTGGAATTGGCCACCAGGGTAAAAACCTCAATATAAACATGATAGGTCAGGGGGTTCAACTCCTCAGAGTTATGTGATTTTTGTAATAGAGGGAGTGTTTACACTTTTCTCCTCATATTTGTAAAAGTAATATGTAAGCTGAGTATGGTAGCACACACTTGACCTGTAATCTCAGTAGTTAGGAGGCTTAGACAGAAGGATTGAAGATTTGAGGCCAGCTTCAGCACCTTAGCAAGGCTCTCAGCAACTTAATGAGATCCTATTTCAAAATTAAAAAGTAAAATGCAGTCAGGCTGGGGGCACATGTGCCATAGATGAAGGCTGAGGAAGAGGGCGTCGCATCAGGAGCAGGCACACGGGGACACTCCAGCATGGGAGCTTTCATGACATACTACTTCTCCTTGATGGAGTGGTAGTGGTGTTGGGTACAGCTGACTGGGACTTTGAACTAGATGAACTGTAGCTCATGATACAACGCAGTTCACATGGTCACCTGGCTTCTTTCTCTCAGGTCTCCAGGTAAATGCTTACTAAGGCCTTTTTTGAAGAATAGACCATGGGAGCTCTGAGCGCATGCCTATAATCCCCGCTCTTGGGAGGCTGAGACAGGGGGATCACACAGGTTCAAAGCCAGCCTCAGCTACTTAGTGAGGCTCTCAGCAACTCAGTGAGACCCTGTTTCCAGATAAAGTATATCTATCTATATATATATATATATATATATATATCCCTAGGGGACTATACCATGGCTGTCAGGAGGTCTTGCTGGAGGTTCTTTATGCTGTCTTTTCAGACCTAACTCCATTAGATTTACACACTGGATTAGGACAAAATTATCTGCCTTCCCTGTTGTTCACAGTTAGTGGCTGTACTGATTTGGACCAGTAAGGAGACCACATTTGTCACTTCTATTGCAGATACCATCCCTAAAATTAATTTTAAAACAATTCCCCCCCCCTTGCTTCGCGCCTCTCCCTCTCTTTCTCTTTCTCTCTCTCTCTCTCTCTCTCTCTCTCTCTCTCTCTCTCTCTCTCTCTCTCTCTCTCTCTCTCGTGGTATTGGGGTTCCTGGAAGCCCTTCTACCTCTGGGCTACTCTCCCAGACCTATTTTAAATTTTTATTTGGAAACAGGGTCTCCTAAGCCAGCACGCGCGGCTGGCTTCGAACCTGCGCGATCCTCCTGTCTCTGCCTCCCAAGCGCGGGGATTACAAGCGTGTGCCACCACGCCCGGCATAAATATATTTTTATTTGGAAACAGGGTCTCTAAAGCCAGCAAGGCTGGCTTTGAACCTGTGCGATCCTCCTGTCTCCACCTCCCAAACACGGGGATTACAAGCGTGCGCCTCCACACCCGGCACAATTCTCTTTCCTTAAAATTATTATTTTTTTCTCTTTAGGCCCAACAGGTAAGTTAAATAAGAAGGTGAGAGGAATGGTAAGGGTATTGTCCAGGTGGGGCACAAGCAGACCCCCACCCCGCTCCCCATCTGCAGGGAGCCCAGGAAGTGCTACAAACCCTCCCATCCTCACCGTGTGGTAGGGAGCTTGGTGGAGGCCAGGGCTGCTTCAGTCCTGGACAGTCTGCTGCCACAAGCAAGATTGTCTTATCAGCCATTCACTTCACCATAAAAGCCTGATCTGCCCTCATTTGCATCTCAGATAACTTCTGAATATTTATGGAAAACAGCTAAGGCAAGCTTTCTGGTTTTCTAATAGGAATCACAATCAACTGTGTTGCTTTTCAGAGAATTAGCTTTTTGTTTTAATATAGTGTTTAAAAAAGAATGAGAGCCAGGAGTGGTAAGGATGAGAGCTGGGTGTGGTATCTCAGCATTCCGGAGGCTGAGACCAGAGGATTGCATTTTGCAGACAGCCTCAGCTACTTAGTGAGGCCCTCTGCAACTCAGTGAGACCTGGTTTCAAAATAAAGAATAAAAAAAATAGGGCAGGGGGTGTAGCTCAGAGGTCGAATGCCCCTGGGTTCCATCCCCAGACTCGCAAAAAAAAAAAAAAAAAGGATGAGAAATAATGTTCGAGAGACCAAGACACCCAGTTGTAGCATCTTTGAAAGTTAAAGTCAGGCTGAAGCTATTTAAACATCATTTCTAAAATTGTGCTACTGCCTCATCTGTAGCCTGAGAACTTTCTGGAGTAATTCATGAAATAGTATCAATCATAATTTTTTTTATATTTATTTTTAATTGGTGCACTGTATTCATACATCATAGTGGGATACATACTTTTGTAGACATACATGCACACATTGCCCAGTCAGCCCCCACCCGATCCCCACCCCGTTCTCTCCCTATCCCCCCCTCCTATGCTTGGCTTAGTAGTTGACATCTAGTATTATAGCAGTTTATCCAAAATTAAAATTGATAATCTCACATAACAGTTTCATTTGTCTGATACCAAGCTTTTGATGACTTAAAGATAACATTTCAGTATTTCTTTTTGCTTTCTTTCTTACCAGAGAATCTATTTTTTTCTATTTTTTAGGTGAAACTATCATATATTTATATATTTATTTTTCAGAAAAAAAAATCTATCCTAATATGGAATATGGACTCTAGGTACCCACATCGATCTTGAAAAAGAACAAAGCTAGAAGATATATATTTTCTGATTTCAAACCATATAAAGCTACAATAATTGAAACAGTGTAGTACTATTCTAAAGGCAGATATATAAACCACTGGAGTTAAATAAAAGCCTAGAGATCAATTCTTGTATATATTCTCAAATTATTTTTGACAAGGTTTCCACGAACATTTGGTGGAGGAAATACTAATCTTTTAACTAAATATTGTTGAAAAATAATAATTACATGAAAAAGAATAAAATTGGACCCTTACCTAACACCATATACAAACATTAACTCAAAATAGATAAAAGACCTAAATATAAATCTTAGGACTATAAACTTTTAGGAGAAAATCTGGGTCATAAAACCTCACAACATTGAAATTGGCAGTGATTTCTTGGTTATGATTTCAATGGCACAGGCAACAGAAGAGTATACAAACTCCCTAAAATATAAAAAACATATTGTATATCCAAAGACAATGTAAACAGAGTTAACAGTTACTAATAGAATGGGATAAAATATTTCCAAATGCTATATCTGAAGGTATATTAATATTCCAACTAGAAATCCTAAAAATTAACAACAATAAAGGCAAACAATACCCTTCAGAGATAGGTAACAGACTAACATAAATAATGAATCTCCACAGATAACCAATCTTAGTTGTCTGTTGGATGGAAAATCTTGTTTCTCTAGTTATGATGTGTGTTACCTATTTCTTCTTTGTAGTTAATCTCTTTGAGTATTTTCTCTAGTGCTGGTTTTGAAGACATAAATTCCTTCAGTTTCTGTTTGTCATGGAAGCTTCTTATTTCTCCATCTAATTTGATAGAAAGTTTTGCTGGGTAGGAAATTTTTGGCTGGAAGTTGTTTTCTTTCAAAATTGGGAATATGTTACTCCAAGCCCTTCTGGCTCTCATAACTTGGTTTGGGAAGTCTGGAGTGATTCTAATTGGTTTGCCTCTGAATGTCACTTGGCCCTTTGCTTTTGTTGCCTTTAAGATTCTCTGCTTGGCTTCCACATTGGTCATTTTGACAATTATGTGGCGTGGGGATCCTCTTCTCCGATCCTGTCTAAAGGGAGTTCTATAAGTTTCCTGTACCTGTGTATCGACCTCTTGCTCTATGTTTGGAAAATTTTCTGCTATTACTTCCTTGAAGAGATTGTTGATCCCTTTGGTTTCACCTTCTTTTCCCTCCTCTATTCCAATTATTCTTAGGTTAGCTCTCTTAAAATGGGCCCATATTTCTTCAATGTCAGAATCCTGCTGTCAGATTTTTTTTTCTAAATTAGAAACTATGTTCATTTTTTGAACAATCATCTTCTAAGAGCGAGATTCTATTTTCCATGTGGTCTAATTGGTTGTTTGTACTTTGAATTGAGGCCTTTACTTCATTAATTGCATCCTTTATCTCTTTTTGGCTCTCTCTGAATTCTTTTTGAAACACCTCTATTATTTCTAGTTATTTTCCTGATTTGATCTTCTAGAAATCTCTGAATTTTTGTTTTATCGGGTTCTGATGTTGTGGGGTTGTGGGCATTCATTGCTCCATTCAGAAGTTTGTGCCTTCTCTGGGTTCTTCCCTTGGGTCACTATGACTTACTTAAGGTGCTGTGGATCTCGAGTCTGTGGTATCTCAGTTCCCACTACTCCTTTACTAGGTTGTATCGCAGTCTCACACCCAGGGAGTCAATCGAGGCTGCTTTAGACCATGGGGGGTGCCAGGTTGGGCGTTCTCCTATGGTGTGATATCTCTGCCACCACCACTCCCCCACTGGGTCAAGTCCCTGGGAGTACAGTACTGGGATTTCTTCTCTAGGGGCCGCAATTTGACTCACTGTTGTTAAGTGCGCTGATAGAGCTGTAGTGGACTCAGTGAATTTGCTGCTGCCGCCGCCGGTGGCAATATGACGCCGCTGCCACGCCCTTGGCCGTGTGGCTGGCGTATTTCTTCTCTGGTTTTGAGCTCCACTCTGAGTCCCTGCAGAGTGTGCTAAGTCTAGCCCCTGGGCGCTTTAGACGCTCCCTGCGCCGAAAAATCTGCCGAATTCCACCCGGCCTTTCCGCAGCGGCTCACCTTGGCTCGCTGTCCACCACTCCTCTCTGGAGCCTGGTGGGCTGTTGAGTGCATTGGTCTGTAGCCGTAGCCGTCCGGTGAAGTCACCGCTGCCGCCGACAGGCGCTGCTGCCGCATCCTCGGGCATGAAGCCGGTGTATCTCCTCTGTGGCTCTGAGCTCCGTTCTGGGTCCCCATCCTCTCTGGAGCCTGGTGCTGCAAAAGAAGATGGCGCCCGCCGCTCTGCACCGCGGCTCCAGCCGCAGCACTGCAGTCTGGTTTTTTTCTGGTGTCTCGTTTTTCCAGCCCTCTTTTTCTCTGTCCTTTGTATTTACGTTTTTTGTTTCTCTGCTGATGGTGTTTTCTGACTATGAAAGGCGCTGATTTTGTGGTAATAGAACTTGGTTGTTAGCGGGGCTTGTAAGTCCGCTTTTCTCCGTTGTCATCTTCCTGGAAGTCCTAAAGTACTGATTTTTAGCTGGGCATGGTGGTGCATGCTTGTAATCCCAGCATTGTGAGGGCGGGGGGGGGGGGGTGGTACAGAGACCAAAGGATAGAGGTTTGGTTCACAGACAGCCTCAGCTACTTAGTGACCCTTCGCAACCCAGTGAGACCCTGCTTCAAAAAATAAAAAAGGACTAAAAAATAGGGCTGGAGGTGTAGCTTGGAGGTAGAATACCCCTGGCTTTCATCCCCAGTACTGCCAAAAAAAAAAAAAGAAAAGAAAAGAAAAAATGTGATTTTTATAGGGGTTGTTTTCTACAGTAGGCTGCTTCATTTTCATGTTAAATATTTTTCAGCTCCCTTGGAAATCATTGACTAGCATCATTGAATATTATTACATGTGGAAAACGACCGACAGATATGTGCAGCAGGTAATTTATTCATATTGCTACCAACATTGCATTAAAGTTTGTTCTATTTATATTTTAATATTTCTTAGCAATATGCTGATTTTCAAATTGTTTGCTTTATCTTTTCTAGACTATTTTAACTTTATGATTTCACATCTTTAGGATATATTTCTAAGATTTCTACCTTAATATTTCCTCATTCATTGTGAAGTGTTTCAGGAGAATGACAGGGAAAGATGTCGCCAGAACAGTACTGTGTTCCTTGTGGTTTGATTGTGCCTCTTCTCTTTGAGTGTAGTTGATGGGAATCACCAGACATGTGGCACTGCACTGACCTCTTGAACAAATTGTTTTTATGAAGAAATGAAAAGCAAAAGTGATGCCATCAGCGTCGTAACTTCAAATATTTTTTAATTTATTTTTTTTATTCGGTATTGGGGATAGAACCCAGGGGCATTCTACCTCTGAGCTATACCCCCAGCCCTATTTCTATTTTGTTGTTATTATTTATTTGGGATCAGGGTCTCACTGAGTTGCACAGTGCCTCACTAAATAGCTGAGGCTGGCTTCGAACCTGTGTGATCCTCCTGTCTCATCCTCCCAAGCGCAGAGATTATAGGCATGTGCCACCACACCTGGCTTCAAATATTTTTATTTTTATTTTTTATTTATTTATTTTTTTGCGGGTCTGGGGTTGAAACCCAGGGGCATTCGACCTCTGAGCTACACCCCCTGCCCTATTTTTTATTCTTTATTTGAAACCGGGTCTCACTGAGTTGCAGAGGGCCTCACTAAGTAGCTGAGGCTGTCCGCGAACCGCGATCCTTCGGTCTCAGCCTCCAAAATGCTGGGATTACAAGCATGCGCCACCACGCCCGGCTTCAAATATTTTTAAATACCCTCTGGAAGCTCCTCCCGAACATCTGTCTCCTGAGTACCACAATTGTAGTATGCCTCCTAGTTTGACATTTTACTACTATACATAAGATTTTCCTCCAAAACTATAAGTAGGGAATCATTTTATTTTTTAGTCCTTTGCAAATTTACTAAATTGAGGTAACACTCTCATTTATTTTGTATAATACTACCTTTGGGAAAGGGCATGCCTCAGTCCATACTTGTTTTATATTCTTATAGTAATATGTCAGAACTGATAAAGGAAAGCAGATAGATTTAGCATAGACATGATTTTTCCTCAGTACTTAAATTTAAGAGCGCCAAGCATTGAATTCTGTACAAATACAGGTAAAGTACAATCATGAGTTGTGGAGGTCATGAGTAGTGAATAGATAAGTATGCCTATAGCCCACTGAGTAATTTTCACTGTCAACAGTGAAAATTATTCAAAAGGTGCTTACTGTAACAACTCAGAAATGAACAGGATGGAATCTGGAAGCCTGTGCTAATTCCAATCCAAAAGCATCCCTGAAGATGGTGGAGACAGTGACATCAAAGACAGATGACAGTGTTTACATAAAATTGTTTCCAAAACTTTCAACTCTAAAGGTGTTGAGTTATCCTCTAATGTTTTTATTTCCTCCTCATTAGGATAGTGCAGGGCAGCCTTATATTTTGGTTTGTGTTAGTTTTGGACATTGACTACAGATTAAGTTTCTTCCCTACTTGAATTCATTATTGTGTTGATCAATGTCTTGATTTCATCACATAATTTACATCCTATTCCTTTTCCTACGTTTGGCCCTCTAATCGGTGTCAGTACAATGTCACATGAGTTCAGCGGAGATTTAAAGTTACTGCCTATCTCCTAACATTTGAAGATAAGAACTCATTTAACTCTCTTTCGAATACAGTTATTCTTTTTTTTTTTTTTCCTGGACTTGATTTCTTTTTTTTTATTATTATTTTTTTTTTATTGGTGCATTTTATTCATACAACTTATTGGGGTAAAAAACTTGTGTGTACAAACATGTACTCATCGCTGATTTAACCCCTACCCAAATACCACCCCATTCCCTCCCCGTCCCTCCCTTCCTTGCTTGGCTTAGTGATTGACTTCGATATGTTTAAGTACATTGTGTGTTTTAGAGATTTTCCTCTTCCCCCCTCCTTTCTCTTCCTTTAGGTTGTCTTGTTTGCTCCTCTATAGGATTTCCCTTTTCATCTAGAGTTCCTCCTATGACCCATTTCTCCCTAACTCTCACATATTTGGAAAGCATCTGATTTCTTATTTTTTGTGCCTGACTAATCTCGCTTAGCATAATGTCCTCAAGATCCATCCATTTCCCTGTAAATACCACAATTGTATTTTTTCTATGGCTGAGTAAAATTCCATTGTGTACATTTCCCACAGTTTTGTAATTCATTCATCTGTTGATGGACATCTTGGCTGGTTCCATAGTTTGGCTATGGTGAATTGTGCAGCTATGAACATAGATACACATGCATTAGTTTGGTAGTTTGGTTTCTTTTCTTTTGGGTAGATACCCAACAGTGGTATTGCTGGATCAAATGGTAGGTGTGTTCCCATTCTTCTGAGGATTCTCCATACGGTTTTCCAAAGTGGTTGCACTAATTTGCAATCCCATCAACAATGTCTTAGAGTTCCCACTTCTCCACATCCTCGCCAGCATCTGTTGTTGTTTGTGTTTTGAATGATTGCCATTCTAGTTGGAGTTAGGTGAAATCTCAGGGTAGTTTTGATTTGCATCTCTCTGATTGCCAGTGATGTTGAGCATTTTTTCATGCATTTATTGGCCATTTGAATTTCTTCTTTTTCAATCGAGAGCCAACAGAATGGGAGAAGATTTTTGCCACCTACCCCTCCGATAGAGGACTAATATCTAGAATATACAGAGAACTCAAGAAACTCAACACTAAGAAAACAAAGCATCCAATAACAAAATGGGCAAATGAACTAAATAGACACTTCGAATACAGTTATTCTAAGTATATTTTAGAAATGAATTCTCTCTGGCCGGGTGTGGTGGCTCACACTTGTAATCCCAGCATTTGGGAGGCTGAGACAGGAGGAACACAGTTTTTAGACAGCTTCAGCTACTTAGTGAGGCCCTTTGCAACTCAGTGAGACCATGTTTCAAAATAAAGAATAAAAAAACAGGGCTAGGGTGTTGCTCAGAGATAGAATGCCCCTGGGTTCCATCCCTGGTACCTGGGGCGGCGGGTTGGGGGGGGGGGGTTATCTCTGAATATTTTTCTAAAAACAGTTTTTTATTCTCTCAGAAAAGCAAGTAAGCAATAATGTAGAACTAAATTTGTGAAAGTAAAAATGACTAACTTTAAGTCCTTTTTTAGGACTGGGATATAGTTCTGTGGTAGAGAATATGCTTGACATGTGTAAGACCGTGGGTTCTATCCCTAAACCAAAAACAAAACCAAAAACAAAAACAAAAAAAACTTCACACACAAAAAAGTTCTTTTTATTTACTCATGGAGGAATGGGAAAGAGAACCATTTCTTATTTTATTTTAAAAATCTATATCTAAAAATACTAAGAATTCTTTTACTTAGAAGTGACTACTAACAAGTTACTACAATTATTTATTTATTTATTTATTTTTATTTATTTTGTGGGGAGTGATACTGGAGGTGCAGCCTTTCTACCTCCGGGCTATACTCCCAGATCTATTTTATATTTTATTTGGAAACAGGGTCTCTCTAAATTGCTGAGGGCCTCACTAAGTAGCTGAGGCTGGCTTCAAACCTGTGCGCTCCTCCTGTCTCAGCCTCCCAAGCGCTTGGGATTACAAGTGTGAGCCACCATGTCCGGCTCAAGTTACTACAGTTTTTAAGAATGCGTATTAAAGAAAAGTTTGTCTTAGAATTGTGATTTTTAAATTATGCTTTGATCATTTTCTTGTGAATTTTCTGAGATAATGAGATGGTATTAATAAGTGATCATTACATGTAAAATACTTTGTTCATTTCTTTGAATTAGAAACGTCTAAAAGCAGCAGAAGCTGAGAGTAAACTGAAACAAGTATATATTCCAACTTAGTAAGTAACTGAAATCTTCTAAAATACTTATGAGGCATTAATTCTATCATTACAAAACATGTCATTTCGTTCAATTTCAGACAAATTTGAGTTTCTTTGTGTATCTTACTTTCTTTTTAGGTAATGCATGAGACTTGCTTTCTGTGGATATTTTTAGAAAGAAAAAGGAGCAGTGAACAAAATCTCAAACAGACTAACATAGGGTTAGAGATAAGAATGTGATGTGCTTGCTGTCAGAGCCTAGGGGAAAGTTGCCTGAGAATGAACCTATGAAACTGACTCGTGTGTGTGTGTGTGTGTGTGTGTGTGTGTGTGTGTGTGTGTGTGTGTATGCGTGCGCACACACACGTGTGCGTGGAGGGGTACTGGGGGTGGAACCAAAGGACATTCTACCTCCGGGCTATCCTCTTAGACCTATTTTATACTTTATTTGGAAACAGGGTCTCTTACTAAGTTGCAGAGGGCCTCACTAGTAGCTGAGACTGGCCGAGAACCTGTGAGCCTCCTGTCTCCCAAGTACTGGGATCACAAGTGTGCGCCACCACCCACGCCTGGCAGCATAGCAGTTTTCTCATACTTCAGTGTTGCCACCACCAAGGGGATAGTACATTTAACTAGTTCTGACCAAATGCAGATAATTGTTTTGAGGGCTTAGGGTTATTTTTGTTGTCATTGTTTTTGTGATACTGGGAATTGAATCCAGAGGCTCTCTGCCACTGAGTTACATCACTAGCCCCCTTTTTAATTTTAAGTTGATGAGGTAGGGTCTTGCTGTGTTGCCCAGGCTGATCTTGAACTTGTAATCCTTCTGTCTCAGCTTCTCAGGTAGCTGGGATTATAGCTGTGTGCCACCATGCCTGGCCAGATAATTACTTTTATTTTGCTTTACATGGATCTTGGTGTCTTGATTTAAGTCAAAGATCAGCAAACTATGTGGGCCAAATCTGACTGGTTTCTTATTTTTGTAAATAAAGTTTTATTG
The DNA here is from genome assembly GCF_963383645.1 of Muscardinus avellanarius. Taxonomy (NCBI): domain Eukaryota; kingdom Metazoa; phylum Chordata; class Mammalia; order Rodentia; family Gliridae; genus Muscardinus; species Muscardinus avellanarius. Next base: position 36,464,174 of record NC_137801.1, read on the forward strand.
GGACACAGACATACTAATAATCATTTATGTGCTGTTAAATCTGCTTTCAGGCTACACTAGCAGAATTGATTGGTTGCAACAGAAATTATATTACCCACAAAAGCTTAAAATATTTAATAACTATCTCGCTCTTTACAAACAGTTTTCCAACTCCCAATCTAAGTGAGTAATTTTTGGATTTTAAGGTAGTTTTTAATCATACTTTAAAAATTATATAAGTCATATACATTGTCTAAAAACATGCAGCTGAATTACTGAGTTGGGTAAAAATTTTTAAATTAACTCTGAAATAGAATATTAAAAAAATAATAATACATTAAGAATTGCCCTGCTGAGTATGGTGGCGCAGGCTTGTAATCCCAGCACTTGGGAGGCTGAGACAGGAGCATCACACAGTTTTGAAGCCAGCCTCAGTTACTTAGTGAGGCTCTCAGCAACTTAGTGAGACCCTGTTTCCAAATAAAGTATAAAAATAGGTTTGAGAATATAGCCTGGAGGTAGAAAAGGCCCTGGGTTCCACCCTCAGTACCAAAAAAGGAAAAAAGAAAAAGAACCCCCTCCCCTAAAAAAAAAAAAAAAAAAAAAAAAAAAAACTAAAATCATTAGGAGCCAGGCATGGTGGCACTCACTTGTAATCCCAGCATTTGGGATGCTGAGACAGGAGGATCGCAGGTTCGCGGGCAGCCTCAGCTACTTAGTGAGGCCCTTTGCAACTCAGTTCAAAAAATAAAGAATAAAAAATTGGGCTGCCGGGCGTGGTGGCGCACGCTTGTAATCCCTGCGCTTGGGAGGCGGAGACAGGAGGACCGCGCAGGTTCAAAGCCAACCATACTGGCTTCAGAGACCCTGTTTCCAAATATATATATATATATATAAAATAGGTCTGGGAGTGTAGCCTGGAGGTAGAAGGGCAGAGGAACTTTAGGCCAGTGGAGTTCTCACAGGGCAAAGGGTGGAGCCAGCTGAGGAGCAGAAAGGCAGCATGGCTGCTGTGAAAAGAACGTGGGAGCCTGGAAGGCTGGTGTGGATCGCCACGTGGTGTATGGTTGAAGTGCATTTCAAACAAAGACATCAGATTGTACTCGAAGATCACTGGCTCTATTTGTTTTTGGTTTCTGTGGTACAAGGAATTGAACCCAGGGGAATTCTACCTCTGAGCTACACCCCCAGCCCTATTTTTATTATTTTTATTTTGAAATAGGGACTCGCTAGGTTGATGAAAGTGTCACTACTTCTGAGCCTGTCCTCGAACCTGCGATCCTCCTGTCTCAGTCTCCCAAGCAAGCACCACCATGTCCAGCTACTGGCTGTTTTGAAAAATGGTTTGGGGAAGGGGAGTAAAAGTACATGCAGGGCTGGGTTTGATTGATTTGATGACTTAGCAAGACCCCAGGCACCTTAGTGAGACCCTGTTTCAAAATAAAACAATAAAACAGGGTTGGGAATGTTGCTCAGAGAGGTATAACACATCTGGGTACAATCTCTAGTGCCACATAAGAAGAAAGACCAGTTAGGAAGTTCTCGGAGTCGAGAAATGATCCTTGCTCAGCCTAGAGCAGAGTCCTGGAAATGGCACGATATTGGAAAGGGGTTGTCAAGAGTTCTGGGTTTCTGGCTAAGTTAAGCAGGTTGGAAACTGAGGCACAAAATCAGATTGGGTTATTTTAAAGGTGCTGTATCAAAGAAGAGGTGTTGATTATACACCCAAAATATTATACCCAGAGGAGAGGTCTGGGCTAGGGATGCAAGTGTAAGCTTAATCAGGATTACCATAATAATATTTCAAAACTTAGGTAAGATTCCTAAGGAAGGACACCAAGAGAAGGTCTTTGGGCCAAGCCTTGAATAAATCTAATATTTATAGGTCAACTAGAGTATGATAGCTTAAAATGGATAGCCAGGTAAGTATAGTATTACAGAAGCTGAGAGAGGAGTGTGCTTTAGGGAAGGAGATTAATATTGTCAGGTGAAAACCTAGCCAGGGATGTTGACGGCAGAAGTCACTGACTTTGAGTGGAGTGGTGAAGATTGCGTGTGGGCATGACGGTGATGGTAGAACACTGGGGCATTCTGCCTCTGACCTACAACCTCAGCCCTATTTTGTTTGGAAACAGAATCTCAATATGTTGTTGAGAGCCTTACTAGGTTTCTGGGGCTGACTACAAACCTAACCCTCCTGTCTCAGCCTCCCAAGTCCTGGGATTACAGACATACACCACCACACCCGGCTCATATATCTTTAAGCACTCTTTTATGCTTCTCTTATAGTCACAAGTTGTCACGATGACATTAATCATTTGTCCCCTGAGATCTAACCTTTGGGTGCTTGGTTTTATAGAAAATATTTTAACTGGGAGTGGTGGCGCACGCTTGTAATCCCAATACTTGGGAGGTTGAGACAGGAGGATCGCAGTTCCCAGACAGCCTTAGCTACTTAGTGTGGCCCCTTGCAACTCAGTGAGACCCTGTTTCAAAAATAAAGAATAAAAAATTAGGGCTGGAGGTGTCACTCAGAGGTAGAATGCCCCTGGGTTCCATCACCAGTACCGGGAAAAAAAAAAAAAGGAATAAAAAATTGGGCTGGAGGTGTAACTTAGAGATAGAATGTCCCTAGACTCAATCCCTAGCAACAACCAAAAAAAAAAAAAAAACAAAAAAGCGGTCCACATGTCTACGTGTAATTTTGGAAAACACTTTTTTTTGTGCTTATTAAGATCATCCATTTATTCAAATACTATTCTAGATTCATTTAAGCAACTAAATTTGTGTTTCCTGTCATTTTTTTTTCAGGCAGATCAACCATAAATTTGTATCAGCTCTTTTCAACATATATGTTTAACATTGAGTCTGTATGTCAGAAAATTATATTTCTAGGAAACCTTTGGTTGGCCAGACATTTGATTTCAAAGAGCAGTCATGTTGATATAGAGATTTTTCTCGAAATTGTAAATATTAAAGCTGGGCTGGTGGTGCACACCTGTAATCCCAGTACTTGGGAGGCTTAAGACAGGAGTGTCCCAGGTTTTCAGTCAGCCTCAGCTATTTAGGCCCTTCACAACTTAGTGAGACCCTGTTTCAAAATAAAGAATAAGAAATAAGGCCAGGTGTGGTGGCGCACGCTTGTAATCCCCGCGCTTGGGAGGCGGAAACAGGAGAATCGCGCAGGTTCGAAGCCAGCCTTGCTGGCTTAAGAGACCCTGTTTCAAAAAAATAAAAAGTATAAGATAGGTCTGGTAGTGTAGTCTGGAGGTAGAAGGGTTTCCAGGAACCCCAGTACCACCAAAGAAAAAAAGAAAAAATCAGTCTGGGAGTGTGTACCTCAGAGGTAGAATGCCCCGGGTTCGATCCCCAGTACCACACACACACACAAAAAAAAAAAACCTTGAAAATTTTATATATATATATCTTTGAAAACGAAACCACTACTTTTCATTTTGTATATTTTAGCTGAAAACCATAGAATACCTTCTGTCTGATTTTTTTTTTTTTTTTTTTTGGTGGGGGGTGTTACTCGGGATGGAACGCAGAGGCATTCTACCTCCGAGCTACACCCCCAGCCCTATTTTTTATACTTTATTTTGAAACAGAGTCTCACTGAATTGCAAAGGGTCTCACTAAGTAGCTGAGGCTGTCTGTGAACTGTGATCCGCCTGTCTCAGCCTCCCGAATGCTGGGATTACAAGTATGAGCCACCACGCCTGGCTTCTCTCTGATTTAACATATGTTTTTGTGGTTTTGGGTTTTGAAGCAGTCTCGCTAGGTTGTTGAGAGTCTTGCTATTTTCTGAGGCTGTCCTTGAACGTGCAATCCCTCTGTTTCAACCTCCTAAGCCCTGCAATTATAAGTGTTCACCACCATACCAGGCTAACATATGTTTTTATTTTATTTTATTTTTATTTTTATTTTTTGCGGGTCTGGGGATGGGACCCAGGGGCATTCGACCTCCGAGCTACAGCCCCTGCCCTATTTTTTATTCTGTATTTTGAAACTGGGTCTTGAGCCGGGTGTGGTGGCGCAGGCTTGTAATCCCAATGGTTGGGAGGCTGAGACAGGAGGATCGCACAGGTTCGAAACCAGCCTCAGCTGGTTTAAGAGACCCTGTTTCCAAATAAAAAATAAAATAGGTCTGGAAGTGTAGCCCGGAGGTAGAAGGCCCCTGGGTTCCATTCCCAGTACCACCAAAAAAAAAAAAAGAAACCGGGTCTCACTGAGTTGCCGAGGGCCTCACTAAGTAGCTGAGGCTGTCTGCGAACTGTCATCCTCAGGTCTCAGCCTGCTGGGATTACAAGCGTGCGCCACCATACCCGGTTCTAACATATATTTTTAAAACCAGGGCAGGAGGTGCACCTCAGTGGTAGAGCACTTTCTTAATGTGTCAAGCCCTGAGTCCAATCCCTAGCAAAAAACAAAAATATAAAACCAGTTTGTCTTCAGATTACATTTGGTACAGGCTAGAGGTATGAATAACAGCCCAGTTTTATAGGCTTGAAACCTCTTTGCACATGAGTGTGTGTGATTTCGGTGGTGGTTGTAGAGAGTTTAGTAGTAACAATGCTGGAAAGAAGTCTACCATAGTGGAGTCTTTGCTCTCAGGCTGACTCAGATTAGACACTGGTTTTGACTGTTAAATGGAATTGTGGAAAGAGGAAATCCCTGAGCCAGCTCCACTGAGATCCCAAGTATATTTTCATAGTCGTGACATCTCTTTGCTTCAGTAGCTATAGGAAGGGAATATGGTCTGCATACAGAATAGGCTCTATTTTAGACCTACATTTGTGTCTGAATTTGCTGATTAATTTTGCTTACTTTTGCCTTGCAAATAGACATGAAAGGTCCTCTAGAATGAAAGCTCCTTGCCGGGCGTGGTGGTGCACACTTGTAATCTCAGAATTTGGGAGGCTGAGGCAGGAGGATTGTGGTTCAAGGACAGCCTCAGCTACTTAGTGAGGCCCTTTGCAACTCAGGGAGACCCTGTTTCAAAATAAAGAATTTAAGCCGGGCGTGGAGTGCACACTTGTAATCCCCACGCTTGGGAGGCAGAGACAGGAGGGTCGCGAAGGTTCGAAGCCAGCCGTGCTGGCTTAAGAGACCCTGTTTCCAAATAAAATATACAATAGGTCTGGGAGTGTAGCCCGGAGGTAGAAGGGTTCCTTCCCCAGTACCACCAAAAAAAAAAGAGAGAGAGAGAGAGAGAGAGAGAGAGAGAGAGAGAGAGAGAGAAGAGAAGAGAAGAGAAGAGAAGAGAAGAGAAGAAAAGAAAAATAGGCCTGGGGGTGTAGCTTGGAGGTAGAATGCCCCTGAGTTCCATCCCCAGTACCGGAAAAAAAAAAAAGAAAAAGAAAGTACCAAGATAGGTCTGTGCTTAGATGTTCTAAAGAATTAGTAGAAGCTAGGTATGGAGGACCACACCTCTAATCCCAGTACTTAGGAGGCTGAGACTGAAAGATCACAGGTTCAAAACTAGCCCCAGCAATTTAGCAAGACTTTCAACAACCTAGCAAGACCCTGTTTCAAAACAATTGATTTTAAAAAGGGCTGGGATAGCTGGGTATGGTGGCACATGCTTGTAATGCCAGCAGCTGGGAGGCTGAAACCAGAGGATTATGGTTCCCTGATAGCCTCGGCTACTTAGGCCCTTTGCAACTCAATGAGACCACCAGTTTCAAAATAAAGAATAAAAAATAGGGCTGGGGGTAACGCTTGTAATCCCCGCGCTTGGGAGGCTGAGACAGGAGTATCGCACAGGTTTGAAGCCAGCCTCAGCTACTGAGTGAGGCTCTCAGCAACTTAGTGAGACCCTGTTTCCAAATAAAATATAAAATAAGTCTGGGAGTATAGCCTGGAGGTAGAAAGCCTCTGGGTTCCACCCCCAGTACCACAAAAAAGAAAATAGGGCTGGGGGTCTAGCTCGGAGATAGTAGAATGCCCCTGGGTTCCATCCCCACACCCATAAATTAATTAATTAATTAATTAATCCCTAGTTACCCCCCCCACACACACACACACTTTAAGAATTAGTGGCTGTGCTGACTTGGTCTCTAGGAAATTTGCATGTAGACTTCTAATAGATGTCTTTTTTTCCCTGAAAATTATTATTGCAGGTCTGGGGTGGAACCCAGGGACATTCGACCTCCAAGCTACACCCCCTGCCCTATTTTTTATTCTTTATTTTTGAAACAGAGTCTCACTAAGTTGCGGAGGGCCTCACTAAGTAGCTGAGGCTGTCCACGAACTACGATCCTCTTGTCTCAGCCTCCTGAATGCTGGGATTACAAGTGTGTGTCACCACACCTGGCTGAAAATTATTTTCATAAAAAGAAAACAGTTGAAGCCGGGCGTGGTGGTGCATGCTTGTAATCCCCGTGCTTGGGAGGCTGAGACAGGAAGATAGCACAGGTTCAAAGCCAGCCTCAGCTACTTAGTGAGGCTCTCAGCAATTTAGTGAGACCCTGTTTCCAAATAAAATATAAAATAGGTCTGGGAGTGTAGCTCGGAGGTAGAAAGCCTCTGGGTTCCAGCCCCAGTACCACACACACACACACACACACACACACAGTTGAAACTCAAAATTATCAGGTTTTCTAACTTTAAATGCTATTTACTGTGTGTGTGTGTGTGTGTGTGTGTGTGTGTGTGTGTGTGTGTGTGTAACTAGGACTTGAACCCAGGGGCATTCTAAATTTTGGAGGGCCTCATTAAGTAGCTGAGGCTGGCTGTGAACCTGCAATCCTCCTGTCTCAGCCTCCCAAGTGCTGGTATTACAAGTGTATGCCACCATGCCTGCCTCTATTTACCCTTCTTCATCAAGGTTCAGACATAAGGAATTGTGACAGGGATAAGCAGATGTCCTAGAGAGCTGGTTGGAGTTAGCATCACTCACACCCACAGCAGGAGTGGGACAGTGGCTTTCTCTAGTTACACAGAGCCACCTTTAACTTAATTTATTCCACCCAAAAATTATTTTATGTGAGCTGAGCATGGTGGTACACACTTGTATTCCCAGTACTTGGGAGGCTGAGACAGAAGGATCACGGGTTGGCAGATAGCCTTAGCTACTTAGTGAGGCCTTCTGCAACTTAGTGAGATCTTGTTTCAAAATAAAGAATAAAAAATAAAGCTGGGGGGTGCGGCTTGGAGTTAGAATGCCCCTGGGTTCCATCCCCAGTACTGCAAAAAGAAAAAAGGAGAGAGAGAGAGAGAGAGAGAGAGAGAGAGAGAGAGAGAGAGAGAGAGAGAGAGAGAGAGAGAGAGATATTATGTGCTCAGGAGAATTTGTGATAAGTGATAAAGCCTAATAACACATCTTTCAAGAGTGTGAGAGGATGTTCTGAGGACCCTGCATCTGAACTAACTAGAGAGAAGCTGTGTTAACTTTGTGAGGGTCCCTACAATATTCTTGTTTTGTAAACATGTGTGGTTTAATACATTGTTTTTACCAGTTTATTTCTTCATTGGATATCATAAGATTTATTTGTATTCAGTTAAGGAAATCAGTAAGGAGATGTGGAGCTTTTTCCTTGTATTACAAATCACTTTTATCACCTCACTTTACATTTCACTGAAAGCAGCAAACCAAATCCCAACCAAATGTCTACCAGCAATGGCAAGCCGGGTGCTGTGAATGGAGCGGTGGGGACCACGTTCCAGCCCCAGAACCCCCTCTTAGGGCGAGCCTGTGAGAGCTGCTATGGTAAGTTGACTCGGCTGTGCTCCATTAGGTTCAGGGAACAGTCCTGCTCTGTGGGGTGGGATTGGCGAGCAGCTTCTGAAAGATGTGGGGTTAGTACTGCTTGGAGGCTGGGCAGTGTGTGCTCAGAAAGAACAGATGCCCACGCTTGCCTTCTACAGGAACAGAGGAGCCGCTCACTGCAGACTTGCTCTGTACCACACACCAGAGGTAGGCATTGGCTTGCCTTTGCTTTGCTTCTGAGGAGCTCTGCAGTTGTCGAGTGTTTGACGACAGTGTTTGCTAAACTGTGTGCAGAGTTGTATTGGCTTTGGCCAGATCATTTAACCATGATACAAACTAAATCCCCTTTTGAAGTTTCTCAGTATTGTTTGACAAGTTAAAGGCACCCAGTAATTCTGTAGAAGAGGCCTGTGTGTAGATAAGCTATTTATAATCCTTAGACCAGTCTCTCTAAGGCACCAGTTGGGAGATGCTGTTCTGTGGCATTTGCTTTTGGCCTTTGGGCCCAGCTATATTTATCTATACTGGCAGTAGTACATGTGCCTGGTGTTAAATGGGGTTGGTGAGATGAACTGATAGGAAGCTGATAAACTTTATATTCATACAAAATCTTAAGCAATAATTTGCAATAATTTTCTGTCACCCCCTGTACCAGAGATTGAATTTAGGAGTGCTTTACCACTGAGCTACATCACCAGTTCTTTTTATTTTAGCCTACCTCCCTCCCTGTCTTTTTTTTTTTTTTTTTTTTTTTTTTTTTTTTTTTGGTGGTACTGGTGTTTGACCCCAGGGGCAGTCTATCTCTAAGCTACACCCTCGACCCTATTTTAAATTTTTATTTTGAAACATGGTCTCACTAGGTTAATGAGAGTCTCACTACCTGCTGAGGCAGTCTTTGATCCTACAATCCTCCTATTTCAGCCTCCCAAGTATTGGAATTGCAGGCATGCACCACCATGCCTAGCTGCCAGTCCCTTTTATTTTTTATTTTGAGTCAGCATCTCTCTCACTAAGTTGCTCAGCCTCATCTCAAACCTGAGATCCTCCTGCCTTAACTCCAGAGTAGCTGGGATTACAGCCATGTGCCACCAGCCCTGCTAATAAAATCTCTTAAATCGGGCATTGGTGACTAACCTCTTTCCTTCCAGTCAAGGTCACTTGGTATGGGAGAAGAAAGGAAACTATCTCCTGAAAGTCTGCTTGCACCCAGTGCTTGGCTTTCGGCAGCTCTTTGGGCATCAGTTTAGCCTTGTTTAGTGCATTAAGGACATAGAAACAGGGAGGGGTGGCTCTGTTCTATAGGCCACACTAATGTCAGCATGAGAAAAGGCTTTTTAAAAAATATATTTTATAGGTGCATTGTAGTTAAACATCACAATGGGATACAAGACTTGTGAGTCTATCCAAGCACACATCATCCACTTAGCCTTTATCCAATCTCCATCCCACTCCCTCTCCCTCCCCCGATCCCAAGGCTTTTAAAGCGAAAGCCTTTTCTCTCTCTCTTGACCCCAAGGAAGGAGTGAGCCACACAAATTACTGACTTTATAGAAGTGGGACATGGGATATGTCTGACCATTTTCTGTGCCACAGGAGAACAAAATAAAACAATCTGTAGAAAATCCAATTCTTTTGGTTAAGTATCCTAAGTGTCTTTTAATTGGGAATTCTTGGATTTTGTGTTTCACTTATATTCATATGAGAAAAGAACCCCATAGACAAGTGGTAATGGCTTATTTCTGAAACCTGGTCAGGTAGACCTTAAACTCCTACTACTAAGTGATCTTCCTACCTCAGCTTCCTGAACAGCTGGCACTACAGGCAGCAGCGCCACGCCTGGCAGTCCATCTTAACTTTTACTCTCAAACCCTTTACATTTTCATGTATTTCTATAATTTCTGTCACTTTTATGTATATGTAACAAGTGATTTTTTATATTTTTGATCTATATATTAATGTCATCACAAAATGCATCTTAATATATATAATACATATGATTTATATTTCTAGAACAATAGAATTTGGTGTTTTCTATTCATCAAGTAATCAATTTTTTTTCAAGGTACTAGGGTTTTTTTTGTTGTTTTGTTTTGTTTTGTTTGTGGTACTGGAGATGTAACCTATTTTTTTTTTCATTCTCTATTTTGAAACAGGGTCTCAATGAGTTACAAAATACCTCACTAAGTGTTCGCTAAGGCTGTCTTCAAACCATGATCCTCAGCCGGGCGTGGTGGCGCACGCTTGTAATCCCCGCGCTTGGGAGGTGGAGACAGGAGGATCACAAAGGTTCCAAGTCAGCCTCGCTGGCTTAAGAGACCCTGTTTCCAAATAAAAAGAATATAAAATAGGTCTGGGAGTGTAGCCCATAGGTAGAAGGGTTTCCAGGAACCCCAGTACCACCAAAAAAACACAAAAAACCCCCCATGATCCTCCTGTCTCATCCTCCCAAGTGCTGGGATTATAAGCATGCGCCATCGTGCCCGGTGGCACTAGGAATTTAATCTAGGTGCACTCTACCACCGAGCCACATTCCTAGCCCCTTTTATTTTTTATTTGTTCTGTTTTTGTTTCTGTTTTATTTTTCTCCCAGAACTGAGGCTTGAACCCAGGGGCATTCTACTTCTGAGGTATACCCCCAGCCATATTTTTTAATGCTTTATTTTGAAACAGGGTCTCACTAAGTTGCAGAAGGCCTCAATAAGTAGTTGAGCTGGCTGCGAACTTGTGATCCTTGTGTCTCAGCCTCTTAAGTATTAAAATTACAAGTGTGCACCTAGCTTTAGCAAGTAATGTTCAAATTTGAATTGAACTTAATTATAAATGAAATTTTATATGTGAATCCAAAATAAGAGCCATGGCTTAATACTTAGGATTCATAAAATTTACTTAAATTTTGTTATAAAAATTTGCTTAAAAGCCAGGCATGGCCGGGCATGGTGGCGCACTCTTGTAATCCCCACTCTTGGGAGGCAGATGCAGGAGGATTGCGCAGGTTCAAAGCCAGCCACACTGGCTTAAGAGACCCTGTTTCCAAATAAAAAGTATAAAAATGGGTCTGGGAGTGTAACCCAGAGGTAGAAGGGTTTCCAGGAACCCCAGTACCACACACACACACACACACACACACACACACACACACACACACACACGGAGGTAGAAGGGTTTCCAGGAACCCCAGTACCACACACACACACACACACACACACACACACACACACACACACACGGAGGTAGAAGGGTTTCCAGGAACCCCAGTAACACACACACACACACACACACACACACACACACACACACACACACACACAGAGCCAGGCATGGTGGCACACGCTTGTAATCCCAGTACTTGGGAGGCTGAGACAGGAGGATTGTGGTTCACAGCTGGCCTCAGCTACTTAGTGAGGCCCCCCACAACTTAGTGAGACCCTGATTCAAAATAAAGAAGAAAAAATGGGGCTGGAAGTATAGCTTGGAAGTAGAATGCCCCTGGGTTCAATCTCCAGTATGGCAAAGGAAAAAAAAAAGCTTGCTTAAAAATAGATTTTTCTGGGCACAATGGTTCACACCTGTAGTCCTGGCTTCTTGGCAGCCTGAGGCAGGAAAATTGCAAATTTGAGACCAACCCGGGCAACTTAACAAGACCCTGTCTCAAAATTAAAAGGACTGAGGGTGTAGTTTGGTGATAAGCATGCTCCTGGGTTCAGTCCCCAGTTACAACAAATCAACAATAAACATATAAAACAAACTTGATTTATTGTTTTAAATTATAAGAGGAAGTTTTTTTCCCCCCCTGCGGTACTGGGGATGGAACCCAGGGTCATTGTACCTTGGAGCAACACCTTCAGCCCCTTCCCCCTCCCCCTTTTTTAGTTTTTTTTTTTTTTTTTGAAACAGGGTCTTACTGAGTTGCAAAGGGTCTCAGCCTCCTGAATGCTAGGATAACAAGCGTGCGCCGCCACGCCCAGCTTCCTGAGGAAATGTTTTTAGGAATACTCCAGAAATAGCACAACGCGTGCATGTAGAATTCACAGTAAGCTTAAAGGCATGAAATGTCACTGTATTTTCTCACTGGGTTTTTTGGAGGGGTGGGGAGAATGTGGATTGAACCCACGGTCTTATACGTGCTAATAAGCTTATATCCAGCCCCTGAGCCACACCCCAGCCTGTGTCTGATCCTTTTGCCTGGGTGGGAGTGTTAGTTGATGCCTCAGTGCACTAGCTGAACATTATGATCAGGTAAAGGTAATTTACACAGAGAATTCTGTTCAAGGCAGAGCTACAGAGTTAGGGTAGTTTTTATGTACTTGGCTTAAATTAATGTTTCAACATCCACGTTTTCTATTCTAAGCCTCAGATCTACTGTGGATATGCTTTTAATGTTACATAGCAGGAGGTTAAACGGCAAAGCAAACTTCACACACTTGCAGTGTTCAGTAAAATGATAAATCATTAATATTTTAGATCTTAAATGTGTTATAATATCCACTGCACATATACATAAGGATTTACAGTCTTGAAAGGCATTCTGTTTTTAGAGGGAGAAATACTAAAATAACTATCTCATCTATTGATTAAAATAAAGGGATGGTAAATAGATTCCCGTTAGATTTCTGGTTTTATCAGTGGGGCCTCTCTCAGCACCTTAAATTTCTGGAGTCGCTTAAAAACATGAATTTAGATTTCAAACACTTAACAGTAATCATAATAATGTCTTTCTAAAAATTTATATCCAGAAATATATATAACAAAAATGTGGGCGGCCCTGGGGGTGAAGCCAGGGGCGCTCTACTGCCAAGCTACATCCCCAACTCTTTTATTTTTTGTTTTGAAACAGGGTCTCCCTAAGTCATTGAACACTAGCCTTGAACTTGTGATCCTCCCATTTCAGCCTCCCAAGTACTGGGATTACAGGCATGCACCATCATGCCAGGCTTCAACAAAAGTATCAGTAATTACCAAAACTAAAACTCTTTAGCAGTACAATGCCTAACTAGGATACTTCACCTAATAGCCTCTTTTAAAAGGTGCCAGAGGCACTTGATATGTAGTAGAAATATATTATTTAATAATTCTGAATATTAAAAAACACATATTAGGCCGGGCGTGGTGGCGCACGCTTGTAACCCCAACGCTTGGGAGGCTGAAACAGGAAGATCACACAGGTTCGAAGCCAGCTCTCAGCAACTTAGTGAGACCCTGTTTCCAAATAAAGTATAAAATAGGTCTGGGAGTATATAGCCCAGAGGCAGAAAAGCCCCTGGGTTTCACCCCCAGTACCACCAAATAATAAATAAATAAATAAATAATAGTAAGCTGGTGTGGTGGCACACACCTATAATCCCAGTACTTGGAAGGCTGAAACAGGAGGATCGCAGATTCAAGGACAGCCTCAGCAATTTAGCAAGACCCTGTTTCAAAATAAAAAAACTTAAGAAAGGACTGAGAGTATAGTTCAGAGGTAGAACACCATTAGGTTTAATCCTTAGTACAACAAAAGCAAGCAAATAAACAAAAACCACATATATGGTATGCTTTCCTTTTGTAAGCTAGAGAAGGAAATATAACATTGCAAAAAGTAAAGGCGGCTTTAGAATATTTTTTTAGATATTTGATTGTATTTGTATTGATGTCACAAATTTCATGGCCTTGTTTCCCCTTCCCCCCCCATCTTCAGCTACGCAGTCTCACCAGTGGTATTCTTGGGGCCCACCTAATATGCAGTGTAGATTATGTGCAACCTGTTGGCTGTATTGGAAAAAATACGGTGGCCTGAAAATGCCCACCCAGTCAGAAGAAGAGAAGTTATCTCCCAGTCCGACTACAGAGGTACACAGTCTGATTAGTGCTGAAATATGTCATTTTTCTCAATGGTTGGATTATTTCTTAGAAACAGAAGCACAGTATAGGATTATTTTAAGTGAACAAAGCTATTTTTATAGCTAAACATAGCACTATAGTATTCAGGGTAGGCATGGAGAGAGGAGCAGAGAGAAATCAGATGTCTTCAGGTATTCAGAATACTGGCCTTGTGTGATTACTCAGGCAGAAGAATAATGTATGTGGGAGGTATTAGCTTGAGTAGAAAACTTACAAACTATTTGTTTTAGTTACTTTAAAAAACAATTTGTAATGTTTAGATACTGTTGAAAATGTCTTATTACACAAAGTAATAAGTACAAATTGAACATTTTCCCTCCCACTGACTATTGTGGAGGAACAAGAAGGTCCCTCAGTCTTCAAAAAGACTCCATCTTGAGATGAATATAATAGTAGAAATAGGATTTTGGTAAAATCTTCATAGGTTGAGCACCTGTGTCTACTAAAGAATTACTTATCCCCGTGGCTATTTCGTACTCTTTGCATATATGATTTTTAGATTGTTGTATTATACCCCCACCCCATTCCCTTTTATGATCCCCACCTTCTTCCCCAAGTACACACTTCTTAATTCTCTCCTTTGAGGTAGAGTCCTAAGTCATAGGTGCTTCAGTGGATAATTGAAAATTAGACTCTTCTTTAAGCATGATACAAGTGGTAGTATGTTTTATGTTCTAATCTTCAAATGTTTGTTGGTTTCTGATTTTACAGGACCCCCGAGTTAGAAGTCACATGTCCAGGCAGGCCATGCAGGGAATGCCAGTCCGAAACACTGGGAGTCCAAAGTCTGCAGTGAAGACCCGCCAGGCTTTCTTCCTTCATACTACATATTTCACAAAAATCGCTCGTCAGGTCTGCAAAAATACCCTTCGGTTGCGGCAGGCAGCAAGACGGCCATTTGTTGCTATTAATTATGCTGCCATTAGGGCAGAATGTAAGACACTTTTTTAAATTTTTAACCTTATATGTTGTGCTTTTCTGACCATTTTCTCTTTCCCACTCACTCTCTTTTTTTGTTTGTTTGTTTGCAATAAACATAAGTTCTGTGTACAGCCTTTTATTTGGGTTTTTTTTAAACATTGTTTTTGTCTGCTGCCATTTGTATCATGCCAACCTTGTGGGGGGGGGGGTTGAAATCTTTCTTGTCAATCTTTAACAGCATAAGATTGGTGGGAGGTGGCCTTATCCAGTGGCGTTTTGTGATGGAATTGCCAAAAAGAGCCCTTACTGAAGCACTTTTACTTATTAGATAGTACTACAGTATAATCCCTGAGGCTGGAAAAATGAAACTCCCTAATTGAAACAGAATAATCCAGTCTTTCATGGATCCATTAGTTTTAAATAAAATTTACTAATTTATACTAATTAGAAATTGTGTGTCTTTGTACACCTCTCATTTTCCCAGGGAAACTTTTGTTAAGGAACATCACAGTGCTTCATAACAAATACTGTATTTATTAGAAAGTTTAGTGAATTATAAATAAATCTGAACATCATTTGGGGTGAATTTTCTGAAAGTACACATTAGCTTTTTATAAGCTAGTGTCTAAATTTGTGGTCAAGCCAGTCTATTTGTCCAATTTGGTTTCCATTTCATAATCATATATCATATATTACCACATAACATTTACATGACTCATTACTCTTGTTTTCAACACATTCAGTCTTGCTTATGTTTTATTATTTATTAGAACAAAGGTCATATGTACCAGTGAGTTGTGGATCGTTCTGTTGGTACCATATATCTGAAAATGTGTGTGTAATGTATCTGTGCTCTCTGAAGTCAGCATGCCTGGTTAGCAGAGCTGTGCAGCCTTTTCCCCCCAAGGGATAAATAACTTGCTGTATGGTTTAAAAGATAGGAAATCTTAAAATCATTCAGGTGCTTTAATTGTGAAATAAGAAAGCTTTGATTTAAGGTGTCCATGAAAGGAATGATATCTGGAAAATTTTTTCTAAAGATAATTTTTAGCAGAAAATTCAAGTTTGAAAGGCTTTAAAACTTACAGGTAAAACTCCATAAGAAGAAAGATGCTTTGTGGCCAGGTGTGGTAGTACACTCTTGTAATCCCAGTACTTGGAAGGCTGAGACAGGAGGATTGTGATTCACAGCTGGCCTCAGCTACTTAGTCCCTGTTTCAAATAAAGAATAAAAATTAGGGCTAGGGGTGTAGCTCAGAGGTAGAATGCCCCTGGATTGTACCTCCAGTACCTCAAAAAAAAAAAAAAAGAATAAAAAATAGGGGTGGGGTTTAGCTCAGAGGTAGAATGCTCCTGGGTTCTAGCCCCAGTTCGGGGTGGAGGAGAAAGAAAAGTGCATCTGTAAAGGGAGTAGAAATTGGCAGCAGTGTCTGTGTCCTAGGCTGGAAAATTAGTTGCATTCATGTATATTGGAGAATTTAGGCTTATTTTAGGTTTTGACCTAGCATTTTCAAGTTTATGGACTTAGTATTACCACTTTCTTACTCATTTTAAGGAAGAAGAAAATATTCATTCAAAGCTACCTAGCTGTTTTAAAACCCATATGTTTATATATAATTTCATAAATAAAAAGAGTAATTCAAACATTTGGGAAAGAAAATAAATGATATTCTTGTATTAAAATTGGCCAGGATCCAATATCATCTTTGTTCCTATGAGTGAAAGAGAAGTCATCAGCAACTAAAATGGCCACTGAGGAACTTGCTTTTTTCTGGATTCTTGTTGATTTTCATTTAATTTGCGCATCATCTTTATTTTTGAATGAAGAATGTTTTCCTGGCACCTCATTCATTTCTCCCCCTCAACTCAAGGGCCACACTGCTAAGAAAAAGAAAAAAAAAGTGATTATATTACCTATGTTTTATTTCTAAAAGCATATAGAAAATAAGAGTCATTTGTTGTGATAAGATTCAAAGAGCATATGCTGTTTTATATTTAGCTTCATTGGTTATTGAATTACAGATAGAATCAAACTCTTAGAATAATTAATTTTACTTTAAGATTTAAAATTACAGTATTTCAGCAGGCATTTAGTCTTTTTTTCAGACAAGCAGCTAATGAATTCTTCCTAGAGTGTAATTAATTCTTACATCATCTTTTCCTTCTTTTTGGTACTGGGGATGGAACCTAGAGGCATTCTACCTCCAAGCTACACCCCCAGCCCTGTTTTTTAAATTATTTATTTATTTATTTATTTATTTATTTATTTATTTAATTTTGTGGAGGTAGAACCCAGGGGCTTTTCCACCTCCGAGCGATAGTCCCAGACCTATTTTTAATACTTTATTTGGAAAAAAGGGTCTCACTAAGTTGCTGAGAGCCTCACTAAGTAGCTGAGGCTGGCTTTAAACCTTTGTGATCCTCCTGTTTCAGCCTCCCAAGCCAAGCACTGGGATTACAAGCATGCGCCACCACGCCCAGCTTATTCTTTATTTTGAAACAGGATCTCACTAAGTAGCTGAGGCTGTCTGCAAACTGTGATCCCTGTCTCAGCCTCCCGGGGATTACAATGCTGGTATTACAAGCGTGTGCCACCACACCCAGCTATCTTTTTCTTATATGTACCTTGTTACAACCTTTTCAGCAGATCCCTTGATTTTGTTTTGTTAGCAAGAAGATTGGGTGTTAATAACCTGATGTCCATTGGTGACCAAGTCTGTGGTACCCTGGAAATGAATAGGCTTTTTTTTTTTTTTTTTTTTTTTTTTTGGTGGTACTGGGGGTGGAACCCAGAGGCTTTCTACCTCCGGGCTATACTCTCAGATCTTTCTTTATATTTTATTTGGAAACAGGGTCTCACTAAGTTGCTGAAAGCCTCACTAAGTAGCTGAGGCTGGCTTTGAACCCGTGCGATCCTCCTGTCTCAGCCTCTCAAGCGCAGGGATTACAAGCGTGTGCCACCACGCCCGGCAGGCATATATTTTTTCCAGTAAACTTTCTTTGGTTTCTCAAAGGCAGTATTGACACCTCTCCACCAAAAAAAGTAAGGATCACTGTGGTGCAGTGTGAATGATTAGGGATCACTGTGATGTAGTGTGAATGATTAGGGATCACTGTGATGTAGTGTGAATGATTAGGGATCACTGTGATGCAGTGTGAATGATTAAGGATCACTGTGATGTAGTGTGAATGATCAGGGATCACTGTGGTGCAGTGTGAATGATTAGGGATCACTCTGGTGCAGTGTGAATGATTAAGGATCACTGTGATGTAGTGTGAATGATTAGGGATCACTGTGGTGCAGTGTGAATGATTAGGGATCACTGTGGTGCAGTGTGAATGATTAGGGATCACTGTGATGTAGTGTGAATGATTAAGGATCACTGTGGTGTAGTGTGAATGATTAGGGATCACTGTGGTGCAGTGTGAATGATTAAGGATCACTGTGATGTAGTGTGAATGATTAGGGATCACTGTGGTGCAGTGTGAATGATTAAGGATCACTGTGATGTAGTGTGAATGATTAGGGATCACTGTGGTGCAGTGTGAATGATCAGGGATCACTGTGGTGCAGTGTGAATTATTAGGGATCACTGTGGTGCAGTGTGAATGATCAGGGATCACTGTGGTGCAGTGTGAATGATTAAGGATCACTGTGATGTAGTGTGAATGATCAGGGATCACTGTGGTGCAGTGTGAATGATTAAGGATCACTGTGGTGCAGTGTGAATGATTAAGGATCACTGTGATGTAGTATGATGTACCTTTAGATCAGCTGGAGGTTTGTAATTCTAAAGATAGTGATGGATTGATGGTCTTAATGCATTTATTTTATTTATTTATTTTTGTTTTTTGCAGTACTGGGGATTGAACCCAGGGGCATTCTACCTCTGAACTACACCCCCAGTCCTATTTTTTATTCTTTATTTTGAAACTGGGTGCTACATAAGTTGTGGCGGGGCTCACTAAGTAGCTGAGGCTAGCCGCGAACCTGCAATCCTGTTGTAGCCTCCCAAGTACTGGGATTACAAGTGTGCGCCACCACACCACACACGGCTCTAAGTAAAGCATTTCAGAGTAACTGATTGTCATGTTGAGAAAAGAAAGTCATTTGTGAGCTTGAGATCCTTTTCTAAGCACTGTAGAAATTAGCCCTTTCCTGGCTTCTGACCTTGGTGGCAACATCAATCAGTGTCATGGCCAGATCTGATGGAGTGACATGCTGCAGCCGAGTGAAGAAACAGCTAAGGAGATAGACTTGACTTGCCAGTAGGTCAGGAAGAGCCTATCTCCACTGTGAGGACTTGACCTACAGCTAACCCCTATGTAGAGGGAGTTTTTTGATTGGCTACAGAAATGCTGTTTGGCTTTTATTTTCTTTCTGTTATTCTGGTTTTTTGTGTGTGTGTGTGGTACTGGGGGTGGAACCCAGAGGCTTTCTACCTCCAGGCTATACTCCCAGACCTATTTTATATTTTATTTGGAAACAGGGTCTCACTAAGTAGCTGAGAGCCTCACTAAGTAGCTGAGGCCGGCTTTGAACCTGTGTGATCCTCCTGTCTCAGCCTCCCAAGTGCTGGGATTAAAAGCGTGCACCACCACGCCCAGCATCTTTCTGTTATTCTTAGCTTTTTTCCTTACAGAGGTTATTTTTATTATAGTCCTTTTATTTTTATATTTTATTTGTGTATTGTAGTCTCACATCATAATGTAGTTCAGAGTGATTAGGACATCCATGTACGCAATGCTTAGTGGCCTTTATTTTCTTTCATTAAGGAACATGTATTAAGATATAAGGTAAAAAAGGGGGGGGGGATTTTTGGAAGAAGTAATGATGTCTGTGGAAAGGGAAATTAGGACACTCAGAGAAAAGGGTAGAAAGGAGATTTACCATGTTCATCTTTTTTAAACAATTTCTATTTGAACTATAGAAGTATTTCCTATAAAAGAAATATATGCTTATGTATATGAAAAATGATTTTTAAAACCAATTTTCCCAAATAATTAAAAGTTTTAATAGTATATCTTTTATGTAGGAATATGTAAGGCCATACCAAAAGTCAGTAACATAATCAAATGCCAAGCCAGTTCTACTGTGTAGAAGTGATTATTAAAACTGGATTAATAGGTATAGTGGTACATACCTATAATCCCAGTACTTGGGAGGCTGAAACAGGAGAATCACAGGTTTGAGAACAGCCTCAGCAACTTAGCAAGACTTGATGACTTAGCAAGGCCCTACTTCTTTTTTTTTTTTTTTTAAGAAGTTTATTAGAAAGACAGATATACAAAGGATAGGTACAGCTCCATACCAGACTGGCATGGAGGGGTGACTCAAATGAATACACCCAGCAAGGCCCTATTTCAAAATAAAAAAAAATAAAAGGAGCTTGAGTGGCCGGGCGTGGTGGTACACACCTGTAATCCCCTGGCTTGGGAGGGGGAGACAGGAGGATTGAGCAGGTTTAAAGAGACCCTGTTTCCTAATAAAAATATAAAATAGGTCTGGGAGTGTAGCCCCAAGGTAGAAGGGCTTCCAGGAACCCCAGTACCACCAAAATAAACAAGTTAATTTTTTTTTTTTTTTTAAATAGGAGCTTAGGTGTAGCTTAGAGGTCGAACACCTCTGGGTTCAATCCCCAGTACCAAAAAAATAAAAGGTTTAGTAACCCAAAAAGAAGTGCAGTGGGCTTCACAGGGTTTCACCCCCACAGCAAGCGCAGGTGTAAGAGGATGTTTTCTCCCTTTGACACTCCTTCCCCCAGTAAAAGGCCATCATGTGAGAATGGTTATCCCCACCTTACATGCCTTCAGTTTCCAAACAACTTTGTTCAAGATGTACAAAATCACCCAAACAACTGCTAAGCACAGGATTGCCATATTTGAGGGTAAGAATTGGCGTTGTCGGTGCATCGCACGTGAAGCTGAAGAAGCCCCTAGAGAAGTGGCCAGATGCTTTTCCTGTCACCTTGCCGCTGGCCTTGAGAGTTCAGTGGTCCAGTTAGCACAGCCTTGAACAGCAGCAGTAACACCCCACGGTGAAAGCCGGAGTTCTGCTTGAAGATACAAATGCAACTTTGGAAAATGCCCGTAATATCCCGTTTCATGAGCAATTTGTTAGCCATTTGTTTTCTAGAGGTTTCTTAGCAGAAATTACTATTAGTAATTATATAATCCTTTGAAATTTTAAGCTCTAAAGACAGCCTGAGCAAAGTTTTGGTTTGCTTATTGCCTATTTTGATATTTTTGGTAGAAGTTATTATTTTTGTAGTACTGGGGATTGAACCCAGGGCCCTGCTTCTTTTATTTTTTATTTTCTTATTTTGAAACAGGGTCTTGCCAATTGCTGAGGCCAGGCTTGAACCTTGGGATTCTCCTGCCTCGGCTTCCCAAGTACTATATGCGTGCACCACCACATCCAGCAGTTGAGTTTATTTTTAAAAAACATATTTTTGAATGGATGCTTTAAAATTTTTTAAAGGAACAAAGTAGTTACAAACCTTATCACCTTTTTCATTCCTGATTTACTGTCTTCAGAGGTAACCATCATCATCTTAAATATCCAGAGATAGTCTCTGCCTCTGTAAAATTCCAGGGCGTTGTATTCTTTGTTTTTATACAGGTGTTAGTATAGTCTCATTGTTCTGTGCCTTGCTTGTTTTACTTAATGCATCATACTGGTACATTAAGAGCGACTTTTTGCCAGTCGCAAAATTATTGTACTATAATTGGGGAGGGGGTGTATACTAGGGATTGCACTGAGGGGCATCTTACCTCTAAGTCACACTCTACCCCTTTTTAGTTTTTATTTTGAAACAGAATCTCCCTGAGCTGCTGGGGGTCTCGCTGATTTGCTGAGGCCAGTCTCGAATCTGTGATCCTATCTCAGCCTCCCAAGCACTGGAATTATAGGCGTTTGCCACTGCACCTGGCTCATTTTATGTCTTAATAAAATTCTTAGTCTGTGATAATGTGACACAAATATTTCCCCCAGTTTTTGTTTATGTTTGCCAGGCATTATTTTAGATGTAGCTTATTTTTTAAAAACTTTTTTTTATAATACCTGGATTTTGTGTCTTATTTTAGAAACACCCTTACAGCTAAATACATACATCTTCCTGATGGTTTTATTTACTGGCAGGGATCTTGAAAGCCCATGTAGATATTTTTGTGAAATTTAGTTCAATGTATGTGTATTTTGCAACTTTTATCTCACCCCCTCTCAAATACTTCTAAATTTTTTCAGAAAAATAGCTATAAGTTGTAATAAAAATGACAGTGTTTGTGTGTTTACCTCAAAGAAATACAGGTCATTTGTAGGGAGCTAAAGAAATGTGGCTTGTGCCCAGGCCTGTGACTTGAGTGAGATACAGATCTCTGAATAAATAAAGATAGGTGAATAATTTGGAAGCCAAAACAAGTGGCTCCAGTTTGGACTGGTCTTGAGTACAGACCAGGATTTCTCCAGTGCAAACTAGCTAGCTTCATGGTCATTCCCTCAGGGCCAATGGACTTTTCCTACCTACCCTTTTATTATGTTAAACAATGAGTAAGTCATTGTTTAGCACCTTTTGTTCTAATATATTTGTAACTGAGACTGATAATTCTTACCACCATCTACTTTCTTTAAACATAATGATTAATGAAATATGGGTCCTACTAAAGAGCTTTGATCTCTAGCCAAGGTACCCTGTAATGTAAGTTTTTATTTGGAATGTCACATGATTGATCTTACTACTTTGATGAAAAATTAGAAGCAAATTAGCATAGTACAAAATAAAATATCTTTAGGTACTGTGTTTATGACACTTTTGATGGTTTTTTGAAAAAAAAAATTTTTGGTACTGAGGATTGAACCTAGGGGGCATTCTACCTCTGAGCCACACCCCTATTTTTTTCAGGTTTTATTTTAAAGCAAGATCTCACTAAGTTGCTGAGGCTGGCCTTGAACCTACAATCCTCCTGCCTCTGTCTCCCAAGTATTGGGATTACAGGTGTGTACTACCACGCCTGGTGGGTTTATTGCTTCTTGTCAAAGTGATAACAGTAGCTGTTAGTGTCCATCAATTGCAGCCACATTGGAAGTTTTCCTTTGGACCTTTAGACCATAATAAGAGCAGTGTTAATATTAGTAACATAGTGATTGCCTTTTTTTAAAATATTAGGGGAAAAAAACTAAGATGGTTCACTCAAGCTTCTTTATTTATTTACTTATTTTTGTGGTATTGGGGGATGGCACCTAGCAGCATTCTATATATTTGCCCACATTTTCTCTGTTGTTTAACAACAGGTGAAAAGTTTTATTACTTTTAGTAATTTTTTTTCCAAAAAGAATCAACTGAATAAGAAGAAAAGAAATGGAGTCATTTATAGTTATCAGTGGATACATAATAATTGGCCAGGGCTTGGGGTACATATTCAGATTCCTGGCACTGAGGCTGTGTACTGTGTGCTTTGTCTGTTTTAATATTTTTTAAATGTTATTTTCCCCTCCTTCTGTTTAAATAGATTTTAGGAAAGAGTTTCCTTAGTAAAATGAGTCTAGAGCTCATGACAAAGTTTTTATTTTAAATAATTTGAAGTTTCAGATTGAATTGTACATTTGAATACTAATAGCACAAGAATTTCTATGTGCCTCAAAGGAAACTTCTAAATTTAGGCCTAGCAAAACAGTCTGAGTTTGTAAAAGGAAAAAAAATCTCTAGTTGAATCAGAAAAACCTGTGGGGCATTTCTGTCAAATATTTGAAGGTAGAGGAAAAAGCATAAACAATAGAATGATACTGACTGAAGCTACTCTGTTAAGCTTTATGACATCAGTGGATTTTTAGAAAAGTTGCAATACACATTTTCTTTTATTCCTTTAAACTGTTTTTATATCAGCTCTTTGGTATGAGACACTGCCATATTTCACATCTACTTTTCCATCCTAATAATAATTAAAAGCTGTGTTGAAGCCGGGTGTGGTGACGCATGCTTGTAATCCCCGAGGTTGGGAGGCTGAGACAGGAGAATCGTATGGTTCGTGTGTATGGCTAAGTTTGGTCTAAAGCTTTTACTTCTATTGCCAGCACACTCCGAATTACAAACATGCGTATGCTTTTCCCAAAAGTCATTGAATGAAAATGTTTGTTCACGCCAGGTGGTGTGGTGGCTCATGCCTGTCATCCCAGTGCTTGGGAAGTTGTGACAGGAGGCTTGCAGGTTCAAGGACAGCCTCAGCTACTTAGTGAGGCTCTCAGCAACTCAGTGAGACCCTGTTTCCAAATAAAATATAAAAAATATGTCTGGGAGTGTAGCCCGGAGGTAGAAAGCCCCTGGGTTCCACCCCCAGTACCACCAAAAAAACAAAACAAAACAAAACAAAAAAACCTGTGTTGATGCTTTATTTTTTTCTGAAATGTCATGATAGGGTCTGAAGAATGTGAAGAGAACTTTTATGAGCTAATATCCATCCTCACAGTATGTTACTATTCTGACTGTTGAAGGAAAAACTCTGTGTACAGGTAACCTTTTGAATTGCAGCACAAATGACGTCCTCATAGAACTTGAGAGACAGAGGACCAGTGTGAAACCAAGTGGCTTGCTGTTGCCCTTGCCAGCCCCTCCTCCATGGGATTGAGTTTTGCCAGGATGTCAAGACTCTTCAGTGGGACCCACTCCGTCCGAGTCAGGGATGGCAGGCTGTGATGCCACGTCAGCTCGCATTCTTCCAAAGAGATTTATCTTTCAGGAGAACTGGTTCCATCCTGTGCTCTGGGCATTTTTCTACTATGATGTAGAAGTGCCTTGGCCAGAAGGGGAGCATGTGTAGTTCTGTTGCTTTTCAGATGGACACATGTAGCGACTGCGTGTGCATAAGATGCTATGAGCTCCACTGACAGGGCACTGAAGTGAGTGTGCTCCACGTAAGCCTCTCGTTCAGCATTAGGGTCCAGCACTCGATCACCCTGAAAGGAAACGATGCAGGAGTGTGGCGGACACGTGCACCTCTGCTTCCGTGGCGCGTGGCGTAGGTAAAGAACTCACCTCATTGGTTGTTTCATGTTTGTGTCTCTCCTCAGATGCAGACAGACATGCCGAGCCATCTGGGAGTCCACTGAAAAGCAAGAGCACTAGGAAGCCTTTGGCATGTATCATTGGCTACTTAGGTGGGTATTTCCTAAAAGAAGAGAAGCTCAAAAGACATCTATATGCTGTAGGCATTTGGCCATTCTAAATGTGCCCAAACTAAATTTAAATAGGCATATGTATGGTTCGTATGTGTGGCTAAGTTTGGTCTAAAGCTTTTACTTCTATTGCCAACACACTCAGAGTTATAAACATACGTATGCTTTTCCCAAAAGTCATTGAATGAAAATGTTTGTTCATGCCAGGTGTCATCCTATGCTTGGGAAGTTGTGACAGGAGGATTGCAGGTTCAAGGACAGCCTCAGCTACTTAGTGAGGCTCTCAGGAACCTAGTTAGAAACTGTTTCCAAACAAAAATAAAAATGGCTGGGATGTAGTTCAGAAGTAGAATGCTCCTGGGTTCAATCCTCACTATTACTACAAAAAAAGAAGGTATGTTCATGAAGACAAACAGATTAATCAAAAAGAGGAAAATTTAAAAGTGTGTGTGTGTGTGTGTGTGTGTGTGTGTGTGTGTGTGTGTGTGTGTTACTAGAGATTAAACCCGGGGGCCATTCTGAGCTACAGCCCAGTCTTATTTTATTTTTAAATTTTGAAACAGTGTCTCACTAATTTGCAGAGAGCCTTGCCAAGTTTCTGAGGCTGGTTGTGAACCTACCATCTTCCTGTCTCAGCCTCCCAAGTATTGGGATTACAGGAATGTGCCACTGCACCAAGCTAAAATTATTGAGGTATTACTTACAGGATGAATGTTTGCGCGCGCGCGCGCGCGCGTGCGTGTGCGTGTGCGTGTGCGTGTGTGTGTGTGTGTGTGTGTGTGTGTGTGTGTATACTGGGGATAGAACCTGGGGCGTTCTACCTCCAAGCTACACCCCCACCCTGCTTTTTATTCTTTTTATTTTGTGTGTGTGTGTGGTACTAGGGATGGAACCCAGGGGCATTCTACCTCCAAACTACACCCCCAGCCCTATTTTTTATTCTTTATTTTGAAACAGGGTCTCACTAAATTGTAGAGGGCCTAAGTAGCTGAGGCTGGCCACAAACCACCATCCTCCTGTCTCAGCCTCCCAAATGCTGGGATTACAAGCATGTGCCACCATGCCTCACTTTAATTTTTTGTTTTGAAACAGGATCTCACTGAGTTGCAAAAGGCCTCACTAAGTAGCTGAGGTTGTCTGTGAACCGCAATCCTCTAGTCTCAAGCCTCCCAAATGCTGGGATTACAAGTGTGCGCCACCACACCTGGCTATGTTAATATATTTTTATTTAGACTCTTAAACTACCTATAATTTACCTCACTTCTCCCTTTAAATACAGGAAGATTGGTTTGTTTCTTTTTATAAAAATAAGATCAAATTGATTTTAACATAAATTTTTAAAAAAAATAAGGACCAAGCATATAGCTCACTGGTAAAGCTCTTGCCCAACATGCACAAGGCCCTTGCTTCAATCTCTAGTACTACCAAAAATTTTTTTTATTAATTGGTGTTGGAGACACTTGCCTAGCAGGTGAGAGAGCCTGGATTTGATCCCCATCACCACAAAAATAAAGAGTCTTGATGAGCCAGTTAAGGTAGCTTTCTGGTTTTATCTTTCTAACTCAGAAATCTCCAAAGATGATAGATCCATTTACATATTGAAATATCACAATTAAGAATACTTTGGGAGAGCCAGGGGTGGTGGCGCACACTTATAATCCCAGTACTTGGGAGGCTGAGACAGGAGGATCACAGGTTCATGGCCAGCCTCAGCTATTTAGTAGTGAGGCCCCCTGAAACCTAGTGAGACCCTGTTTCAAAATAACAAAAAATAGGGCTGGGCGTGTAGCTTGCAGGTAGAATGCCCCTGGGTTCAATCCCCAGTATTAAAAAAAAAAAAAGGAATAATTTGAGGAGCTGGGTGGGTGTGGTCGTGGCACATGCTTGTAATCCCAGTATTTGGAAGGCTGAGATAGGAGGATTGCCGATGTTAGGATAGCTTCAACAGTTAATGAGACTCTCATCAACCTAGGAAACTCTGTTTCCAAATAAAAACAAAAACAAAATAGGGTTGAGGTGTAGCTCTGAGGTAGAATGACCTTGGCTTCAACCCCCAGTGCCAAAAAAAAAAAAAAAAAGAATACTTTGGGGAAAGGGTACTGGGAAGCGAACCCAGGGGCATTCTACCTCTGAGCTATACTTCCAGCCTTTTTTTTTTTTTTCAACAGAATCTCAAGTTGCTGAGAGCCTCGCTAAATTGCTAACGCTGGTCTCGAATCTGCGGTTCTGTTTCAGCCTCCTAAGTACTGAGATTATCATGTTCTACCACCTGGCTTTAAGAATACTTTAAAAAAAATTAATAGGTACTAACTCTTTTGTTTGCAAACTTTTAAGATGAATTATTTTTAAAATAATGGATATTCATAGACCTAGAAGCAAGAATGGTACATTTCTGTGCTTCTAATATTTTTTTTATTTTCTCAGTAAAAGTGATATATATACTCAGAGCTATATTAAACCTTATTGCTCTGTCAGGAAGATAATTATGAAGTGTTCGGACTTCAGACATCCTATCTTTTGAAAATCAAAGTATAGACTTAAACTTATTATTTTATGTGGTTCTCATCAGAGTGTTCCTAGACTTGGAAGTTCAAGGCTCCATCTTTGATGCTATTTCTTGTGTTATTTTCCAAGGACTAAATAGTTTATTTGATATATCCCAAGATATCTTATGGTTGTCATAAGCATGGCCTAGGTAATGGTGATAAGGCGCATGGAGATGGCTGTCTGTATCCCTTTGCAGGACCAACTCCTGGGAGCCCCTTAAAGTTTCTGATCACAAAAAATACATGAATGTAACATTGCATAGTAGTCAGCCTGTCTGTGGGCAACTGTGTTTCTCCTGTGGGAAAATTGGCCTCTGTCCTTATCAGATAAGCCACAGACTGTTCTGTCTTTACTAGCTAAATCATAGCCCTGAGTATTTACTGTGTTCAAGACTCTACTATGTGATTTAGGGAATAGCAAGATTTTAAAACCTTGTCTCCGAGCTGGGCGTGGTGGCGCACACTTGTAATCCCAGCTTTCAGGAGGCTGAGACCAGAGCATCCTGGTTCACGGGCAGCCTCAGCTACCTAGTAAGGCCCTTTGCAACCCAGTGAGACCCTGTTTCCAAATAAAGACTAAAAAATAGGACTGGTGGTATACCTTGGAGGTCGAATGCCCCTGGGTTCCATCCCCAGACTCACTAAATTAATTAATTAATTAAAAGCCTTGTCCATCCCCAGACCCACTAAATAAATAAATAAATAAATAAATAAATAAATAAATGCCTTGTCTTCAAAAATCTTAGTCTAGCCAGGTGTAGTGGTGCACACCTGTAATCCCAGTACTTGGGAAGCTGAGATGGGATCGCAGGTTCAAGGACAGCCTCAGAAATCTAACAAGACCCAATTTCAAAATAAAAAGTAAAAAGGACCAGTAAGATACCTCAGGGGTAGAATGCCCCTGGTTTTTGTTTCTAGTAACAAAGAGAAAAAAAGAAAAAAAAATCGTAGTCTAGTGGGAAAAACATAGTGTAAGAACCATACAACAAAAGACTAGACACACTGGAAAATTACAGGTTTTACAGTACATTGGGTACTTGGAGGAAAGAGTGTGTGTGTGTGTGTGTGTGTGTGTGTGTGTGGCTAGGGATTCAGTTCCGGGCCTCACACATGCCAGGCAAGTGTTCTATCACTAAGCTACATCCCAAGCCCTGGGTGTATTTAGGGCAACCTACTTGAAGAAATATTCAGTCTCAGCCTTGAAAGATGTATAGGATTTAAATAGATGAAAAAATAGGAAAAAAATATTCTCTCTCTTCATGAGGCCAAGAGAACCAGATGGACAGAGGCTTCAACGAGTCCAAGGACCTAGAAAGTCGAGGGAAGCAGATTGTCTAGTCTAGATGAAACATAGGGTATGGAGGTTGTAACGAGAAATGAGGTTGGCAGACCTTCAATGCTGTGTTGGGGGAAAAAATCACCACTTTCTGGTTAGTACTAAAGCCTTTTCTAAATTTTGACAAGTAGAGGATTTTGGCCAGAGTAAGATACAGCAATTACAACAATCTGAATGACTTTTTCTAAATTTCAGCAAATCAGGGCGCCTTGGCCTTCCCCTTGGATGGGAGGTGAGAAGACAGGGTGGCTTGCACATAGTAGGCCTGCTGGTTGAGGACCCTGAGGATCAGGGAACAGGTTAAGCTTTGAAGAAAAGGTGGTGATATTTATTAGTCTTAGACTGAGGTGTGTGTGTGTGTGTGTGTGTGTGTGTGTGTGTGTGTGTGTCTAGGGATGGAACCCAGGGGCATTTGACCTCCAAGCTACACCCCCTGCCCTATTTTTTGTTCTTTATTTTGAAACAGGGTCTCACTAAGTTGCAGAGGGCCTCAGTAAGTAGCTGAGGCTGTCCATGAACCACGATCCTCCGGTCTCAGCCTCCCGAATGCTGGGATAGACTGAAGTCTTTAAATCTAATTCCTACTGTTTTGTAATTTCTATCCAAGTATAGAAAGTAATAGTAGTTTGGGCCATGTGGCTCATAGTATACTTCACTTAAACGTGTATATGCTATATACACACTATATACACATATGGGATTTTTGTTTTTGTGTTTGCAGTCTCATCCTTGACTCAGCGGCACTCTGCCACTACTACTATATCCACAGCCCTTTTGCTTTTTGTTTTTTATTTTGAGACTAGGCCTTGCTAAGTTGCTGAGGCTGACCTCAACCTTGGGATCCTCCTGGTTCAACCTCTCAGGTATCTGGGATTGCAGGTATGTACCACCATGCCTGGCTCATTACTGAGGATGGAACCCAGGCATTGTACCTCAGAGCTACACCTCCAGCCCTAATTTTTAGTCTTTTTAGTTTTGAAACCGGGTCTCACTGAGTTGCAAAGGGCCTCGCTAGGTAGCTGAGGCTGTCCGCAAACTGTGATCCTCTGGTCTCCGCATGCCAAATGCCAGGATCACAAGCGTGCACCATCACACCTGGTTTAGTGTTTCATCTCTCTCTCTTTTTTTTTTCTTTTTTTTTTTTTTTGCAGTACTAGGGATAGAACCCAGGGGCATTGTACCTCTAAGCTACACTCCCAGCCTTATTTTTCAGTCTTTTTATTTTTATTTTATTTTATTTATTATCATTATATACATATTTTTTTGTTTGTGTGTGTGTGGTATTGGGGTTCCTGGAAACCCTTCTAACTCTGGGCTACACTCCCAGACCTATTTTTTATAGTTTTTTACTTGGAAACAGGGTCTCTTAAGCCAGTGCAGCTGGTTTCAAACCTGCACGATCCTCCTGTCTCTGCTTCCCAAGCGCAGGGATTACAAGCATGCGCCACCACGCCCAGCCAGTCTTTTTATTTTTGAAACAGGGTCTTATTGAGTTGCAGAGGGCCTCACTGAGTAGCTGAGGCTGTCCTCAAACTGCGATCCTCTGGTGTCCGCCTCCCGAATGCTGGGATTACAAGCGTGCACCACCACGCCTGGCTTCATCTCTTTTTTGATTAGTGTATTTGGACTTAGGTTCCAGATTCCATGTATTACGAAATGTTCTGAATGTGAGTGATTGACCCTTTGGCCCTGTTCCCATACTGGGGTTGCAGAATCAGGTGAGGAATCTTGGTTTCTAGAAAGCTCACCGACATGCTACATACTCCTAATTTGACAAAGCACAGAGATTTTTTTCCCCCTGAGGCTACCTCTGCAGATAATCTTTTATTTCTAACACTTTGTGGAGTCAGATGCTTTATTTCTGCAGTAAATCTCATGTTGTGATATAAGTCACTTTCTGAAGTGCCTTTTTTTATTTGTATTCACAACCTGAGGCTCAGAGCTCCAGCCAGCAGGGGAAGAGCCATGGTAACAACACTTGAAGCTAATGTTTATGCAGGCCCATGGCTGGCTTATAAGAAACTGACTCTCAGCTCATTAAGAAATAGATGTGTGCCTTTTAGCCAGTGTATGTGCATACAGAGATTTTTAATACTATGTTCTGAGTTGAGAAACCTTTTTGCCTCCTGTCAGAGATCCATCCTGCCAAGAAACCTAACATAATTCGATCTACACCAAGCCTGCAAACCCCAACTACCAAGCGGATGCTAGCTACCCCGAACCACACGTCTCTAAGCATTCTGGGGAAAAGAAACTACAGTCATCACAACGGCCTGGACGGTATGTAAGCCCACGAATAAGGAAGCTGTTCTGAGCAGCTTGGGCCCTCTGCCCTGCTGCTTGGGCCTGTCTTCTGCCAAGTCCTAGAATGTGTGACAAACAGATTCTACTCCATGACTGATCTTAATGTGTGAGAGGGAAGCCTGCCACACCCCACCGTGTAGACACTGTGTCCAGTGCGATTTCTCTGTTTCCTCAGGAGGTGCCCTTTGCTCACATCTCCCGTGAGGAGCCTTGTTGGAGATGCATTCTGTGATGAGCAGGTTGCTTTTGCTGGTAATAATGTTCCTCTGTGATGCACCCCACTGCTCATTTTACGTCTTCTTGAGCAGAAGGGATTATTTTGCCTTATGTATGAGGCATCAGTGCTCTCTGGGGGCTCTTCATTATACTGTGGATTGTTTTGAATTTGGCATTTGTCCCCTACTTCTTTCACCTTATAAATTCTTTTTTTTTTTTTTTGTTTTGGTGGTACTAGGGGTGGAACCCAGAGGCTTTCTACCTCTGGGCTATGCTTCCAGACCTTTTTTATATTTTATTTGGAAACAGGGTCTCACTAAGTTGCTGAGAGCCTCACTAAGTAGCTGAGGCTGGCTTCGAACCTGTGAGATCCTCCTGTCTCAGCCTCCCAAGCACGGGGATTACAAGTGTGCGCCACCACGTCCGGCTTATAAATTCTTTTAATTGCTCAAGAGTGCTACAAGTCATGAAAAGAATTGTCTGGGTGATGTCCTAAATACAAAAATAAAATTTGTTTGAAATGGAAAAATAGAAATATTACCTCTTATTCAAAGTACTTCTCTTAGGCTTGGCCACATAATGACTCTTCAGGTAGAACTGAATTATCTTACCATTTGGTCTGGAAACACAACCATAATAAATCATACTGGCAGTGTATATTGTTACTGGAGTTTGAAGCTATCTTTTTTGTTTAAATATTGGCATTTATTTATGAATAAAACTTTTAATCCTTTATAGAACTTTAAATTCCTTCCACAACAATAAATTACTTATAACAAGGCCCTAGAGTTAAAATGTGGAATAGACCATCTAATAGTAATTTTCCATGGTTGATTTCTCCCTCCCTCCCTCCCTTCCTTCCTTCCTTCCTTCCTTCCTTCCTTCCTTCCTTTCTTCCTTTCTTTTTCTTTTTTTGGTACTGGGGATGGAACCCAGAAGCATTCTACCTCTAAGCTACAACCCCAGCCCTATCTTTGATTCTTTATTTTGAAACAGGGTCTCACTGAGTTGCAAAGAGCCTCACTAAGTAGCTGAGGCTGCCGTGAACCGTGATCCTCCTGTTTCAGCCTCCTAAATACTGGGATTACAAGTGTGCGCTGCCACACCCAGCTCCATCCATGGTTGCTTTATTTTAGTATGACTTAATGGTAATAATCATGTCAAAGTAAGTAAAAAAGGAAAAAATTGAGGGTGAAGAGTTTAGCTTCATGTATAAGGTATCAGTGTATTGTTGATACGGCTGTCAAGAATTGGGCCACACAGTTTTGCAGAGACACATTGGTACTAATGAGGACAACTGACCATTCTTGCCGCAGTAGCCCCAGTATGCCTGATGTCCAGACAACAGAAGATCAAGGGAGGATTCATCAAAATGTAGAGATTGCCCTTATTTGCCACCTTTTCTTGCCCAAAGCCTAGGACCTTTGGATTCAGGCTTAAATACAATCTGGAACCTTTTTTCTCATCTTATTACCTCCTTGGCCTCTCGAGAGATACAGTCCTGCTGCATTAAGCATAAAGTAGATTGTGATTCATATATATATGAATGCTTACTCTTTAAGGTAAAAAAAAAGGGGGCTGTTGCTGTAACTGATGTTGGAATAACAGCATTCTGAGCATCTTCCTCCACTCCCACCCCATGTCCATTCTGGACCCCAGCCCAGCTCTGCATTGCAATGCCTCTTATCCACTCAGCACCTGGTGCTCAGTAGCACAGATACCTGTCTCCTTGGAATTTCTTTAAAATGCACCTGTAGTATTCCATCTCTAGGGCAGATCTGTCCCATATTCCTCTGAACATGAGTGCTAACGATAGTGTGCCCTGTGCTGTGCTAACTTCCTTACCTGTGTTACATTATTTCATTAACACGGCAGGAAGTTCTGGGTGGTGAGAGAAATTTCTCTCGCATACCACTGATGTCCATGCCCACCCCAGTGCCTAGCACTTTGTTGGTGCCCAGTGTATATTCATTATATAAATGAAAGTGATTGAAGAAAATAAGACCTAGAGAGGTAAATTAAAATTTCCAAAGTTACCAGGTACGACTTCACAGATAGACCTGGATTTCCACTTGGGTGTGACCAATTTCAGAATCTGCTCAATTCATTACTAATACAGATTAAATTGTGTTTTTCAAGCATTCTGTATTAGGCTCTATCAGCAAAGTAGAAATGCCATGAGTTATTTTAACAGCTAATTTAATATAAGAAATCAATATCACCGATCAATTGAAGGACAGAACAGATAATCAGGGAACTTGGCGGGCAAAGGAAACAGCATCATTCTTAGTCAGGGTTGAGAGAACACAAGGAGTGGGGCTGGCCCCAGCCCCCGAGGAGAGGCCCGCGTCCCTCAAGAGTCCAGAGGCTGGTCTAACGCACACTGCTGTTGCCACTTGGGTGTCCTGACAGAAGCGGGAAGGAGCAGGTTCCTCCTCTAGCCTCGCACTCTCTCTAGCACCCCCTTCTGGCATAACCGAGAGTCAGGGGGCACAAGAGACCCGCTTCCAGAGTCCCAGGCCCGTCTAGCATCACAAAGCTGTTTAGATGGGAGGGTGTGGAGCTGAGAAGCCAGACTTTAACAGAAGCACATTTAGAAACTCGTTTTAGAAAGTGCCTGCATTGTGTGTTCCTAATGGACCTTTTCCTTGGGATAACGGATCTTTTTCTTATTTCTTCAGGATATAGGATCCTGACTCACCTGAGTTTCCAGTACTGGAAAAAAGTACTGGAAAAAAATGGGGTTGATAGTGAATTTTCACCAGATAGTTAATACTGTCATAAACTGAAATAAATGCATGCTCCCAGGAAAGCCTTGCCCTGTGTTAACAAAATCAGTTAGTGCTGCTACTTAATTATCAGCATGCCAGGCAGATGAGCATACCAAACAAGATGCTGATAGACAGAACTAATGTAACCAGAGCAAAGTCTGCTTTTACTGAAATGTTAGGGCTCTTAGATTTAGGAATTCTTGCTTCCTTTTTCTAGAAGAAAGGAGTTTTTTCTGGCCTCTCTTTTTTTTTTAAACTGGGAACTGAACTCAGAGGCATTCTACCTGAGTTATACCTCTAGCACTTTTTATTTTCTATTTTGAAACAGGGTCTTGCTAAGTAGCTGAGGCTGGCTTCAAAAATGCAATCCTGCTGTCTCAGCCTCCCAAGTACTGAGATTACAGGTGTGTGCCACCACACCCAGTTTACTTGCCTGGCATTTTAAAAAATGATGTACAATGGACAAGCCAGGTGTGGTGGCACATGCCTGTAATCCTAGTACTTGGGAGCCTGAGATAGGAGTATTGCAGGTTTGAGAACAGCCTTAGTTAGCAATGTAACAAGACTCTCAGCAAGGTAATAAGACCCTCAGCAACCTAGCAAGACCCTGTTTCAAAACAAAAATTTAAAAAAGGGCTAGGTTGTAGCTTGGAGGTAGAATGCCCCTGGGTTCAAACTCCAAGTACCAAAAAAAAAAAAGACTGTTACTGCCTTCCTGAAATTTATTTTACCCAACCCTAATGAAGGCCCTTTAGAGGTCTTGGTGTGGACTGCAGTACACACAAAATAAATAATTATGCTATTCCCAAGACACTGGACCTCTACAGACTCTGACCACCCTAATGCTAAGCTCCAAGGGCGAAGGTGAAGTCTACACATGGAGCCTCAGTGCAGAGAGTCAGTAGCGATAGGAAGAATGGATCCCAGAGCTGTGGACCACGCAGGTCTGGTCAGTCCACTCAGTCTTTCCTCTCAGGTTGCTGGTCCCATGGTGCCACACGCCATCATCATGGGGTACAGATCCTATCTCCCCCATTTCTGACACACAGATGTTTTGATGACATTTGTATTGCCAGAAAACCAAGAAGCTGCCACATCAGGCCTACTTAGTTTACCCCAAGTGAAGTAGAATAGAGAAAATTTTAAATAGGTTACAAACATAAAGGAAGGACAAGGAAATAATATTTATTTATTTATTGTGTGTGTGTGTGTGTGTGTGTGTGTGTGTGTGTGTGTGTGGTACTGGGGGTGGAACCCAGAGGCTTTCTACCTCCGGGCTATACTCCCAGACCTTTTTTTATATTTTATTTGGAAACAGGGTCTCACCAAGTTGCTGAAAGCCTCACTAAGTAGCTGAGGCTGGCTTTGAACCCATGCGGTCCTCCTGTCTCAGCCTCCCAAGCGCGGAGATTACAAGCGTGTGCCACCACGCCCAGCCTCAAGGAAATACAATTTAAATCTGAAGTTCTACATACCTTTTCAGGCCTTGTCATTCCTTAAGCCAGTCTCTCATCCCCAAATTTCTGGGAAATATGTAAATCTTATAAAGTAGGGGACTTTTCAATATTATCTACCGGTCAAATAATGGAGAACATGTCAGCCAAGGATCCTGACAGCCACCAGTCTGATGTCATCGTCACACACCTTCCCATGTCCACCAGGCTTCCTATAAAGAAGAGCCTGGAAACCCCAACAGCGTCTCTCACGCTTGAGTCGGCCACGTTCTCCTTGCTTTCCTGAAGTCTCTGCCTCTGCTGGCAACATGCTGAAATCCCATTCCATCATATATTCTAAGGACCGCTAATCCCCAGTCAAGTGCCCCGTTCTTCAGTAATCCTTGTGACCCTCTTCCAGTGGTAGAAGTGACTGTGAGTCGGAAGGCCCTGTGGCCGTCGGGGCAGGAGAGCCACTAAGGGAAACTCTCCAGGTCTCAGAGGCTGGAAGGACGGCAGGGGAGATGGCGTCTGTCTGTGCAGAGGGGAGGGGGCAGGCATCTGAGGGTTCTGAGCCAGATGGGATTAATTGCTGACCTCTCTGACTACTTCCTATGTGACTTTGGGTGAATCACTTGGTTTTTTAGCACCTGTTTTCTCCTCTGTAAGTCTGCAAAGTACAGATCATATTTGCCTTAACAGATGAAAATTTTTTTCATACTTTTTTTTTTTTTTTTTTGCGGGTCTGGGGATGGAACCCAGGGGCATTTAACCTCCGAGCTACACTCCCTGCCCTTTTTTAAATTCTTTTATTATGAAACTGGGTCTCACTGAGTTGCAGAGGGCCTGACTAAGTAGCTGAGGCTGTCTGCGAACCGCGATCCTCCGGTCTCAGCCTCCTGAATGCTGGGATTACAAGCGTGCACCACCACGCCCGGCTCATACTTTATATTACTTCATCTTCCAAATGTTTTGCGAAGTAGGTGTTAAGACCTGAATTTCTCATGAAAAAAATCAAAGCTCAAAGAGGGTAAGGGATTTTCTCAAAGTTACTAGAGCTAGCAAGTAGCAGCAATGAAATTTAAACTTTAATTAATTTGTTTATTTATTTTGCATTACTGGGGCATTTTACCTCTGAGCGACACCCCCAGCCCTATTTTTTTTTTTTATTCTTTATTTTGAAACAAGGTCTCACTAAGTTGCAAAGGGCCTCACTAAGTAGCTGAGGTTGGCTGCAAACCATGATCCTCCAATCTCAGTCTCCCAAATGCTGGGATTACAAGTGTGTGCCACCATGCCCAGCTGAAATTTAAACTTTAAGTCTAGTATTTTCCTCTCCAGGTGAGTAAGGACTCAGATTTGTGTGTTGAGCACAGCACATACATAGGAGATGTTTATGTTTTCTGTGTATAGGAGATGGGAGTATGTTTGTAAATGTTTAGAAAAATAGTGTTTTTTTTCTCTGCTCAAATTATGAAGTACAAGTCATTGTTGTCCAGCAAAAGCCCTTTGCCTCCATTTCCTGCCTCTGTAAAACTCCACTCCCTGTGTCATACCTCCTGTATCATTCCTTTTTTTTTTTTTTTTCTGAAAGCTCGGGCCTAGTGGTTATATTGATGTTGGAGAAAGGGGGGAAAAAGAAAGAGAAAATTCATAGACTCACTTAAAAGTGAAAATTGTTTAAATTAAATCATATACTATTTCCGGCACAGTCTGACTAACAGTAGGTGTTCATTAGGTGCTCAGACTCTATTTCCAATTTAAAGAATAGCTGCTACTAAAATTTTATTTAGAAAATTGCTAAGGTACCAACCCATTTTTTCTGGTCATGTGAATTTATATGAATAAAATATCAGTACCTTCTTCATAACTGTATTTACTGCTATCTGAAAGTAGATTCTCAAAAGTGACTCTTGGGGCAGAGCTCTGTGGATGCTCCTAGCATGTCCGCCACTTGGGAGGCAGAGGTAGGAGGATCACTTGAGCCTAGGAGTTTGAGGCTAGCCTGGGCAACACAGTGAGAGCTCATCTCAAAAACAACAGGCTCATAGATTTGCTCAAAGGTAAATGAATATTTTCCAATGTGAATTTGCACATTAGAAGGGTGTGATATCTATAAAGGGAAATTGCCCTTGATTAAATAATTCTGAGGAGCATTAAAGATAGGAAATTAGGTTTATAGAGAAGGCTCACTTCATTTCCTGTAGGCTCCTGTAATCTGAAACCCTACAGCAGAGGGATGGAACATTTTCAGAGTGGAGGTTGAAGTGGGGGGGCTGCTTAGACGAGATGGGCAGATCACGGAACAGGCCTCTCTTCCTCTCCTGACACCCCAAGAAGTTGCCCCTGGTGCCCCAAAGTGTCAGCTGCTTGGGCTTTGGTCAATCCAGTTTCTTTGTCCTACTGCACAGGGACCAGGGTGTTTCCTGCTTTGTCTCAATCAATAGGGACCTGGAGGAAAACTTCTGGGTATGGAGTGATACAGACCAAGCAAGAATCAGAGAGAGGTGCTCAGAGCCTGTGTCCTGGTGACACAGCTCTTGTCCTGGGGTCATGAGTCAAGACCAGCATGTCAGGGAAACCAAAGCAACAGGCCCAGAAGAGAGGTGAGTTTTCAGTGGGATAGAGTCAGGGCATGTGGGCCAGGAAGAAAAAACAAAGGTGATAAATTATATAATAAACCCCACTATAATCGCTCTTCTGTGGCTTATTTTCCCTGTGGCATGTGAATACACTGTAGATTCTTCTTATTTATCTTCTGCACTGAGTAAGATCATTTCTCTAACTTTCCCATGAAGAGGGTGTCTACTGTGGATGCCTCTGTAAGGACAATATTGTGATCTGGAGTGTGAAGATTGTCCTTTTGATGACTTGTTTCTGAAATCAGTGATTCAACAATCCAACTGTTGGCATTCCCAACCCTGGGAAATGGGTGGCGATGAGAGTCATTGTACAGTGAACGCGCTCTGGGAATGCATCTGCTGTCTTCACAAATTCCAGTAAAAATAGATTGCCAGGGACAGCTGATGGCGCTCCCAGGCGTGCTGAGGCCCAGGCTGCCTGCTGTCGACAGTTCCATGCCATTTCAAATGCTGCAGTGTCTTCCTTCCTTCCTTCCTTCCTTCCTTCCTTCCTTCCTTTTCTTTTTTTCTTTTTGGACTGGGGATTGGACCCAGGAGCATCTACCTCTGAGCTACACCCTCAACCCTTTTTGTTTTTGGAAACAGGTCTTACTTGATCGCTGAATCTCGCTAGGTTGTCGAAGCTGTCCTGGACCCTGTGGTCCTCCTTCTCAGTCTTCCAAGTCCTGGGATTATAGGCATATGCCACTATACATGGTCTTCCTGCAGTGTTTTAGACTATTCTAAAACATTGCTTATGGAAGAATATCAAGTATCTCTAGACTTACAAGAAGGTCTTCTTGTCTCAGGCATAGTCTCATAACCTGGTTAAGTATATTTTTTTAAATCTTTAAAGTTTTAAGAAATTATTTTATGAACAACCATTGTGCCCTAGAGCTTATTGACTATGAAGAGTTAGTAGAGAACCTAATGTATTGAGAGGGTTTCAAGACTGTCGAAGCAGCATCTGAGGGCAGTAGTTGTTCTATTAGCTTGTGAACCACAGGGGATTGTAGAAAAAGACAGATCTGCAGCTTGTGGCTTTGGAATATTCTGAAAGGATACCAATTGACCACCTGTGTGTAGGACATTCCTAGTTCCTAATCCCAGTTCCTCCCACAGAGCACTTCTGTCTTGTCCCTGAGGGATATACTAGTGTATGAACTGCTGAGAAGTCTAGACTTGAGACCCTGTCAGCAATATGAAGGTCCCAGAAGAGCGACAAGTTCATGATAGTTACGCAAATCCTCAGCCGTGAGAGTCCGCCCTGGCCTCCTCAAAAAGTGTTGCTGTTTACCTGTAGCCATCAGTGCGGAAGGCCTTCCCATCCAGCCTGTCCCTGTCTTCCCCCATCCCAGTGACACACAGCGGCTGACCTCCTTGGAGGAGAGCCAGCCTCAAATGGGAAAGTTGGATCCTGAGTGTTGGGAGTTAAGCTTAGATGTCTGGGAAAGGAAAGAAGACAGCAGAGGGCGGGGAAACCCTGAGAAGAGGTTTGCCGCAGCCATCAAGGAGCAGGCACACAGGTCTGAGAAGGCCAGGGGACATCAGCATTAGATCTCGATGCCAGGGAGTAAAGACCACGCTGGAAGCCAGTCCACGTGGGATCCCTGTGCAGTCCTGGTTCCAGCAGGGAAGCAAGGGGAGCCATCTGAAGCCACAGGGGACCCCCAGCACCATGCAGCTGGTTTGTTTCACAGTCTTGTTGACTTGGAAACCCTGCTGGGCTCATTTTAAGCCTCACAACCCTATTCAGCATATTTCATTTCCTGTTTCCTGTTTTCCCTTCCAAATGGCCAAGCACTCTTTAAACTCAGAAAACATCTCAGTTATATTTTATGCATTTTCCTCCCTTGACCAAATATTTATTTTATTTTTTTATGGTACTAGGGATGGAACCCAGGGGTATTGTACCTTCGAGCTACACCCCCAGCCCTATTTTTTAGTATTTATTTATTTATTTATTTATTTATTTATTTTCAGGTCTGGGGGGTAGAACCAGGGACATTCGACCTCCGAGCTACACCCCCTGCCCTATTTTTTATTCTTTTTTTGTGGGTCCGGGAATGGAACCCAGAGGCATTTAACCTCCGAGCTACACCCCTGCCCTATTTTTTATTCTTTATATTGAAACCGGGTCTCACTGAGTTGCTAAGGGCCTCACTAAGTAGCTGAGGCTGTCTGCAAACCGCGATCCTCTGGTCTCAGCCTCCTAAATGCTGGGATTACAAGCATGCGCCACCACGCCCGGCTTATTCTTTATTTTTGAAACAGGGTCTCACTAAGTTGGAGGGCATTGCTAAGTAGCTGAGGCTGTATGCGAACCGCAATCGTCTGATCTCAGCCTCCCGAATGCTGA
Organism: Muscardinus avellanarius; assembly: GCF_963383645.1. NCBI lineage: Eukaryota > Metazoa > Chordata > Mammalia > Rodentia > Gliridae > Muscardinus > Muscardinus avellanarius. Next base: position 36,504,416 of record NC_137801.1, read on the forward strand.
GATTACAAGCATGCGCCACCATGCCCGGCTATCTTTTTATTTTTGAATCGGTCTCACTGAGTTGCGAAGGACCTCGATAAATAGCTGAGGCTGTCCTCAAACCATGATCCTCCGGCCTTAGCCTTCCAAATGCTGGGATTACAAGCGTGCGCCACCACGCCTGGCTCAAATATTCATTCATTCATTCATTCATTCATTCATTCATTTAGCAGTGCTGGGGATGGAACCCAGGGGCATTCTACTTCTGAGCTACACCCCAGCCCTATTATTTTTTATTCTTTATTTTGAAACAGTCTCAATGAGTTGAAAGGGCCTCACTAAGTAGTTCGCTGTTCGCGAACCTGGATCCTTCCATCTGAGCCTTCTAAATACTGGGATTACAAGCATGTGCCACCATGCCCAGCTTCAAATATTTATTTATTTATTTTTATTTTTTTATTTTTTTATTTTTATTTTTTGCGGGTATGAGGATGGAACCCAGAGGCATTTGACTTCCGAGCTACACCCCCTGCCCAATTTTTTATTCTTTATTTTGAAACTGGGTCTCACTGAGTTGTAGAGGGCCTCACTAAGTAGCTGAGGCTGTCTACGAATCATGATCCTCCTGTCTCAGCCTCCCAACTGCTGGGATTACAAGCGTGTACCACCACGCATGGCTTAATTTTTTTGGCGGGGGGGCGGGTCTGGGCACGGAAGCCAGGGGCATTACAACTTCCGAGCTACACCCCCTTCCCTATTTTTTATTTGTTTTTAAACCAGGTCTCACTGAGTTGCAAAGGACCTCACTAAGTAGCTGTGGCTGTCCGCGAACCAAGATCCTCTGGTCTCAGCCTCCCAAATGCTGGTATTACAAGCATGCGCCACTACGCCCAGCTTTCAAATATTTCTCTTTATTAGCAAGTATTTGTATATAAATGAGTATGAAAGTGATTAGCGCATGCTTGTAATCCCTGCGCTTGGGAGGCTGAGACAGGAGAATCGCACGGGTTCAAAGCCAGCCTCAGCTACTTAGTGAGGCTTTCAGCAACTTAGTGAGACCCTGTTTCCAAATAAAATTTAAAAAAAAAAAAAAAAGGTCTGGGAGTATAGTAGAAAGCCTCTGGGTTCCACCCCCAGTACCACCAAAAAAAAAAAAATAGTGATTAGTGTAAAACTGAGGCCCAACTCAGAAGATGACTTTGTTAGATAGAGTCTCCCAAAGGAGATAACTTGGAAGACCCTTCTCACCATGCCCTATTCCAGCCTCCTTGAGAATCCCTTCCTGGGCAGTGCGTGAGCAAGAGAGATTGGAGGGGGCCGGCCACACGTAGGGCATCTGAGGCAGGACACTCAACAGAAGATAAGGGCAGGGTACTAGGATATGGGACTTCCTGGGCTGGCACGTTGACTGTATAATAATCTTTTGTGATTGGCATGTTTTTTAGTTTTCATAGTACAAAACATCTTTACATGGTCTCATCTATGATTACCTACAGCACATGTAGAGGCCCTGATGGCCAGATTAGTGCTTCTGAAGTCAGTAAAGTAGTTCTAGACCTTAAAAGAGATCGCATTTCCAGTGCTCCTAAGTAGCCAAACCAATAGGAAACATTTTGGGGAGAAAAAGAAAAGAGCTTATGAGTCAGGTTTAGTACATACAAAAGTGGCTAATGCTAGACTAATGTATTTGAGAATAAATGAAAAGGGAAATGGTCTGTGCCATGCCTAGTGTAGGAAGGAGGCTGAGACCTTTCCTGGGGCCCTCTGCTAGGGTCGCCATGCCAGGGCCTCTCTGGAGCCCTGCAGGAACAGTCAAGGGATAACCCTACACGGGCAGGTGGTAAGCATGGGCCTCTTCAGGGATGCAAAGAGGTGGCACATCTCAACCCAGGCCAGTGTGGAGAGGACAGGTGTGAGCCTGGACAGTAGATCCTGAGCTACTAGAGAAGGGGGTTGCTTCTGAAACTGGAGCAGGTAAGTTTAATACAGATTTACCGTGGTAGTTTAGAAACTTGAGTTTATTACAAGTGGCTCTTCTGCAATTGGTCTAATTCTGTAGAGTTTTAGACAGAACCAAAATCATAAAACGTACCTCTCGTAGATTGAGAAAGACAGTTGTGAAAGATACCAACACATACATAGCCTTTAATTAAGACATTGAAGAGGACAGTAGCTGGGCGTGGTGGCGCACGCTTGTAATCCCAGCATTCGGGAGGCTGAGACTGGAGGATCGTGGTTCGCGGACAGCCTCAGCTACTTAGTGAGGCCCTCTGCAACTCAGCGAGACCCGGTTTCAAAATAAAGAATAAAATAGAGCAGGGGGTGTAACTCGGAGGTCAAATGCCCCTGGGTTCCATCCCCAGACCCGCAAAAAAAAATTTTTTTTTAATTTAAAAAAAAATGAGGACAGTATGCTCTGCTGGGCTGTCAGCAAAATGCTGGGCTGGATGGAGAATGGGCAGCTTGGTATAGTAGAAAAAACTTACCTGGATTAAAAAGATCTGGGTTCAAATTCTGACCTCTCGGCTTACTTGCAAGTTTCTTTCTGATCCTCACAAAGTTTGGGTAAAGTTTAAAGAAGGCGGTCATATAACCTACAGTAGGTTCAGTAAAACAAATGTGTACATGTGACTTCCTTATTCTAGAAAGCTCATGACATGAAGCCACGACTCTTCCGTCTGCAACCCTTCTTCAGGGTGCCATGAGGCCGTGAGGGCAAGTGTCCCTGGGTCCTTTTCTGACTGCAGAGCACATGATGGGGGAGAATGTTTGAGCAAACAATCCACCTCCCTCCCAGCCACTTTCCTAATAACCAGGGGAAAGGGTTCACAGCTGCTGAGTAAAAAGAGATGGTGATGATATGGTTTGCTGGCCAGGTCTGCTTTTCATTTATGCAGTTCTTTTGAAAGTCTCCAGACACCCAGTTGAGGGACAAGGGAGTTGAAAGTTTGGGAGCAGAGAAGGGGCATAGGGACAGTTTCTGACCCTGTGACACTGGGGATTGGGGCTTGCTCCCCTCCTATAAAAAGTGTATTCACAGGGCTTAGAGATGTGGCTCACTGGTAGAGCACTTGCCTGGACCATGAGGCCCTGGGTTAGATCCTTATACTGTTTAAAAAAAAAAAAAAAAAAAAAAAGTGTCCATCACGTGTAAGAGCCACATTCTTTTTTTTTTTTTTTTTTTCCGTGGTACTGGGGTGGAACCCAGAGGCTTTCTACCTCCGGGCTATACTCCCAGACCTATTTTATACTTTATTTGGAAACAGAGTCTCACTAAGTTGCTGAGAGCCTCACTAAGTAGCTGAGGCTGGCTTCGAACCTACGCGATCCTCCTGTCTCAGCCTCCCAAGCGTGGGGATTACAAGCGTGCGCCACTACGCCCGGCTAAGAGCCACATTCTGATGAATGATCAGTTATGATCCCTGAAGCTGCGACGGTGCCTCCCTGCAGCTTCCCTTGTGTGGAGGAGGTTGAGAATCGAGGAGGCCCTGGCCTGGTGTGCTGTAGTGTCTTGCCAGCCATTCCACCTGCCCATCCAAAACCTGGCTCTTCAATATTGTTCAGATATTTTCTCAGCCTAGTCAACTTTGCCATTGCTCCCATCTTAAACTATCTGATGAGCTTTTATTTGAATTAAAGCCCGACCTTCTTTCCTGAGTTGCCAGGTTGGTGGGAGGGCTGTTCCCCCCGCGTCCCCCCCCCTTTTTTTTAACTCTGATCCTGTTTCTTCCTTCTCCAGAGCTCACGTGCTGTGTGTCAGACTGAGCTATCTTCACTCCAACCTACAATCCAAGATTCGCTACTGTCCTGCTAATGTTCACAGCCATGCCTGGGAGGGAGGCAGCGCCTTTCGTGGGAGACCTCTGTGCATACCCCATGGAGACTTGATGGGGCAGGGAAGAAACTGTAGGAGTGCATGTGGCCAAACCACGCCTCCACGTGAGAACTCATGGCATCCCGCTTCCTTCTAAGAGATCGCGCGCTCCCAGAGCAGACCTGCCTGAGAATTGGCGGGAGGAGGGCCCCACCTTGCTTCTTGGTGCCCCGCTCCCCAACAACTGTGGCCTCGGGGCGTCAGATGCTGCTGAGAGCTTGGAGCCCTGCTGCCCTGCATGTGCCAGTCCCGCTCTTTTCAGCTGTATAATTATGTACAGGAGGGACATGGCATTTTTCTGAATGGATTTTTCTTAAGAAACGCGCCAGTGTTTATGCAGTTCATGGTATTTCCCTACCTTTGCTATTACTGTCACTCAGCTTTTTCTCAATAGGCTACTTTTTTTTTAACTGGGGAAGTGTTTTTCTTCACTCTGTACCCCATGCTCCACCTCACCCTCTGCTATGCAGAGGGACCTGAGTTTCCGACAGAAGACAGGTTCCAAGTATCTTTGGTGGCGGGGGAGAGGCTGGCGTTCTTGATTCTGTTTGGTCCGGGACAGCTTCAGGGAGAGCAGGTGTTAAACATGCAAGTGTGTGTATCACTGTGACAAGCCATTTGCTTACTGCCCTGTTCCCTCACAGCCAAACCAACTGATGAGAACTGTAGCCAAGTGGTCCCAAATCTCCCTGTTTTATTTAAGCAGAGACTCAGTTGGCCTAAGGGAGGTGGAGTAGATCTGTGTTTGTGGGGGTGAGTCTGTGTAGATGGCTCCATGACCCGTACGCCTTGGCCCAATGTTCTGTGAATACATGTGCCTAGGCCCAGGAGGCCTGCTGCTTTGCTGGCTTGGGCTCTTCCACACCCTGGGCGCAGCCCTTGGCTTCCTAGCTGGCCACTCTGCTGCCCTGCACACAGCTGCATCACGCAGTACCAGTTAGCTGCCTGAGCAGCCGAGCCTGGCACTCCCCTGCCCTTCATTGGCAGGGGTGGGCTGCAGGGCACAGGGTCACAGCCCTTTGAAAGGCACCTGGGGCCTGATCCCCGGCTGTCTGGGGTACTGCAGTTAAGGGGTAGCTGTATGGCACGTAGGAGGTACCTAAGTGGATTGTTGCAGGGTAGAGGTGACAGTTGACCCTTCCCAGCCAGGAAGAGTGAGGTATCCCGGAAATGACGAAGTCCATGTCCGCGAATCTGGCTCAGCCCACAGAGAACGGTGTGTGAGGGCTGGGCAGTGCTCCAGGGCCCTGCAGCCCGCCCCTCCCCAGCCTCACAGTCCCCTTGGACTCTCAGGAGTCGCCACTCTTCCTAGGCCTCTGCACGGGAAGCCAGGGGTGTTGCCACCTCTGCTGACTCTTGGAGCAGTCCTGGGTTTGGGCTTGGGGTCCCAGAAGACAGGGCCTGTGCCACAGGAGTTGTGAGACAGGTGCAGTGGCAGGTGTTTCCCCAGGGTTCCCACAGGGAGGACCCTGCAGCAGAGACCCTGGCAGACGAGGCAGTGGGCATCAGGGGTGTTCTCTAACAAAAAAGAAGATACCACAAAGCTGTCTTTGTGGACGTCCACTTGGGTTCACTCTGGCACATGGGCACAGCAGGAGATCACTGGCTCACCCCTCCCTTTCCACTCCTAACCCCTCTCAGGTGGTGACTGCTGTTCAGAGGAACGCTGGCCAGGGCGGCTGCACCCTCTGCCTCCTGGGAGTCTTGCGCCTGGGCCCAAGTGATTGGAGATGGGTGGGGCTGAAGGAGGAGCGTGGAGGCCCACGCGGTCCAGCGCAGTCAGCTTAGGGAGAAGTGCCGCTCTCCCTGAGCCACACGGGCTGAGGCTCTTCCTTACCGTGTCGGTAAGAGCCCACCCCGAGGCTGGCTGGACACGGTGAGAAGGCCAGGGGCTGGGCTGCGGGACTTGGCACTGCTGAGGCCCCCCCCGGTGGAGCTGGGGCACGAGGAGCCTTGGTCCCTGTCAGGAATGTCCCCTCAGCACATGAGGAAAAAGCTTGGCCTCCCCTTCCTGCTGCCCTCCTGATTCACCTGGGCTGAGCCCAGCTAGGAGCAGCTGCCTCAGTCCAGGCAACCTGCAGGCTGGTCTCAGCGCGCGGAGCCGGGCAGAGCGGCGAGGGGTGGGCCTGAGGGGAGCAGGCCTGCTGCGCCGCACCAGGCCTTTGCTGTGTTTACGCTGCTGTCCTGAGATGCTGGGAGACCAGGAGCTGCCTGCCCCTTGGGGTTTTGTAGATTGTTTTACTCTGCTTACAGAGGAAAGTGCTTTGGAGTGGGAGGGTATGCCTTTATTCTTCATAGCTGACCCTGTATTCCTTTGGGGGATATACCCATTTAGCAACCCACCCCCTGTGCCCCTTGGGAAAGCCATGTCCCAGTTTTCTGTGTGCCCTTCCTGTTCCTCTCTTGTGCATCTCTGGTTTTCCCTGCTAGAGAATGCTGACCCAGAGCATGGCTCAGTGCTCCTGAGCGCTTCCCCGGGACAGTTCATCCCAGCGCGACACCAGTGTGGACTGTCCGTCCCAAGGAGATGCCATCTACTAATCAGTTTGTATTGTGTTTCCAATAAATTTCTGCAAATTCTGCCTGGTGTCGTGCTGTTCTTCTGGCTGTGGTCCAGCTGTGAGGCCCTGTGTGTCCACCCCAGGCCTGTGTTTGGAGGTCCTTGTCTCAGGTGCTCTGTCCCACTGCCTAGCACCCAGGGCCACAGGGCAGGCCAGAAGCCAGGCTAGCTGGCCTGTGTCCCCGGCCAGCTGGACTGCTGGCAGCCTTTCTCCAGGGGCTGCATCTTCTGCTGCTGACCATAAGCCACATGCTGAGTGTGTGGAGGTCTTGAGAGGCCAAGTCACCCAAACAGGTGGCCTTTGACCCTGTGTCTCCTCAGCCTGGGGGTGTGCACAGCAACAGGTAGGCCTTTCCCACCCACCACTCTGCAGGGCCTCCCTTACACTGCTGTGACCAGCACCCTGTCCCAGGGACGTGTGGGGAGCTCAGGATGGGGCCCTGAGGGGCTGCTATGCCCTGGTGGGCCCAGGGGCAGATGTTCCGGCTGCTCACGGGCTGGATCCATCCACTTACCCTGTCGGGCCACGCAGTAGTCTCCTGACTCAGGCCAGGCTGCCACTTACTGGTGACCTCTCAGTGCCTCCGCATCTTCATCTGTACCATGGGATGATCCAGCCGCTCACAGGGCTGAAGACATGAGTGTGTGAGCAAACAGGGCCTGGCCCTGTTTACTGCCCGGGCTTCACGTCTCACTTCCCACCAGTCATCTCTCTTTCTCCTCCTAACTCTATATTTAAATCTCCCCTTTCAGTCCACCAAACAATGGAAAAGTCAAACCACCGAAACCTCTGGCCTCCTCTCCGCTTCACCTTCTCTCCTTTTACTGGCAAATTTGCTGTAAGAGGGAAGAGCTGTCTCCATTACTTCAAATCTCATGACTTCTTCAACCCATTACCGTGCTGCCCCTCCCCAGCCACTGCTGAGCTGCTGTCCATGACGTCACTAATGACCTCCTAATGGCCAGGTCCAAGGCTATTCTTAGCCACCCTATCGGAGCTTCTTGGGCACTTGAAGCTGTGGTCACATATTACTTTCTTCATTACACTCACCCTTTATTTTCAGAGCAATGCTCAGTAACACTCAGATAGTACTTTTTCTCCCCATATTTTTCTACAAAGTTAATTTCAGACACAGTAGTAGTCATGTGTGTCCCTTTCATTGTCTACCTTCTGTTTATCACTCCAATACATATGTATACTTATGTATATATGTGTATGTATGCATATGTATTTATCTATCTACATAGATAAATATACACATACACGTGTGTGTGTACGTGTGTGTGTGTGTGTGTTGTGTTTGTGTATTTTGCTGGGGATTGAATCCAGGGGCATTCTACCTCTCATTTTATACCCAGCACTATTTTTTTTTTTTTTTTTTTTTTGTGGTTCTGGGGATGGAACTCAGGGTCATTCTACCTCCGAGCTACACCCCCACCCCTATTTTTTTATTCTTTATTTTGAAACAGGGTCTCGCTGAGGTTCAAAGGGCCTCACTAAGTAGCTGAGGCTGGCTTCGAATGTGCGCAATCCTCTTCTCTCAGCCTCCCAAATGCTGGGATTACAAGTGTGTGCCATCACGCCCAGCTCCCCCAGCACTATTTTATTTTTATTTTTATTTGGTATTATCCTCCTCTGAGACTTGGGATTACAGACATGCATCACCATGTCTAGCTATTTTTTTAAAAATAGGGTCTCACTAAATTGCAAAATGCCTTGCTAAATTGCTGAGGCTGGTCTTGAACCTGCAATCCTCATGTCTCAGCCTCCCAAGTACTAGGATTATAAGCATTTGTCACCATGTCCAGACATACTTTTTTAATAGTACTAAATATTGAACCCAGGGCTTTCCATGCTGAACTATGTCCCCAAAACCTCCAGAGCCCTTTTTATATTTTGAGACAGGGTCTCACTAAATTACCCAGGCTGGCCTCAAACTTGTGATCCTCTTGCCTTAGGCAAGGAGCTGGGATTACAGGTGTAAGCCACTGGGCCTGTCATTTTCACTTCACTGATATATACATATGAATCCATAGCCAATATAGAACATGTCTAATCAATTTTTATATAAATGGTAACCTATCACTTAAAAACAGAACAACCAGAACAACCTGACAGTCCTTGAGCCCTCTGACCCCACCCCCAGGATCCACTGCAGAATGCAGAGTGGGAGGTCCTGCTGGCTCTGGACAAAGTACAGCTCCTGCTATCCCTCCCTCGTGATGGAGGCCCCCGCTCCTGAAGCTCCTGATAACCTGGGACACAGGAGGCTGCGCCCTGCTGCTCCAAGGCCCCTCACCAGCTGGCTGCAGGGACCAGCTCCTACCAGGCTCCTGCCCCACAGAGCTATCAGGCCTCACCCTGCCCTGGCTCCTGTCTGGTCAAGGCAAATGAGCTGCACGCACAGAGGAAGCCCAGGCTCTGCGTGGGAGCAGCTGCCTGATTTCCGGGCCTCATTTGTGACACTGGGTCCTGCCACCTTCTTGGAGAATCTCCAGGAGAAAATGAAATCATTTATGTAAAATCTTCTAGGGGATTCCCTGGCACAGAGCTGGTGTTCAGAAAAACAAAGGCCAGCTGGGCGTGGTGGTGCACACTTGTAATCCCAGCATTCCAGAGGCTGAGACCGGAGGATCAAGGTTCACGGACAGCCTCAGCTACTTAGGCCCTTCGCAACTTAGTGAGACCCTGTTTCAAAATAAAGAATAAAAAGTAGGGCAGGAGATGTAGCTTGGAGGTCGAATGCCCCTGGGTTCTATCCCAGACCCGCAAAAAAAAAAAAAAAAAAAGCCTAATAAGCCTAATTCTCTTGTCTGGAATCAGGCCTGCCCTCAGTACTCTGGCTAAACTTCTCTCCTGGCCACTGTGCCCTGACCTGTCTCCCTGGGACACTGAGTATTCCTTCTGGGCTCCCCAGGGTGCAGCACAGGCCTCCAACTCTGGGCTGAGAGGAGGACAGAGGGCAGTGTTCCACCTTCAGAGGAAAGCCTTGGGGACTGAGATGGGTGAAGGTCCCTCACCCTTCAGGGCCAGCAAGATCAAGTTCTCCTATCCACCAGTGGGTGTATCAAATCAGAGCCACCAGGAGGGTTCAGGGCGGAATGGTTCAAGTTCCCTTTTCTAGAGGCTGCTGTGGCTCCAAGCAGGACCGCTCTGATGAGGTGCAGCCTCGGCAGGGTCACGCACACCCTTCCTGCCCTCACTGAAGTCCCAGGATGACCCGGGGTAGTCACTACAGGGTGGCACCCCTCCTCCCCCTAGGTCTGGCCCTAGCCTAACACTAACCAGAACTGTTACATTAACTTTTCCACTTACCTGAACCATAGCACTAGATCAAAGTGTACCACAACCGGATGACAAGCGGATGTCCACCTGTTTCAGTGGAAAGTGACCCCGGCCTCTGGGGCCCCTGCAGCAGGGGTCAATAGCAGCTAACTCCAGGTGTGGGGATTTTGTGTTTTATGTACTTTGATTTCATTCTTTCTGCAGGCACACAAATCACTTCTGTGGACCAGAGTCACATGAACAGTGAGGAATACCCCACCACACGCAGGAACACCCGGTGACAGACCCTCTCCCACATCCACAGTCACCTGGCGTCCCAGAACCCCAGGCACAACACATCACGGGGCAGCGGCGCCAGCCACCCCTGACAGCCTGTGTGCATGAGACCACAGGTGCTCCTTCACCAGGAAGTGTTTATTGAGGGCCTTCTTGGTGGCAGGCCAGAGGGCCCATGGGGATGGGGTCAGGCACACAGCCCTGTGTGGGGCCGGCTGCTGTTGGAGGAGAAGGGAGTCACTGGAGCTCTAGGGCCTGGCGTCCAGGCCAGGAGGGCAGGAGGGTGGATGGCACAGGTGTCTAGGGCCTAGCATGGGGTGTGCAGAGGAGCTCAGCAGCTGGACACAGAGAAGAGGAGGGGGCTGAAGAGTCCTTCGAAGGGGTGGCACTTGGGCGCGCCGAGGCTGCCTCAGCCCACAGCAAGGGGGTCACCCCAGGGGCCTCTTGCGGGCAGGGTCCTGGGTCACAGACAGGGCCACAGCATCTTGTGCTCGCTCCCACATGTACCTGTGGAGACATATGGGCAGGAGCCGGGCAAGGCTGGACTCAGGATTCCAGGGAAAGTCCCGTGGCCGGGAAGGTCCCCTGTGTACTCACGAAGTCCCGGCTGGCACCAGGAGGCTGTCATCGGGGGCCAGACCAAGGCGCTGTCTCCCCATTGTCACCACAGAGGAGCCCTCCTGTGAAAGACAAGCAGAAGCCAACAGAGGCTGTTGGGCCTCAACATCTCGCAAGGCCATGAGAGCAGGTCCCCCAGGCCCAGGAGCAGCCTGATCCCATGGGCAGGGATGGGCCCCGGGCCACTTGCCAGCTGCCACAGCCACACGTCCACGTCCTGTTCCAAGCCTCTGCTGCTGCCGTGTCCATGGGCGATCACCTGGTGGGAGGTGAGACTTTCCTGGTGCTTCCTGCCCCACAGGGGGACGCCTTGACCAGGACTTGGAGCGGCGCCGCCCACCTGCTGCTCTCCACCACGCAGGCCTGCGCACACACCGCCTGTCCCTCTCACACATGCTCAGGTGAAGTAGTGCCCACCCAGGCACATTAGGGACATGCACAGTTCAGCTCCCAGAGGGGCCCCCTCCCTCCCTCCATGGGTGTTATGGCTGGCCTAAGCAGGAGGAGGGGTGAGGTGAGCATGGCTAAGGACTCTCAGGCCTGCGACCTGGAAGCCTGTAGCCACTGTGTGGGGTGGGGCAGGCCCTGCTCCTGTTGGCCCGAAGAGGACCGAGTGACTCGGGGGATCTCTGTTGGATGGGAGGTGTGAAAGAGGAGGGTGCAGCTCAACGCACTGCTGTGTGCTGGGGTGGGAGGCCTTCGTGGGACACACCCTACTGTCATGGCCCTGCATGAACTCTAGGCACCCCTCAAACGAGAGAAGCAGGCCAAGCTCTTAGGTAGGCCCGTGCCCAGGGAGCACCCCCTCCCCAGGTGATTAATTCCAACTGTGCGGGCGGTTGTACAGAGAGTGCCAGGCATTGTAACACACAGTGACCTCCAGCCTTCTTGTAGATCTCCCTCCTGTGCTCCTAGCTTGTCCCCACAAAGTACAGAATGATCTCTTCCTTCCTTCCTTCCTTCCTTCCTTCCTTCCTTCCTTCCTTCCTTCCTTCCTGCCTCCCTCCCTCCCTCTCCCTCTCTCTCTCTCTCTCTTTCTCTCTCTCTCTCCCTTTTTTTGTACTGGGGATGGAACCCAGGAGCTTTCTACCTCTGGGTTACACTCTCAGACCTATTTTGTATTTATTTGGAAACAGGGTCTCACTAAGTTGCTGAGAGCCTAAGTAGCTGAGGCTGGCTTCGAACCTGCACGATCCTCCTGTCTCAGCCTCCCAAGTACTAGGATTACAAGTGTGCGCCACCACACCTGGCTCAGGGTGATCTTTCTGAAATGCTACCTTGGCCTCCTTGCTTCCCACTTAAACACCTGAGTGAAGCTGCGAGCCTCTAGGGCAAGTCCTCCGCCCTGTCCAGCCCCACAACCCGCTGGGACCTGGCCCTCCCAGCACTCCAGTCTACCAGCCACTTGTGCTCTGGCCCTGCCAAGCTCAGCTGCATGCGGTCCAGGCTGCTTCAAGCCTCCAGCCCTTTGCTCAGGCTTCTCCCTCACCTAGAACGCCCTCGTCACCTCCTTTTTAACCTTTACAAACTCCTGCACTGGCTTTAAAACTCAACTTGCACATCACCTCCTCCAGAAAGCCTTCCTTGACACCCCCCAGCCAGGGCTCCTTCTTTACCTGTCCATGGCTTCCTATAGTTTCTCTATCAATATATCACACAATTGTGGATTAACTTGTGTGTCCTTGGCCTGATGACATACTCTTTGAGATATTGACCCCATCTTGTTCTTCTCCCAAAGCCTGAGACATAATCGACACTCAAGAAATGTCAAAGCCGGCGTGGTGACACACACTTGTCATCCCAGCATTCGGGAGGCTGAGACCAGAGGATCGCGGTTTATGAACAGCCTCAGCTACTTAGTGAGGCCCTCTGCAACTTAGTGAGACCCTGTTTCAAAATAAAGAATAAAAAATAGTGCAGGGGGTGTAGCTTGGAGGTCGAATGCCCCGCGTCCCCAGACCCTCAAAAAAAACAAACAGAAATGTCGAATGAAAGGTCCCCTTTTTTGTGTGTCTCTTTGCATATCTAAACCCATCCTTACTACAAACATATCTCTCACAAACACGACCAAAAGCCCACGAATTTCTAGCAGGGACTAAATTGCAGACCTGGGGAAAGCCGTCAGATGATGAGCTGGTCCTACTCTGAAAGCAAAGATTGCTTGGTATTAGGAAGCCTGAGGTCACAGCAAAGCCCTTGTTCTGGGTCAGGGTGGGGCAGGAAGGCCTATGCTGATGCCCACAGGCTCTGATATGTGTGTGATTGGTTTCTGGTCTTGCTGGGTGGATGCCCTGGATATCCCAAGGCTGTATTACCTGGGTCTCATAGGTGTCTCCAAACAGGCTGAGGGATGTGCCTGCCTGCAGCTCCCTGTGATGACCATCCAGCCAGGCCTTCAAGGACATGGGTTCCATGATGGATCGTGTGCTCAGAGGGAACGGCGGCTCCTTGAGCAGCTGGTCTGTACCCAAAGCATAACTATGGTCAGTGTCATTTGGGCTTCGCCACCCAGCCCCCAGAGGGCACAGATCCCAGGGGTCCCAGCTCTCGATCGCGGGGTCAGGCTCTGGATCCAGCTCAGTCACCAAGCAACCACGAGAGGGCACTATTTGGTGCCATCTTCTCAGTCTTGAGAATACGGGAAAAGAGACTTCAGTGACCCTGGGCCAAGACCTATCTTACTGTGAAAATGGAGGGAGGGAAAGAAAGATGGTTGCCAGTGGCCTCACCAGGGATGGGCTTTCCTGTTCTGTACTGCTCAGAACTGAAGAACCTGCAGGGACACACGGAGAGAAGAATGGCTGGCATCCCCATTTGAGCAGCCGGGGGGTGCACATGCAGGGGGTCCACAGGTGGGCACAGGACCCATGCACACTGTGGGGCCCTCTCATGACTTGCCCTGCCATCCTTTACTCCCAGCCCCATGGAGCAGCCCCAGGGGCTCCCCCTACACCCCCACCCTGGGAGGGGCTTTTCCCAAATTCCTAGGGATGAGTGGAGTGAGGGGCAGGGCCAGGCTGGGGCTCACTCTTGGATGATGGGGGCCAACTGTGTGCCAAGATTCTTGCAGTGGAACCACTTCTCAAACAGGACATCCGTGCTGTCCCCGACGTAGTACCTGCCAAAGCAGAGGACAGGGAGCCCTGCGCAAGCCTGCCTCCGTTCACGGGCATCTGGGCCCTGGCCATCAGAGCTGGGCTGCCTGTGTCTCCTGTGTTAGTGCAGCCTGGTGGTCAACACAGGCACCCCTGCACCCCGCTCTTCCAGAAGCACATGTGTACCCCACTTATAAAGCAAGCGGCGCTCTGAGGCTTGGGGAAGCTGGGCAACTTGGCAGGACCACACAGCCTGTAAGTGGCAAGACTCTGGCCTTTGATAAAAGGCAGGGGCTCTGAGGGCAAGTCCCCGGGGGCACCGAAGCCCTGTTATGAGGGGGCTCTGGTGGCTAGCTCCCTCCCAGGTGGGTAGATGTGATCTGTGTCTGTAACCATCTCCAGTAGCACTGCTTAAGTGGGCGGTCTTGGAAGCGTAGAGAGCATCTAATCAGGTGCGTTCATTTTTTCAAAGAGGAAGCTGAGGCTGAGCCTGAATCCAGGGCAGCCGCCTGCCTGTGCTGCACTAGGTCAGAGAACGTAGGAACTTCAGTGGCCAACATGCAGAGATGGCCTCCAAACGAGGGTGTCTTCTTACAGGTCATGGTTGCCCTTGGGAAGTGGAGCGACGCTTCGGACCTTCTCCAGGGAAGGGCCTTGTGTATGCATGCACAGCCTTCAGCAGCTCCGAAGCCCCCACGGGCTCAGCTGTGCCAGGAGCATATATCAACTGGACGCCTAATCCCCAGGCCCAGCTCCTGGGGAACGCCAGCTGCCTGCCCTCCAACCCCACTGAAAAAGAGAAGCAGTCCGGCTGATGGAGATGTGACAGGCACACGTGGCATCGCCCACCTGGCACCCTAAATTCTCTCTGGGGATGGAGCCGGCCACCAGAGCGCATCCTTCATAAGAGGACTCCAGTGCCCGGTGAGAACTGTCTTTGGAGTGGCATTTTAATGTCGAGTTCCTGGCTTTTATTAAAGGTCAAAGCAGCCAGATGAAATCCGTTATTGCGTTTTCTGTAAATGTTATTGCAGAAGCTGTCCTCTCCATTACTGAAGACTCCTGCTAAAAAGCTCCTTGGAGAACTCCTTTAAAACTTAAGGCCAGGTATCTCTGTGCAGATTTTTATTATTCTGCAATCATTAATATTATGCCTTTTGGTCAGCTGGGCATTGGTGGTGCAGGCTTGTAATCCTAGTTTGGGGAAGCTGAGACAGGAAGATCACAGTTTCAAAGCCAGCCTCAGCAATTAAGCAAGGTTTCCAGCAACTTAGCAAAGACCTCATTTTCAAATAAAAAATAAAATGGGGCTGAGGGTGCAGGTCATAGGCGTAATGCCTCTGAGTTCAATCCCCAGTACCACAAAATAAAATAAATTTTAAAAGGCGTTAGGCAGGGTGTGATGACACACGTTTGTAATCTCAGCATTTGGGAGTCTGAGACAGGAGGATCGCAGTTTGTGAACAGCCTCAGCTACTTAATGAGGCCCTTGGCAACTCACTGAGACCCTGTTTCAAAATATAGAATAAAAAATAGGACTGGGGGCGTAGCTCAGAGGTAGAATGCCCTTGGGTTCCATCACCAGTACCACAATAAATAAATAAATAAATAGTCTTTAAATATGCTTTTTGAAAATAATTAATAGTATGAGAAAAACTCACTTTTTTTCCAATAAAAAAGCAAAACTCAAACCTATGCATGGTACCTAACTACAATGTAATCAGGTAGAGATATGCATAGAAAAAAAAAGACAAGATGGCCAGGCATGGTGGCACACACTTATTATTCCAGTACTCAGGAGTCTGAGACAGGAGGATTGCAGATTCACAGCCTGTCATCTCAGAAACTTAGTGAGGCCCTGTTTCGAAATAAAAATGAAAATAGGGCTGGGAATTTAACTCAGGTAGAATGCCTCTGGGTTCCATGCTAGTACCACAAAAACACACAGACAAGTTGGAATTGTAAGTGCCTTGTTAGGTTTTCTTGGGGATGACAAAAAAAACTTTTCTCTTTTTTATTTTTGTTTATTTTGTTTCCTTGAGATATAATTCATATAATAATTCATAATTCATAAAATTCATCCTTTTACTGACATGTAATTTAAATTTTGTTCATCTTGCATCCCTGTAGTTTTTCAAATTTTGAGTATGTGATTTAGCTAGTTTGAAAAAAAAAAAAGCACTAAAATGTGTTTATTTAAAAACACTAAGAATGGCCGGGCGTGGTGGCGCACGCTTGTAACCCCAGCCTTCGGGAGGCTGAGACCTGGAGGATCGTGGTTCGCGGACAGCCTCAGCTACTCAGTGAGGCCCTCTGCAACTCAGTGAGACCTGGTTTCAAAATAAAGAATAAAAAATAGGGCAGGGGGTATAGCTCAGAGGTTGAATGTCCCTGGGTTCCATCCCCAGACCCACAAAAAAAATAAATAAAAATAAAAATGCTAGGAATGACGGTGCACAACTGTAATCCCAGTTACTAAGGAGGCTGAGGTAGGAGGATCCCAAGTTTGAGGCCAGCCTAAGCAATTTAGCAAGACCTTGTCTCAAAATATAAAAGGGCTGTAGATATAGTTCAATAGTAAAGCACCCCTTGATCCAAATCCCAGTACCACCAAGAGAGAAGAAAATGTGCACATGTACACACACACACACACACACACACACACACACACACACACAGTCTTTGTTCCCTGAGTTTCAGAAGCCTCTTCCTTCCAGAGGATGACAATGAGGCAGCTGATCAGACAGAGGGAAGCAGCAGTGGGATGGGGTGTCCACGGCCGGCTGGGCTCGTCCCTGGTGGCGCCGACTCCCACCCGCGGCTGCTGCCCTGGCCCCCACTTTGTGCTCATTTGTGATACTGAATCTAGCAAGTTAAGCTCAGCAAACGTCCCCTCCCTGTGCCCAGTTTCTTCTTCGGTAAAGAAGGGATGATAACAGTACTTACCCCTAGGGTCAAGGGCGCATTCTAGGGGCGCACCTGCTGGCTAGCCCGACGCCTCACTTACAGAATGAGCTGGGGTAAAGACATAGCACTGGCCAAGACCAAGCTCTAGAAACAGGCTGTGAGAAGCAGCAGTGTTTGGAGCTGCACTGGGGTAGCACGTCCCCACCACCTCCACCTCCCTTCTGACTCCAGCCCGAGGGTCACTGGGCTGAGCGGGCTTCCAGGGGCCACAGGTGACACCCCTACACTTTCCATCACGCCCACCCACCCTCCCCTTCAGTTAGGAAATAAAAGCTCAACCTTGCCTCTGGCTGCCAAACCTTCTGTTCTTTTTTTTTTTGGTGGTACTGGGGTTCCTGGAAGCCCTTCTACCTCCCGGTTACACTCCCAGACCTATTTTTACATTTTTATTTGGAAACAGGGTCTCCTAAGCCAGCGCGCGCGGCTGGCTTCGAACCTGCGCGATCCTCCTGTCTCCGCCTCCCAAGCGCGGGGATTACAAGCGTGCGCCCGGCGCACCCTCTGTTCTGTTGGTGGCCAGGAAGTGCTTCCTTGGTTCACTGTAGGGTCCTTTCTGCCATCAAATTGAGCTGCACCCTCCGTTGCCCCAGCCTCAGACGGGCATTTACCTGAGCCCATCCAGTTCGGATTCCAGCCGCCTCCTCTCGACCACCAGCCCCATGGTGTTGGCAAACCTCTGCGGGGAGTGGGGTACCCCGGCAGGCAGGAGGAATATCTATAAAGGAGGAGACCAGGTACCCAGAAAGGCTGCAGTCTCTCACAGAGACCTCGGGGCCCACAGCTTCCTGGGCATCCCCAGCTATCCACAAGGCACAGGAGGGACTGTTGGACCTGGCCTCTACTCCAGGAACCAGACGGAATATCAGCTGAGTTGAGGAGGGGGCGGCCCAGAGGAGGGAGGGCACGGGCAAGTCAGGTGGGCAGGAAAGGATGGGGGAGGACAGAGCCTTGGCCAGGGACAAGCAAGTGGCCAGGGGCCTCCCGTTCTGGCCGCCGCCTCCCACCTATCAGGGCCCAGCCTCACCTCTCCCTGCCGAATGGCCACGTCCCGCTGTTTCCCTCTCTCCAGGACTCGGAGAACCATGTCTCCCTCCAGCTGATAGAACACCTGTGAGACAGCAAAGACCTTCCTCATTTCTTCTGCCCAGGCCCTGAGTCCTGATCAGGAAACCCAAGAAATTCCCCAAAGGCCTCGGCGTTTATGAACAGCTCTGTCACTCCTGTCCTGAGACTCTGGTCTCCCCTGGCCCAAGACAGAGACAGGAGGAATGGAGACATAGAAATCATGCCTCCAGCGTGTGAATGATGACCGAAACACCCAGGGGCCACAGCAGGTGCCTGGCTCGACGGCCAGGTAAGGGGAACCACCCATTTCCTGCCAGCCGGGGTCTGTGTAAAGCACCTTCATACATATAATCTTTACAACTTCCAAAGGCATTCCATTCTACAGAAAATGAAAAACAAAACAAAAAACAGGAAGGAGAGAGAAAGAAGGCAAACTGAGGCTCAGAGTGTGAGGCACCCTGCCCAAGGGCACACGGCCATCCATGAGCAGCCCCTGGGACAGAGCTTGTGGCTCAGGGCCCACGATGGTCCCTCTGGCCAGTGCGCACCCTGCACTGGGGCTGTGGAGATCGGCAGCCGCGGGGAGGATCGTGCTCTTTCTGGGGACTCCTTCCGCATGTTTCCTGTTCCATCCTAAGTCCCCAGTTACCATGTCTACTGAGACACCCCATGGAGGAAAAGAAGAGGAGCCAGATGTGATGTCTCTCTGATTACATACTATACAGGTGTTAAAAGCCCCAGGCAAGTAGTTGAAGAGCTTTTAATAATAATTATCATGTAAGGAATTAGAGGTGATAAAAGTCCTAATCACAACACCTACTATGATAAACCAGCTGAGCGCAAGGAAACTAGAGAAATGTGGCCCCAAAGCCTGCTGCAAGGTGCAAATGGACACGCTGCTCTGCAGGGCACTACGGCTCCTCACTAGCCCCTGGGGCTTCTTGGGACGCAGGGTCTTG
Organism: Muscardinus avellanarius; assembly: GCF_963383645.1. Classification (NCBI taxonomy): domain Eukaryota; kingdom Metazoa; phylum Chordata; class Mammalia; order Rodentia; family Gliridae; genus Muscardinus; species Muscardinus avellanarius. The sequence continues at coordinate 36,523,095 of NC_137801.1, forward strand.
AGTAATGAAACCGGCGGCTGTCCTGGGTCACCTAGCAACTCCACCTCCAGGACCTGAGTTCATCAGAATGTGCCCGTGTGGTGGCCATCTGATCATAGTGTGTGATTAAAAGCATAGGTTCCAGTGTCGGCCGACGGTGCTCAGCGCTGCCAGGCCACTGTGTGCCCTTGGCCAGTTCCATTAGCCTGTTTGTGCCTCGGTTTCCTCGTCGACAGCATGATAGCATCTGCTCAGAAAGCTGCTGTGAAATCTGCCTGGGAAGCTCTACACACTCAGCTCGCAGCATCTGGCTCCTGCCATCAGAGACTGCCGGAATCGCGAAAACAATGTTAATGATAATGGGGGAAATGTAAACATTTGACAGTAGAGTCAAACAGTGGAACATTAGGCAGCATTAAAAACTGCTTTTGAATATCTGATAACTCTGATAACAAACATGGGAAAATGCTAAACTGAAAACTTTTTTAAAAAAATAGTGCTGGAAATCAAGCTGGGCGCAGTGGCGCACGCTTGTAATCCCAGCGCTTGGGAGGCTGAGACAGGAGGATCGCACAGGTTCAAAACCAGCCTCAGATACCTAATAAGGCTCTCAGCAGTTTAGTGAGACCCTGTTTCCAAATAAAGTATAAAATAGAAGCCGGACGTGGTGGCGCACGCTTGTAATCCCAGCATTCGGGAGGCTGAGACAGGAGGATCGCGGTTCGCAGACAGCCTCAGCTGCTAAGTGAGGCCCTCTGCAACTCAGTGAGACCCTGTTTCAAAATAAAGAATAAAAAATAGGGCAGGGGGTGTAGCTTGGAGGTTGAATGACTCTGGGTTCCATCTCCAGACCCGCAAAAAATAAATAAATAAATAAATAAATAAATAAATAAAATAGACAGGAGGAATGGAGACATAGAAATCATGCCTTCAACGTGTGAATGATGACCGAAACACCCAGGGGCCATAGCAGGTGCCTGGCTCGAGGGCCAGGTAAGGGGAACCACTCATTTCCTGAGAGCCAAAAAAAAAAAAAAAAAATAGTGCTGGAAACTAGAGATCAAACCCAGGGCCTTACACATGCTAGGCTAGTGCTCTATACCCCAGCTCTATAGTTACAACACTAAAGAAAAATTCAGAACTATACCCAGCAGGATACCAAGTATGTAGTCACACATGTAGAACACAGGTAACATGCTCACAGGGTTCCCCCTGAGTGGTGGGGTTAAAAATGAGAGAAACATTTCCTTTCTACATTTGTTACATTTTCTACAATAAATAATATTTATGTTTCTTACTTAAAACAACTAATAAATATTATTTAATACAAGCATTAAAAAACCTATTAGATTTCCCCTATAGGGAGCAATTCAGCACGTCCTATCCTCCTCCCCAGACTGGAAGAAAACGCGCGCGCGCTCTTTCCAGGTAGCCAGGCCTGGTGGCAAATACCTGATATCCTAAGTACTCAGGAGGCTGAGGCAGGCGGATTGCAAGTTTGAAGCCAGCCTTAGCAACTTAGTGAGTCCTTACTTCAAAAATTAAAAAAAAAAAAATGGCTGGGCATGGTGGTGCACGCTTGTAATCCCAGCATATGGGAGGCTGAGACAGGAGGATCGCGGTTCATGGACAGCCTCAGCTACTTGATGAGGCCCTTTGCAACTCAATGACACTGTTTCAAAATAAAAGACTAAAAAATAGGGCTGGGGGTGTAGATTGGAGGTTGAATGCCTCTGGTTCCATCCCCAGTACTGCAAAAAAAAAAAAAAAAGACAAAATTTAAAAACTATAAAAGGGAGGGTGTAGTTGGTATATAGCTCCATGGCAGAGCAGCCCTGGATTCAATCCCCTGCACCACAGAAAACAAAAGCAAAACAAAAAACCCTTTCCAGGCAAGCTACAGAATATTAGCCACCATCAAACAAAAACATAAGAAGACAGTGGAATGTTCCCATCTTGTGCCTTGCCCAGAGGCCTTTCCTGAGATGAGGAGCAGGCCCCCGCTGAAGCAGAGGACAGATCACTGACAGCAGAGAATCCTGTGGGTGATCTAAGAGGAATTATGCTCGTTTGGGAGGAAATGATGTTTGGGGGCCTGCGGCTAGCTGGAAGATTAAGTGTATTGGCGCAGGCAGATATTAGATAGAGTATAGCTTCCGTGGCCTGGAAAGGCCTCACAGGCAGGCAAGATGCGGAGTGGGTGAGGTGCGGAGGATGATGCCTACTCTATACAGATCAACCCCTCCTACCAGCAGCGGCCATGGTCCCCGTGTTGCAAGGAAAGCCTCTGAGATGGCTGGGGGCGTACCTGTCCCAGACCACAATGTTACCAAGAGGTTCTGTCTCCCAGCCAGATCCCTGGCACCTGCCTGCCCCGAGGGAAGGTGTGGGTAAGTGGAGTGTGTGTGGGTGGTAGGGGCCTGTCACAGAAGCAGAGCTCAGCAAGGAGGAAAACCTGGATCAGTCAATAAGGGGTGGGATTTGAACCCAGGTCTGAGTGGCTCCTCAAGCCATAGCTGGGTGAGGACAGGCAGGGACAGAGAGGATACTGACCCTTGGTTCTAGGGCTGCCCAGGGCCTTAGCAAGCACTGTGTCTGCCCTCCTCCCAAGCCCGCCCAGGCCCACCTCCAGCCACCTGAGTGTCCCCCACGTGGGGACAGCTGCACAGGCCAGCCTTGCTTGTCTCTCAGACCCCGCTGTGTCGAGGCATGACCGGCCCAGGCCCTCAGTGGACACCCATCTGTCCGAGCAGTGGAGAGGCCAGGAAACGGGTGTGGGTAGAGGTGGCAGGGGCCAGGAAGGAAAGGAGAGAGGAGGGAGACAGACAGGAAGGAGGTCAGGTAGGTGGACACTGGGGCCAGGGCTAACAGATGCCACCGGATGACCAGGCTTACCGACAGATGGCAAAGACCCGCTGTGCCTCCCCCGCTTGGCCGCCAGATAGGACCCTGTCTCTTATGTAGGTTTGGATTTTCCTGCTGATTTTTTCACAGAGGAAAAATGGTCTCCATGGAGGTGTGCTGTGAGAAGGGGCAGCCGGGAAAGGGGCAAGGCCCTTGGAAGTGTGAGGGGCAGGCCCATCTAGCTGCTGTCCTGGAGGCCCTGGTGCATACATTAGATGCTCAGTGAAGGTTTGCTGAATGCGCGATTCTGCAGTGCTCCCGCAGTCCTCCAGTGGGGGTGGAGTGCAAGCCAGACTTTGCACCTTGAGCCCTCAAATCAGGCCTCCACTAAGAGGATAGAGGGCTTCTACTGGTCATTTCCTGCATGCTCTGGTCCCTGAGAACCTGCCCTGTGTCTCCTAGAGGGGATCATCCTTCTCTTTCTTTTTTGTACTGGAGGTTGAATCCAGGGGCATTTTACTTTGAGCTACACCACAGTCCTATTTTATTTTTTGTTTTGAAACAGGGTTTTACTAAGTTGCTGAAGGATCTCAATAAATTGCTGAGGCTGGCCTTGTACCTGAGATCTTCCTGTTTCAGCCTCCCAGGTACTGGGATTACAGGTGTGCACTACGGCGCTTGGCTTCATATCTCTCTCTCTCTCTCTCTCTCTCTCTCTCTCTCTCTCTCTCTCTCTCTCTCTCATTTATTTATTTATTATTTATTTAGCAGTACTGGTACTGGGGATGGAACCCAGGGGCATTCTACCTTCTAGCTATACCCTTAGCTCTATTTTTAATTCTTTATTTTGAAACAGGGACTCATTAAGTTACAGAGGACCTCATTAAATAGCTGAGGCTGGTCATGAGCCTGTGATTCTCCTGTCTCAGCCTCCCAAGTGCTGGGATTATAGGCAAGCGCTACCATGCCTGGCTCCATCCTTTTTTTTTTTTTAATTTTACTTTCATTTATGTAATTTGGAGTAGGTAGTAGGGAAACAGTTAAAAATTCAAGGTACAAAACAACATACAGTACAGGGCATATCGCTTCCAGCAACTGACGTGTCCTCTGCCCTTTAAATATAGAGGGGCCGCCCAGCTCACCCATTCCTCAGTGCCAGCCCCCCAGGCCCAGGCCTCTGCCGCCTGCCCCTCACCCTGACCCAGCCCACCCCTCTCTGTGTACCTGGACTCTGCCCCCTAACTGTAAGAGAGGGAGAACTTGGTTCCTGGGATCAGAAGGGAGACTAGGTCCCCTCCAGGCTCTGGTCTCATTTTGGAGGCCAGCTGTGCACACTGGGGTCTGGGAGGGGACCAGAGCATCCCACCTGCAGCATGGACAGCCCGTGTCCAGAGAGTGGAGGCAGCAGGGCCAGACCTATCTTCCCCGGGGCTGGGCTGTTTTCTAGGGCTTCTCCAGCACAGAGCCCCGGCCCGGCCTCCAGGATGGGGCTGTTGGCGGTGTCATGAAGGAAGCAGTATTGGCGGTGTCATGAAGGCAGCAGTATTCCCAAGATTACAGCTGTGTCCCTCCCCTGCAGCCTCACTGCCCTTCTTTAGTCCATAAACTCTAGCCCTGACACAGGAAGTGTCCACTGCCCCGGTGGACAGATCCAGCACCTACCTCCTCGCCCTCCTCGATGTGATAGTCCTTCCTGGTGTTGGGGCCCCCGACGAACATGATCTTGAGCTGCTCCTGGTGCCTGCAAAGGAGTGGTGGGGAGACGTCCAGGACCAGCTCGTTGGGGCGATGGAAGGGGTGCAGCAGGGGAGAGGAGCAGATCCCTGTCCCCCCATTTTCATCCCCAGCTCTGCCCAAGTGCATCTCAGAGCCTGTGTGTCTGTGTCCCTCTGCGTGTGTCCCCTGTCCCCTGACCCACCAGGGGCACAGCCTGCCGGCAGATCTGTCGCTTCATCACCCAGGGCTCCTGGGCTGTGCTCAAGCTCTCCCATGATGGAGAGCAAGCTGGAGCCCATGCTGTCCGGTTATTGGCACCTCCACTTTCCACGGGCTGGAGGCCCGATTCAGGAGACGGGCACATCTAGCAGGGGCCTCAGATAGCATGGAGTGGTGTAGCGTGCGTTTATAAACACAGGAGCTGAGCTGCGCGTGGTGGCGCATGCCTGGAATTCCTGAGTTTGGGAGGCTGAGACAGGAGGATCGATCAGGTTCACAGAAAGCCTCAGCTACTTAGGTCATTGGGAAATCAGTGAGACCCTGCTTAAAGATAAAAAATAAAAAATAAGGCTGGGGGTGTAGCTTGGAGGTAGAATACCCCTGGGTTCAAAACAACAACAACAGCCGGGCGTGGTAGTGCACGGTTGTAATCCCAGCGCTTGGGAGGCTGAGACAGGAGGATCATACGGGTTCGAAGCCAGCCTCAGCTACTTAGTGAGGCTCTCAGCAACTTCGTGAGACCCTGTTTCCAAATAAAGTAGAAAATAGGTCCCAGCCCAAAGCCTCTGGGTTCCATCCCCAGAGCTACCAAAAAAAAAAAAAAAAAAAAAAAAAAAAAAAAAAAAAAAAAAAAAAAAAAGAAAGAAAGAAAGAAAGAAAGAAAACCACAGGAGCTGAACTGCATGAGGTGGAGCATGTCTACAGTCCCAGTACCTGGGAGGCTGAAACAGAAGGAACAACTTGGTGAGACTGTTTCAAAATAAAAAAAATTAAATAGGGCTGGGGTGCAGTTCAAAGGTTCAATCTCCAGCACCACAAACAAAATGCTGGAGTTAGACTCCTGGGATGGAATTCCACCCGACTGCCAATCTTAGGCATGTTACTTAACCTCTCTGGGCCTCAGGGTTCTTATCTGTAAAGTGGAGAGACCACTCTCAATTTATAGAGGTTCAAGGGTGTATGCGAGATCATATTTGGAAGTTCTCAGAATGGTGTGTCTGGCATATGAAACGCACTATTTAAAATAAACAAGCAAGCTGGGCATGGTGTGCACGCTTGTAATCCCAGCATTCTGGAGGCTGAGACAGGAGGATGGCGGTTCCCGGACAGCCTCAGCTACTTAGTGAGGCCCTCTGCAACTCAGTGAGACCTGGTTTCAAAATAAAGAATAAAAAATAGGGCAGGAGGTGTAGCTCGGAGGTCAAATACCCTTGGGTTCCACCCCCAGACCCGCAATAAATAAATAAATAAATAAACAAACAAGCCAAGCCTAGCTGGGCGTGGTGGTGCACGCTTGTAATCCCCACGCTTGGGAGGCAGAGACAGGAGGATCGTGCAGGTTCGAAGCCGCGCTGGGTTAGGAGAGCCTGTTTCCAAATAAAAAAGTATAAACTAGGTCTGGGAGTGTAGCCCAGAGGTAGAAGTGTTTCCAGGAATCCCCAACACCACCAAAAGAAAATAAATAATAAAAATAAATTAATTAATTAAATAAACAAGCCTAAACTGGGTGTGGTGGCAAAGGTTTGTAATCCCAGCACTTGGGAGGCTGAGACGGGAGGATCCCAGGTTTGGTTGGAAGACAGCCTGCCTCATCAAGTAGTGAGACTTCTCAACCTAGTAAGACCCTATTTCAAACTAAAGTTGGTCTGGGGGTATAACTCAGAGGTAGAATATCCCCAGGTTTAATCCCCAGTACCAAACAAACAAAAAACAAAACCAATAAAATAAATAAGCCTAATGCAACCCTCTCATTTGATTACTGACTATTAAAACTTGTTAAAAGGTCAGAGAGGGTCATGTAGCCAGAAAATGACAAACCAGAGCTAAGGCTCAGGCTCCCTGACTTTCAGATTGGTACATAGTTAATTAGCCGTTTGGAACTTGATAGGGTGCTCTAACCCCTCTCCCTGTCTGTCTCCTGTTGGTGTGGTGTCTTTTTTTGGGGGGTATTGAGGATTGAACCCAGGGATATTCTACCTTTGAGCTACACCTCCAGCTCTTTTGATTTTGAAATAGTCTTGCTAAGTTGCTGAGGGGCTTGCTAACTTGCTGAAGCTGGCCTTAAAGATGGAATCAACCTATGTTCAACCTATCAGCCAGAAGGCATAAGCCAGACCATGTCCTCTTCTGGAAGTGATATAAGTTGAACTGAACCCTCTGCTCCCCACACCAAATTCATATGTGAATGTCCTAACCCCAGAACCTCAGCATGGGACCTCACGTGGAAACAGGGTCTTTGCAGATGTTACAAGTAATGAGGAGTAGAGTAGAGTAGGGTGGGCTGGCGTTTTAAAAGCAGCAAATCAGCACAGGGACACACAGGGGCGGGGTGCCTGTGAAGTGGAAGGCAGAGATTGGGTGATGAAGCAGAAGCCAGAGGCCAGCAGCAATGCCAGCCAGGGAGAGGCGGGCGGACGCTCCCCCAGCCCCAGCAAACCAAATCCAGGTGAAGGTGCACTTCACTGATCTCTGGCCTTGCCCCGTGTTTGGTTATGTTTATTGGCCACCTCTTCCATCAGGTCAGCTCCACACCGAGGCGGGCTGTCAGCCTCCCCTCCCCCTGCTGTATCTCCAGTGGTAGGTGCTCATGACCACCTGCTGAAGGAATGACGGGAAGGCCTGCTCCTGCGTGGGCTTTGTGATTATTCCCAGGGAAGCACTGCAGGGCTTGGGGAGAGGCGGGGCACCCTGGAGGCAGGACAGCCAGCACTGCCCAGTCTGGAGGTGACCAAGGTGGAGCCAGAGCCATGGCCACAAGCTGGAGAGGAGCAAATGAGAAGGCACTGGAGGACTGAGAATGAGAGGCAGGGATAAAGTGGAGGAAGGAGGCAACGATGATGAAGCTTTCAGATGTCGAGGGATGATGGCAGTAGGAAACACAAGCCTTGGACATGCTGACCGTTAGGCATGCTGACACTGCACAGTGGACAAGAACATGTGTGGACTTTGTTGCCACCTGGTTCCATGGCCTTGAGTCTGGACCCTGTTCAGCACTGGCTCTGGGACACTGGGAAAGTTATCTATTAAATTCCACTTCACTTTGCCTGGTCTCTGGCCTGTTCAAGTGTCAGTGATGGTCACTGCCTAGGTGGAGGCACCGCCCCCTGGAGATGTCTCACAGATACAGCAGATGTGGCCAGTGCTCGCCTGGGTCTGGGGGCACAGGAGATTCAGCCATGGAGCTGGGAGGCTGAGAGCAGGGGAGAGACCACAGAGGAGGGCCTGAAGAGGCCTGGCGGAGAAAGAAACCAGTGGACAGGTCAGCCCGGTGGGATGCTGTAGGCAGAGGCAGCTCAGGGAAGGCTGCTGTCAGTGTGAGTGTGTGCACGCGTGCACAGGAGTCTGCAAGAAGAGGAGAAATCAAGATCTCCCCAAACGGGCTGGTCCTCTAACTCCACTGTTGGCCAGCAGCTCCTGGGCAAGATTGGAGTGTGTGATTCTGCTGTCCTCAGACTCAGGTTCTACTGTATTTCTAGGTCACTAAACACCATGCTCCCCAAACTTTTGAGTTTTCCCAAAGTGCACAGGAGCCCCGTGGGGCCAGAGAGCTGTTTCCCAGCCCAGGAAGGAGAGGCCCCTGCCATCTCATCTCAGACAGAGTTGCCAGAAAGAGGAACAGACAGAGCAGGTGGAACCCGGAACAGCCGTTGTCCTCCCTGCAGCGCCTGAGAATGCCAGCCCCCCTTCTGCAGGCTTCTGGGCCAGGGACCTCCAGCTGGAGGTCCCGGGTGGAGTGGATGAAGGAGGTGAGGGCAGAGAGGCCGGGTGTGGGGGTGTGGGGTGCAGGAGACTCACATGAGTTTATTGCAGACCGGGGGCTGGAAGGAGGCCCGGTTCTCCTCCACCCAAGTCCGCACTCTCCAGCGGCGCTCCATGGCTGCGGGCCGGCGGCTGGCTACCCACAGGTGTCATCCGGCGCTGCAGGGGACCTCGGCCTGGCTCCGCAGCCTTTTGGTCGCTCATTAGCGACCCGGAGGTCAAAGGGCGGAGCAACCCGGGGGCCTGCTTTGGCGAGCTGGGGCCAGCCTAGGCTGGGTGCGCTCGTCGCCCTCGCCCTTGCCCTAGCGGAGAGAGACTGCCGGGTGCGCTGGGTGCGGGAAGCCGGCTGCAGGCGGGGGTTCTCCGCAGGGCAGGGGTCAGCACTCCGGCTCGCCCTCCTGTCCTGGGGGCGCCCCGCACACACGCGCCAGCGGTGGGAGCCTGCTAGACCCCGGCCGGCGTGGGGTGCGGGATCTAGACCTTGTTGGTCTCCTGTGCCCAGATTTTCCGTCTGGTCCCAGGGAGGCCCCAAAGAAGTAGCGTAGGGGAAGAACGCGGGTGTGGGAATCCGAGCGTCTGTCGGAACCCTCAGCATTGACAGTGAAGCTTGGTTTTCTCATCTGCGGGATGGGGCTGCGGCGCAGGGAAGATGTCCAGCGGCGCCACAGGCCCGGGCTAACCCGGACCGGGTGCCCTCGCGGGGACCAGCTCGGGCCACCTCTCCAGATGGCCTCTTACCTAGCGCAAAGGAGTGCGGCTGGCCGGGAGCGCGGCGCTCGGGCGGCACGGGAGGCACACCGAGCAGGCAGGACCCTCCCTAGAGGAGCCCGGTGGTTAGTGCATGCCTTAACCCACGCGCGATTATCTGAGGAATTCTAGAGATGACGAGGGGTCCTGTGTCCCAGCCCTCGGGAATCTCAGTCCCCTGCCCCAATCCGGGGACTAGGGACCCAACCAAGGCCTGTGTCACCACTGAGCCACACAGCCCCTATCCCTTTTCAGGTTTGCCTAAGTTTTGCCCAGGCTGGCCTTGAACTTACAATTTTCCTGCCTCTGCTTCCTGAGTAGCTGGGATTACAGGAGTGAGGCACTGCACCGGCGCCTTTCTTTTCAGGACTCAAGAAACTGAAAGGTGAAACAGAGAAGTGATGGGTGGGAAGGAAAGAAAGATGATGGCTCAGGCCTCGAAGAAAGCAGCTCTAGAGGAGAAAAATTCCAACTCCTCCCGCTGGCCCCACACCCACCCCGGCCTCCCCCTGCTCCCTTCTCCCCCAGCTGGCAAGGGCTGTTTTTCTCAGCATCTCAGACAACCCCCCCCCCTGTGTTTTAATTGATGTAGTCAAATAATGGGAACAACTAAGGTGATAAGTAGAGCATTGGGGATATAAATTATGTATGAATCCTTTACATAGGCTAAATGTATCACCACACCCAGATATGCCCTCTGACTTGGGCTGTGTAGATAAAACGCCATGGGTTGGCGAGCTGTGTGCCACCATTTACTTTAATGTCAGAAAGTGGATAGTTCCCCTTTTATCCAGATGTTCTGGCATTGTTTAGTACCAGCTTTCTGGCTCTTGCCTTCTGACCCTTCCAGTTCTTGTTGCCATTCCCCTTTGCACAAAGGAGCTCATTTAAAGATGGAGCCAGGAAAAGCAGCATCTGAGGATCGGAGTCCACGGGGCCACCTTGCTTGCTGGGGTCCTGTTCTGCCTCCCGCGGTGGGGTGCCTGTCAGCTGGCTGAGAGCAGCAGGTGCTTCTAGGCTTTGCCAAGTCACCTTGGTCTGTCTCTGTCTCCCTGTCTCTCTACTTTCCTTCCCTTTCATATAACTCAGCATATATGGAAGAACAAATAGCTTTGTATGAATAAAAGGACCAGATCAACTGTACTGGTTGTTGGGTTGAAAATAGAGTTAGGGGGTTTAGGAGGATAGGTAAAAACACCAACTGGGTTATCAGAGACCGCTGATTCGAACCCGGCACCCTCTGGAGAGTCAGCCGGCAGTGGGGGAAGGGATCGACGGGCCACTCCTCTGGAGAGTTGCGCACAGTCCTGATAGGCTGGCTGAGTCTTGAGGCGGATCAGAGGCACTGCTGTTTTATAGGCATGCCGATTCTCTCGCAGCATCTGTGGCATCGCGATGTTTGGAGTCTCGAGGCACCTGGAGTCTCACGATATCTCCGCTTCTGGCTTCCGCTGCAAGATCATGTAGGAGAGGGACCCAACTTATCACTGGTGAAGAGAAAAAGCAAACTAAACTCAATTTCTTCTATTGTACTGTCACAACACACACTGCCTTTGTGCCCCCCAAGTGTATGGGGATTATATAAGTCATCAGTTCTGCAGTGGACACCAGTTAGGACTAGCTTGGCATCCTCTCTACCAGTTCCTACCCTATCCACTAGCAGATAGTGGCACACCCACAGGTTGAGGGCTCACTCCCACAAGACTGCCCCCACTTTAGACTCAGTAACCCACCTGGGTCTCTGGGACTTCTGACCAACCAGTTGCAAATTGGGGTTTCCATGATCCCCTCTCCTCAGGTTAATTTGCTAGAGCAACTCACAGAACAGTGTTTACTATACTTACACGGATATAAAGGATACATATATACTTATACAAACATACATGTATGCATATGTGTGTATGTATATGTCTATATCTATCTATGTACGTATAGAATTAAACACAGGGCCTCGTGCATGCTAGGCAAGGACTCTGCCACTGAGCCCCAGATCTTTTATTTTTATCTTTTATTTTGAGATAGGGTCTCTCTAAATTTTCCAAGCTGGTTTTGAATTTGCAATCATCCTGCCTCAGAATCCCAAGTAGCTTGGATTACAGGTGTGCACCACCACAGCTGGCTATAAAGGATAGTGTAAAGAAACCATCAAGTAGCCAGATGAGTGATACACAGGCTGAAGTTTGAGGGTCCTGAGAGTAGGCGCTCCTGTCGTCAAGGAGTGGGATATACCACCCTCCTGGCACCTGGATGAATTCTTGCTCACCTTCCTGCAAGGCCCCAGTGTGTTCAGCTATCCATGATCAAAATGTGGACTGCCACAGCTGGGCGTGGTGGTGCACACTTGTAATCCCAGCATTCGGGAGGCTGAGACCGGAGGATCACGGTTCCCGGACAGCCTCAGTTACTTAGTGAGGCCCTCTGCAACTTAGTGAGACCCTGTTTCAAAATAAAGAATAAAAAATAGGGCAGGGGGTGTAACTCAGAGGTCAAATGCCCCTGGGTTCCATCCCCAGACCCGCAAAAAAAAAAAAAAAAAAAAATGTGGACTACCAAGTAGAAATATGATCAGACAAGAGGGCTTGATCTAACACTGAACAGGGAACGCTGGCCTGTCTGTTCAGATTCTTCTTGGCCTCTCGTGAGATATGGAGCAGGATGCCTTCTGAAATAGGGGTCATCTACAATCAGACCAGGCAGGATAGAGAATTGCTTTATGGCCAGCAACTCCATGGCTGGAGTAGATTAGAGTTTCTATGACTCCCTTGGGGAAGAGAAATTCTAGTTTCTGTGGCTGCCTTGGGGAGGAAAGGAGGAGGTGAAAGGAGGGCAGGAGAAGGTGGGGCGTGGGATGACTCTGCTTTCTGAGGCTGCTTCTGGGGCCTAAAGCACTATAACATTGTTCTAGTCACTTAGGAAATAAAGCCATGGGAGTAATGAGTCAGGAAATGTGATTGAAAATATATGTAGACATATATCATCACAATTGGTTATTGCAAAATCTAGGTTCTGGCCTTGCTGTTCTCTAACTTAGGTTCTTTACAAGTCTGAAAACATCTAGATATATGGTTGGTTAGTTGTTTGGTTTTCTGTTTGGCTATCATTTTGGTTTTTATTTATACTTTTATTGAATTGTGCTGAGAGAAGATGGTCTGTATTATTTTGTTGGTGAAATGTATAAAGATTTTCCCTTCCTTCCTTCCTTCCTTCCTTCCTTCCTTCCTTCCTTCCTTCCTTCCTTCCTTGTGGTGCTGGGAATAGAACCCAGGGGCATTCTGCCTCCAAGCTACATCCCCAGCCCTATTTTTTATTCTTTTCTTTTTGTGGTACTGGGGATGGAACCCAGGGGCATTCTACCTCCAAGCAACATCCCCAGCCCTATTTTTTATTTTTGAAACAGGGTTTCACTGAGTTGCAAAGGGCCTCACTAAGTAGCTGAGGCTATCCACGAACTGCGCTCAACCTCCCAAATGCTGGGATTACAAGCGTGTGCTGCCACACCAGCTTAAATATTTCTCTTACAGCCTAAACTGTGGTCAGTTTTTGTGAAGGCACACTCTGCTTAGAATCTGAGTCTAAATTTTTCCATTAGATCAAGCTATTGCACTAAAACACAAGGACCAGCGGGGTGTGGTGGTTCAGGTCTGTAACTCCAGTGCTTAGGAGGCTGAGACAGGAGGTTCACAGTTTTGAGGACCCTTAACAACTTAGGGAGATTCTCAGCAAACTATCAGAACCCTGTTTCAAAACAAAAATAAATAAATAAATACTGGGAGTATATCTCAATGATACAGCCGCCCTAGGTTTAATCTCCAAAACCACCAAATTAAAAAAAAAAAAAGGATCAAGGCAATTTGAGTAACTGTTTAATATATTTATTTATGAAAGATATGTTAAAATATTTTAATATTTTAACCAATATTTTGGTCAATTTCTCCTTATCTGTTAACAGGCTTTGCTTTACAATGTTTTGATTTTGTGTTGTCAGACGAAAAAAGGCTCAGTATTACTTTTTATTCTTGTAGTGTTTGTGGTGTCTCTTTTTTTCTTTCTTTTGTTTGTTTGTTTGTTTGTTTGTTTGTTTGCAGTGGGATTGAGCTCACGGCCTTGCACTTGTTAGGCAAGCATTGAGCCACATCCCCTTTCCTATTAATTTTACTTTGATACAGGATCTCAGAATATTGGCCAGGCTGGTCTTGAACTTAGAATCCTCCTGCCTCAGCCCCCTGGGTGACTGGGATTACAGGTGTGCACCACCACACCTGGCTTGTAGTGTTTCTTTTATTACTAAGAAATACTTCCTCTTAGTTGTTTTGTGAGGGAGGGTACTGGGGGTAGAACCCAGGGGATTCTACCTGCGAGCTACCCCCAAGCCCTATTTTTTAATTCTTTATTTTGAAACAGGGTCTCACTGAGTTGCAAAGGACCTCACAAAAATAGCTGAAGCTGTCCTCGAACCGCGATCTTCCTACCTCTGCCTCCGTCCGCTGGGATTACAAGTGCGCGCCCCCACGCCTGGCTCTCCCTTAGGTTTTTTTCACCTGGATTTCAGCTTTGGCTGATACTGTCACTGCTCACCCTGTTTCTAGTTTCCAGGTCCACTGATTGAAAAGTTCCACAATCACTCCTCCCTTTTCCAAATTCCCAGCCCTGCCCGCGGGGCTTTGCCACTTTCCCACCAACATGTGGAATCCTGGCTGTTGAATCCTGGCTGCCATTGTGACCTGCTCCAAACACAGAAAGCCGCAAAACCCAGGCTGTGACACCTCTGAGCCTGTCCTGTGAGGGCTGGTGGCTGAGCTCGCGGTGGCACGCTGCTGCCACCGTGTGCAGAAGCCTGGGCTAGCCTCCTTGAGGAGGGGAGGCCTGGTGGAGAGGAGGCGGCCCAGAGCCAGAGTAAAGCATGAGCCACCAGGGGAGGCTAGCCGGATGCTCAGCTGGCTGAAGGTCAAACCACTGACCCAGGTCATCAGAGCACAAAAGGATTGTTACTGTAAGTTTTTAAATTGGAGTTGGTGGTGGTTGTTAGACTGCAGTAGATAATTGAGACACGTTGTTCCCCACAACCTTTTGTTTTAGGTATGCCTCTCATGAATGGCACATAGCTGCAGTTTGAAAAAAATCCAATCTGAAAGCCCATGTTATTTAGTAGCTGAATTCAATCTTTTCATATTTAATTATCGATATGTTTGCAATATTAAAAGGTAAAATTTCGCCAGGCATGGTAGCACATGCCTGTAATCTCATTCTTGGGAGGCTGAGACAGGAGGATCAAAGGTTCTAGACCAGCCTCTGCAACATAGTGAGGCTGTCAACAATCTAGCGAGACCCTGCTTCAAAACAAAACCCCAAAAGGCCTGGAGGTGTATATTGGAGGTAGAATTCACTCCCCAGTACTTCCCCCAAGTGAATAAATAAATAATGGAATTTTTTAGTTGGGTGTGGGGCATACACCTATAATCCCAGCTATCCCAGAGGTGAGGCACCAGGCTCACAAGTTCTAGGCCAGCTTGGGGAATTTAGGCCTGGTCTCAAAAGAAAAAGGAGGCCAGTGCAGTGGTGCACACCTGTAATCCCTATACTTGGAAGGCTGACAGGAGGATTGCAGGTTTGAAGCCAGCTTCTGAAACTTAATGAAATACTCAGAAACTTAAAGAGGGCCTATTTCAAAACAAAAAGGGCTTATGATATAGCTCAGAGGTGGAATCTCCCAACTTGAACTGGGTTCAAGCTCCAGAATCATCAGGAGGAGGAGGATAAGGAGGAGGAGGATGGGGAGGAGGAGGAAAAAATAATAAAAAAGAAGAAGAAGAAGGAAGATAGGAAGGGAAGGAGGGAGGGATAAAAAGGACTGGGGATGTAGCTTAGTGGTAGAGTGCCCTTGGGTTAGTGGTAGGGTTCCCAGTACTGAAAAAAAAAAGGTTGAGACTGGAAAATCACAAATTCAAGGCCAGCCTCAGCAACTTAGTAAGATCTTGTTTCAAAATAAAAAATAAAACAGCCTGGGGATATAGCTCAGATATAGAATGCCCCTGGGTTCAAACCCCAGTAACCAGCCCCCTCCGCAAAATAAAGATTCATGAATTGAGCAGAGCATAACCAACTTTGTGATCTGAGGGCATGTATAAAATGGAAGTGATCTATAGAAAACAACTTACTTTGCTTACAGCTGTGTCAATCAGCAAGTCAATTAGAGTTTAACTAATTAATTGTTTACAGGGCCTTTTGCAATCAACTAAGCTCAGGTGCTGCCATTAAACTTTATATTGGGTTGGTCTGTTGGGCCCAGTGCAGGTGCCCAATTCAAATTCATGCCCAGGTGGCTGGGCAGCGGGGCGTGGTGGCGCACGCTTGTAACCCCAGCATTTGGGAGGCAGAGACTGGAGAACTGTGGTTTGTGGACAGCCTCAGCTACTTAGTGAGGCCCTTCACAATTCAGTGAGACCCTGTTTAAAAATAATAAAGACTAAAAAATAGGGCTGGGGATGTAGCTCAGAGGTACAATGCCTCTGGGTTCTGAACCTCGTACTGCAATTAAAAAAAAAAAATTCATGGCCTCCCACAAATTGTATTTGCTAGTTTTGACAAATAATTTGGGGTTTTCTTTTTTTTCCCCTTCCTCCCCCTCCCTTCCTCCCCCCTCCTTTCATTCTCTCTCTCTTTCTTTCTTCTTTGTGGTACCGGGGATGGAAACCAGAGACATTCTACCTCCAAGCTACAGAGCTACACCCAAAGCCTTATTTTTTTATTCTTTATTTTGAAACAGGGTCTAACTGAATTGCAAAGGGCCTCACTAAGTAGCTGAGGCTGGTCGCGAACCCAGATCCTCCTTTCTCAGCCTCCCAAATGCTGCAATTACAAGTGTGCGCCACCACACCCAGCTTGATTGTGTGTGTATGTGTGTGTGTGTGTGTGTGTGTGTGTGTGTCTGGGGATGGAACCCAGGGGCATTCGACTTCCAAGATACGCTCCCTGTCCTATCTTTTATTCTTTATTTTGAAACCGGGTCTCACTGAGTTGCGGAGGGCCTCACTAAGTAGCTGAGGCTGTCTGCGAACCATGATCCTCCAGGTCTCAGCCTCCCGAATGCTGGGATTAGTTGCGGAGAGCCTCACTAAGTAGTTGAGGCTCTCCATGAACCGTGATCCTCCAGCCTCAGCTTCCTGAATGCTGGGATTACAAGCGTGCACTACCATGCCCGGCTTGATTTTGGATTTTCTAATTACCAACGGTAGCTCTGTTAATTTCTGAGTGATGTTATAAGTGGTTTAAAACCACACCAATTTATTACCTTATGGTTTTAGGGGCCAGAAGTCTGAATGGGTTTTACAGGTAAAAACCTAGCTAATAGACTAATAAAAATTAGCTAGGTGTGGTGGTGCACACAGGTAGTCCCAGTACTTGGGAGTCTGAAACAGGAGGATTGCAGTTTTGAGGCCAGCCTCAGCAACTTAATGAGACCCTGTTTCATAATTTCAAAAAAGTAAATAGGGCTCAGGTGTAGCTCGGAAGTAAAATGCCTCTGGGTTCAATCCTCAGTACCAAAAATAAATAAAACCTAGGTATTGTTCGAGTTACATTGTTTTTGGAGACTCTAGGAAACAATCTGTTTGTCTTTTCTACCTTCTGGAGGCTGCCAGTGCTCCTTGGCTCAGGCTCTTCCTTCTCCCTTAAAGCACATCACCACCCTCTGCTTTTTTGCCACATTCCCTCTCTGACGTTCCTGCCGCCCTCCTTCCTTAGCAGAATCTTGGTGATTACAATGGACCCACAAGAGAATCCAGGACAGCCCCTCCGATGTCTTAATTTAGTCACAGCTGCAGAATCCCTCTTTAAGACGCAGAGTATCATATTCGTGGATTCTAGGGATTAGCACGTGGGTTTTGTGTGTGTGTGGGGGGGATAGCAGTATTATTCTACTATGCATCCCTTCTTATTCCTCCTCCTCCTCCTCCTCCTCCTCCTCCTCCTCCTCCTCCTCCTCCTCCTTCTTCTTCTTCTTCTTCTTCTTCTTCTCTCTCTCTCTCTCTCTCTCTCTCTCTCTCTTTCTCTCTCTCTCTCAAGATGCTCATGGCTACAAGTAACAGAGACCCCAGTAAAATGGTGGCATGAGCAGCCGCAAGTTTAAAGGCTCATATAACTGGGTACCAGAGGAAGGATGAGGCTGTGGCATTGAAGCATCAGTGGACTCTGGTAATTTCCATCTCTCCAGTCTGCTATTCACAGCATCCGCTTCATCCCAAGCCTGATTCCTTGAGTGGCCAAGGGATGGTCACCAGGAGTTGCTGAGGCTGGCAGCTTCCTATTTACATCCTCGAAGGAGAGAAAGAGGATCACCTGTGGCCTTTCTGGTGGCCCAGGGTGTCTCCGCCTTGGCTGTATGGACATGTGAAGCTGGGTGATCCTCTGCTGTGGGGCTGTGTGGTGCGCTGTGCACTGCTCAGGGGCAGCCCTGGCTTCTCCTATTAGATGCCAGTCCATCCAGGCTGGGACAACCAGAAAGGTCTCTGAACATCACCAAATGCCTTTTGGGGTCAAAATCGCCACCAGATATTTATTGGCCATAAGAGGCTCGCAGGCCCGTACCTGAACCAGTGCCTGGGATAGGTAAGTAGAGTGGGATATTTCCATTGACTTAGTTGAATTTGGGTTTATACTTGAAGCTGAAGGTGAAATAAGCTTCCCCCAGTATAAGGCCACGTGGTTCATAACTTGGAGGTGGGAAATGATCCTCTGATAAGTAAAATAAAAAATTAAATGCGAGTAAAATAAAAATAATGTGAGTACGGCGGAGTGTGAAAAACACGAGAGAGGTCCGGTACACGTGGCATGTAAAGTTTTAATGGCACGGCTCTCCCGGGGATCAGGGCGAGGCACCGTGGGGCCCGCGCGCCTGTCCGAAGCTTGAGGACGCGGGCTCTCCTTTTCAAGGTATGCATCTCGCGAGATGGGGGTTTTACTCGTGGGAACGCCCAATTCTCGCGGGGGTTTCAGCCCCTCCCTTGCCCTGCAGAGGTCATGTGACACAAAGTCACATGAGTGCAGGACCCAACTTAACATTCCGGCCTTTTGATGGTAGGGATAATGGATGACGTTGGACCCTCTAGCTTCTTCCTGCTGTCAAGGGGCGTCGTCAGGGGCCCCAGGCCGGGAGGAGTCGGGAGTCCAGTCCCCCAGAAGGGGGTGCAGGTGGGTGCATAGCTGCAGTGCGAATTGGAGGTTACCCTGGACAGCTTAGTGATGTGCGCTTGAGGAGGCTTGAACAGGCAAGGGCTATTAAAGAAAAAAACAAATCACGAGATTGAGCAGGCGACCAAAAAGGAGACTGGTTTACTCAGTACCTGGAGAGCTACCCTGAGCTGGCAAAGAGGATGGAGGTTGAGGGATCCAGGAGCCATCAGTCTTCAGCCAGGCTGAGTAGGGCCAGCGGCGGGGCCTGGTCTGGAAAGGTGCTCCCCCTGTGTTGAGGCACCTGGGGCCCACCCTTTTCCAAGGGCACTGTTCCAGTGGCCCTCCTGGCCGCACGCCGGGCACAGTCTGATTGGTGGGCGTGGCTTCGCCCCACTTCAGGCAGGCTCCTGGAGGTAGTTGTTGTTGCAATCCTCCACACCTAGGTGGTGCTCCAGAGGGCTGAGCCGCCACCGCCAGCTGAAGGGCAGCTACCAGGGATCTGCTTTTTGGCAAAGTCGGAGTGTACGCTCCATTTCCGCCTGTTTCTCTCTGGAATTAAAGCTTAGATGCCATGTTAAGGTTCTGTCAGCTGTGACGGACCTATACTCACAAAGAGCGCGTCCCGGGGCTGGTGTCCGGCAAGAATGGCAACGCTGACTCCCCATGGGCAGAGGGTGTCGTCCCAGCCCCGGTGTTTCCCACAGCACCTAGGGCGCGCCCACGCGGGCCGCCCAGCAAAATTGCAGTCTGGCACGGGCCAAGATGGCGACTGTGACATCACCAGGCAGCGACTATGAGCCATCACAAAATGGCAGCTGGCGGGAAAATAAATGGAAGCTGATGGGGGAGAGCATTTGGAGGGATACCAGACCACTTAGAAAAGTTCCTAACAGTTCCTGGGCCACTGCAACCTATTTCCCAACTCGTATCAAGGCAGACAGGCTCTCAGGGCATCTGCTAGTATAAAGGTTCGACTCCCCATAATTGGTTCACGGGTGGAAACGAAGAACAGGAAATGGGCGTCCCCGATTTCCCTGCTCAATCGTTCGGAAACAGAGGTTAAGAGATAGGGAAGAACGTCTTCATTCCTTCTCAAAACCGGAGGATGACCTGGTCATCCACAGGGTGGTACCAGTGGACCGGGGGACAATGGGTCACCAAGCGCTTGGATTTTTGGGTCCCAGTGGACCAGAAGACCCAAGTCTGGAACCCGCTAACCAAGGGAAGGAGGCAGTTTACTGGAGTATAGTGATGTCGGCCAGCGCTGGCTGTGACAGAAGCGCTGAGAAGCTGCTGGGGGCGCGGTGGAGCCAGGGCGCGCGGATGCCGGTGGCTGGTGTGGACGGCACTGGCGGCTGGCGCAGGTGGGATCAGTGGGGGTGCGCAGGCGGCATGGCTTGCCGGGCCCACGGCGTGGAGACAAAATGGCTTCCAGGCACGCGCCAGATGCTGAGGCTGGGCCCCAAGGAGCACCGCCAGTGAGCCTGGCTCGGGGCGGGTGGGGCAAACCGGCCAGAGGTCCCGGCGGTGACCGGAGAACCAAGCTGGAACGGTGCTTTAGGAGGTCCAAGCGGCAGGCAGAGGTCCTGGCCCGCGCAGGCGGTTGGCAGGCAGAGCAAGTGCCAAGCTGCCTGGCTCGGGCCGGAAAGATGGCCGCTGACTCCTAGGATTGGTTAGGAGTGGAAAGTGGGAGGGATTAAAGATTGTGAGGCCTCCAGTGAGGCCATGAGGTGGGAGGGGTTAAGGATGGCGAGGCCTCCAGTGAGGCCATGAGGTGGGAGGGGTTAAAGATGGCGAGGCCTCCAGTGAGGCCATGAGGTGGGAGGGGTTAAGGATGGCAAGGCCTCCAGTGAGGCCATGAGGTGGGAGGGGTTAAAGATGGTGGGGCCAAGATGGCGGCCCCCCAGTGATTCCACGTGTCCAAGATGGCGGGCCAAAGCTGGCGACCCCCCCCCCCCAGTAATTCCATGTGGCTGCTTACCGGAATGGCCAGGCCCAGGCAGCAGGGGTGGGCAGGCACAGGGTGAAGGGCGCCAGGGCGCGAGTCCGAGTGGAGGAACCAGCTGGAGCGCGGGCTGGACTTGGCGGGCTGGGGGCTGTTTAGCAGAGTGGCGGCCGCCTAGATGGAGGAGGCAGGCGGCCCCGGCAGGCGGGTCTAAGCAACGCCAGGGGCGGAGAAGACATAGGCGCGCGGTGTGGCGCAGTCCGCGGGCGGCGCGGTCCCATTCCAGCGGCGGGCGGCGTGGGCAGGCGGGAACGGCGGTTTTAGGAGTTCCAAGCGGCAGGCAGAGGTCCTGGCCCGTGCAGGAGGTCAGCAAGTAGAACAGGTGCCAGCATCACCCAAGGAGCCTGGCTCCGGGCAGGTGGAACTAGCAGCCTGGCGGCCGGTGGAGCCTGCATGCCCCGGCGGTGGTGGCCGCGGAAGATGGCCGCCGGCGCTCCGGAAGAGAGCACATGGGCGGGAAAAGATGGCCACCGGCTCTCAGCAGAGCTTGGGGCCAGAAAGATGGCTACCGGCTCTCAGCAGAGCGCGGGGCCGAAAAGATGGCCGCAGACTCTCAGCAGAGCGCGGGATCAGAAAGATGGCCACCGGCTCTCAGCAGAGCTCGGGGCTGGAAAGATGGCCGCGGACTCTCAGCAGAGCTCGGGGCGGGAAGAAGGCCGCCGGCTCTCAGCAGAGCGCGGGGCCGAAAAGATGGCCGTGAGCTCTCAGCAGAGCTCGGGGCTGGAAAGATGGCCGCGGACTCTCAGCAGAGCCCGGGGCGGGAAGAAGGCCGCCGGCTCTCCCGGAGAGCGCGGGGCTGGGGAAGAAGGCTTACGGTCCAGGCAGGCACGGGGCGGCAGCGGCGGCAGTGGCGGGAGCAACGCCTGCAAGCGGAGCGCTGGTGTGGGACCTCACAGTCGAGCTGCTGGCGGGTCGGAGAGTCCGGGGCTCAAAAAGAGAGTAAAAATAAAAAGAGAAAACAGAAAAAAAAAAAAAAGGGAAAAAAATGGGGAGGGACCCAAGAGTTCTCCCGGTTCGGCACCAAATGATAAGTAAAATAAAAAATTAAATGCGAGTAAAATAAAAATAATGTGAGTACGGCGGAGTGTGAAAAACACGAGAGAGGTCCGGTACACGTGGCATGTAAAGTTTTAATGGCACGGCTCTCCCGGGGATCAGGGCGAGGCACCGTGGGGCCCGCGCGCCTGTCCGAAGCTTGAGGACGCAGGCTCTCCTTTTCAAGGTATGCATCTCGCGAGATGGGGGTTTTACTCGTGGGAACGCCCAATTCTCGCGGGGGTTTCAGCCCCTCCCTTGCCCTGCAGAGGTCATGTGACACAAACTCACATGAGTGCAGGACCCAACTTAACATCCTCGAGGGTGGTGTGTGTGCACGCGCAGTGAACTATCACACCTGGCTTTTGGTTAGGCTTGATTTCATTCATTTTACCTCTACATTATATTCCTACATGTCTATTGGTTTTAAATAAATGCATATACTTAAACTTATAATTTTTTGTGTGTGGGCCTGGGGGTGGAACCCAGGGACATTCGACCTCCGAGCTACAGCCCTGCCCTACTTTTTATTCTTTATTTTGAAACCGGTCTCACTGAGTTGCAGAGGCCTCACTAAGTAGCTGAGGCTGTTCATGAACCGCGATCCCCGTCTCAGCCTCCTGAATGCTGGGATTACAAGTATGTGCCACCACGCCCTGCTTAAAAATTTTAATTTCTTTTTTATTCTTTATTATCAACTTCTGAGTTTTTTTTATGGGGTGGGCACTGGGGACTGAGCCTAGGGCTGTTTTACCTCCAAGCTACATCCTAAAACCTTTTTTAAATTGGAAACAGGAGTTTGCTAAGTTGCTAAGACTGTTCTTTTTTTTTTTTTTTTTTTTGGTGGTACTGGAGATGGAACTCAGGGGCCTTCTAACTCTGGGCTACACTCCCAGACTTTTTTTTTTTTTTTTTTTTGGAAACAGGGTCTCTTAAGCCAGCAGAGGCTGGCTTCGAACCTGCGCAATCCTCCAGTCTCAGCCTCCCAAACCCGGGAATTACAAGCGTGCGCCACCACGCCCGGCTGGTAAGGCTGGTTTTGAACCTGAGATCCTCCTATCTCAGCCTCTAAAGTACTAGGATTACTGATGTGCACCATCACGTGAGCCCTGAAATTCTTTTAATGAATGTGGAAAATCCTCAGTTCTTATTTATTTATTTGCTTATTTGGGTGCTGGGCTTAAACCAGGGCCCTAACCCTTGTTTGGCAAGTACTCTGCCGCTGAACTACACCTCAGCTCTGGGAATCCTTAGGTCTTATCTACATAGTTTCACTCTTTCCTTCCATCTTCCTTCTCCCGCATTCTGGGGTATTCTGCCCAGTCTTACAGTTGACTCTGTTTTCACTCAGTTGTTGTGTTCTACAGTTCAGCTCATCTACTGACTTTTAAATTTCCAGCCGGGCGTGGTGGCACAGGCTTGTAATCCCAGCATTTGAGAGGGTGAGACTAGAGGATCTTGGTTCAAGGACAGCCTCAGCTACTTAGTGAGGTCCTCTGCAACTTGGTGAGACCCTGTTTCAAAATAAAGACTAAAAAATAGGGCAGGGGGTGTAGCTTGGAGATCAAATGCCCCTGGGTTCCATCCCCAGACCCACAAAAAATAAATAAAATAAACTCTCTTTCTTGCTTGCTTTCTTTTTCTCTCTCTCTCCTCCTTCCTTCCTTCCTTTCTTTCTTTCTTTCTTCCTTTCTTTCTTTCTTTCTTTCTTTTCTTTTCTTTTCTTTTCTTTTCTTTTCTTTTCTTTCTCTGAGGGTGGAACCCAGGGTATTTTCCCAGACCTATTTTATACTTTATTTGAAACAGTTGCTGAGAGCCTCACTAAGTAGTTGAGGCTGGCCTTGAACCTGTGATCCTCCTGTCTCAGCCTCCCAAACGCTGGGATTACAAGCGTGCACCACCACGCCCAGCTCACTTTATCTATGATATTGGAGACTGACCCCACAATGCCCCTGGGTTTGATTCCCAAACAAATCAGGAATAACAGATACAGGGAGCAGCCACTACCTCTAGGCTGGCAGAGAGAAAGAGGTGAACTCTCCCCTTCACCTAGACTGAGCTCCAGCATTTAGGGTGAGGGTGTGGTAGTGGCCCCCTGGTGCAGAAGGTGGCTGAGGTGCTGCGGGCCAGAGCTGGCAAGCTGGGTGCTGGCAAAGTCACACTGGGAATCCACCCACTGGCAGCTGTGCTGGCAGGGCCACAAGAAAAGTACTGGACGGAGGAAGAGAAGCCCCTTCAGTGTTCCTCCGGGGCTGCCTGGCGGGGCTTAACCGTGGCACCAGCTGACCCAAGACTTACGGTTTTAGGCTCCAGCTCCGATTACAGAGCAAGTCAAAGAAGGTTATATTTGGCTAGCTGGGTGTGGTGGCACATGCCTATAATCCCAGTACTTGGGAGGCCAAGACAAGAGGATCAGAGGTTTGAGGCCAGCCTTAGCAACTTAGCGAGACCCCCAACCCTACAGCAATTTAGTAAACCTGTTTCAAACTTAATTAACTAATTAATTAAAATAAAAGGGCTTGGGTAGAATGGTCCTGGGTTCAATCCCTGTTCCAAAATCAAAAAACAAAAACAAAAAAAGAGAAAGAAAAAGAAAGGCATATTTGGAACAGTGAAACACTAAATTGACTGGTACCCATCCCATCTGTGTTCTCACAATTTAAAAAAATTTAACAGGGAATTTTCCAGAATTATGTTCAATGTATTTCTAGTAGTGCAGAAGAGTAACCATATGTTCAGATTGTCTGGGATGGTCACAATTCATGCTTGGTGTCCAGTGTTACTAATGGTGCCCCTCTCACAGAGAATCCCTTTTGGAGGATATATGTGGTCATACTAACTATGGGTCTGCTTCTCTCAAGCCCTCCAACCAACAGTAGCTAGAAAATTTATAACAGTTTGAAGGCAACAGTGGCCATCCAGATCATGGTCGTCCACCGAAAGCCGGCCAGGAGTTAAGATGCCAGGACTGGGGGAGGAGAAGGAGCCTAAGGTAAGCCTGGTGTCTAGGGCTGCTTTTCTCCCTGAAGGTTTCGCTGGTTTAAGTAGAAGAAAAACTGAAAAGCTGAGCAGAAAGCAGTAGCCTACAAGAGGAATTTCTGATAATAAAAAGGTACATGTGAGTCCATCTAAAATGGCTGTTTTAGTAAGTATGAAAATAAAATTTCTAAGTGACATGAAAGTACCGTGTTATAGTTTAACTGGTCATATTTTCCCTTTAATGACATATAAAAGAATTCTTCCTTATACAGCTTTGAGCATCTTAGATTGGATGAAATATTTGTTCACAAGCATGAGTGTTTCTACAGGAGAGAATCCTATAGAAGCTGCTGGGTCAAAGGACATATGCATTTAAAACATTGATAGAAGCCGGGCGTGGTGGCGCACGCTTATAATCCCGGCATTCGGGAGGCTGAGACAGGAGGATCGCGGTTCGCGGACAGCCTCAGCTACTTAGTGAGGCCCTCTGCAACTCAGTGAGACCCGGTTTCAAAATAAAGAATAAAAATCAGGGCAGGGGGTGTAGCTCGAAGGTTGAATGCCCCTGGGTTCCATCCCCAGACCTGCAAAAAATAAAGATAAAAAAATAAAAATAAAAAAATAAAAATAAAACACTGATAGATTTGGTTAAACTGTCTTAAAAACCAAACGAAACTGAACAGTCCCTACTGCCCTACACTCTCTTCAACATTGACGTTGCCAATCTTTTAAGTTTTTCCCCATCTGACTGGCGTTCGCTATTTCTTTCTTTTGGCTTTGGTCCAGAGGGAAGGGATCTGCAGCCCCTCAACTCCTCCTCACACTTCACTCTGCTCAGCTCTGCATCCTCCTCCGCTAGAGCATGGCCTTGGACCCACTTATCTGTCTCTTCCTAAGGGAAACAAAGGGACATTTTCCTATGGGGCTGGTGAGGCTCAGGGACTAGCTGGACAGGAAGGAACTTTGGGCACAGTCACACGCAGAGGGTTCTGAAAAGCATTCACAGTGGTCCACCCTGTTAAAGATGGCAGTAGCATATCTCTCTCTCTCTCTCTCTCTCTCTCTTTTTTTTTTTTTCTCTTTTTGATCCTGGGGATTGGACCAGGGGCATTCTCCTTCCGAGCTACACCCCTGTCCCCTTTTTTATTTTGAAACAGGGTCTCACTAAGTTGGTAAGGCTGGCCTTGATCCTGGGATCCTCCTATCTCAGCTTCCAAGTACTGGGATTACAAGTGTGCACCACTGTGCCTGGCTGGTAGGGGCATCTTTTAGAATTCTAATTAGAAAATAATTAAAATAACTATTAAGCCAGGAGTGGTGGCCCATGCTTGTAATCCTGCGTTTGGGAGGTGGAGACAGGAGGATAGCGCTGGTTCAAAACCAGCCCCAGTGGCTTAAGAGACCCTGTTTCCAAAAATAAAAAAGTATAAAATAGGTCTGGGAGTGTAGCCCGGAGGTAGAAGGGCTTCCAGGAACCCCAGTACCACCAATAAAATAAATAAATAAATAAAATAACTTTTAAGATCCTCCCTCCTTCCCCTCCCCCCAATCAAAATTAAATCACTTTGGGAACTTCTGGATGCATGGTGACCAGTACACATGGCAGTACCTGAAAAGCAGTAGGTGTCTGTCCATCTGACAGCTGCTCAGGGTGGCTCCTTGTGTGGGTCGTGACTTCTCTATGGCAACAGTCGGTAGTCATATACTTCATAATACATAACCACAATGAATACTGTCTAAAAATAAAAAATATAAAAAGTTGCTGAAATAAAGTAAATGAGGACCATAAAATGACAATTGCATGAATTTGAATCAAGATGATCTTCAGCCACTGGACTCAAAAATTACATTCAGCAATCAGAATGTTTATATGGCTCATCATGATGTCTCTTGTATATCAGAAACTAAAGCCACAAAGAGAAAATACAGTGACTATTATATCCGGTCTGGCCTTTTATTATTAGGAAGAAAAGCCAGCTGTTCCCACTTTTTGTTACTTGCACAATGGTATTTGCATGGAGCAGTCTGAACCCTTCTGATTTATCCCGTCATTGAGACACAAAAAACATGAAAGTAATAAAAATACACCAGTTTTTTTAAGTGTAAAAGGCATTAATTTCAAACATTCATTTAGGAAAGCAGTTTTTGTCTATTTCTGAAGCTACAATGAATCATTAAATTTCATGCATTTTAATATACAGTATATTTGTCCCAAAATCAAATATGATGTTATTTTAAATGTTATTTGTTTACAAAGCATGCTTTCCTCATGCATAATTAGAAGGTTTTGCATTACTTCATAAATGAGAAAGGTTGAGACTAGTTTTTGTATATTATAGGCATTATTGTTTTAAAGATATACATGGACCTAAATTTGATTTTATTTGAAAACCATTTATGTTCTGGGTGTGGTGACGCACGCCTATGATCCCAATACCTGGGAGGCTGAGACAGGAAGATCTCAGGTTCGAAGTTAGCCTCAGCAACTTAGGGGAGGCCCTCCACAATTTAGTGAGAACTTGTTTCAAAATAATATAATAGGGCTAGGAGTGAAGTTCAGAAGTAGAATGTCTCTGGGTTCAATTCCCACAGACACAAAAAGAAAACATTTCTTTATTACATACTTTATATCATTGATTATTTTATTTTACTTTTTGGTGGTACTGGGGTTCCTGGAAGCCCTTCTACCTCCGGGCTACATTCCCAGACCTATTTTATACTTTTTTATATTTGGAAACAGGGTCTCTTAAGCTACTGCAGCTGGCTTCAAACCTGCGGGATCCTCCTGTCGCCACCTCCCAAGTGCTGGGATTACAAGCGTGCGCCACCACGCCCGGCTCTATATCATTGATTAAATGGTTAAAATAATTTCAAGGTGTTGATAAGAATTACCTGGGGAAACGGGTTCTCAGGCATGATAGGCTGGGAAGCTCTCGTGTGTGTGTGTGTGTGTGTGTGTGTGTGTGTGTGTGTGTGTGTGTGTGAGGGAGAGTACTCAGGGGCATTCTACCTTTGAGCTACACTTCCAACCCATTTTTTGGTCTTGAAACAGAGCTCAGTGAGAGCCTCCTTTGTTGAGACCCTTTTGCTGTTGTTGAGGCCAATCTCCAACCTGCAATGCTTCTGTCTCAGCCTCCCAAGTACTGGGATTACAGGCTTGCACCACAAGACCCAACTTGGAAAGTTGTAATAGATTCCTCATTTCAGAGATGAGTAAACAGGCCTGGAAGGAGTAAGAGACTTAAATTCTCTTAAGACTAAAAGGGGACCACTGAGGACCACAGCTAAGACTCCTAGCGCATTGATCCTTCGGGTCTGGGTGAGGGAAGTGATTTGTAGGTCTCAGGCCGTTTCTCCTGCGGCTCTAACACTCAGCATTACCTTCTCTAGGCTCCTCCCTTACAGTTCCTTGGGGACTAAGTGACTCAAGTTCCCTTTATGAAGTGCTGCCTCCTCTTCGTACACAGTTGGGATCCAGCATTATCTGCTGATCCAGTAAAGAAGCAGTTCCGTGGATGGGGGTGGGACAAGGGGAGCTGGACTGCCAGTGGTAGACTGCTGTTCCTGGCTCATCTGGTGGGCTCTGCCTGGAAGACTCAGGAGGGAAGAAGGGCAGACTTTACAACTGCTATTTGAATTTGAGAAAATACTGTGAATTGGGCCACACCTTACTTTGTTCTTTACCAGACAAATTAACTCTTTTCAATATAGGGGGGGGGTGTTACCCCTACCCTGCAGCAAACCATGCATTTGCCTTTTCAGCCTGTTCTAAATCCTGGGAGGAACGTATTTCAAAGGATCACTCCCCGCTGCCTTCATTTACTCTAACTTGCCCACACGTGGCCCCAGGGACCTCGGCACTTTGTAGACAGCCCTGCATCCCATCACCTTCCTGGTGCCACATGGGATCCTGCAGGGCGGTGACCATCCTCTCTCTGAGCTGCTCAGATGTGTGTCTCTCACAGTTTACAAAGTGATGTGGAGACAGTCTCACCTGGCTCCTTTCTCGGGGTGGATAATCCAGTGTCGGCATTTGAGCTTCCTACACACACCTCCAGGAGGCCCCACCTTACTCAGATTCTGTTGCTGACTCCTTGTCAACCTCTTCACTGTGACCTCCTCCACTTGAATTTCAAGGCCTTCCTGTTTAACTATCACCCTAACACAACCTGTTACCTGTGGCCAAGTCACCATCAAGGTGACGACACCTGTGACCTTGATTCTGCCCTCATGGCTTGCTCATGCCGAATCCTCTCATCTAGTCCTGATCATTCTGCTGGCTCGTCTGGCTCTCCTAGGAGAGCAGTCACCAAATGAGGTGACCAACATGTGCACAGGTGCTCAGGAGACCACACAAGATGGAGAGTCAAGCCCAAAGGATGAGAGGGGGGCAGGACAATTATGGAGGTGCCTGCTTTTTGGCTCCCAGGATGCAGGTTCCCAGTGGATTTTCAGTTAAAGTATGCACAGTGCAAAATGGGTCCAAATTTTATTTTATTTTATTTATTTTTATTATTATAATTTTTTTGGTGGTACTGGGGTTCCTGGAAGCCCTTCTACCTCTGGGCTACACTCCCACGGGCTACACTCCCAGACCCATTTTTAAACTTTTTTTATTTGGAAACAGGGTCTCTTAAGCCAGGGAGGCTGGCTCCGAACCAGCGTGATCCTCCTGTCTCCGCCTCCCAAGTGCGGGGATTACAAGTGTGTGCCACCACGCCCGGCCCAAATTTTATTTTAAAACCACCCGAAAATGGAATACCTATCTATGAATTATATAATAAATCCAGCTTATATTCATTCACTGTAGTACAAAAGTACATATTTTTTAAAAGTTCTTATTGTTCAAAACGAAAGAAATGAGCCCAGAAGAGTCATAATTCGACTTTGGGTACAGCGTTTACGTTTTCTGGCTTTAAAACCAAAAATGGCTATTCAGATATTTGTATGGGATCTCTTGATATTGGTACTTGTACCAGGGATTGAACCCAGAGGTGTTCTATCTCTGAGCTACACCCACAGCCCTATTTTTTGTTCTTTATTTTGAAACAGGGTATAAATTGAGGGCCTCAGTAGCTGAGGCTGGCCTTGAACCTGCATCCTTCCGTTTTAGCATCCCAAATCCTGGGATTACAAGCGTGCACCACCACGCCCGGCAGGTACTTGGTCTTAAAACTAAATATTTGTGGCCCAACAAAATTCGCAGGGCCCCGGCTCCCAAAGGCCTGGGTGGTATCTGCGTCGTCGGAATGCCAGTGGCTGGACTCAGCTTCGGGGTCACTCCGGCCGGGCCGCCCCCGGATGCTCGCGGGGCCGCAGCACCGCACTCGCGCGTCCCAGGTCTCACGGGGATGCGGTCGCGGGGTCCGCGGGGCAGCGGGGCAGCGGGGCAGCGGCCGCCGCCCGGTGTCTGCGGACCGGAGGCCGAAGCCCGCCCGGCCACTGCCCTCGCCGCTCGTGCCGGAACGCGAGCCGCCCAGCCACCGGCCGGAAGTTGCGAAAGGCCGGGTCGGGAGGCGAGCGCGGAGCCGCGGACGCGCATGCTCCGAGGAAGCGCAGCGGGCAAGCGAGCCTGATAGAGCCATCGCGAGGCCGGCTTAGCGGAGCTCCAGTGGCGCAATCGGTTAGCGCGCGGTACTTATACAGCAGTACATGCAGAGCGATGCCGAGGTTGTGAGTTCGAGCCTCACCTGGAGCAGAGTTTTTTTTTTTATCTCTTGCAGCTAGTTTCTCTTTAGTCACCTGGCTTCCTGCCTCTTAACCTCTCGGCGACCGGCAAGAAGCAGCTCGAAAAGGAATCCTGTACCGGTGTCCCGAGCAACTTGTTGCAACTGCGCAACACCCGCGCGAACTCGGACGTCCACCTGCTGCCCCCTAGGAGTTCTCTCCTGAGGCGGGTCTTAAACAGCCTCCCGTCCGTGCTTGTCCCGGGGATGCTCACCCGGGGACCTGCGGCGGGCACCCGGCTCGTCCGCAGCGGGCCAGCCTGGCCCACGTCTCCCGGCGTGCGGCCCGAGGCCAGCGCGGGGCGCCAGGGGGCTGGGGCGATCCCCCTTTGGCTGCTGTAACCAGGGACTGGAGGCCCCTTCCTCCGCCGCGGACCCCCACCCTGCAGCCCGTGCCCGCGGCGCAGCCCCCGCCCCCTGGCAGCTCTGCAGCTTGGGCGCCTGGGCGTCTCCCCGCGGGTCCCTGCGTGGTGGCCGTAGCTAGCAGCTCCGAGAGGAGGCGTTTGCTAGCACTCCCCGTGCCATGTCTCAAAGCCCCGTCCAGAAGGCCTGGGGGGCAGGAAGGCTTCACCCCCGCCCGGTGCTGCTGGGCACGGGGGAGGGGGCTGGCGAGCGCCGGGCGGTGCCCTGCCCACCCCCGGGAGGAGTGGGCAAAGATGAACCAGTTCCGTTGCGGGGCATCAGGCCTCCTGGAGTTGTTCCCTCAGAAGGGCGGTCGATGCTCAGCTGTTTATAGAGTTGTTAAATTCTGGGACGGATATACTACCCCGAGTGGTGGAAAGCAAGACCTAGAAAGCTCAGGGAAGGTGGATGGAGGGTGGAACTCTGGTACGTCTCCTAGCTACCAGCCCCAGCCGTCGGCGGCTCGCACCCACCCCAGGATTCAGGCGAGGCGGTGCCGGCAGAGGTGAGAAAGTCCGCCCACCTCTCCTAATCCTGGCGCTCAGTGCCTCCGCCTTGGCTCATGGGCCCGTCCCTGCAGGATGGCCGCGAGCCCCCCCTTTGAGAAATCCAGCACAGGCCTGGAAGCAAATAAAATCTCTATCCATTTTTTAAAGTTTGCTTATTTTTTCTTAAAAGATTTTCTTTTTACCGTATTATAAGTCACATACCATATAATTGACTCATTTAAAGTGTACAAATCAACAGAATTTAGTATATTCATAGATGTGTCCAACCATCACCAAGGTTAAATTTTAAATATTGTCATCACCTCAAAGAAAGCCCTTATCCGTTGGCTGTCACCCTCACCTCTGGTCACATGATCTCACCATGTCCGGCCACTAATCCACTTCTGTTTCTATGGGATTCCTCATTCTGGACTTTCATAGGAACGGAATCATTTGCATATGGTCTTTTGTGACTGGCTTTTTATGTTTTTACTTACCATAATGTTTTCAAGATCTGCTGTGTTGTGTAGTACGTCACCATTTCATTTCTTTTTATTTTATGTTTTGAGATGGAGGCCCACCCCATTGCCCAGGCTGAACTCCTGGTCTTCAGGGATCTCTTGCCTCAGCCTCCAGAGCAGCCGGGACTATGGGTGCATGACAACTATTGGCTTATTTCTTTTTGTGACTGAATAATAGTATTTTTTATTTTACGGATTATTTTCATTTTTGAACAAAGAAGAAAAGGTTGACATTTTCAAAACAAGGTTTGTTGAAAACTTCTCCTTTTTTTGTTTCTTTTTTTTAACAATTTTTTTATTGAACATAAATAGTTTACATTTAAACTATATTTGGTGCCCTCTCCCCACCCCACCCCCGTTTTCCCTTCCCCCCTCCCACCAATGGTGGTCCAGGTTAACCATGCCATATTCATGATTTTACACATATTCAGATGTAGACCCTCATTAATCAAGATCAGCCTTCCTCCTCTCCTACCTTTCCATTCAAACTTTGCTGATATTTCCCCTCCATTACCTGGAGTCCCACTGGTATCCTCTGTGTTTCCTAGTTTGGGCATATTAGAGGAAACATATGTACCTTCTCCTTCTGTGCTTGGCTGGTCTCACTTAAATTATATCATTTGCAAGAAGATGGAGGCCCTGGAGAACAGTATGTTAAGTGAGAAGACTTCTCTTTGAGAGGGATTAACTTTCAAAGTGCAAAGCACAGAAGTGGTCACGCTTGCCAAGGGCACGGTGTCGACTTCCAGAGGCTGCGTGCTCCCCGCCCGCACGGGGACAACTGAGTACAGAGCACAGAGCAGAAATGAGTATCCCACTTCCGATCCACAAAAGAACACGTTGTGCAAAAACTCAGCAATCTGAACATTTCTAGCCTCAAAATCTCCTTCCGAGGCAATTCATTCCCTTTCCTCACAGCTCCTCTGGGTGGAGCATTCTACTTGACAGTTCGTTTCTTTCCCCGCTGGTTACTGCCGGAATGGCCTTGAGGCTGGGAACTATGTTTCTGGTAAGATGGTGGGGTGGGAAGGAAGGAAACTAAACTAGTTCTCTTTCCTTGTTTAATCTAGTAGTCTGAACTAGGGAATTATTGGTGGGCAACGAACAGATGATATTGGATTTGTAGTCCAATATCTTTTTTTGTGTGTGCGTGAAACTGGGGACTGCACCCAGGGAGTTCTACTTCCGAGCTATATTCCCGGCACTATTTTGTTTTTATTGAAACAGGGTCTCACTGAGTTGTTGAAGGACTCACCAAGTTGCTGAGGCTTCCCTCAAACCTGCTATCCTCTTGTCTCAGCTTTCCGAGAACGGGGATTATAGGTGTGCACCACCATTCTTGGCGGAGCCCAACATCAAAGAGATGACAATAGGCCTTTTTAAGGGTTAAAACTCAAATCAGAAAATAATGAGAAAGCCAGGCGTGGTAGAGACAGGAGGAAGAGACAGGTTCGAAGCCAGCCGTGTGCGCTGGCTTAGGAGGCCCTGTTTCCAAATACAAATGTAAAAATAGGTCTGGGAGTATAGCCTGGAGATAGAAGGGCTTCCAGGAACCCCAGTACCACAAAAAAAAAAAAAAAAAAAAAAAAAAAAAAGAAAGAAGAAGAAGAAGAAAGAAAGAAAGAAAATAATGAGAAAATATTTTATAACCCACAAAGTACCATGTCATTATTTTCACCACCAGACTAGTGGATTTGGCCTCTGTATAATGTATGGCAACGTCAAGGAGGAAAACAGCTGAATATGAGGTACAGAAACCGGGAAGAAAGGTTGAAGTGATCGTTGAATAGCCCCAGCTCCCCAGCAGCGAATCCTGACGAACCCAGGCTGCCGCCAGCTTTGAAGATGTGGGTGAGACAAAGCTCTAGAAAGGAGTGCAGATGCGGAAGAATTTCGAGGAAGAGTGGAGCCAATGCAGACAAAGGTGTCTGATAAAGTGACGAGATGTAATTTAATAGTGATCATTGTAAGTCTGTGTTCCACTGAGAGTTCAAGGTGTGGGGATGCCTGGCTTGACAGCTGTTTGCACATATGGAGCCTGGGGCTTGCAGACGTGTATAGCCTCAGTTGTGTCAACCAGTTATTACTGCATTGTATAATACTGTGGAGCAAATCTAGCCCACAGACAGGTTTTGTTGGGTTTCCCAGTACTGACTTGCAAAATGTTTATATTAAAAAAAAAATCATTTGGCCGGGCGTGGTGGCGCAGTCTTGTAATCCCAGTACTTGGGAGAATGTGACAGGAAGATCGCAGGTTTGAAGTCAGTCTCAGCAGCTTAGCGAGGCTTTCAGTAATTTAGTGAGACCTTATTCCCAAATAAAATATAAAATAGTTCTAGAGGTAGCATGGCGGTAAAAGGCTCCTGGGTTCCATCCCCAGTACCACAACAAACGAACAAACAGACAAACAAACTCAATAGAAGCTGGGTGTGGTGGCACATGCCTATAATCTCAGTACCTGGGAGGCTGAGACAGAAGGTATCACAGGTTTGAGGACAGTCTTACCAAGTAGTGAGACTCTCATCAACCTAGCGAGACCCTGTTTCCAAATAAAAATGAAATAGTGCTGGATGTGTAGCTTGGAAGTAGAATTCCCCTGGATTCAATCCCCAGTGTCACATAAATAAATAAATAAATAAATAAATAAATAAATAAATAAATAATTTGGGAGGCTGAGACAGGAGGATCATGGTTTGTGGACAGCCTTAGCTACTTAGTGAGGCCCTTTGCAACTCAGTGAGAACCGGTTTCAAAATAAAGAATAAAAAATAGGGGTGGGGGTGCAGCTAGGAGTTAGAATGCCCCTGGGTTCTATCCCCAGTACCACAAAAAAAGTAAAATAAAATAAAAGAAATAAAACAAAAGCCCAATTTTCTTAAGGAAAATTTCAAACATATACAAAAGTAGAGAAAGAGCATTGTTAACCTCCAGCGATGGATGTCACTATGTAGAGAACTGTTTCATCTCTCTCCTTACAACATTTGCCCCCACTCCTGGGTTGTTTTCAAGGAAATTCCAGAAAAGGTTTGATGTATCTTGAAATTCTGCAGTAGGTAAACCCAACAGATAATAATAATTAATAATAATAATAATTATTATTATTAATTTTTTTGGTTATTGTCATTTTTGTTGCATTAGAGATTGAATCTGGGGGCATTCTATCTCCCATCTATGCCCCAAACCCTGTTTATATTTTGTTTTGAAGTAAGGTTTGCTAGATTGCTGACAGTCTCACTATGCTGCTGAACCTCCTGTCTCAGCCTCCCACGTACTGGGATTACAGGTGTGTGCTACCACATCCAGTTCCAACCGGTAATCACTTTTTATTTATTTATTTTTGTGGTCCTAGGGATTGAACCTGGGGCATTCTATCTTTGAGCTACGCCCCCAAGCCTATTTTATTTTTATTTATTCTTATTTATTTAGTTTTTGTGGCACTGAGGATTGAACCCAGAGGGATTTTACCTCAGAGATGTCAGACCCCTAGCCTGATTTTATTTCTTATTTGGAATCAGGGTCTCACTAAATTGGGGAGGGCTTCGCTAAGTTGTCAGGCTGGCTTCGAATCTGTCATCCTCCTGTCTCAGCCTCTCAAGTACTAGGATTATAAATGTATGCTGCCACACCTAGCTAGGTAATCACTTTATTTTATAATTTTTTTTTACTTTTATTTGTGCATTTAGTCTCATACCATAGAGCAGCTCATAGTGGTACATGCACACAGCACTTGGTGAGCTTTCCCCAGCTCCTTGCCCCCTCCCCCGGCCCCCCACCCCACACAGGGTATTCTCACATAATGTCAATGAACGTGATTCCCTCATGGATTCTTCCTCTCTGCCCCTTTCCCCTGGACCACCTCCCTGGCTCCACTGGACTTTTAGAGTTTCTCCTTCATTATCTGAAGTCCATCTGGTAGCCCGATTACCCCCTAGCTTCCACATATGAGCAAAAAACATAGGATCCTTCACTTTCTTTGACTGGCTAATCTTACTTAACATAATGTTTTCCAGGACCATCCATTTTCCTGCAAATGACATTCTTTTGTACTTCTTGGTTGCTGAGTAGAAGTCCACTGTGTATATATTCCATAATTTTGTAATCCATGCATCTGTTGGTGGACACCTAAGTTGGCTCCACAGTTTGGCTATTGTGAATTGTGCTTCTATAAACATGGATAGCACAAATTACTATAATTTTCTGATTTCATTCCCTTTGGAAAGATAGCCAGAAGTGGTATAGCTGGAAGGTAATCACTTTTTTAAAAAGCCTACCCATGGATGCCAGGCGTGGTGACGCACGCTTGTAATCCCCGTGCTTGGGAGGCAGAGACAGGAGGATCGCACAGGTTTGAAGCCGGCCGCGCGTGCTGGTTTAGGAGACCCTGTTTCCAAATAAAAATGTAAAAATAGGTCTGGGAGTGTAGCCCAGAGGTAGAAGGACTTCCAGGAACCCCAGTACCATCAAAATAAATAAATAAATAAATAAATAAATAAATAAATAAATAGCCTACCCATGGAATTATTACTGCACCCAACAAGAGCAACAGTAATTCCTTAGCCTTATCTCATAGCTAATCTGCTTTCAAATTTCCACACTTGTCTCTGAAAGATATGTTTAAATCAAGATCCAAATAAGGTTCACACTACCACTGAGCTACACCCCAACTCTATTTTTTATTCTTTATTTTGAAACAGGGTCTCACTGAGTTGCAAAGGGCCTCACTAAGTAGCCAAGGCTGTTGGAGAACCGCCATCCTCCTATCTCAGCCTCCCAAGTACTGGATTACAAGCATGCGTCACCACACCTGGCTCACCCTTTTTATTTTGAGACAAGGTCTTGATAGTTTGCCATTGCTAGGCCGGAATTTGTGATCCTCCTGCCTTAGCCTCCAAGTCACTGGGATTATAGGCATGTACTACCACGCCCAGCACCTGGCACCTTTTTGGGGAACTGTTATTTAGAGACTGTAGTCTGTGTGCTAAAGTTTCTGATGGTTGCCATACTATCTAGGTCTTTTCAATGGGTAGAACTAAGAAACCCATATTGGGGGAAGTCAAGCATGCCTGCGTTTATAGTATATTTCCAATTCAAATGTAAGGTTACAAAACTTATACTCTCTAGTTTTATTTTTATTTTTTATTTTTTTTGCAGGTTTGGGGATGGAACCCATGGGCATTCGACCTCTGAGCTACACCCCCTGCCCTACTTTTTATTCTTTATTTTGAAACCGGGTCTCACTGAATTGCAGAGGGCCTCACTACGTAGCTGAGGCTGTCCGCGAACCACGATCCTCCAGGTCTCAGCCTCCCGAATGCTGGGATTACAAGCGTGTGCCACCACACCCGGCTTCTAGTTTTATTTTTAAATCTCCTTTTCCTTTCCCCAAATATTAATTCTTTACAACTTTTGCATAATCAATTATTTATTTGCTTCATCCTAATAATCACATCTATGTCATAGTTTTAACAATACCTATATTATTTCTAAAAGTAAGATAATTGAATGTAGTTTAAGATTCCTTTGTGGCAATTTTTGTTCTTAGTTTATATTCAACGTATAGTATGCAAAATACTGTTTTGAAGTTAAAGTAATTTTCTACACATGGCTCTGTTACCAACTTGATAGTGAATGTCATTTAATTCACTTTGTTTTAGATTTTTAGGGATTACTCGTTTATTTATTTTTAAGTTAAATTTGGCACGGGGCGTGGCGGCACACACTTGTAATTCCTGAGCTTGGGAGGCTGAGACAGGAGGATCGCACAGGTTTGAAGTCAGCCTCAGCTACTTAGTGAGGCTCTCAGCAAGTTAGCGAGACCCTGTTTCAAAATAAAATATAAAATAGGTCTGGAAGTATAGCCCGGTGGTAGAAAAGCCCTTGGGTTCTACCCCCAGCACCACAAAAAATATTAAATTTGTCTTGTTTTTCCTAAACAGTTACATAGTTCTAAAATAAAAACTATGAAGCAAGGTTAATTGAGAGGAGTCCAGTTATATCCTTGCCCTCAATCATGTCTCCTCCTCCTTTCTTTTGGTAATCAGTGAAGGTGACTTTTTGACTTATTCTGTTGTTTGTTTTTAAGGTGGCTCGGGTGGTGGTGCATGCCTGTAACCCCAGTTCTTGGGAGGATGAGACAGGAGGACTGCAGGGAAGGCGAGGGGAGGCTGAGACATCCCACCCCATCCGACCCTGAAGACTAGTGCCCCGGCTGCTTTCTGGGGTTTGAGCGTGGGAGCCCTTCGGTATTAGCCAGTTACAAGTGTCTGTCACTTGCAGCTAAAAGGAATCTTAAGTAATATAGCTGTTGTGCAATATAGCATTTTACTTTGAAGATCAATTTGTCCAGTTTCTTAATGAGAATTCCTTTCAGAAGGAAAAAGGCAGTATTCTTACAGGCTAAACTATAACCTTCTTTCCAATCTGTTAAAGTGGCTGGGGGATAAGCCACGTGTCCTTCCCTGTCCCCGTGTACAAGGCCAGCCCCTCCTGGGGTACACTTGCCCTCTTTACCAGGAGGATTCAGACGCAACCAGAACTCCACCCATTTGAACCCCGCTCTCCCTTTGCCCTTCTCCACGCCTGCCCAGTCCTTCCCAGCACACAAGACTAGCCTTTCCCCGGTGCCCTGGGTTCTAACTGAAGAGCTGGGGAGGCGCCTGCCTCGCGGACTCGCTCAGCAAGCCCGCGCCTCCAGTGTGCCTGCCTGTTCTCTCCAGCTGCAGTCTCTGTCAACTCTGTTTGGATGCTGTAGGATGTGACAGGACTTTTTATTTCTTTTGTGGTACTGGGGATTGAAGCCAGGGGTATTCTCCCTCTGAGCTACACCTCCAGCCCTTTTTATTTTTATATTAAGTTGCTGAGTCTCGCTGAGTTGCTGAGCCTGGTCTCGAACCTGCAATCCTCCTGTCTCAGCCTTCCGAGTACTGATTACAGGTGCACGTCCCTAAACCTGGCT
This sequence comes from Muscardinus avellanarius, assembly GCF_963383645.1. Lineage (NCBI taxonomy): Eukaryota > Metazoa > Chordata > Mammalia > Rodentia > Gliridae > Muscardinus > Muscardinus avellanarius. Next base: position 36,561,638 of record NC_137801.1, read on the forward strand.
TGCAGGAGGTAACTCTAGCTGGCTCCTTCCACTTCCAGCCCCTCTCCAATTCCTTCTCCAAATTGAAGCAGAAATGAGCCTTTAATTGAAGCAGAAATGAGCCATTTAAAGGCACAGATGAGCTCGTCATATCATGGCTTTCGCTTGCGTGCAGACTAAGATGCCAAGGTCTGTGTGGTCCTTAGGCCCCGGTGTCTGAGCGGGCCCTGCCCACTCCTCCAGCCTCGGCTCCTGTTATGCCGCCCCACTAGGCCCCCACCACTCTTGACCTTCTGTTCCTTGTTTCTGCCCTGGGGCCTTTGCATGGCCATTCTTTCCCTTGGACACCCTTCCCCAAATCTTAGGATGGCAAGCTATGCACCCTTCAGGGCCCAGTCAGTATCACCTCCTCAGAGATGCCGCCGAGCACGCTCCCTCCCCATCATGTTGCCCTGCCAGGTTCTTGCTTATGATACTACAACTATCTAAAATGATCATGTTTTAGGCCGGGCGTGGTGGCGCAGGCTTGTAATCCCCGCGCTTGGGAGGCGGAGACAGGAGGATCACAATGGTTCAAAGCCAGCCTTGCTGGCTTAAGAGACCCTGTTTCCAAATACATATAAAATAGGTCTGGGAGTGTAATCCGGAGATAGAAGGGTTTCCAGGAACCCCAGTACCACCAAAAAATAAATCAATAAAATAAAATGATCATGTTTTATAGGTGATTACGTTTTATCTCCTATCACTGAGTAGAAAGCCCCTGCTGTGCTAAGCAGTAGGCACGTATTTAATGAACACATGGAAGGATGGTACAGAAGCTCCCACCACAAACCCCCGGCGGAGTGCAGAACAGGTGCGCAGGCGCTGCTGGCCCGCTGTGCAGACGGTCTGGAGGGCGTTTAGGCAGCTCTTTGGAGACTTCCCGGTTCTGTCGCTGCCACTGAGGCGCCTCACGGGCCTCGCTGTGGACGCGCGGCGCTGGCACAGAGGCTGCGGGGGAGCGCAGCGGGCGCGGGCGGTGGCTGGCCATCGCTGGTGTTCACCGGACCGCGCGGACTACCTGCACACACGAAGCCCTGGATCGCGAGGCACCTAACCAACTGCAGGGTTAGCACGAAGGTCTCACGTTCCAGGGGGTCCCCCAGTCCCTGGCAAAGCAGCTCGGCTTGTCCAGAGCTGACGGTTCCGAGAGGCGAGTGGTGGCTGATGAGGTGGCAGCAGCTGAGAGAGAGGAACTTCTCATCCTAGGCTTTGGGTTATGGTGCCTTTGGACAGCAAGGGGCTTCCCAGGCACCCGGACCAGATGGAAGGGAGCAGAGACCATTGTTTCTTGCACATATGCAATGAGCCAGCTCTATATCCTGTATTTCCTCAACTCGTGTTTGTGCGTGTGTGTGTGTGTGCGCGCACGCGTGTGTGTGTGTTGGGGTACTAGGGATTGAACCCAAGGGCGTTCTACCTCTGAGCTACACCTTCACCCCTATTTTACTTTTTATTTTGAAACAGGGTCTCACCGAGTTGCTGAGGGCCTTGTTGCCGAAGCTGGCCTTGAACCACCCCCCTCCAGTCTCAGTTCTGCCAAGTACTGGGATTGCAGGTGCTACCGTGTTCCACTCTCCTCAAGCCTTTCTACTGCTCCCACTTTTTAGTCTCCTGTGTGTGTGGTACTGGGGATTGAACCCAGGGGAACTCCAAGCTACACCCTCACACTATTTTTAAATTTTTATTTTGAAACAGGGTCTCACCAGGTTGATGAGAGTCTCACTACTTGCTGAGGCTGTGCTTGAACCTGTGATCCTCCTGTCACGACCTCTCAAGTACTTCATTACAAATGTGTGCCATCATGCCTGGCTGTCCCCAGGTTTTAGACAGCTCACTGAATCCCAGGAAGATTTTGTAATTACCCAAGCTCAGATATTTGCAAAACAGAGGTGATGGGAGTGACACCCTTTGCCTGCCACAGGAGCGCTCCTGGGTGGAGGGAGAACCCAGCCAGGACCTTTGAACTAGTTCTTTGGACCAGCATTGCGGCTGAGCCTGGCTGCGCAGACAGCCTTCTACCTCACGGTGGCGCTGTGGCAGTCCCAGAAGGCTTCTCTTCGCTCAGCTGGGGGCTCTCTGGCGCTAAAAGCCTGGAGAAAGGGAGAGGGCTGCTCCTTGCAGGTTGGTGTAGGTGGTAGGGGCTGGGAAGAGAAGAGGCACCCTTCTGCCTGCAGACTGTCTTGGCCAAGCGAAGGCCTGGTTTGCAAAAATTAGGAGGCAGAGGAGAGTGTGGAGTCCTGGGTGCTCCAGCAGGAGACAAGATGGCCCCACCTGCCTGCTGACCACAGGACATCTTCTCGGGGGCCCACAGAAACGGTCCCCAGGTGTACTGGGCTGTCCTCACAGTTTGGGAAAATGGCTCCTTTGGGAGCTGGCTCTTTTGCCACCTGTTTTGGATGTAACCCATGGGCCCTCGGCCAGGACTCAGCCCTTCTAGAGTCTCATCAAATAGCAACATCGACACCCACAAACCTCTAAGTCCTCTTCATAGCCCACAGCAGCACCGTGCCGGTCCTGATACACGACTTGCTGTGTGTCAGCTGCTTACAGCTGGGCTGGCCTGCAGTGTTAATGACTGTAAAGCAGCATCTGAACTCAAAGCCCACAGGTCCGTTCCAGCTCTTTAATGTTTCCAGCATGGCAGCTCCTCGAGGCATCCACCACCCTCAGCATGGGGAGCTCATCACAGCCCCTCAGAGAGCAGGTGGTGATGGGCAAGAGGGGGTGAAGGGGAGAGAATGCAGGGGGCGAGGGATGGGACCCCAGGGATGCTCAGTCAACTTTAAAGTCCTGCCTTTCGCCTGTCTGTGCTCAGGGCTGTGGCAGAAATTTTTTTCTAGCAACAAATTTTCATTTATTAACTGTTCACAAAGCATCAATTAAAATATTTGATTTATATTTAAAATGTCACTTTTATTTTTTTAATTCAATAGACAATACATTGACAGTCTCAAATTCAAAGGGTTCAAAATAGCCCTTCTCTGTTTAATATATAAATAGACTAAGAATCTAACACTCCTAACAGAAAAGCAGCAAGGATATCAAAAGACAATTCATGGGGAAAATGTGGTAAGGGCATCACTGTTGGTGTTGCAAGACTTCCCTTGAGTCCTGCTTGCTTTTTTTTTTTTTTTTTTTTGTGGTACTGGGGATGGAACCCAGGGGCATTCTACCTCCGAGCTACACCCCCAGCCCCTATGTTTTATTCTTTTTTCCCCCAAGATTTATTTATTATTTATTTATTTAGTGGTACTGAGAGTGGAACCCAGAGGCTTTCTATCTCTGGGCTATACTCCCAGACCTATTTTATACTTTATTTGGAAACAGGTTCTCACTAAGTTTCTGAGAGCCTCACTAAGTAGCTGAGGCTGGCTTCCAACCTGTGCGATCCTCCTGTCTCAGCCTCCCAAGCACTGAGATTACAAGTGTGCACCACCACGCCTGGTTTATTCTTTATTTTTTGAAACAGGGTTTCACTGAGTTGCAAAGGGCTTTACTAAGTAGGAGCTGAGACTGTCTTCGAACCGCGATCTTCCTGTCTCAGCCTCCCAAATGCTGGGATTAAAAGCATATACCACCATGCCTGACTATCCTGCTTGCTTTTATTTTATTTTATTTAATTAATTAATTTATTTATTTTTTGCGGGTCTGGGGATGGAACCCAGGGGCATTTGACTTCCAAGCTACACCCCCTGCCCTATTTTTATTCTTTATTTTGAAATAGGGTCTCACTGAGTTGCGGAGGGCCTCACTACATAGCTTAGGCTGTCCACGAACTGCGATCCTCTGGTCTCAGCCTCCCGAATGCTGGGATTGCAAGTGTGCGCCACCACGCCCGGCTCTCCTGCTTGCTTTTAATGTTGGAACTTTTTTTTTTTTTTATTTGTACTGGGGATGGAACCCAGGGACATTCTACCTCTGAGCCACACCCCTTAGCCCTATTTTTTTTTCTTTATTTTGAAACAGGGTCTCACTGAGTTGTAAAGGGCCTAAGTAGCTGAGGCTGTCTGCAAAGAGCGATCCTCCTGTCTCAGCTTCCCAAATCCAGAGATTACAAGCGTGCACCACCATGCCCAGCCTGTTGGGACATTTTTAATGTGCGGAGATTTCAACTTTATATTAAGCCATGCGTTTCTCAGTGTGATCTTATTTTAGTCTGGGGAGTCTTGTTCATCTGAGATCAGTTAAATAGTCTTTCTGTTCAATTGGTTTTTCATGCTTTGTGGTTGGCCCCTCATCCACGTCAGCTGTTCTCACTAGTGGTGTGACTGGGAGGAGAACGAGAGTGGTGTGGCTACTGAGGCTGATGCCTAGGAGGGCAGCCATCCTCAGACCCAGCCCTGGCCCCGCCAGTCTGCAGTTACCCTGGGAGGGACAAGCAGCTGAGAGGGCCAGCCTCTGCAAGTGGACTCTCCTTGCTTGGAAAGGGTCTGGGGAGCTGACTTGTTTGCAGGGACCCAGGACACGGCTGGGCGGACTCTGCCTACAGTCTGGCTGCCCGTGTTAGCTGGGGCGCAGGCCCCAGGGCAGGAGGTGAGCGTGGAGAACCTGAGTGATGCAGGAGTCCTGGCCACCAGGTGACAAGAGTCCAGAACCTGGAGGCTGGGAAGCTAGGGATGCCATGGGACTGAGAGCTCTCAACAGAGACCAAGATGGGCCTAGTGGGTTATCAGGAGAGGTGCTGCTCAAGGTATCCCTGGCAGACAACTCATCCTTGTTGAATTTCATAAAATGGCACCAAAGCCCCTGAAATGTCCAGTTTGTATCAGGTGTGAGTCATTAGAGGGGTCACGGTATATGTGTCAGGCCCGGAGGCAACCCCAGGGGCATTACTGTTGCGTGGAGCCTTGGCCCCAGCAGGAGGAGGTCCGTGCCTGTTGTCCCCTGGGTGGTGGGAATGGCCCTGTGAACGTGTCCATGGCGAGTGCCTGTTCTGAGCACATCCTGAGGAGCAGGGGCCTGGGGTGCAGCTCTTGACCAGGAGGAAGGAGCTGAAGCATTGTCCTCAAGCCATCCCTGGTCCTGTGACTTCAGGCTGAATGCTGTTCTTTCTTGGGCATCAGTGTCCTCGTCCTTAAAACGGTTGCTGTCTTTCCAACCTGGGCTCACAGAATGGCTCCCACAAAGAAGGATGATGAGAAGACACAGGGCCATTCTGCCTTGAACCAGGTAGTGACCCGAGAACACACCATCTGCATTCACAAGTGCATCCACGGAGTGGGCTTTAAGAAGCGTGTCCCTCAGCTGGGCGTGTTGGCGCACTGGGTCCCAGCACTTGGGAGGCTGAGACAGGAGGATCGCAGGTTTGAGTGCAGCCTCCACAATATAGCAAGACTCTCAGCAACCTAGCAAGACCCAGCTTCAAAAACAAAAAAAATAAAAGGGGACTCCATATGTGTGCATTGATACCAGGCTTCACAGAGGTGCCTGGGCCAAAGGAATACGGGATGTCCCATAGTGTATCCCTGTGTGGTTGTCAAGGAAACGCAGCGAGGCTGAAGATTCACCAAACCAGCTCTATGCTTTGGTAACTTGTGTCTTTCTTACCACTTTCAAAACTCTAGAGTCCGTGCGAATGAGTACTACTGATGGTCAAATACAGTTATAAAACCACTCCAAAACGTGGGGTGATGGGTTTGTTCCAGTCTTCATGCCAGATGACCAAATGTGGAGATAATCCAGAAGACCCCGTGGAGAAGGGAAAATGAATCCTTCAGGGGCAAGAAGCTCGGTGTGGTTCCTCCAGAGGAGAGTGGAAGCCGATTGCCGCCCCAGGCTGTTTCTCCTGGTGGCGCCAGCAGGTGGCAGCATCCTCATCTGTTAGTGATCTCCACCTGGGCCCTGCTCCTTACTTCACACCCCACATTCCCACCTTCCTGGGCAAGGAGGGGTCGGAAGGAGGGATCCAAGTGCCAGGAATAGACGGTCTTGGAAAGAGAAAAAACTTTGTTTCTCAGCACAGATCAGCTAGAGGGGGCAGACCGGTTGATGTGAATACTTTGGATGGAAGGGTCATCATGTCTTTTCCTGAAACCACGGGCTCCTGCCTCTCCTGGGGGAGGCAGTGGATCCAGGAGGCGAGGACTCGCCCTCTGTTGGGTCCTTGTCGCCAGTTGAAGTGGCCAGCTGGTGTTTCGGCGGGGCAGTGGTGTGCACTGTACAACAGAGTTGAAGAGTCAATGAACATTTCAGTTCATTTGTGCTGAAAAAATAGAGGCATTTCCCTATTTCTTAATTAGTCTATTACGAATCTGGCCTTTCTCTCAACTCCCCACATGATGATAAGTGACAAAAACAATGAAACGTTCAACTTGACTTCAGTGTCGTGGGACCAGACGCCTTGTTGAGCAATCCTGACTCCTGTTGCATAAAAGTGCTCCCATCTCAGATTACTTCCCCAGCGTCTCCCACTGGAATGGTGTTGGGTATGTGGACAGACAAGGGCAGCTGTGTGACATCTGGCACGAGGAAGAAGCTGGGGTCCCGGGCTGTGGCCTCTGCTAATTTCCCAGCACAGGCTGTTGTGCCCCCCACCCCTGCCTCCATTCATGGCCCTTGAAGCTGAGTTTATGTAACTCAGGTCTCGTCCCTCCTGGACTGGACGGAGCCTCACTGACCCTAGACCCCTCCTGTACTGTGGAGTGGCCTTGCGGTGTCCCACCAGGCCCACTAGCTCACAGCTCAGCAGCCAGGTCCTGTGGGATCTCAGGCTTGTGAAAGCTGGACATCTTTTTTATATTTTAGTACTGGGTGTTGAACACAGAGGCTGTGTTCAATCTGAGCTATACCCCAAGCAATCTTTTTTTTTTTTTTTTTTTTCCTGGTACTAGGAATGGAACCCAGGGGCATTCTACCTCTGAGCTACACTCCCAGCCCAAGTTTTTATTCTTTATTTTAAATCAGGGTCTCACTGAATTGCAAAGAGCCCCATTAAGTAGCTGAGGCTGTCCTCGAACTGCGATTTTCCTGCCTCAGCCTCCTGAATCCTGTGATTACAAGTGTGTAGCACCACACCTGGCTCTTTTTTTTTTTTTTTTTTGAAACGGTCGTTAGGCTTTTTTTTTTTTTTTTGTAGTAGCACTGGGGATTGAACCCAGAGGCATTCTACCTCTGAGGTACACTCCCAGCCCTATTTTATTTTTATTTGGAAACAGAGTCTTGCTAGGTTAAGAGTCTCACTATTTGCTGAGGCGGTCCTTGAACCTTTGATCCTCCTGTCTCAGCCTCCCAAATACTGGGATTAAAAACATTTCCTACCATGCCCAGATCGCTAGGCATTTTTATTTTTTATTTTGAAACAAGCTTTCACTGATTTGCTGAGGCTAGGTTCAAGCCTTCCATCTTCCTGTCTCAGCCTCCCTAGTGCTGGTATCACAGCAGCAGGTGGCTTGAAGTCGGGCTTTCTGCAGCTCCTCTGTTTGCTCTGGAGACCTGTCATCGCGGGTAGAGTCTGAGTAGGTCCGGAGCAGCCTGAGATGAGCTTCTTCCCAGAACCCCAAGGCTTGTCAGGGATGAGGGCCCCTTTCCTGGGAGAGGCACCCAGCCCAATGCGACTGCCTACCCCACCCCTCCCTGCCTTGTTCGTTTTCTCCTAGACCCCTTTTCATCAACCCTGTCAGGAAGAAGAGGGTTGAAACTCTTTCTCTTCTGGCCTGGGTATCCATTACATAAAACTTCACAGACACACCCAAGGAGAGAGATGCAGGAGAAAAAAAAAAAAAGCTCTCCAGAGAACATCTCAGTTTAGCAGACTTTGACTTGCAGCATAATCTTATTTTGCAAGTCTGATGCCAAACATTACAGCATTTTTTGGTCTGTATCAAATTCTAGTCTTTCATTAGGCAGAGATGGATGTTTCAGGCCAATGAAAGATGAAGGTCATGGGGTACCATCAAGGCAAAAGAGAAAAACATATTTATCACTTTTCATATATTATCCTTCTATGCTTGAAATGTTATCAACACTGGATAATGGAATCAAAGGAAGCGTAGCAGGTACACTGTGGAGGCTTGTCCACAGCGGAAATCACTCTCTTGCTGGTTTAAGCTCTGTTCTTTCCAGGAGGGGATGCCAGGCGAGTCACCTGCCACTCAACAGAAGAAAAAAAGTGCATTCTGTGAAAAGATGGGCCCGCCCAATAGGGAGCCATCCGGAGCTCTAAGGCTCTGCAGTAGAGGTACTCAGCGCAGGGCCAGAGCAAGACCAAACCTTTCAAGGGATGAAAGGAAGGCTGTGATTGGCTGGTTCTGGTCCAGGCTTCTCATGTGTCCTTTCTATTGGAGGAAAGATGATGCAGACAATTCAGGTTGGCCAGGGACCTGGGAGAGGGCTGGGTGATGGGATGGTCGTTGCCTTCCCTCAGTGTGGTGGGGCCAGCAGCAATCAGTTCACTCAGGCAGGGTCACCCTGGGTGCAGTCGAGGTGTGTATGTGTGTGTCCATGCGAATACTCGTAGAACCCCAGAGTTCTTCCTGATGTATTAAGAACACAATCCGTGCCAGCGGTTCTTATTATCACCAGATACCTGGAGACATATTCACAGAGCAGACACCCAGTGTGTTCACCCTCACTGCTATCAGAGACATGAAGATGCCCATATATCTGTATGTCGATGTGCTGGAATCCACACATCGCCTGGGACTGCGGCTCTACACAATCATGCATACTAATTTTAATGAGGGCTTATTGGAAATTTACTACAATGCGGGCTTTGGGTAATGATAAAAAGGATCAAATCATTTAATCTTACAGCAACCTCCTGAGGTGGGTATTATTATTTATCCCTCTTAACGGACAGGCAAATGGAGTCACATAGAGGTTAGCTCAAAACCACACCCACTGCCTTGTGCACAGGCTCAGTCACAGGCCTTTACACAGGTGTCTATGTTTTGGGGGACCTGGGGAGGAGGTCAGGTCGGAGTTCAGGTAGCTAAATTATGGTTTCCTTGACTGAGGACCGCAAGACACCTGGCCTCTGACCCACCCCTTTGGCTAACCCTGCCTGGGCATGATTATTCTAATTTCTTTGTGATGGTGTGTGTGTGTGTGTGTGTGTGTGTGTGTTACTGGGATGGAACCCAGGGGAATTCTAACTTTGAGTTACACCCTTGGCCCTTTCATTTTTGAAACAGGGTCTCTTTAAGTTGCTGAGAGTCTTGTGAAATTGCTGAGGCTGGTCTCAAACCAGAGATCCTCCAGTCTCAGCCTCCTAAGGACCTAGATTACAAGACAGGTCACCATGCCCAGCTGTGCCTTCCTGATTCTTATCCCAGGACTGAGTGTCCTCAGCTGGAGGCTTGAGATGGCCCCAAATGGGAAGTGCCCTGGGCTTCCTGGGGTTCAGGGGTGAGGTCTCTGCACAAAGGGGGGGGGGCTTGACATCTTACTGTGGCCAGTAACTGAGAGGGGTGGGTGAAGGAGGGAGATGGCCTCGTCCAGCCTCCTGAGTCTCTGCAATGGGAAGGCATGTGCCCCGTCACGCCACAGACTTCAGTCTGAGCCCAGGCTGCAGTGTGCCATAAGGGTTTGGGGAGACAAAGGGTTCCTAAGAAACCCAGGACAAACCAGAGACAGAAGCATTGAAAGTCACAGTCGCTTCCTCTGTGCGGCTGATGAACATTAACCCAGAGCCGAAGCCTTCTTGACAGAGCCGTGCCTGTAGCGTTGAGGGTGAGCGGGCGCCTTTGCTCCTGGCTGAGAAGAGTGGCATACTCCCCAGCACCCTTGCATCAGTAGCAACCGGCCCCTGCGCCCCGCATCTGAGCCCGCTTGCCTACTGCCGTTCTCTCTGCTCAGGAACATCAGCCTCAGCCTTTCCCACCGGCCGGCCTCTGTCCTCGGCTCCTCGCCTGGTATGTTGCTAAATTGCCCCGGCTGGCCTCAAATTTATAATCCTCCTGCCTCAGCTTCTGGAGTAGCTGGGATTATAGGTGTGCACTCCCATTCCCAATAAGATGAGGGTGTTTCAGAAGTAGTTCTTAGAAGGAGGGTATGGGGAAAAGGAAACAAATTCCAGACCATGGGAAACAGATGGAGTCGGGGAGCATAGGTCTCAGCTGTTTATCAACTGCAAGTCTCTGGGCTGGACTGTGCATGGCTCCCAGTCAAGCACTGGACCCTGGCTTTAGACCTGGGCCCGGATGGATCTGGCTTTTGGATGGTTCTGGGGTGGGCCTCGCTCCGTCCCTTCACCTGGTCTGCGGCCAGCCCTGGCCACTTGGAGTTGGCCAGTGGAGCAGTTGGAAAGTGGGCTGCCCAGCATCCTGCCTGTCTCACAGCCCGCTCTGGTCTTTTCTGTGGCCCAGGGCTCCTTCTGGGAAAACGAGTGCCCAACTTCTCTTCTGGCTGCTGGAGGCCTTTGAGTTCCTGTTGGATTCCTTCTAGGGATGTCCATCCCTGAGGAAGGGTGTAAAGGGGGGCCCCAGACCATGTGTCTCAAGATGTGAAAGTTATACATAGGGCTAATAAACTTGCATAGCTCTATTCTTGCATGCTCTAGCCTCAATCAGTGACATTGTTAACTTCAACATGAAAAACTGAACATATATACAAAACTGTGGGGTTTAAGTGAATAAAAGTATGCTAAATATTGAAGACAACTGAATTTGATTATTATTAAGCATAACAGGGGTTCTATTGATTTTAGGATTTCTGTGTGCAAGTTTCTCCTTCTTTTAAAATGAGAGTACCAACCGGGCGTGGTGGCGCACGCTTGTAATCCCCACGCTTGGGAGGCGGAGACAGGAGGATGGCACAGGTTCAAAGCCAGGCGCTCTGGCTTAAGAGACCTTGTTTCCAAAAATAAAAAAAAGTGAAACATAGGTCTGGGAGAGTAGCCCGGAGGTAGAAGGGTTTCCAGGAACCCAAGTACCACCGAAAATAATAAATAAATAAATAAATAAATAAATAATAAAAAAACGAGAGTACCCATTGAAGGTGACTAATTTCATCATTATTAAGCACTGAGGGGCTAGCGATGCTTAGACAAGTAGCAAAGACATTTATAATTCGTAAGTTAGTATCTATTTATCTCTAAAAGTAGTCTTCTGGCCTTAATTTCTGCAAAATTGACAATTATGTTTTTATAACGGAGAACTCGGAATTTGTGTTCTAGTGATGGCCATGCCCTAGAGGCTTAAAGATAAAGTAGAGCTGGGTTCAGGGTCCTTTCCGTTTTCTGCTGCTGCCTAGCAAACTGCCCCCAAGTTGGGAGCTTAGAACAACTGCCGTTTTATTACCTCTCGTGGGCCTGTGGGTTCCCTGGGCTTGGCTGGCACCTCTTCTGCTGCTCCTGCCTGGGAATTCTCAGGCCGGTATGGCTCGGTGGCTTATGGAGCTGGAGTCATCGGGAGGTTTGACGGGAATATGGGAGTGCTGGTCCTTTCCTTCTCCTCATGCTATCTCTGGCTTCTCTCTTCACTGGGGGGCTGGACCCCTCGCAAGGTGTTCACGAGCACTTCACAAGGGAGGGAGAGGAAGCTGCCAGTTGTCTCGTAGGGCATGCCCACACTTATGCAGCATGCTTCCACCCCACTCCATTGTTAGCATGAGTCACAAGCCAGCCCAGTCCCTGTGGAAGGACCACACAGGCTTAAATACCAGGTCTTGTTCATCAGGGCATCTTTGGAAGGCCAGCACCACTGTGCTGATGCGGTGTGCTCTTGCTAGAAAGAGCTCAAACCTGCAGCATGCACTTTGGGGCACTGGTGGGCAGGGCTGAGGAACTCTGAGGAGAACGCTATGCACATCCTGGAAGACAGTGAAGAAGCATAGTGAATTCTGGACAAAAGGAGACCTGAGATATTCACTGGCAAAAGAATAAGTGAGATGGTCACTTGTAATGACGTGGGCACGAGTGAACCTGTGGATTTCTAGGCAGAACAGTGAGAGCGCCCACTAGCTTTTTCCAGCCAGCTCTTATATGATAGGAAAATATAGAGGTGAACTAAAGCAGGTTTTTGAGTAGAGTTTAGGAAATAGTACTAAACTATTTCCAGTACTGTTGTTCCAGAAACAAAACCAGAAACAAACCCTCAGTGTAAGAAACAGCCTCAGGGTAAAGGTAAAATCCAGGATGTTTCCAGTAAATTATGGTCTCAGGTAAAGATGCAGCCAAGGGTGTGGCTGTAAAGCAGTTTGTTGATACCTCGGGAGAATTGGACGTCACATCTTGTCAATCCTTTGGGTAAACAGTAGGCCTTTTGAGAATCTTAGCAGTGTGATTTGAGAATCATATCCTCTCTGGTAGATGACAGGAATGGCTTAGAGATAGGCCTCATTGAAAATAAAGTTTGACCTTTGTCTGATGGAGTAACGTATATATGTTATATATGTTTTATAACATATATAAAAGATATATGCATATATGTATATATATATATTTTGTGTGTGTGTGTGTGTGTGTGTGTGTGTGTGTGTGACTCAGATAGGTCTCACTACGTTGTTAACGGCTTTGCTAAGTTGCTGAGCCTGACCTTGAACCTTCAATTCTTCTGTCTCAGCCTCATAAGTATTGGGGTCCCCGGAGTGGAATACCATGCCCAGCTGTAAATTACAATTTGATATATAAAAATTCACAACGATTGGACTGGGCGTGGTGTTGCACCCTTATAATCCTAGCATTCAGGAGGCAAAGACCGGAGGGTCGTGGTTCACAGATAGCCTCAGCTACTTAGTGAGGCCCTTCGCAACTCAGTGAGACCCTGTTTCAAAAATAAAAAAGACTAAAAAATAGGGCTGGGGGTGTAGCTCGGAGGTAGAATGCCACTGGGTTCCATCCTCAGTACCATAAAAACAAAATAAAAAACAAAACTATTTACTTGTATTAAGTTGGACTGAGAGAGACTAGACAATTTGAAATGAAGAGACCTCTTCTATGAGCAGAAAGCAATTGAGAGCAGGTAGAGAACTGGCTGCAAAACTGGTCATTTTTTTTTTTATGAAAAGGAAAGATAATTAAGAGTGTATAGCCTGGAACAACACCTTTCAGAAGGCAGGACCAGATCTCAAAGAAGAAGCTGGTGACACATTCTTGGCTTGATTTCAGAATCTGTCTGTCTACCTTTCTCCTTTTAGAACGGGAGCACCTATTGCAGTTATCTGTGTCTGTCTCATTGTTGTTGAGTGTGAGGAAGATAACTTGTCTCGGGTCACCGATCTTCATGGAGGTCAGGGAACCAACGTCGAGGAGCTGTGCCTCAGGAGCCTTGTCTGCATCTGGACTGTATTTAGATGCACAGGTCCTGGGTTTGAAGCCTGAGCCTGGTGACATAATGGCTAAAACTGCGGTGGTCTGGGAAGGCGGTCATATATTGCATGTTGGGATGTATTTGATTCACTGGGAAATACTGTGGCAACTAGTCTTCAAAGATATTACATGTTCTGGCATTCGCCACCTTATGGATCCCCACCCTAAATCTGGGCTGTTTCTGTGACTGTGTGTGTGTGTGTGTTACTAGAGATTGAACTCAAGGACATTTTACCTCTAAGCTACACCCTCAGCCCTTTTTATTTTTATTTTGAAACAGGGCCTCACCAAGTTGCTGCAGGCTTCCTTGAACGTGTTATCTTCCTATTTCAGCCTCCTAAGTACTGGGGTTACAGGCATGTGCCACCATAGCTAGCGTGTGACTTGCTTTTGACCCATAGGAGCCGTAACAGCGATGCTTCATGACTTCTGAGGATAGGCGATAGGGAGACTTTTGCTTCCACCTGGATCTCTTAGAAAGCTCTGTCTGGGGTAAGCCAGCTGTCATGTTAGAAGTTTACTTTCTCTGTCATACTGTGAGGAAACCTAGCTAGATATAAGAAAGGCCACAGGAAGAAAACAATGTATTCATCCAGATGCCGTTTATCCCAGCCATCTGAGCCGAGGCACCAGGCGTGTGAGTGAAGATGCCATCATTTTGGATGAACAGAGAATGTATTTGGCTCTAGACCCTGCTGCCATCTGCCTGCAACCATGAAAAATCTACACGCCCACCAAGTAAACCCAGTTAACCCACACAATTGTGAGAGATAAAAATAATTTATTTTAAGCCACTAAGTCTTGAGGTTTGTTATACGGCAACAGATAACCAAACAGTTCCCAGCTCGCACCCATTTTAATAAAAAAGCAAATTAAAGTAAACTGTAAAAGATCAAATCTTCAAACCTCATGTAAGTTTTGAAAAAGTTGTTTTTCAGGCCAGGTGTGGTGGCTGAGACAGGAGGGTCACAGGTTTGAAGCCAGCCTCAGCTACTTAGGCCCTTTGAAACTTAGTGAGACACTGTTTCAAAATAAAGAATAAGAAATAGGGCTGGGGTGTAGCTCGGAGGTAGAATGCCCTGGGTTCAATCTCCAGTACCACAAAAAAAGTTGTTTTTCAGCCGGGGGCGGTGGCACATGTTTGTAATCTAAGTACTTGGGAGGCTGATACAGGAGGATCCTGCAGGTTTGAAGGCAGCCTCAGCAGCTTATTGAGGCTCTCAGCAACTTAGGCCCTGCTTCAAAAAAATAAAGAATAAAATAGGTCTGAGGGTGAATCCTGGAGGTAGAAGGCCCCTGGGTTCCATCCCCAGTACCACACACACACACACACACACACACACACAAAATTGTCTTTTTAAAAAAATCTTTGGAATTAGTGATTAAAGTTAAAAGGCAAGTGATAATAGTAATACAACTATAAAATATCTAATACATATAAAATTTCAAGAAAAATATTTAAGTAAAGCTGAGTTTTAGTTTGAAACTTGGAAATTTAATGAAATCTGAGGTAACATTTTTAATTTTTAGTAAACATTTTATAAAAGTAAAATCACGCTGGGCGTGGTGGCGCATGCCTGTAATCCCCAAGCTTAGGAGGTGGAGACAGGAGGATTACGCTGGTTCAAACCCAGACTCGCTGGCTTAAGAGACCCTATTTCCAATTAAAAATATAAAATAGGTCTGGGAGTGTAGCCTGGATGTAGAAGGGTTTCCAGGAACCCCAGTACCACCACCAAAAAAAAAAAAAAAAAAAAAAAAGAAAAAGAAAAAAGAAATGAGAATTTTAAGCTGGGCGTGGTGGCACATGCTTGTAATCCCAGCATTTGGGAGGCTGAGACAGGAGGATCGCACAGGTTCGAAGCCAGCCTCAGCTACTTAGTGAGGCCCTCTGCAACTCAGTGAGACCTGGTTTCAAAATAAAGAAAAAAATAGGGCAGGAGATGTGGCTTGGAGGTCCATCCCCAGACCTGCAAAAAAAAAAAAAAAAGTAAAATCACAGTTGTGGTGTTTTTCCATTTCTATTTAGTTGCCAGTGAAAGAATCAGTATGGTGCGTCATGCATGTTACATCTTGACATACATATGCACAAATTATGAATTATTTATGTCAGAAAATGCTCCTCAGTCGCCATGTGCAACTTAAGCAAATCTTGTGCTAACTTGTGAGCACCTCTGGAAGTACAAAGAGAAGCAGGAAAATGCATGCTTGCCGTCACCAATGCTACTTCTATTGCATTCTTGCCTTTTCTCTTACCTAGAACTTTCACCATTCACTCCTCCCCATAGTCCAGAGCAGTCTCCATCTCTGCCGTGAGTAGCTGCATAACTCACAAGTTGGCCTAGCATGTAGACGGCTTGCCTAGGACTTAGGACATGACATGGAAATTGTGAGGCGTTTCCGCGGGACCTCAGTGATGCCGTTCACGAAAGAGGATGCTTAGGGCTATCGGTTGTGCTATGCTAGTGCTGAGTGCTGAATATCAAAGGAGAGAGACATCTATGTGTTTTTTTGAATTGTTCCTGTGTACACATTGCATATGTGTATGCCTGGGTATGTGCGCATGTATGCATGTGTGCATATGCGTGTGCAATTTGGGCAGAGTGGGGCCCCTCCTGCCTACATGGAAGGGCAATACTGCTTCCAGCCATCCTGTACAGGGCTCTTTACTTCTCTCCTGGAGGTCTATGGACCTCGGATCCTTGAAGACTCATTCTTACTCTTGGTCCTTTGGTTTAAAGCATGTTTCTAAGTTATTGGCCTGGTGTACTACTTGAAACATTTTCAGCTGCAAGTGACAGAAGACCAATTCAAATAGGCTTGAGAAAAAAAGGGAATGTATTGGCTTCTACAACCGGAATGTCCAAGGGCTGAGATCCAGGGCTCAAAGTGGTTTTCAGAGGTGGGTGTTGGGGTGTTGGGATGTGTTTGCCTCAAAGAAGAGGCAGTCAGACAACAACAGGTCCTCCACACCTGCTTAGACCTTTCCTGAAATGGAGCTCCTTAGCCTACTGGGCTGTACCTGGGCCCTATTTCTCAAGCAGATCAGGTGGTGGACACTATCTTGAAGCAGATTCTTCTCTGACTCCTACTTAAAATCTTTCGGTCCTTCTGAGCTCCAGCAGGGGTGTGACAGCAGCTCCCCAGCAGAGCAGAAATGCTTGGCATCCCTGAGGCCAGCGAGAATAGAAGGCTCGCTGGGCACAGGTCGCCCTTCCCCTGTGTCTATCAGAATACTCGAGGATGGGGCCAGGTGTGGTGGCGCACGCTTGTAATCTTAGTACTTGGGAGGCTGAGACAGGAGGATTGTGCAGGTTCAAAGTCAGCCTCAGCTACTTAGTGAGGCTCTCAGCAACTTAGTGAGACTCTGTTTCCAAATAGATCCGAGAGTATAGCCCAGAGGTAGAAAGCCTCTGCGTTCCATCCCCAGTACCACAAAAAACAAAAACAAAAGCAAAAACAAAACTCAAGGACGTCCTTACAATAAAACCAAGGAAATCACTCTGCCAGGCAACCAGAAGGGTGATTCCTCCCCCTTCACAGAGGTCTGCTGACAGGCCCTGGTGAACGGAGACCCCTCTGGATGACCTGGCTTAGACAGTTCACTTCACATAGTGAAGCGGCTCCTCCGCTCAGTGCCCCTGGAGGGGGGGCCTCCTCCCCAGGCCTCCCTTGCCTCCCTTCGCCCGCCCCTTCCAGCTGAGCGGAGCTGCCGTTCCTTCCTCCCCTCGCCTCATAAGCCCAAAGCCCCCAGTGTTTCTGGACACACTTCCAAGGCTGCCTTGAGTCTGCTGAACACTACTGAGAGCTGGTCCTGTCCGCACTGGGCTGGCTCCGCCCTGCGCCCTCGGTTGCTGCGCAGGGGCCAAGACACCTCTGATGGCTGGCTGGGGCCTCTCCCACAGGGCACCACCCCAGCTCTGCTCTGCGTGGTGCTTCTCCCACCCTTTCCTGTCCCTCCCTTCCCCTCCTTCCCCCCGTTCATCCATCCATATCTCTTTTCCCTTCTCTCCTCTCTGGAGCCCTCTTTCTCTTTGGCTTACATGAGGTTGGTTAAACAAAGCTTGGTACGCTAGACTCAACATCATAGGTGCAACCACGCTGTGTGTGTGTGTGTGTGTGTGTGTGTGTGTGTGTGTGTGTGTGACTGGGGATTGAATTCGGGGACATTCTACCTCTGAGCTACATCCCCAGCCCTATTTTATTTTATTTTGTTTTGAAACAGGGTGTCACTAGGTTGTTGACAGTCTTGCTAAATTGCTAACCATGCTTTCAAAGGCTGTTTGTTGATGCTGCGTGGTGGTGCATGCCTGTAATCCCAACACTTGGGGTTCCGGGGCAGGAGGATTGCAGGTTTGAGGCCAGTTTCAGCAAATATTTTGAAACCCTGTTTCAAAATAAAAATGAAAAAGGCCAAGGGTGTAGCTTAGAGTAGAATGCCCCTGGGCTCAACCCCCAGCACAAAACAAAAAATAAAACCCCCAAAACCCCAAACAAAGAAAAAGAGAGACTATCTCCACATGAAGCGGTGTGATGGGGAGAGAGCCGTTCTGGAGACATCAGAGGCAGCAACAGCTCAGCTTGCTTTTCTTCCTTTCCCTTTCTCTCTCTCTTTCTTTTTTGGGATACTGGAGACTGAGCCCAGGGGCCTTCTACCTCCAAGCTACACCTGCAGCCTTATTTTTTATTCTTTATTTTGAAACAGGTTCTCATTAAGTTGTGAAGGACCTCACTAAGTAGCTGAGGCTGACTTCCAGCGTGCTATCCTCCTGTCTCAGCCTCCCAAGTGCCGGGATTTTAAGTGTGCGCTACCAACGCCTGGCTTAAGAGAGATCTCAGTTTTCTAACTACTCCAGCCCCCGTGCCCCCAAAAGGCAATGCAAGTCACACAACGCAGAATCATAGAGCTAACAACATAATGTCCTCTTCCTTTCAACTCTGCCCTTTGGGGTCTAGGCCCAAGTCCCTGGATCAAGGCCCTTTGAAGACCTAAAGAATGACAGATCCAGATAGAGCCAGGAATGCATTTCAAAGACTGGCCTGTCCCTCCTTCCCCTGGCCCACTGCCGTGTTTGTCACTTTTACCCCTGGGAGTATCCGGAGGGCCTGGCCAGGGCATAGATGAAGGCAGAATTGTTGGATCAAAGTCCACACACGTAATAAAGGCATCTCCTAGCCCCACCTCGAGAGTGGTAAAGTGCGTCTACTCACAGGCCCTGAGCATTGGGGGGGGGGCACCATAAACCACCTCTTGTTACAAAGCCAGAATCTTTTCCATCTGTGTTTAAGCTGCAGCCTATGTAACAATGACTATAAAAATAAGACCCAAAGTGAAAATATCGAATGCGACCAGTTATGGCTTCCTCGTGGGCTCTCCTAGGGATGCCCCGCCAGAGCCCTCAATAGCCCCATCTAGGACTGCGCTTTGTATTTCCCGGTAAGCATTCTGTTTGTTAATGGGAAGAAAGTGCCTAGACAGCGGAGGGTCACTCAATAGAGCTGGGGTGCTGGGCTGTTTGAACCTGCCTGGCATCTTAATTTCTCTTCCAAAGTAGAATTGTTCGTTGTGCGAAATGAAAGCCAAAGGGAGGTGGCCCAGGGGAAGATCCGTTGGCCAGTTTCCCTCACTACCATCATCTCCCTCCCCTCATCCCTGCACCGCCTCCCACCATCGCCACCGTGGGGCCAGACGCCATCACCATCTCTCTTCAAGATACCATATGCCAACCACTTCCCAGGCATTGCAGAAGCGCTGGGGAGAAGGGGATCTCTGAGAGGAGTAGGACACAGATCTGAGCGTTCCAACTCTCCAGGCGGTGCCGGCGCATGTACAAATAACTGAGAACAAGAGGGGGCTCCTCAGCAAGGCGCCGAGGGGCTCCCCCAGAGCTCAGAGGGGAGATGAGGCTCCAGCGGGAAGTGGCTCTGGGGTGGCGCGCCTGGGGGGCGGGGTTAGACCTGGATCTGAGGAAGGAAAAGGCCTCTGCAGGAGAGGGATGGGTAAAGAAGCTAAAAATCCTAAATGCAGTTTGGTTGGACCCCAGGGTGCATGGGGCCCTTGGGTCATAAAGAGGCCCTCAAATGAAGGATTTTGTTCTTTCATGAAGTAGAAAGTAGAGAATTAATGAATGGCAAGCTATTGAGCTGTGGGAAGGTGAGCTGGTCTCAGAGCCAATTGTTACAGTGCCTGGGCCGTGAACATTCTTCTTCCTCTCCACGCTCTCTTCCATAAAAAGATCCCAAGACAATCCCAACCCTTCTGTCAAAAAATTCAACAAGGTGCATGCCTACAATTTCAGAGGCTGAGACAGGAGGATCACAGGTTTGAGGCCAGCCTCAGCAACTTAAAATACAATGAATAAAACTCAAAATAAAATAAAAATGGCTAGGGGTGCAGCTCATGGTAGCGTGTCCCTAGTACTGAAAAATAAACCCACGAAATTTGAGTGCTAGCTACTGGCCTCAAGTCTCCCCACTTCGTATTTTGTACCTTTGCCTTAAGCATTTTTTAGGGAGGAAAGAGAGGATCAAATGGAATCCGTGCAGCTGCCACTTAAATTTACTAAGCTCACATAAAGGCTTCCAACACGTGGAGGGTGAGCTCTGCTTGGGAAGGGGGATGGGAGGCCAGGTCCTTGTTGACTTTGGGCGCCACTGGAGCACAGGCAGGGAGGACGGTGAGTCGTCAGCTTGCAGGACCGACCCTGCCCTTCTTCGTGGGATCTGCCACATGTGGTTGACAGTGTTGGACTCAGAGGAGAGAAGCTCAGGGCCAAACCATCCTCAAAAGCTGACGGGAGGAAGCGCGGCTGGGACCAAGCTGGAGCCACCTTCTGAGGCCTTTGCCCTTGGTGCCGAGGGGGACACTGGCCTTACCCCACTGCCCCGTGATTCCGGTGGGAACCACTGGCCTTGCATTGAGGAGGCCTTTCCCAGCTCTTTTCAAATCCCGCATTTGGCTTCTGTTAGCGGGCCAGCCCCCAGGGCCTATTCTCTCCTTTCTGGGCCAGTGAATGTGAGCTCTCTGTCGAGGGAGAAAATGGACCAGTTGTCCCACTGGGGCTGGGCATTGACCCTCTTTCTCTGGCAGACGTTTAGGATTTAGAACTTGGATCTCTCCCTCCACCCTGCAGAGTCCAAAGTGCGAGTCCAAGGAGCTGGGAACCACGGGAGAGAAGGGGCTCATGACCCTTCCCCGCCTGCTCATTATTCTCGGAGGACAGGCGGAAAGGGCTCTTCCAAGGCCTGCTGGCAGCCGGGTGCATTGTGGTGGGCGGTGTTTATGTGAACGCACAAATGTTTATGTGAGATTGCCAACCGGTTATTTATGAGTCTCTCAGCCCTCCCCCCAATAAAAGCTGTTCCCTCGATGTTCTGACAGGCCCTGCATCTGTAACCGGTGTGTCACTCGCTTGGCTAATGCGGTCCACTTGTGTTTATTTTTGCACAAAAGCAATTTATCCAGCCGCTCTTGAGAGAAAAAAAGGCAAGGGGCCTGTCAGGAGCCTTCTTGGGAGAGAGTGTTTTTCCTCAAAAGAAGCTCCAAATGGCTGGCAGGGCAGGGCAAGCTGTGTCCTGAGTGAGTCCCACTGAGGCAGTGTGCCTGCAGTTTGGGCCGTCTGGGTCTGGGGAATGTGTCTTTGTGCCTCTGTCGGTCTGTCTGTCTTTGAGGGTTTGCCTCTGAATCGGACAGTTCTGGTAGGTGTGCGATACAATTTTTTAAAAGGTGTTGGGGGCAGGGCTGGCTCCAACTTTGCATTCCCTCTGGACTCGATAAATCAAAGTTGGGAAAGTGAGTTGTTGGCAGTTAAAGGGCCTGGAAGGAGGGAACCCGCGGGAGGAGGAGGGCAAGGGTGAAGGCTGGAGGAGGATGCTTGGCTTCAGGGCAGGCGGAGCATTAGCCTGGCCGGCCAAGGGCCTTCGCTATAAAACCTTGGGGCAGATCGCCCACATGCCGCTCCCTTCCTCTCTGCTAGATTCCACCATCCTTGCTGTTTTCCTTGCTGTATTGGCAGTCAACCTGTGTAGGGAAAAGCACACTCTGTGGTCTTGATGGAGACAGTAAGAAATGAGAACCATCTCCTGCTGCAGGACCAGCTTTCAGAGTAGTGGGAGGTGTGGCTGAGTGCTCGGGGTCAACCCAAGGGGAGAGAGGCACCACTTGGGCTGGGAAGGGACCTGGTGGCCTCATGGTCCTTACTCCATCTCATCGACTGTCCTTCTGACTGTGGCCAGTCAGTGCACCAACCTGGTCTGGCCAGGAGAGGCAGCAGGCTCCAAGCAGAGTCCTTGACTCCTGGAAAAGCTCCCTGGAGCCAGAGGCCAGCCAGCAGGGAGGGGCTGGTCCTAGTGGCATGTTCTTTCTGGTTCCACCTGTAAGGCCTCACAGTAGTCATGGTCTATTAGGACAGTGGCTCCTAAGCCATGTGCCTGAGGGAATGTGACGTGTACCTACTGAAACAAGATGTCTTTTCACAACTCAGATCAAATCATGGCTGCCTTGTCTCAGTTTACAGGAAAATATCATGTACGTAGTTTGAACTTTCTGTTTTGAGTTTATCTTCAGTGAGATTTCATTAAGATTTTAGTGGCTGCCAAGTGATAAGTCAATCGATGTTTGTACAAACACAGAGGGGTGGACAGCCGAGCTCTGCCCTAGGGGCCTGCAGTGGGCAGCCGCCTCTTACCACTACTGTCTAGGAAGTCTTCCGGGCAGACCCAGACCCTGGCCAGGGTCCAGAGGACAGCCACTCCTTCCTACTTGAGTGACCACTGTTATGGGGAGAAGGAGGACCTTTAAATTCAGGGTAGATAAAGGACTGAGGGGTGATCCTGTACTCTAGGAAATAGCCTACTTTAGAATTAAACAGATTAAACCTTACACATTAGGAATAAAACTCCAGCCCATAGCCCACACCAGGCTGGACTCTTCCCTCCTCTACGGGAGCCTCATGGCCTCCAGCTAGCACAGCCCTCCTTCCAGCTGAGCCATAAGTTACAGTACAAAGCGCTCCTCTCGCACCAAGCTCCCTTTCTTGGCACCTAGGCTCTCAGTGCTGCAGGCTGGGGAAAGGCTGGTCTCTTTGTATGGAACGCACGTAGCCTGGAGCCACATTTTGCACTAGCAAGATCCTTCTCCAGTGCTAAAACGAGGACCCATCAGTTCCCAGACCCACAGGGGATAATGCACTGAGAGGACAGGCAAAACTGAGGACACTTCTGGGCTGGGGAGCAGTAGGAAGTGGTGGAAACTGTGGCCCAGGGAAGCCAGTTTTTCTATTTTCAAATATGGATTTTTTTCTTCTGGAACTGGGGATTGAACCCAGGGCCTCACCCATGCTAGGCAAATGCTCTACTACTGAGCCATATACTCAGCCCCCACTTATTTTTGGTACTGAGGATTGAACCTAGGGGCATTCTACCTTGGAGCTACATCATCTGCAGTCCTTTTTATTATTTTTTTAAAAATTTGAAACAGAGCCGGGCATGGTGATGCACGCTTGGAATCCCCGCGCTTGGGAGGCTGAGACAGGAGGATTGCACAGGTTCGAACCCAGCCTCAGCTACTTAGTGAGGCTCTCAGCAACTTAGTGAGACCCTGTTTCCAAATAAAATATAAAAAAGGTCTGGGAGTATAGCCTGGAGGTAGAAAGCCTCTGGGTTCCACCCCCAGTACCAACAAAAAAAAAGAAAAAGAAAAAAAAATTGAAACAGGGTTTTGCTAAGCTCTTGAGGTACCTTGAACCTGTGATCCTCCCGCTTCCCAGCTGAATCCCCGGTACCTAGCAAGTACTTACTGTTTGTTGAATGGATGAACAAGACCAGATCCTGGCACCAGGGAGCTAACCACATGTGCAGAGAAGAGGTGAGTAGGACCTGGGCAGGCCCCGGGACCAGGCAGCCCTCTTGCTGTGCCTCTGTGCCCATCCTGGAAGCAGGTGGAATGAGGGCTAGTCTGGCTTTTGGCTGTAGTGCATTTCCCAGATCAGATTTTCCTATAGCCCAGTGTGAGGGCTGGCAGTCTGGGAGTCGGTCTGCAGGGAGACCGTGGAGCCCTGGCCCTTCAGGTGGGAGCTCCAGAATCTGCTTCCTTGCCCAGCCTGGAGTACAGAGAGGGCTTCCTAGTCGCTTGCTCACATCCCACTGAGTGGGACCCTCAGGGTGGCCAGAGGTGTCCCCTGAGTGCCCACCCGCCCCTCCGCTCTCATCCCTTCACACAATAGGAGCAGAGGGGGCTTCCTCGCCCCATGAGCACTGCTCCTGGAGTCACTGAGCCACCTGGGTCTGGGGGATACAGGATGTGGAGCTGGAATAAGGTTTTCATCCTCCACCCCCTTCTGGTCTTGTTCTCCTAGTGATACTGTAAGTCAGATATACCACGCCAAGACAATGTTAAGGACGACAAAGACAAATTTTTTAAAAATATAGACAAGTGAAAAAAGGAAAGAAACCTAAATCAAATAGTAATGTAATGGAGATCCAGGGGGCCGCAAAGCAGCTTCAGAGACGAAATCACGAATCTGGCTGGAGGCCTCGATGTGCACCCCAGAGACACCTCCCTTTCACCGCACCCCTCGTCCCAAGGAAATAGCCCCCATCCTAGATTTGGGGTTTTCATTCTCCTTGGTTTCTTGATTCTCTTTTCCTTTTTCTTTTTCTCTTTCTTTACATTAAAAATAGATATATGCAAGCTTTCTTAAAATACCTGTAGGGGTATATTCATTCGAGTCACCCCTCCATGCCAGTCTGGTATGGAGCTGTACCTATCCTCTGTGTTTCTATCTTTTAATAAACTTCTTTAAATCTTCAAAAAAAATATCTGTAGGATCCTTTGGCCTGCTTTGAAGTTCTGTATAAATCACGTCATTCTAGTACGTCTTCTCCTGCAATTAGCTTTTTCCCTCTCAACATGCGGTTGAGATTCATGCTGTTGAAATGTGTAACTCGGGCTCATTTGCTTTCAATGCTGCAGAGAATGTCATTGCATGAATATGTCATTTCTCTGGGGAATGGTCCTTGTGGCCCCCCAGGAAGTGGTCAGGGGAGTGGCCCACTAGAGAGAGGCTCTGGCCACCGGGGATGTTCCCCACTGTGGGGCCAGCGGCAGGTGAGCAGATGCTGCCACTGAGACGGACCACAAGGATGAAGGGCGAAGGCTCTGCTGGGCTTTGGCTTCGGGCCTGACCACAGAGCCCAGGAGGCTGGGAGTGTGCCACTCTCCACCAGCATCAGCTTTGCACGACTGAAGTCAGGGCCCCCGAGTGTGTCCTCTTCAACAGCTGCACTAACTTATCTTTGGCACAGGGCACAGTTAACATTCCCAACCTGCAGGTACCAATAAAACGAGCCCTCTGCCGGCATCTGGGAGCCGGCCCGATGTGCTCTTGTGCGAGCTGCGTCTCCTTTCCTAGGCGGAAGCTCCGGCTGTATGTTTGTTCCCCGACTCCATTTCACTTCCCTCATGGGTCAAAAGGTCGCACTGTCCAGCATTGCCATCCTCAACTCCCCCTCCCTTTGGGTTGCTGGGGCCTCTCTCCCTCCTAGAATCATTGCTTCACTGAGGAGGAATTCGAGTGGATTTCAGGCAACCTTGTGTTTCCCATAAATCAACATTGAAAGTGAAACCCTAGCACGAGGAGCTGCAATTGCAAACAGCTGAGTGTAGACAGGCAGGCTAATTTGAACCTGCTCCGCGTGGCGGGCTGGCACGCCCCGGAGGAACATGGTTTCCGCAGAGGAGGTGCTGCCATGCCCTCCTCCGGCACAAAGGGGAGACCCCAGCGCCACGCTGCCCGCTGGCCCAGCCATGGCGGACCCACCCTCCTCTCTGCTCTGAGCCCCTTGCTTTGCCCAGCGGCTTCTGAGTTTTGCAACATGGATGTAAGGTGGTGTTATACCAGCCTTAGGGGGCCTGCTGGGGGCAGCCTTGCTGATGGATTACATCTCAGCCTCCCTGTGCTTCCTGGCCCCGGCACTCAGAGCTCCCGGGGCTGCACTATGGCTCCTGGATCTGCTCACTGCTGCCTGCATGGAACCGTCTCCATAAAAAATATGAACAGGTAACATTTGAGATCTGGGTGCAGGGATGCAGTCCTGTAATCCCAAAGTTTAGGAGGCTGAGACAAAGGATTGTAGGTTTAAAGTCAGTCCCAGCAGCCGGGCGTGGTGGCGCACGCTTGTAATCCCCGCGCTTGGGAGGCTGAGACAGGAGGATCGCACAGGTTCGAACCCAGCCTCAGCTACTTAGTGAGGCTCTCAGCAACTTAGTGAGACCCTGTTTCCAAATAAAATATAAAAAAGGTCTGGGAGTATAGCCCGGAGGTGGAAAGCCTCTGGGTTCCACCCCCAGTACCACCAAAAAAAAAAAAAAAAAAGGGCAGAGGCGGTGGGGGTGTAGCTTAAAGGTAGAATGCCCCTTCTGGATTCAATCCCCAGTACCAAATCAAACAAAACAAAACAATAAAAACAATTATACTTGAGGACTGTGTTGGTATAGTGGTGAATGTAATACAGGCTAGATTCACTAGTATAATATTTGTTTTTAGTTTCATTTTGAAAGAAGTTAGAACATTTTCATGAGCACCGAAAAGAATCATAAGCCCTGGCTGCTGCACTTGCTGGGGCTAGTGAAGAAATAGACCTTACGGTTCAAATGTCCCACCCCTGCCCCCTTTTTGTGGTACTCTACACTCCAGCCCATTTATTTATTTTTTTTGAGTTTGAGTTTGGTTTTGCTTCTCTCTCTCTCTCTCTCTCTTTCTCTCTCTCTCTCTCTCTCTCTCTCTCTCTCTCTCTCTCTCGTGGTATTGGGGATAGGACCCAGGGGTTTTCTACTTCCAAGCTACACTCCCAGACCTATTTTCTATTTTATTTGGAAACAGGGTCTCACTAAGTTGCTGAGAGCCTCACTAAGTAGCTGAGGCTGGCTTCCAACCTGTGCGATCCTCCTGTCTCAGCCTCCCAAGCGATCCTCCTGTCTCAGCCTCCCAAGCGATCCTCCTGTCTCAGCCTCCCAAATGCTGGGATTACAAGCGTGTGCCACCACGCCCGGCTGCTTTTCTCTTTTTTAATAAAACATTTTTTATTGATGCATTGTAATTATACATCACAATGAGCTTCAAAGTGATACATGAATAAATGTGCACACTTGGTGCAATTCCATTTGTATCCCACTCCTTTTTATTTTGAGACAGGATCTTGCCTAGTTGCCAAAGCTGGCCTTGAACTTGCAATTTGCCTGCCATAGCCTCTCGAGTAGCTGGGACTCCAGGCACGTGCCACCTGCCCAGCTCAAAACTTTGAGCTGGAAACTTCAAGCCCTCTCTACTCCCTTTACGGAAACTTCAAGCCCTCTCTACTCTCAGCTATCTTTCCAGCTGGAACAGACAAGAGGGAGATATGATTTCCCTCAGCCCAGGTGTCTCCTGTTGTCTGGGGGGCTGGGATGCCACAGGAACAGAGGGCTGTGTATGTTGGGTGGTGGGGAAATTGTCCCCAGGAGGGACTTGTGTTGGGGTTAGGGGTCTGGAGCCTGCAGGGGGTGAGCTCTGAATGACTGTTTTTCCCAGTTAAAGATATGCTACTTCTGTGCACAGGGCAAGAGTCTGTTAGTGTGAATTTGCAGGGCCATCTGATGGTTCCCCATCCCCAGGAGTTTTACTTTGAGGGAGGCCTTAGGTCTGAGTTGGGATGGGGAGAACGGGCTCGGTAGGGTAAAGAGGGAAGGGTTGATATCAGTCAGCTTGGGCACCTTCACTAATTCCAAGACTGAGTGGCTTAAACTACAGACATGCGCTTTCTCACAGTCGTGGAGACTGAAGTCCGAGATGAAGGGCTGGGGCTGGGCCCCGACCTCTCCCTGGGCTTGCAGGTGGCCATCCTGCTGCTGTTCACGCCTTGGCTCTCTCTGCAAACATGCCCTGGTCCCTCTGCCCCCTGATCTTTCTGCTTTGTCAGGACACTGGTCAGACTGGATTGGGCCCACCCTAACAACTCAGTTTCGTCTACTTTCCTCTTTCATGGCCCAGTCGCCAATGTTCACATGCGGAAGTGCTTCAAGACAGGGGTCGGGGAGGCCACCCTGGGATGGCTGTGGGACTGCAAAGGGCATCATAGCTAAGGGGGCTCTGTTCATGTCACAGAAACTAATCTTCTGGAATTCTTCATATTTTTATGTAATTTAACAACTCCAAAGGTGGGCAATTTGTTAACTTCTTATGGCAGACTTCCTGAAGATGGCAGTAAAGCACTTATTCTAACACTATCAGAATATTATGGTAATTTCCTGGTCAATAGAAATAAAATATTCAGAAAAGCAATGCCTTTTCCTATGTAGGCACCATGTTTTGGGACTGGCAGCAGATGGGCCCTGTGGCTATCCAGGGCCCCTTGCTGGCTTGGAGTAGGCTATGTGACTGATTAGTACTGATTGCGTATGAGCTGGAGCTTGGGAATGATAGTTTCAGGGACTAATTAAAGGAAGGGAGTCACGTGACTCCAATGGCCCAATACACTAGGCTGGTCCTGGAACTGTGGCTTCCCTGGTCTCTGTAATGAGCACGCTCCTTCAACCACTGATAGCCGGCCCAGTCTATGGAGGAAATATGAGGGGGGTTTTGAAGCATCCCCCTCATTCCAGCCATTCAGGAACGGTCTGGAAGCCCATGGCCGAAGCTGGCATGATCACGTGAGCCTCTCCACTGTCCTGCAAACTCCTGGGACCCATCTACTGCTGCCGGCTCTATCACTCAGTTTATGCCCTGTGGACAGGATCATCTGCGCCCCTGGTAACCCCAAATTCAGGCTCCAGATAGTACAAAGGAGGTTGGCAGAAGAGGAGGGAAGGAGTCTGCAAAGCAAGGAGAGCTGGGACGTGCCATTAGGAGCTACGTATTGGGCACATTTTTAGGGGCACCCTGTGATGCCCCCCATGTTGTGGTCCATGGGCAGCTGTGGCCTGTTCCAGAAGCCCAGGGGTGTGCAGTGGCCCAGCCCTCCCCCTTCTCCGCTTCTTCCCACAATGCTCAGGTGTTTCTTTCACTGTGCATGGTTCCCTGGTTGGGGACAGCGCAATCAGAACTGCTTTGTTTTGTCTTTGCTGAAAAGTATTATGTCTCTTGGGCTGAGGTTGTTTAAAGTAAACTGGGAATGAGGAGCTTGCCTTACATCTGATCAGTTTTGTCCCCTTCCTGACACTGTTCTGGGGAGAGGAGGGATGGACCTTGGGCCAGAGACTCAGTTCTGTTGAGGTGGCCGGGCCACTAGCCTGGGTCTGGTCGGTCAGGGGCAGCAGCATCAGGGTGTGTGTGTGTTTGCCTGTCTGTGCATGTGTGTGTGTGTGTGTGTGTGTGTGTGTGCGCGCGTGTGTGTGCATGTGTCTGTGCAGGTCTGCATTTTCATATGTCTGCCTTTGTGTGTTTACACGTTTATCTTGTATGCACGCACACATTCTCTGTGTGGCCGTCTGTGTGGTGTGTATTTATACGTGTATCTGTGTCTGTGCTTGTGTGTGCTCACATGTGTGTGTCTGTGTGGGTGTGCGCTTGCGCCTGTTGCATGTGTGTGCGAGTAGGGCAGATGTGTGGCCAGATGAACACCAGGCGTGAGGTGGCCCGAGGGAGTCTTGGGCCTTGACTGGGTTTTCAGTGACGCAGATGTGAGCTTCCACCCTTCCCCGTGGCTGCTGAGGTCGCTGCCTCCAGAGACCAGAACTTGCCTCTGGAACCAAGTGGGCCTCGTCTGGGGAGGAGGAAAAGCTGCTTCCAACAGCAAACCCAATGGTCTTCTTCCCAGGGGTGGGAGCCAGCGGCCCTTGTTTAATTCAGAAGGAATGTGTGTGGTTCCCGCCCAGTGGAGCAGGCCCCAGCCTGACTGAGGGACTTAGAGGGATCCCCGCCAGCAGCCCTGCCTCAGAACAGGAAGTGGGGGCTTGGCTGCCGGGGACATGCCACTGCAGGGAGAGACAGTCACACAAAGTGCGGCTAGAGTGGGCCAGAGAACGATCGGCCCAGGGCCTTCCGCAGAGTGTGGACCAGTGTGCCCAGCTCTGTGCTGAGCAAGAAAGCGGGAGAAGGATGGGCCTGGTGCCGAGGCTGAGGGAACCGGAAAGCCTGTGGGAGGTGAATCCAGGGAAAAGCAGACAGCACAAGGCCAGAAGGAGAGGAGAGGAGAGGAGAGGAGAGGAGAGGAGAGGAGAGGAGAGGAGAGGAGAGGAGACGAGGGGCCTAAGGTGTGGGCAGGCTTCCTGGAGGAGGGGAGGCTTAGCCAGGCCCCACTGGGTGGGCAGGTTGGAGGGAAGATAACCTTCCAGAGGGGGAGAGGTCAGGGAAAAGAGGAGAAGAAGAGAGAGGAGACACAGAGAGAGGCCAGGGAGGGTGAGGAGTGGGAGGAGGCCCAGGAAGGCTTTGCCAGGATGCAGAGTGGGAAGGCCTTCATAGAGCAGCCCGCAGGCTGGCACAGGCAGGGGTTTGGCGAGGGAAGAGCAGCCGAGGCAGCAAAGCTCTCCGGGCGGGCTTTGACTGCCAGCCAGATCTCATCCTTAGGTGGTGGAGAGCTACTGGAGATTTGCAAGGATAAGTGGCTGGTGAAATTGGGGGTTTTAGGAAGACCTACCAAATGGCATCCTGATCAAGCCATATGGTGGGTGAGGCAGGGGTTGTTGGGGGCAAAGAAGCTCGGGCTATGGGTATGCAGACCGCCAAGGCCTGGGCGTGAACGTGGTAGAGTTGAGCAGTCTTCAGGTCCTGTCCATGTCTGGACTTGTGAACGCTATGTCTGTCTGAGACAGCTCCTCACTGCAGGCTGGGAGACAGAGGCCAGGCCTTAGCCTCTCCAAGCCAGGCCCGAGTGGCTGGCCTCTGCAACTCATCTACTGGCACCAAAGAGCAGCGCCTGTCACCTGAGGGGGAGAGTGTCACCCAGTGGGCAGAGGCAAAAACCGAAGGGGCCCTTGGGCATGGACATAGCCAGTAGGTAGGTGTGTGAAGGCCAGTGTGGCTTAGCTGAGCGTGACCACAGTGCAAGCACCATCTAATCCTCTCCAGGGGCTGGTGTCACTGCCCAGCCTGGCTGTGTATACTGTGCAGCTTGATGTGCACATGGCCTGGGCTGGGCCTGGCACACGATGGGGGGGGGGTGTCTATGTTTGCTGAGTGAATAAATGTGAAGTAGAGACGCTCGGGTCTCTGGGGTAGACAGAACTCCTGATTGCCAGCATAGCCCAGCAGAAGAGTCCTTATCAAGAGACGTGTATCAACTGGGGTGGGGCTGTCTGGGCCTCCTCAGTGGGTAGATAGTGGCTCCACCTATCCCCAGACCTGCTCCCCACACACACGTACATGCACACGCACACACACACACACATATGCACACGCTGGCCCTGGCCAGCCACATGGGCCATGCTGGGTCCTTTGGATGGCCTGCTCAGCCTCTAGTGCCCATGGCACTGTAAAGCGGTCACCAGGTGTCCTTCCTGGGGCATCCTGGTGGCCTGGGAGGGAGTGTGGGTGGGTGTGGGTGGCACCGGCATTTGACACGGGCACTTATCAGGCCAGCCAGCCTGAGTTATGCAGAAGGCCTGCCTGAGCAGGCTTGAAGGCTGCAGGGAGGATGCCCGCCCCTCCGCCTCCTGCCTCCCACACTCCCCTAGGCCCTGGCTTTCTCTTCCCCGCCCCCTCTGCTCTTGACCCCAGGGGCCAGGAGGCTAGTGTTCAGCCCTCAAACGGCCACAGGGCTGAAGTTCTCCCTGGCCCTCTCTGCTTTCTGTGTACTGTTGGGCTGAAGAGGGACCCTGGGCTCCTTCCCTTCACAGGTGCCACCGTCAGCTCCGGCAGAAGCCATCGTCCAGTGAGGCAAGAGGCCTCCGCAGTCTACCGAGCTGTGCCATCCTGTGTCCTCTGGGACTGAGGAGGCCACCTTCCTGCTTATGATGGTTTCATCTGAGTCCAGGCAGCGCCATGCTCAGCTGAGTCAGAGCCTGAGCCAAATGGGAGAATCAGTCAGACGGATCTTATCTTTATTAAAATGTTGGTATTTTGTTTGTTGCGGCTATTTTGCATTAATTTTTTTTTTTGCGGGTTTGGGGATGGAACCCAGGGTCATTTGACCTCCAAGCTACACCCCCTGCCCTATTTTTTATTATTTATTTTGAAACCGGGTCTCACTAACTTGCAGAGGGTCTCGCTAAGTAGTTGAGGCTGTTCGCGAATCGTGATCCTCTGGTCTCAGCCTCCCAAATGCTGGGATTACAAACGTGCGCCACCATGCCCGGCTATTTTGCATTAATTTTGTTTGTTTAAGAATAGTGCTTCAAGCGGGTTGGTGGTACATGCCCGTAATCCCAATACTTGGGAAGCTGAGACAGGAAGATCACAGGTTCGCACCCAGTTTCAGCAATTTAGTGAGGCCCTCAGCAGCTCAGGGAGAACCTGTTTCAAAGTAAAAACTAAAACAGGGCTGGAGATGTAGCTCAGCGGTAGACTACCCCCGGGTTTAACTCCCAGTACCACAAAATAGAACAAAAATGCTGCTGACAACAAAAACCAGTCCCTGGGGAAAGTGGGAAGAATTAGTTTCTGCTGAGGAAGGGACAGGAAGGTGGGAACGCTGGGAGAAGCAGCGGGAACTGGGAAACCTGGTCGCTGCTGTGTGTGTGTGTGTGGTCCTGGGGATGGAACCCAGGGGCCTCTACCTCTGGGCTATGCTCCCGACCTATTTTATATTTTATTTTGAAACAGGGTCTCACTAAGTTGCTGAGAGCCTCACTAAGTAGCTGAGGCTGGCTTCAAACCCGTGCGATCCTCCTGCTCAGCCTCCCAAGCGCGGGGATTACAAGTGTGCGCCACCACGCCCGGTTCGGTTGCCCGCCTTTTTGAGGCCCGCTCAGCACCTCTGACTTATGCAAATACTGCCCCGTTATAAAACCCACTCGCGCCAGTTGTAGGAAACATACAGATGTCTGGGGAGCAGGAAGCAGCATGATAAACACTGCTGCCCAGATGGTTCCTGCAACCCCTGTGCTTAGGGTGTTCCGAGGGTACCCATGGAGACACAAGCCTCCTGCATACAGTGCCACACCGTGGCTTCCACGCCATCTCTGAAACCTGCCACTCCTCTGCTGGGAGCCCACCTCAGTTACTCTCTGCTATCTTGGCGGTCACCCTTCCTGGTCCCTGCACACCTTCCTGGTCCTGGTTGGTGTTGTGCTTCCCCACCTCCTCTGGGGCCACTGCAGCTCGGGGTGGGGTGGGTGGGCGGGGCAGGGAGAGAGCAGATTTTAACTGATGTGCCTCCTGGAAACCACATCAAATGGTGCAACTAGGAATTAATAAATAAATTTGGGAGACAAGTCAATTACCCTGTGCCTGTGCCCCGTCCCCGGGGGCAAACAGCAGCGTGAGGTTCCCAGCCTCAGCACGCCTTCCCAGGGGCAGGCGGAGTGCCGCAGCTGCTTCGGTTAGATTACCAGGCAAGATGTGACAGGCCTCCGTGCTCTGGGGAAATGGCTCCCTTCCTGAGAGGTGTGAGGCATTCCCAGGTTGCTCTGTTCTTGCCCTCTCCCTGCACCCTCTCTGCTTACTGGGTTCATGGACGTCTGACCACCACCACCACCTCCCCTGCCCACCAGCCTGGCCTTGAGCATCATCGCCGGGAGCAGAAGTTGCCGAGCCTTCTGAAAAGACCTTACCACAGACACATTAGCATGATTATTATGATTTTTAAAAACCAGACTGTTGCCTTAGAAAATACTTATTCACACAGCAAATGCTGAACAATGCCTGCTTTGTGGCAGAGGGATTGCTAGGTTGTGAATTACGGAGACAAGACACAGCCCTGCCCTTGAAGAGATTACAGTCCTGGGGGAGTCAGGCAATACAATTATCGTAGGGGGCACTTTTGGGGGAAGGAGGATGCCTAGCTCAGCCTGGAGGGCTCCCCAGGCAGCTTCCCAAGCAGGTGATGCCTGGGCTGCATTTGGAGGGCCACGTCTTCATGGGGGGCAGCAGGGAGTGCTGACCCAGACAGAGGGGCAGTTTGCAAAGTTGCACACAGGCAAGGGAGGGGACGTGGGAGGGCCGTGAGGGAGGCACTGGCTGGATTTAGGTGCGAAGGGAGCAGAGGCAGGCTGTATGGGGAGCTTCATGGTCCTGCCAACAGAGTTGTATCCAGGAGGGGTGTGCGGAATGGTGGGGGGGGGGGCGAATGCAGACTTCTGCCTTCCCTTAAGTATTTTAAAGTGATTGATTATGGATTCTTTAAAACATTTTTTTTTTTTGTATTGGGAGCAGGGTGTTGTTTTCTTATCTAGAAATGACACTATCATTCCATGGAACCCAGCAGACCAAGAGAACGGTGACCTTCCGAATGCCAAATCGGCATCAGGGAGACGTGAGTCCTCTGACATTTGCTGCCACTGAATTTTCTTTTTTTTTTTAATTGGTGCATTATAGTTAGACATAATAGTGGGACTTGCCGTTACATATTTGTACATGTATATACACAATTTGGCCGTTCCGCTCTCCGGTCCCTTCCCTCGTCTCTCCCCCGATTGCTTCTCTCTACCTGGATAGTCTCTCTTCTATTTTCACGAGATCCCTTCCCTTTATCTCCTTAACTCTCCAGCTTCCACTTATGATTCTTGACTTTCTGTATCTGGCTCATCTCACTTAACATAATGATCTCTAGTTTCATCCATTTTTCTGCAAATGACATAATTCTGTTCCCTTGTGGCTGAAGAGGTACATTTTCTGTGTATGTATACTTTTTGTCCTTTCATCTGTTGATTGACACCTTGGTTGGTCCCATAATTTGGCTATCGTGAGTTACATTACTATAAATATGGGTTACACATGTCACCTTATTTTGCTGACTAGTTCTTTTGGAAAAAATATCAAGAAGTGGTATTCATATGGTGGTTCCATTCCTAGTCTTTTAAGGAACCTACATACTGATTTATATAGAGTTTATACTAATTTACAATCTCACCAACAGCATACAGTGTTCCTTTTTCTCTACATCCTCATCAGTGGAATTTTCTATGTTTACATTATCCAGGCATGTTCGTTAGATCAACAATTCTCAGGCTTTAGTGTGCATGAGGATCACTGGGGACATTTAGTTTAAAAAGTGGTTGTTTGGGGGTCTGTCCTAAAGATTCTAATTCTGCAGGGTTCAGCAAGGTGAATTTTAATACCCACTGCCTGGATCAGAGGTGGTTAACACACACGCATTAAAAACCACTTGGAGCCTGATGATTTTCCTCTTGGGGAATTTGCTTGCAATTCAGAGATGTGCCACCAGATGGCAGTAGTGCCTTGTGATACTCATAAAAACTGGTTTCTACTGGGGATAGTTGCTCCAGAGAATATTCTGCTTAATTGCAAGAATGTGTAGAAATGACTATTTTAGATAACTTATAAAATAAGTTGGTTATAAAATCCTAAATTTCAAAGCTTAAGTCTAACTAATTTAATTTTAAAACATTAGAGCTGCACGAAAGGAAAGGAACCTTTTTCTTTTCTTTTTTTTTTTCTTTTTTTGAAGATTTAAAGGAGTTTATTAAAAAGATAGAAATACAGAAGATAGTTACAGCCCCATGCCATTCAGGAGTGGCATGGCGGGGGGGGTGTTTTCAAATGAATTCACCCTACAGCTGTGCTCTTCAATATGATGACCACTAGCCACTTCGGGCTTTTGAACGCCTAAAATATGGTTAGTCTGAATTGAGATGAAAGGCCCAGTGATTTTAGCAAGTTTCAAATCCTGCAGAGGGCATTTGCCTGACTCCAGACCAAAGGACATTTCCATCTGCTTCAGCCTTCTATGTTGCCATGGATTTAAAAGTTATCGTCAAAATTAAAAAGCTATGCAAACCTGTCTCTGGTGAGGCCTCACCTATGACTGCCTTTCTCCTGACAGTGGGTTTCAGACTGGAGGGCCTGGTTCTGCTGTTCACTTTGCCAATTTCTCTGTACCGGTTTGTTTGTTTGTTTTGTGGTACTAGGGATTGAACCCGGGGGCATTCTATCTCCAAGATACACACCCAGCCCTATTTTGTTTTTTTATTTTGAAACAGGATCTTGCTAGGTTGTTGAGATTCTCACTACTTGTGGAGGCTGTCCTCGAACCTGTCTCAGCCTCCCAAGTACTGAGATTAAAAGCCTGAGCCACTATGCCTGGCTCTCATTTATTTTTTAAATATAGTGCTGGGGATCAAACCCAGGCCCCCAAGCATGTTGGACAATGCTCTACCCCACCTCCAAAGTCTCTCATTGATTTTTTAAATCATGGAGCTGGAATGTTGCGAGGAAGTGGTAAAGCACTTGCCTAGCATGTGTGACACCCTCAGCTCAAGCCCAGCACTGGAAAAAAATTACCATGATTACATGTTAAAATTACAGTTTGAGTTAAATAAAATTATATTTTAATTCTACCTGTCTCTTTTTACTTTTTTTTTTTTTTAAGGTGGTACTGGGAATTGAACCCACAGACATTTTACCTTTGAGTTACACTCCCAGCACAATTTTTTTTTATTTCTTATTTTTATTTTTTTTTTATGATACTGGGGGTAGAACCCAGGGGCTTTTCTACCTCTGGGCTATACTTCAAGATCTATTTTATATTTTATTTGGAAACAGGATTTCACTAAGTTCCTGAGAGCCTCACTAAGTAGCTGAGGCTGGCTTCGAATCTGTTTGATCTTCCTGTTTCAGCCTCCCAAGTGCTGGGATTACAAGCGTGCGCCACCATGCCCAGCTTTATTTCTTATTTTGAAATAGAGTCTTGCTAAGCTGATGAAAGTTTTACTACTTGCTAAGGCTGTCCTCGAACCTGCGATCCTCCTGTCTCAGCCTCCCAAGTACTGAGATTACAGGCATGCGCCACCACACCCGGCTCTTCTATTTACTTTTTAAAATATGAGTGCTAGAGATTTTAAATTATAAATATGTCTTTCATTCTATTTCTTTATTTTTTCTTTTATGGCACTGGGGAGTGAGCCCCTGGGTGTTCTACCTCTGAGCTATGCCCTCAGCCCTTTTTACTTTTTATTTTGAAACTTGGTCTAAGTTGCTGAGGGTCACACTAAATTGCTGAGACTGGTCTTGAATCTGTGATTCTCCTGTTTTAGTTTCCCAAGTACTGCGATTACAGGTGAGCGCTACTATGCCTGGCTCTTGTTCTCTTTCCAATGAACAGTGCTCCATTGGAGATCATCTAAGTTAATTTCCTCATTTTGAAAGTAAAGAAATCAAAGCCTCAATTTGGATTGCCAAGTGCTAGACTTGAAGTCAAAAGACCTGCATTAAAGTTCAAGTCTTCACTCTCCTCAGATGCTTTTGGGCCAGTAATGTTCCTTCTCTTACCCTCTTTTTATCTGAAAAAAAAAAAAAAGAGAGAGATAATTACAGCAACCCTACTTGAAAGGTAACTTAAAAGACAGGTGAGATAGTGTGTATGAGGGAACTAGGGAAACTGACACATCACAAGATGTCAGGTGGGCATTGCTGTGGCCCCTGACGGCGAGGAGGTGCCCGTGGGGGCAGAAGTCACTGGATTTGGGCCTTCCAGGCTCTTGGGCGTTTACCATGGAGTTCTGGAGTTAGTACATCTGCTCATGAAATGTAAAATGACAATATATGATTAAAATACTCAAAGAAGAAATGGAAAACTCATGCCAAGACACATATGGCTAGTAGAATTACTGCTTTTTCTTTTTTACAGTAGAATTGGAAGGTTGGGGCAGAGGAAGAGGGCGTAACAAAAATGATGAGCATGCTGTTTCTGTTTGCAAGGGGTTTGTCATCAAGTGGGGGAGGCAGACGCGAGGTGAGGATGGGGAGCTGCAGACACGAGGTGAAGACGGGGAGCTGCCAGCCCAAGGAACTTGCAGCGGGAGCGCTGGAATCAGGATTGGCAAGAGGGCTGCCAATCCCTGGACAGCTCTGCACTCTCCTCTTTCTTACCATGTAGAATCTTCACTCTGTTTGGGTTTGGCAATTGGCCCAGCCTAAATACTTCTTTTTCCAGCCTCATTTGGAAGTGAGGGGGCAGCCACAATGCAGTTCTGGATAATGAGAGGGAAGCAGAAGCTATTGGGTTAGGCTTCCAGGCAAGTTCCTTAAAAGGCAGGGACATCCAGCTGCTGTTCACACCAGAGCCCTAACCTCCCCTCTTGCCTGGACCATGCCATGATGGCGATGACTCCAGCAACCATCTTGTGAGCATGAGTTCAAAACTCAACCTGACAGAGGCAGAGGAGAAAGTTAGAATAAGCTAGCGACTGGATGGCACTGTGGAGATGCTGGGCTGCTCTGTTTCAAACCTTTGATCTTCTCATTATGAAAGAGAAGAGGAACCCTTGTTTTATTTAAAGCAGGGTTATTTCTGTTCTGGGCAGTCACCCCAACTCTTGGATGCCGCTGAACATAGTAGTATGGATGCTTTGCGTCCTGTCTGCCTGGGGCGGGGAGGGACTTAGAGGGTTTTATTAGGGTCTGGGGACGGAGGCTCGCGTGCGAGGGGAGGCCACTTTTGAGCCCTGTCCAGCGCGGTGGTGAAGCGCCATCTCCTCCTCAGGAGGACGTGGCCCATAGTTGCTCTAAGAATTTCAAAGGAGAGAAAGAAATACCACAAGGAGAAGCACAGAGAGGTGAATAATTAAGTACTGACCTGCTTCATAGTTCCTCTGCACTCAGAGAAGAAGGAAATTAATTAGCAAAACATGTTTATTCTGAATTGAATAATTTTTTATTAAAATAGAAAATTAAAAAATTTAAAACCAGCCAGGCATGGTGGCACATACCTGTAATCCCAGCACTTGAGAGGCTGAGACAGGAGGATCGCGGTTCATGGACAGCCTCAGCTACCTAGTGAGGCCCTTTGCAACTCAGGGAGACCCTGTTTCAAAACAAAGAATAAAAAATAGGGCTGGAGGTGTAGCTCAGAGGTAGAATGCCCCTGGGTTCCAACCTTAGTACAAAAAAAAATTAAAAACATAACATAAAATTTTCTATTTTAAGCCGGGCATGGTGTAATCCCATGCTTGTAATTACATGCTTGTAATCCCAGCATTTGGGAGGCTAAGACCAGAGGATCGTGGTTCGCGGACAGCCTCAGCTACTTAGTGAGGCTCTCAGCAACTTAGTGAGACCCTGTTTCAAAATAAAGAATAAAAAACAGGGCAGGGGGTGTAGCTCAAAGGTCAAATGCCCCTGGGTTCCATCCCCAGACCTGCAAAAAAAAAAATATTTTTTTTCTATTTTAACCATCTGAACAGATTTTTTTCCTTTCTTCCTTCCTTCCTTCCTTCCTTCCTTCCTTCCTTCCTTCCTTCCTTCCTTCTTTCCTTCCTTCCTAGATTGGACCCAGGAGCACTCTACTACTGAGCTACACCGCAAGCCTTTTTATTTATTTATTTATTTATTAATTTATTTATTTATTGGTGCTGGGGTTGAACTAAGGGGCCTCCTACCTCTTAGCTACACCCCAGCCCTATTTTATTTGGACATAGGGTCTTGTGAAGTCGCTGAGCCTCTCCCTAAGTTACTGAGGCTGGTTTCAAACCTGCGATTTTTTTCTGTCTCAGCCTCTCAAGTACTGAGATTACAGGCATGTACCCAGCTTATTTTTTATTTTAAGACAGGGTCTCACTAAGTTGCTGAGGCTGGTCTCAAGCCTGCAATCCTTCTACTTCAACTTCCTGAGTAGTTGAAATTACTGACATGGGCTACAGATTTCTCCTTCTCCTTCTTCTTCTTCTTCTTCTTCTTCTTCTTCTTCTTCTTCTTCTTCTTCTTCTTCTTCTTCTTCTTCTTCTTCTCCTCCTCCTCCTCCTTCTTCTTCTTTTTCTTCTTCTTCTCCTTCCTCCCCTTCTCCTTCCTCTTCTTCTTCCTCTTCCTCCTCTTCCTCTTCTTCCCCTTCCTCTTCTTCCTCTTCTTTCTTCTTCTTTGTGTGGTGTGGGGATGGAACCCAGGGACATTTCTCCTCCAAGCAATACCCTTAGCCCTATTTTTCATTCTTTATTTTGAAACAAGTTCTCACTAAGTTGTGGAGGGCCTCACTAACTAGCTGAGGCTGGCCAGGGACCTGTGATCCTCCTGTTTCATCCTCCCAAGTACTGGGATTACAATGGTGTGCTACTGGGTCTGGCTCTTCTTAATATTTAAATCATGTTTTCTTGCAGCCTTCCACTTGGAGGACGAACCTTAGACTTACTGAGCAGGAAGGTGGGGAAGGCTGTCTTTGGCTCCAGGATGACTTTCTTGCCTTATTATTGCGATGACGCTGTGGAAGCCAGACTGTGTGGAGAAAGGGATAGGTCAGGCCTGGTGGGTTGCAGAACAGAGTTGACTATTTCCCTCATGGGGAGGATTGGGCAGGCAAAGAGAAAGCCCAGGGCCTTCTTCCGGGCCTGAGAAGGGTGATTTCTTCTCCCCAGGCTCTGGAGCGAGGTGGGCTGAACTGGTGAAGGGGATTGCTTCACCTCATGATGGTTGGAGAAAGCCACTTTAAGGCCACTCCTGCACCCACTGTGGGCACCCCATCAGCACGGAGGTGTTTGAGGTTAGGTCAAGGGAGTGCAGCTTTTTCCAGGTCCCTGGACTTCAGTCTGTGCCTGACGGGTGGCATCTAGAATGTCCCTGTAAGCCCAGGGAAGTCTGGGAAGTCCCTGAGAGTAGGACTGAGTTTACCAGGGGTGGAGCATCCAATAGCTGAGGGCCACAGGTAGAGCACCTGTGGGGACATCAATGTGGGTCCCAGCCAGCCCTGAGGGGAGACTTGAGGGAGCAGAGGCCTCTGCTCAAGACCGGGAGCAGGTCTCTGACCATGAGTTCCAAGCAAGTGGACGGGAGCCCAGGCTCTGGAGACTGAAGGAGTGAGAAGAGGACAAGGCCTGCCCCAGTCAGTGTGTGCCAGGCAAGGCTGCAGTAACAAGTATGTCTGTGTCTTAAACACAGTGGCTTGTTTCTCATTCACGGTGCATGGTGGGCCCTGTCCCCTGCCTTCTCAGTCTGGGACCCAGGCTGAAGGAGCAT
This sequence comes from Muscardinus avellanarius, assembly GCF_963383645.1. Classification (NCBI taxonomy): domain Eukaryota; kingdom Metazoa; phylum Chordata; class Mammalia; order Rodentia; family Gliridae; genus Muscardinus; species Muscardinus avellanarius. The sequence continues at coordinate 36,601,937 of NC_137801.1, forward strand.
CTGGATGATGCTTTCCCCAGGGCAGGGGAAAAGAACAGCGGGCTGCTGGAGACCCGCCGGACACTGCCTCTTACTGTGTCTCCTTCAGCATGGCGTATGTCCTGTGCTCCTATACGCCATTAGCCATGGCCAGTCACCCAGCGACCTATCAGTAGGGTGGGGAAGCCCTCCCTGTAGGCTCCAGGGTGGTGAGCAGGGATGGATAACCCTGTTGGGGAAAGGAGAGGCAGCAGCTGTGAATGAGTACAGCAGCTACTATGGGGCTGGGCCATCTCCTTCAACATGGGCTCATTGCAGCCACTCCCTGCTCTCCTTTGAGTCTCTGGATGTCCTGGTGATGTAAAGATGGCTGTGCTGGCCTGGCTGAGGGGACAGTGCTGGTTCAGCCCATGTGGTGACCCAAAGAAGCTCGTGTCTCCTGCTCACCACCGAGGCAGAGGCCACTTGAGCGACGGTGACTTTTGGCCGCAGCAGGCAGGTGCAGGACAGGACCAAAGGCACCTGTGGGCTCCCCTGCCGCCCTCCCTCCCAGCCAGGGCCTGCCCTGCAGCACCCTCTCCCCAGCCAGGAGGCCAGACGGGGACTTCCTGTGCTGGGGAGGAGTTTGCCCCCAGCTGATATAATAAACCTGTTCTTCCCCTCAAAGCCGTTTTCAAAGGACTTTCCTGTTTCTTTCGTCTCTAATTGCACAACACTTTTTATAACACACTTCGAACTGAGTAAACAGAACTGAGCAAAAACAGCTATTAAAGGGTTGTAAATGGTTTTCTCGAGCTCACCCTCTTTTATTTCTTCCTGGTTCCGATGGGCTGAACGGGGCTGAGGTCCTGCTGGGTGAACCCAGCAGCCAGAACCTAGACGGGGGTCGCTTAGCAAGTCAGCACCCCACACCCCACCAGGTGCCCACCCCTCCTCTCCCTCGGGTGACTTCTCCCTCGGCCCATCTTGTTAATTTATGGGCTGCGGAGCTCTCTGAGTTGTCAGGGCCTGAGGCCATGGGCTGGCCTGATCCTGCAGCAGGTGCAAGTGGCCAATAAACTCAGTGGGACCTGAGGGGAGGCCTTCTTTCCTGTCAACTCAGCCCCAAGGTGTCTCCTCGGCCCCTCTCAAGGAGACTAAAATTCCACCTGAAGAAAGCTATGCCTTTGGGCCTAGCATTAGAGCCTGTGTCCACAAAGGCTTGGTGTAATGAGTCTCTTGTGAACCCAGAGGACAGCCAGGGGACAGCTTCTCAGAGGTGGGAAGGGGCACAGGAAGGGAACAGATGACTGCCAGCTGCTGCTTGTCTCCAGCTGGCTGTAGCCACGCCTCCCACAGCTGCAGCAAGAGCGTGCAGCCCAGGTGGGCTCAGGTGAATCCATTTAACCTGCACTGCTGCTGCGATGTGGGGGGCATCTAGGGCGCAGGGGCTGAGCGTGTCTTTCCTGTTCAGGCCCCTGTGGAGGGTGGGGCCTGAGACATACTGCTCAGCCCCAGAAGGTGTGCTCACTGTGGGCAGGGTAGTCCTGGGGGCCTTGGGCCCAGGAGCATTTTCTGCATCACTGGCTGAGGCCTGGGCATCTCTGAGCAGGGCTTGTGAGTGGGTGGGCTGTCTGGGGGAGGGTTGCTTTCCCCTATTCTCAGCTGGCATTCTCAGAACCCTCAGAGCTCAGATTTGAGAGGAAGGCTTCCAGGGCCAGGAGACATCATTTTTGACCCCTTCTGTGTGGTATATCACATGACTTTTGCCAAGGCCAGCTCTCCATAGCCCTCAGCTCTAGCTCCCCTTCCTCCTGATCCCTTTCTGAAGCCTCCTTGGCTGGGAAACCCATTTACTGGGAGGAGCTCCTAACTGGTAGTGTTGAAAGGTATGCCCAGCCCAGGAGGACATGCCTTTAATAAAGAGAAAAGACTCACTAGAAGCTGAATGGCCGGTGACTGGGAGGAAAGAGAGATCAGGGAACCTTTCTGCTCAGTCCAGTTGGCACCATGTTTGGTAGAGTATATTAGAATTTGCAGCCGGGCATGGCAATGCACACTTGTAATCCCAATGCTTGGGAGGCTGAGACAGGAGGATCACACAGGTTCTTAGCCAGCCTCAGCTACTCAGTGAAGTTCTCAGCAACTTAGTGAGACCCTGTTTCCAAATAAAGTATAAAAATAGGTCTGGGAGTATAGCCCAGAGGTAGAAAAGCCTCTGGGTTCCACCCTCAGTACCACAAAAACAAAACAAAACAAAACAAAAACAAACAAAATTTGCAATGCCATTTCACAGAAGGTATCATATTTGCTCTTCCCATCAATTGATAAAGATGGGTGAGATGAAGACTCTACCACTACTGGTAAATGAAGAAACTGAGGGCCCGGAGAACAAAGGGTGTGCTGAGGCCATGCCACCAGCCAGTTGTTGGCAAGGCTGAGACAGGGACTGGAGTCTCTCCCCTCTGAGTCTTCTGTGATATGGCTGCAGAAACGGCCTGGCCACAGGTGTGCAGAGAGGGTGAAGCCCAGAGAAAGACTAGGAGGTGGCTGGTAGGCTGGAGATTTGGAACCAGAGGCCTGCCTTAGTATCCTCTCGACACTGTCTCATAGTTGATTAACACCTCAAAACTTCTGTTTCCTCACTAGTAAAATCAGGATAATAGCCCATAGGTTGAAAGTTTATGTTCATCCAAAATTTATATGTTAACCCCAAGTGGGATGGTGATAGAAAGGAAGCCTGTGGGAGGTAATTAGGTCATAATGTTGGAGCCCTCCTGAATGGGATTAATGCCCTTGTGAAAAGACACAAGAGAGCGTGCCACGGACATACGAGGAGAGGTCAGCAGCCTGCAGCCTGGAAGAAGCCCTCCCCGGAGCCCGGCCACGCTGGCACCCTGTCCACGCAGACTCCCAGCTCCAGAACTGCAGAAATAAATGCTTGCTGTGTAAGTCCTCCAGGCTGTGGTATTTTTGTTTTAGCAGCTTGAACTAAGACAAATCCTTTTCACCTTACCTAACAGGTTATTGTGCGGATCAGAAATGAGAGAATGTGATTGAAAAATAGTTGCAAACTGCTACAGGCATCCCAGGGACTTCATTCCAGGAAAGGCAGGCAGGGCTCTCTGCAAACCGTTCACTCCCTTCCTTTGGGGAGGCAGCAGGCTCTGAAATAGCTGAAGCTCTCTCCTCTCCTCCCTGCATCCCCTGGGACTAGAATTGAGTATTTTCTTCTGTAGAAACAAAGAAACAAACAAAAAAATCAAAGCAGTTGCAGAAAAACCTAAAGCCCATTTCTGCTTCCCTTCCGCCATCCTGCTCCTCAGGGCCAAAGGAGGGTGTGGATGGAGCCTGGGTTCTGCTGGGGCTGTCCAGAGTCCTCACGCCCTGCAAGGGCCACCGGAGAGACCCACATGGTGTCTGTCATGTGTTGAGTTTGGTGCAAAGAGCACAGGCCATGGCTGGCCATCCTCTGAGGGTGGGACCCTGATTTTCCTTGGGAGATGGGGTGGTGAGGAGAGGCGCCTAGTTCCACCAGGCCAACATCCCCCGAGAGCTCTGGGGAGCCACCCTGGACGTGCCCAGAGAGGCAGTCCTGTCCTTCTCCAGAAACGGCCATTCATCCCAATCAACACCTCTCTGGCCACTTGCAAAATGGAGTTTAGGGTCTTGTGAGTCTGTCTGTCTGTCTCTGTCTCTCTGTCTTTTTCTTTCCTCTCATCTAAGGATCAGATGGTACATTTTCACGGTGTGTTTATCTTTGTCTAGAAGCAAGGAGAGGTGAGTTGGGGAGGGGTGACAACCCACAGCACACCTGTCACGTGGCACACCCAGGCCACTCCACATGGGGCTGGTTCTGTCCCCTACCCGCCCAGTCAGGACCGTGGACCTGCGGTCTTCACTTTAGATAGGTGAGGGCCCTGGATCATCTATGTCCCTCCAACATGGCTGAGGGGTCTTTGTACTCAACACTTGGCAGCAAAGGGAATCCATTGAGTAGACCCTAACTACAAAACGACCTACCTGAAGTTCTCTAGACATATCCAATGCAATCTCAGACAATATGAGATAAACATCTGGTGTTAATCTCCAATCACTTTCCATCTGGGAGACTGAGAAAGGGACGTTCTAGTTAATGTTTTAGCCCAGCTTTCTGGCTGTGTTCCGGCTCTGCCCACTCTTCTAACCCTCTTCTTGTTCCAAACCCCTGTGAGCCTCGTGTGGTTCCACGCCAACGGTGCCTTTTCTTTTTGGGGCACTCAGCCTGGAATCTCTGTTTCTCTGTAGGCAATTTCCCAAGATTAGACTTTAAATACAGACATGTCTTCGCAGCTTGGTTTCTTTGCTGTTCTCTGCACCTCGGGCTTGTCTGGAGACTGGAAGACAGAGGGTGGGGCTCCCAGTCCTGCTAAATAAGCCCTCTGTGCCAAGAACTTTCTTTTCTGCCTCTGCTGCGGTAGGTGCGGTTATGCTGGTAGCCTTGGATTTCGATAGGGAAGGCACAACTTCTGAGGTGGATATTCCAGGAAAGAGGATAGCGAAGTGATATCTTTCTTCTATTTTACAATAAATTATTTTCTAAACCAATTACTGTGTGGCTGTTCACTACCCATGTAGAGGCCTGTGTGAGCTGCCGCAGCAGCTTCAGCTGGAGGCCAGGTGTGAGGTGGAACTTGAGGCTATAGACATCTCTTAGCATGTGTTGGAAGCGGGGAAGAGGGTCACTGGGAGGATCCAGGACTGTGTAGTTGGAGGGTTTTGTATGAAGGGCTCAGGAATTTAAGCAGGGGTGGGGAAGAGTGTCTGGCTGGGCCAACACATCACTGGCCTGGTGGGGTAGGGGGAGGAACCCACTGAAGCCGGGTTCATTCATTCAATGAATTTGGTAAAGTTTACCGAGTACTTGGTACATGCCAGATACTCTTCTAGGTGCCAGGTATACAGCAAGGAAAGTAACAAACAAAAAGTACTGCGCTCATGGCCGGGCGTGGTGGCACACACTTGTAATCCCCACGCTTGGGAGGCTGAGATAGGAGGATCGCACAGGTTCAAAGCCAGCCTCAGCAATTTAGTGAGACCCTGTTTTCAAATAAAATATTTTTAAAAAAAGCCTCTGGGTTCCACCCCCAGTACCCCCCCCCCATGGTACTGCCCTCGTGGCTCTTAATTTTTGGTGCTGTATGGTGAGTTTGGCTGTGAGGTGCAGATTTCAAAATCCTGACCATATCGTTTTGCTTGGTTGCAGGTTGCTCCGGCGGGCTCCTCCCTACTCACTTCTTGCAGTCTCATTCTATCCAACCCTGGAGTTATTATTCTGCTTCTCAGACCCAAGGTCCTTCTTTTTTATTTTTGAAACAGGGTCTTATAAGTTGCTGAAGTTGGCCTCAAACCTGAGATCTTCCTATCCTCCAAGTATTGAAATTATAAGTGAGTGCCACTGTTGCTGGCTACATCTTAACTTTTTTGGGCTTTCTACCTCTGGGCTACACTCCCAGACCCATTTTATATTTTATTTGGAAACAGAGTCTCTTAAGCCAGCTGAGGCTGGCTTCAAACCTGCGTGATCCTCCTGTCTCTGCCTCCCAAGCGCAGGGATTACAAGCGTGCGCCACCATGCCCGGCTACATCTTAACTTTTAAAGTAAATTCTCTGCCTACTTAGGCAGAGAGAAAAAGATGGAACAGATGGACAGCTGACTTCTCAAGTGAAATAATGGAAGACAGAGGATAAAGAAGTGATATCTTTACAATCCTGAGAGTAATTACCAACTAGAATTCTGTAAAAGCAAAAACAAAAACAAAAAAATCCTTCACATAAAAGAAGAAATATAGATATACTTTTAGAAAAACAAAATTGGGTAAATCTCATGACCAGCTGAACTGCCACAAAGAAAATACTAACAAGTGTACTTCATACAGAAGGGAGATACAGAAAGAAACAAAGAACAAAAGAAAAGGTAAATTGTGTAAGTACAGATGAATTCTACTGTGTCCACAACAAAAACGATATCTGTGGGTGTAAAGAGTTTAGAGAATTGAAATATCTGAAATAGTGGCATATGTTGGGGAATGATGGTAAGTAGCTAAAACAGTCTAAGGTCCTTGCATAATTTGGAAAGTGGTAAAAGTACTTATTTGTGCCAGACTTTGATACATCAAAGATAAATATTACAACTGCTATAAACCATAGCAAAATCTCCGAAGTATATTACTCTAAAAAGAATGAATTAAAAAGCACTATAAAATATTAAACCAATCCAAGGAGATGCAAGAAATGGTCACAGAACAGACAGGATAAGTATAAAGGAAAAAAGACATTAGATTAATAACAATAATTACAACAAAAATAGAAGGATTATCACCCCACTTAAAATACTTAATTGCCAGAGCAAATAGCAAAACTAAACCTTGAGCTGGGCATGGTGGTGCACTTTTGTAATCCCAGTACTTGGGAGGCTGAGACAGAAGGATCACAGGTTGGTGGCCAGCCTCAGCAACTTATTGACGCCCTCCTCAACTTAGTGAGATGCTCTTTCAAAATAAAAGAAAAATAGCCAGGTGTGGTGGCACATGCTTGTAATTCCAGAATTTGGGAGGCTGAGACAGGAAGATCACAGTTCGTGGACAGTGACCTCAGCTACTTAGTGAGGTCCTTTGCAACTCAGTGAGACCCTGAGTTTATTTCAAAATAAAGAATAAAAAATAGAGCTATGGGTGTAGCTTGGAGGTAGAATGCCCCTGGGTTCCATCCCCAGTACTGCAAATAAATAAATAAATACATAAATAAACAAACAAATAAATAAATAGGATGGGAAGTACAGCTTGGAGGTAGAATGCCCCTGGGTTCCACCCCTCAGTACCACAAAAACCAAAACCAAACCCAAAACAAACCTAACTATATTATGCTTATAGAAGACATGCCTTAAATATAAGTATACATAAAGATTAAAGAAAAACAAAGAAAAAATACTGTGCAAAGAAATTTGGGGTAGCTATAGTTATATCAAATAAAATATATTTAAGGCCAAAAACCATTGCTTGATACTTCATAATGATGCCAGGTTCAGTTAACCAGGAAGACGGAACAATTCTAAATTTGTATGAACCTAATATTATTGTCTCAAAGTAAATAAGGCAAAAATGACTGGATTAAAAGGGGCAAAGGAAAATGCTCAGTCATATATATGGGAGATTTCTACACCTCTCTCAATTACAAGAGAATAAGCAGGAAAAACCAACCAACCAAACAGTAACAACCCAGTCAGTATTCAGAAGATTTGAAGAGCATGACTAACAATCTTAAATTAATTGATATACACAAAACACAGCTTTCAACAACTTCAAATATACACTCTGTGCAAGTACAGGTGGTACATTTACAAAAACTGAGCCTAGGTGAAGCCATAAGGCAAGTTTCAACAGGCCTGCAAGGATTGAAATTCAGTATGATATGTTCACTGATTATGCTGGAATTAAGCTTAAAATCAGCCCCAAAGACAAGTGGAAAATCCAGAAACATTTGTAAATTAAGCAATATTCTAAACTCACTACTCACAACTCTAAAAAAAAAAAAAAAAGAATTCTTACTTAATATTTTACCTACAAGAAAAACTCTTGGCTCAGATGCCTTCTCTAGTGAATTATACCAAACTTTAAAAGAAGAAATAACAGCAGCATTACACATATCTTTTCCAGAGAATAGGAAAAGAGGAATAATTTCTCAGCATGGTTATCAACCTGAAAAAGCTTTGATACTTGACAGGAAGCTTTGAATACGTTGTGAGGAAGAAAGATCACAGGTCCATTTCTCTCATGAATATCGTTGCAGATTCCCTAAAAAAATTAGCAAATCAAATTTAAAGATATTTAATTGGTTTATGGCCCCATTGGGTTTATTGTAGAAATGCAAGTTTGGTTCAGCATTTGAAAGCCAATTATTTACTTCATTGCATTTACCCAATAAAGGGGAAAAAAAGCATGAGATTATCCTAATTGGTGTAGAAACATGTTTGATAAAATGTAACATACATTAATTTTTTTTTTTTTTTTGGTGGTACTGGGGTTCCTGGAAACCCTTCTACCTACGGGCTACACTCCCAGACCTATTTTATTTTTGGAAACAGGGTCTCCTAAGTCAGTGCACGCGGCTGGTTTTGAACCTGCGCGCCTCCTGTCTCCGCCTCCCAAGCGCAGGAATTACAAGCGTTCGCCACCACACCCGGCATAACATACATTAATTTTAAAAACTCTTAATCTGCTGGGCGTGGTGGTGCACGCTTGTAATCCCCACTCTTGGGAGGCAGATAAAGGAGGATCGCGCTGGTTTGAGGCCAGTCTCGCTGGCTTAAGAGACCCTGTTTCCAAATAAAAAATATAAAATAGGTCTTGGAGTGTAGCCCGGAGGTAGAAGGGTTTCCAGGAACCCCAGTACCACACACACACCCACACACACACAAAAAAAAAAAAAAAAAAAAAAAAAACCTCTTAATCTTAGCCGGGCATGGTGGCGCACATGTGTAATCCCAGCATTCGGGAGGCTGAGACTGGAGAACTGTGATTCGTGGCCAGCCTCAGCTACTTAGTGAGGCCCTCAGTAACTTAGTGAGACCCTGTTTCAAAATAAAGAATAAAAAATAGGGGTTGTAGCTCAGAGGTAGAATGCCCCTGGGTTCCATCCCCAGATCCGCAAAAAACCAAAACAAAAACTCTTAATCTGAGAATCGAAAATATTATTCTTAATCCAATAAAGACAATTATATTAGGGTCCTCCAGAGAAATAGAAACAACAGAGTGGATGGTTGGTATGTTTGTATGTGTTTACGAATGATGCTTGCATATGTATGTGCATTTGTAGGCTCATACAGTTATGGAGGATGGCAAAGCCAAAATCTCAATGTAGGCTGGCTGGCCAGAGACATAGGGAAGGGCTGATGTAGGTGACATCAAGTATTGGTGAGGATTTGAAGCAACCAGAACCCTTACACATTGCTGGTGGGAGCACAAGTTGAGAACTATTTGAATTCATGCCTACTCTACGACCCTGTACTCCTCCTCCCAAGCCTCTACCCCCTAGAAATACACCCAAAGTCATGTATGAGAAGGCTCTTAGGAGCTGTATAGAGTAACTCAAACCAGAAACAAACCCAATGTCCCTCATCAATGAATGGGTAAACAAATATTGTATGCTCATATAATGGAATACTATTCAGCAATGAGAATTGATGCAGGATGGGGAGGTGAGAAGTGCCAGAGTGCTATTCCCAAGTCATGAAGGAAGTGGTTTGTGAAGGAGGGCAGGCCCCGGGGCAGGCACAGCAGCCCGGGCAGAGAGGTGGGCGGCCCTTCCCAGGCAACTCCAACCTTCTCCCAGGAGCACAGCTCCCACAAGCGCTCTCATTCCTGGTCAGAGCCAGGGATTTAGCGGATTCTCTGCTTTCTGGAAGGCAGAGAGTGTCAGGAAGGTGGGAGCCTGTGGCCTTTAAGTCAGACTGGACTTCCTCCATGTGGCCAGGCAGGAGCTGGCGGTCCCTGCCAGCGTGGGCTTGTGGGGGGCGTTGTGTCCGTGGGTCTCTGTCATCATGGGCTCCTCCTGTCCTGGTCCTCTGGTTCTGGGTAAGTCAGAGGATGGCCAGCAGTGCCAGCTCCTTCTCCCTCCCTGTCCAGCTTTGAGGACAGTGGCTTCAGGGTCCTTTGCCATTCCCAAAGGACTCCAGGGTTCTCCCTGAGAGCAGAAAGAATCTCAGCCTCAGGAAGGGCTGGAAGCTGGCTTTAAAAAGCACATTCCTTGGCAGGTTAAAAATATGTTGTTTTAAGTGTAAAGACTTAACTTTTGTAGGAAATGGTTGTGGTATTTTTCTTTAAATGAAAAGAGACCATTGTGATCTGAACTTTGGAAAATGCACAAGGTCCTGCGCTGCTCTCCAGGGCCCGCCTCCGCCCAGCTCCCGGCCAGGAGGCTGCTCTGGCCTCTCCTCCGGGTGGTCTCCTTGCTCTGCTAAAGGGGGCGAGGGCAGGCTCCTCCCTGAACTGCCTCCGCAATGCAAAATGAAAATGCCAGCTTGGGTTCAAAGTACCAAGAACTTCAAGATACAGAACATTAAGCCCGGGGTTCTGAGCATGCACCCCGCTGAGCAGGGGCCCTGTGTGACGGTTCAGGTTGACACCCCGGGCAGTGGCTGGCCTCCGGGGGCGCCCGAATCCTTGGCCAGGCTTGAGTGTTAGAAGCGCCTCTCCTAGGCAAAACCTCCAGCCTAGACACAGAGTCCACACGACACGGGGCGGGACTCAGGCCTGCCTTCTGGGTCCCACCCCATCCCTGGCTTCCACATACCACAGCTGGCAACAATTTCCCAGCCCGGTTCTTTGCTCAGATCCCTTAGTATTTCATAGACAGTGCTCTGCGTCGCGAGAACATTCTGGGTTTGATCTGCGTTTGCTTGTAACCCGAGGGTCTGGGGTAACCGAGCAGCGCGGCGCAGCTGCGTGGAGTGCTGGGCTACTTGGCGCTCCTCGAGCTGTTTACGAGTCTCCTCGCAGGGCCTACTGTAAATAGGAAAGTACAAACACATGCCGATTCTCAGCAGATTAAAACCATCCGCTGCTTTCCCTGAATCTCCACACGCGCGCTTTGTGCTTACGCAGCGTTCTCTTTGTCGCTGGCCATTCGCAGCCTCGTGCAGCGCTCTGCTAAGCAAGGCCCAAGCATTTTGGCTTTTTGTGTTAAGAACCTAAAACCTCATTCTCTCCTGACCTCATGTGCCCAGACTGGAACCGTGCTGTGGGACGGCGGCCACGCGCCATTAGTGGTTCTTGAGCACTTGAAATGTGGCTGGTGTGGATTGAGATGTGCTGTTCACATAAAACACACATCCAACTCTATAGACTTAGTGTAAGGAAGAGAATGTCAGATAGCTCATTATTAATCTTTATATTGATTACATGTTGAAACAATAGCATTTCTTATAAAAAGCCATCATTAAAGTTAATTTTGCGTGTTTCTTTTTTTATATGTAGATATTAGAAGCTGGGAGTGGTGATGCATGCTTGTAATCTCAGATACAAGGGAGACTGAGGCTAGAGGATCAAAAATTTAAGGCCAGCCAAGGTCATTTATTTAAAAAGACCCTGTCTCAAAAACAAACAAACAAACAAACTGGGCACGGTGGCCCACGCTTGTAATTCCAGTACTTGGGAGGCTGAGACAGGAGGATCAGGGTTCACGGCCAGATTCAGTGAGGCCATCTTCAGCAACTTAGTGTGACTGTTTCAAAAATAAAGAATAGCCGGACATGCTGGCACATGCTTGTAATCCCAGCATTTGGCAAGCTGAGTGAGGAGGACTGCGGCCAGCTTCAGCTACTTAGTAAGGCCCTTTGCAACTCAGTGAGACCCTGTTTCAAAAATAAAGAATAAAAAATAAGACTGGGGGCGGGTGTAGCTTGAAAGTAGATTACCTCTGTGTTCAATCCTCAGCACCACACACCAAAAAAAAAAAAAAAAAAAAAAAAAAAAGGAAGAAAGAAAAGAAAAAGAAATAAAAGAATAAAAGAATAAAAATTTTAAAAATTAAAAGGAGCTGGGTACAGTAGCACACACCTGTAATCCCAGTAGTTGGGAGGCTGAGAGAGAAGTATTGCAGATTTGAAGTCAGTGCCCAGGAACTTAGTGAGACCCTGTTTTAAAATAGCAAATAAAAGTCGGGCATGGTGGTACACACTTGTAATCCCAGCGCTTGGGAGGCTAAGACAGGAGGATCGTACAGGTTCCAAGTCAGCCTCAGCTACTTAGTGAGGCTCTCAGCAACTTAGTGAGACCGTTTCCAAATAAAATATAAAACAGGTCTGGGAGTATATATAATCCAGAGGTACAAAAGCCCCTCGGTTTCACCCCCAGCACCACACAAACAAAACAAACAAACAAACAAACAAAAACAAATAAAATAGGGCTGGGGGTGCGGCTCAGTGGTAGAGCGCCCCCATGGCTGGGCTGTATCTCAGCAGTTGATGCTTGCCTAGCAGGCACCAGGCCCTGGGTTGGGTCTTAGCAGCCTCCCAGGAAGGAAGGGGCAAGATTGAGGTGGATGGAGAAGACACAGCCTCTTCTAAGCACCTTGGCCTGGATATAACCTCTGTCAGTTAACGTTACATTCTACGCATAGGATTGAAAGGCCTGGGTGCCCTGGTTACCTTGCTGCCAAGCCAAGGCCCCAGCAGCCAGGACTGTGTCAAAGGGGAAGGTGTGAGTGGGGTTGAGGGTGCGTCAAGACACATCTGACCCAGGTCCTGCGCCCGCAGCCACGCTCCTCACACAGCCAACCGGCTGCCGGGGAGGACCTCCAGCACAGCAAGATCACACTTTGAGGCTCACGCTTTTGTGGGCGAGATGATCAGGCTTCTGCTGATGCAGACTGTCAGGCTCCCCACTGAGGAGGAAGCCATGACTACCAAGGGGCTCTCGTTCCTTCCTTAGGGTAATCAGAGGTGGCTTTCCGGGGGCTGAGGCTGAGGGGTGGGTGGGAGAGAATCTCTTTGGGATTCCCATTAGTGTTTTCACAGGTGTGGAAAGGCAGGCAAGGCAGAGAGGGAGGCGGGGACAGTCACCTCCATTTCCCAGGGGAAGCAGCAGAGGCCCAGAGAGGCTGAGCTTTTGCCCAAGGTCGCACCAAAGTGCATAAGAACACGTTCAGCTTTTCAGTGCTTGGGTCTTTGTATAAGTTTGATAAGCACATCTCCCCTCCAGGCTGGTCAGGGCAGGTCCCCAGGTGGGGTGGGAAACTCCCCGGCAGGGGGCTTCTCGGGCTGGGTGCTCAGCCTCCCCTGAAGAACATGTGTTTCCTGTTTTCCTTCTTCCTCTGGCTTGTGACAGAGAACAGGGTTTTCCTGAGCGGAAGAGCCTCAAAGGCCTGGCCCAGTCCCAGCTAGCTCTGGCGGGTCTGCTTACTCAGGGGACGAGCCCCTCACCCACCCAAGGGGATTTACAGCCACTGTCTCCCCTTCATTCCCACTCGACTCTATGCTTTGAATGTCCTTTGCCAATCCATGAAGGTCCCTGGCAACCTGGGGTTTGTGCTGCCCTGGGACAGAGACAGCAGGGCTGAGGGGCAAGGCTCTGGGAGGCAGGCCAGGGCTATGGCCAGCCCGCAGGTACTGGAGGTCCAGAGCCCTTCACCTCTCCACTGCACCCCACAGGGTCTCCCGTTCACCCAGGATGAGGCCGGCATCAGAGGGGATTCTACCTCGGCCTTTCAGCCAGCATCCTGTGGGCTGGCATGATCTAGGCTTGGTCCATAACAGCTCTGAGCCAGGGTCCTTGGCTAGTTGAACATCTTTTTGCACTGTCTGGCTCAGAGTTCTTTCTTTCTCTTTCTTTCTTTCTTTCTTTCTTTCTTTCTTTCTTTCTTTCTTTCTTTCTTTCTCTTTCTTCTTTCCTTCTGCAGTACTGGGGATGAAACCTAGGGACTTTCTACCTCTGAGATACACCCTCAGCTCTATTTTTTAATTCTTTATTTTGAAACAAGGTCTCACTGAGTTGCAAAGGGCCTCACTAAGCAGCTGAGGCTGGCTGCGAACCGTGATCCTCCTGTCTCAGCCTCCCAAATGCTGGGATTACAAGCGTGCGCCACCACGCTTTTCTTTTTTTGGTAGTACTGAGGATTGAACCCGGGCCTTCAAGCATGGTAGGCTAGTACCCTACCACTGAGGTACATTTAGACCATTTTATTTTTATTTCGGGATAGGATATCACTAAGCTTAGCCAGGCTGGCCTTGACCTCGTGATCCTTCTGACTCAGAGCAGATGGGGTTACAGGCATGCACCCTAGTACAGGGCTTTCTGCTTTATGGATGGAATGTGTCTTAGTTTGTTTTATGTTGCTATCACGAAATACTTGAAGTGGGGTAAGTGATAAATGCAATAGTTTTATTTAGCTCAGTTTGGGAGGCTGCAAGACCAACACCAGGCACCTCAATCTGTGCAGCCTCAGACGGGGCCTTCTGCTGAGTCCCAGCTCAGGGCGGCATCATACTAGGGAGTGGAGCACAGAAGGAGGCCGCCACTGACCAACCTGGCCCCACGAGGCCCGGCCCACTCCGTCCAGGTGGGTTTTAATCTGATGGTGGTGCCTCTTTGACTTAATTACTTCCCACTAGGACCCCACCTCCAAAATGTCTCACCGCCTTTCAACACCATTGCAGTGGGGACTGAGCCTCTAGCGCGGAACCTCTGGGAAATGCGCTCCACTTAAACCAGCAGAGAAGAGCTGCGTGGGTTGAGAGAAGAGGGAGCTGGAGCGAGCGCCCACGGCGGCAGAACCTTGGGCCACAGCACTGGTGTGAGCGGACTACGGCAGAGGCCTGCTACCCCGCCACAGCTGCATCCTGGGCGTGAAGAACAAGTCTTCACCTGTCCACCCCTCCCCACAAAGGGGTCTCCCCTGCTCGAGCCTGCTGGAGAACCTGTATCTGCTTCTTGGACTTGCTCTTCCCTTGTGTGTGGGCATTCTGTCTGCTGAAGCTTCTGGTGGGCAAAGGTGTGTCTGTGTGCAGGAACCAGTGAGCATGCTCCTGAGAGCAGTTCCTGGGCCTTTGGGAGAGAGAGGTAGGACCTGGGCCCCGCCTCAGCCTGCAGCCCACACGGCCTGGGCCCACAGGGGAGATCGCCACCTCTGATGACCCGGCCTTGGGCTTTGAAGTTCTCTTTCCTAGTGAGGGCTCTGGGCACAAGCAGCCCAGGTTTATTAGGTGCAGGTTTATCTGGGGCTCATTTAACTTGTTAAGATAATTGTGCCAGAGGCTGCAGCTCTGAGGTCCCCGCCTTAGTAATTACCTTTTTCCCGGTCTCTTTAATCTCCAAGGACCATGCCCTTTGCAGAGCTTTGCGGCCTGGTCCTCCTCGCAGGCCTCGGGAGGGGCCTGGAAGTTTCCCGCGTCCTCGTGCTTTTGTACAAATTGTGAAAGCACATTAGTTCGACCACAGTGTTGAACGGCTGTTTCTTTTCACCCTGACTTCCTCTGTGTCATCTCCCCCCAGCCCAACCTCCTTAGGTGGTGCTGGAATAAATGTGGGCATTTTGGGAATCCAATTTACTGAAACTTGATTTGGGGATGTGCTTTTAGTGTGGGCAGGTGGGATATATTTCTGTGGGGTGCACTATACTCATATAATATTTCGTGAATGTGGCTCTCGGTCCCCTCTGGGTGTGTCACAGTTATTGGGAGAGGATGGTTTGCAGGAGAACTCCTGGCTCTAATGTGTTGACATGCCTGGATGCTGCAGTGCCTGTGTCCCTGGCTCAGCACAGGAAGCACATGGGAAGTAGCAGAGATACAAGACTCGAAATGTACAGAGCCAGAAGCTAGTCTCTAGAAAACTCTCTTAGTTGTACAGCCTACGTATGAACTTGTTAGGTATTTACCCCTAATTGACAACTGCAATAGTTACGTATGTGTCAGCGTGACTGGGCTAAGTAATGCCCAGAGAGTTGGTAAACCATTGTTTCTGAGTGTGTTAAGGGGGTGTTTCTAGAAGCAATTCTCATTTGCATTGGTAGACTGAGAAGATTGGCCTCGCCAATGCAGATAATGTTGAGGGCTGAAAATAAAAAATAAAGGGGACGGGAGCACATGCTCTCCTCTATTTGAGCAGAGACATTCATTTTCGGTTCTTGGACATTAGTGCTCCTAGATCTTGGGCCTTTGGACTTGGGCTAAATTACACCACCAGCTTTCCTGCTTCTCCAGTGTGCAGATGAGATCAGGGGACGCAGGAACCTTCATCATTTCATGAGCTAATTCCTATAATACATCTTTCTCTTTCTCTCTCTACATACATACATGCACACACATACACACACACACACACACACGAAACACATGCACACACACACACACACACACACACATATATATATATATATATATATATATATATATATATATATATAAGAAACATATACTTACTGGTTCTGTGTCTCTGGAAAACTCTAATCCAGAGTTTGTGCTGAGAGTAGGTTTAGAAGGCGAGTTTTCTGGATTGGATCCAGGGTTTCTGGAACTAGCTCTCTGATCTGATTAGATTTGAAGGCCATGGTTTAGCTTTTTGGAATTGCTTTTTGTAGGTGTGCATGTACACGTGTGCATGTTTGATCAGCTGAGGTCCTGGGTATAAAGGGCTTTGCGGTGGGTAAAGTGTGTCTGCATGTGTGTATGTGAAACAGCGTGGGTGTTCTTGTGTGCACTGGCTGTCTGATCTGATTAGATTAGATTTAAAGATGCTAATGACTTTATTTTTGGTAGTAAAGAGAGTACAATTAGTGCATGGTGTGAGCTGTTTATAGAGAAAAGCAAAATATCCCCATTAAAAACTCCTAATGAACCATTAAGAAGAAGCAAGGCACTGGCTATACATATTTTCAAACACTTTTGGAAAACTAAGGACTATGATGACATTGGTTAGTCTAACATCACGTGGCAAAGTAGTGTAAAGAAGAATGAGCTCTAGGATTCAAATTTCCTGCTGAAGCATGGCGTAAGTCACCTGCTAGTTGTGCCTTATCCCCTAAGTACATAAGGCTGAAATTGCTAAACACCAGAAGCAAAGCCTTTTCTGTGATTGGCAACCCAAGCTGTGCTCCCAGTCTCACACACATCTACTCTTGAAGTGACAACATCGATTGGGAGAAAATAGTATCCTTTATGTGGGGTTGGGAATCGATGGAAAGACGCTGATGAAGTTGGGAATATCCAGCCAGTAAAATCTGATGTTTTCTTGGTCAGTAAAAAAAAGGCCTCCCTAGCCAGGAACAGTAGTGCGTGCCTGTAATCCCAGTACTTGGAGGGCTGAGACAGGAGGATCACAGGTTCGAGTCCAGCCTCAGTACTGTAGTGAAACTTTGCTTTGAAATAAAAAATAAGGAGGGCAGAACACTCCTGGGTTCAATACCAGTAAAGAGGTATCCTGACGCTTAGTGGCAGTGATCTCTCTACTTCAGCAGCCTCCCTGCCCCAGTAGTCGTGGCCTCCTCAGCCACAGTGATGCGATAAATCTTTATGGCTCGAGGAAAAGGTAATGGCCTCTCTTGAAGCAGTTGTCATGAAGATTATGTTGATTCCCTTCTGGGTCCACCTACTACCCATCTTCACTTCTAGACCTATAATTAGACTCAAGCCCAGTAGACACCTAAAGTTGAGGTATACAGAGTGACTTATGGGGGGCGGTGCAGCATACCCCAAAAGAACAACTTGAATTTTTTTAATCCACACAAGGAGAAATTTGAGGAACATGAACATGAATAAATATTAGTGGTATAAAATAATGACCGAAAGAACGTGAAATTGTATGAGGTCAAATCATTGACAGTGGTTCACGAAGCAGAGATTCTTCATTTAAGGTTATAGGTTGGGGCGTTATAAGAATACTCAGTTTGGTTGGCTGAAACACAGATCAAAAGATGGCGCACAGCTGGCTGGTGGAGAAGGCCTGTAATCTCAGTACTTGGGAAGCCAAGACACGAGGATCACAGGTTTGAGACCAGCCTCAGCAACTTAGACCCTCAGCATCTTAGTGAGACCTTGTTTCAAAATAAGAAATAAGGACTGAGGGTGTAGCTTGGAGGCAGAATGTTCCTGTATTTAATCACCAGAACAACAACAATGAAAAAAGTATGGCTCGCCATGAGAGAACTGGAAATGCCCAAGCTGAGGTAGAGGACAGGCTCTGGAGGGTCAGGAGGTTGGAGTGTCTGAGTGGATTTGCCATTTAAGACCTATTCACCCACACTAGAAGGGTCCATGAGGCATCCCTTTCACCAACATTTTGAGAAATTAGTTTGTGAGGGACAAATCAGTTTCCTGGCATCCTGGAAGAGCTCCATGGCTACTCTTCTCTATAGGTCTGACAGTGGGAACTGCATCCACTCAACTGGAAACCTAAATTCAATGGGATCACTTGGTTCCGGAGGTCAGGGACACTCAGCTGCTGGATGAAAGGTGGGCATGGGTACTGCAGGGGACCCTTCACATAGACACCTGAAAATAATGTTTTACCAGCTATCTGAATAGCTCTGTCAAGTTGGCATGAAATTAACCATCGCAAGCTCAATCCTGGTCAACTTGGCACAGATATGCCAAACATACTTACCTCCAAATAAAGGCAAAAACAAGATCACAGTTCTACCTAACATCACAGCGCTATCCCTGTACAACCAGAAGAGAAGGAAGAGTTCTTAGGTGATGTCCATTTTCTCTCTGATTTTCCACAACCTAAATAATATGGTGTAACGTTAACAATACTAAGTACTGTTATAAAGCCTTGGACATTGACCCTCCATCCCCATTTCAGATCTTCAGGGTGAATTACATACATATTATATTGGCTATATTTCTCTGGGGAATGCTGATAAATCCAATAACCATTCTAAAATTTCACACAGCATCAATTATAAAGCTCAAATAAACTTTCCTAAACTCTGGATAATAAAATACATATTTTATTCAATAGTGATGGAAGGACCTTTCTCTTCTCTATGTAGAAAAGGACATCATTAGCATACTATAAGACAATCAAATAGAACATGAAACCAAAAATGTAGAGAACAGAGTACTACAAAAGTATGCTATTTATTTAGATAAATCAATTAATTTTCCTAGTTTTTGTGTGCATATCAACTTTTTTTTTTTTGGTGGTACTGGTGGTGGAACCCAGAGGCTTTCTACCTCCAAGCTATATTCCCAGACCTATTTTATATTTTATTTGGCAACAGGGTCTCACTAAGTTGCTGAGAGCCTCACTAAGTAGCTGAGGCTGGCTTAGAACCTGTGCGATCCTCTTGTCTCAGCCTCCCAAGCACTGGATTACAAGCGTACACCACCACATTGGCCTGCATATCAGCTTTTAAAGATGGATAAATTGAGCTGGGCGTGGTGGCGCACGCTTGTAATCCCTGCGCTTGGGAAGTGGAGACAGGAGGATCATGCAGGTTTGAAGCCAGCCACGCTGGCTTAGGAGACCCTGTTTCCAAATAAAAATATAAAAATGGGTCTGGGAGTGTAGCCCGGAGGTAGAAGGGTTTCCAGGAACCCCAGTACCACACACACAAAAAAAAAATGGATAAATTGATGTGATTTCTAGAAAAGAATGAGAGGCATTTTGAAGAGACAGCTACTTTTTAACAATTTTATATTTGTAATTTCACATTTTGTTTCTAAGTTGCATTAGTTTTAGGCCCCATAAAACTTCAACCCATCCTCATCCCTACATTACTGTTTGTCTGTGGGGGTGGATGAGGGCAAAGCCATTGCACAAGATTCACCCAAGGGTACCCTTGCTCAAGCAAGAAGGTCTGGGGAGGGGCCTAGTGCAGCTGGTTGAGGTCTGTGTGCTCCTCGGGCCTCTGACTGGTCCCAGAGGACCTGTTGGGTCAGCTGTGCTACTTTGCTAGCCCCTCCTCCCCGTTCCCCAGCTGTCAGAGTATCCTGAAGGTAGGGGCTCGGCGAGCTGGTGTCCTGAGCCCCTCCAGTCTCTCCGTATGTGTCTCTCTGGTCGGGCAGGAGGGCCACGGGAAAGGAGACGTGTCCGACCACATGGCCATCCAGTCTTTCTACCAGAGATCATTTCTTCAGTGCCATCTCCTCTACTAGGCTATAGGCTCCAGGACAGGGATCTTGTCTGTCTTACCCCAGTATCCCAGAACCCACGCAGGACCTGGCACAGAGTGATACTTAATAAACCCTCATCTGAAGGATGAATTGAATGAATAATCACCCCCACCATGTTAATGTGCACGTGTGCGTCTCTGAGGGGCTGAGGAACAAGGGAAACAGGGCTCTGGCCTCTTTCCTACACTTGATTTAAGGGCCCTCACCTGGCTGGTTTTCTATATTCCGGTTTCCCTCAATAGAGTGTCCTGACAGTAGAAAAGATTTGGAAATTGATTTCGAATAAGACATTGTAAAGCCAGATATTACCATCTCTTTCTCTGTTTCTGCTTTTTTTTTTTTGAGATGAGGGTCTTGATACAATCCTCAAGCTAGCCCCAAACTCTTGGACTCTAGTGATCCTCCTGCTAAAGCCTCCAAGAGGCTGGGACTGCGCACACCACTGCACTCGTCTGTGTGCACTTTTAAAGTGATCACACACCAGCTGGTTTTATTGTAATACCACTAGTTCATATTTTAAAAATTCCAAATTCAGACTAATTTATGTCTTGAAACCACCAAGAGACTTATATGCTACATTAAAATTCCTAATAGAGGCTTGGTGTGGTAGCAAACACCTATAATTCCAATACTTGGGAGGCTGAGACAGGAGGATTCCATGTTCACTGCCAGTTTCAGCAACTGAAAGGTGCCCTCCTTAACTTAGTGAAACCCCTCTTCCAAATTAAAAAATATAGAGCTGGGGGTATAGCTACAAGGTAGAATGTCCCTGGGTCCAATCCCCAGCATAATAATAATAATAATAATAATAATAATAATAATAATAAATAATAATAATAATATTCCAAATTGAACAGGCACTCATTACTCATTTAGAAAGCTTTATTTATTTTTTACATTTCTGTAATTCCCTAGAATAAAAAGAAAATGCTAATTGATGCACTCAAACATAAGCTAAATATAGTTGCACATGCCTGTAATCCTAGGATTTTGGAGGCTGAGACGGGAGGGTTGCAGGTTTGAGGACTGCCTCAGGAAGTAGCAATACTCTCAGCAAGCTGCCGAGACCCTGTTTTAAAACAAAACATAAAAACGGGTAGGGATGTGTGGGGAGCCATTAAGGCTTTCCCCTAAATTAATATCTCTGACGCAGCTGACTGTCCTTCACCCAGAGTCAACAAGGTTTGGGGAGAAGATCAGATGATGATATTGACCCAGGAGTAGGCGTCGGCCCAAGAGAGATGATGATATTGCCCCTGGAGTAGGCATCGGCCAGTAGGTCGGCACAATAGAGAATACTGACCCAGGCGTAGTCATCGACCCATAGGAAATATTGACCCAGGATCAGGGGTCTGCCAGTAGAGATAGTAGGCTGGCGGCTCCCCCACATTAAAATAAAATATTCTGAGAATCAAATTCTTAGAGTTAAATTCTTCATCCTCACGCCTCTCTTCAGAACCCGTACTTTTGCCAGCTGGCTCCTGCAGGGATGTAGCTCATCCCCAGTACCACAAAACACAAAACAAAAATAAACAAACAGCACAAGAACATCTCAGTGTACATGACCAATGGTGTGGGCATCTCCATCTATATCTGATGAGGTTGGAGAAGGCTAAGCATAAACATGGATGCTTAGTACCAATAAAAAGATCTCAGAGCCAGGCATGGTGGCACACCTCTGTAATTCCTGTACTTGGGAGGCTGAGACAGGAGGATCACAGGTTTGAGGACAACCTCTGCAAGTAGTGAGACTCTCAACAACCTAGTGAGACCCTGTGTACAAATAAGAAATAAAATTAGAAGACATTCAGCCAGGCGTGGTGGTGCATACTTGTAATCCTAGTACTTGGGAGGCTGAGAGAGGAGGACCATAGGTTCACTGCCAGCCTTGGCTACTTAGGCCCTCTGCAACTTAGTAAAATCCTGTTTCAAAATAAAGAATAAAAACTAGAACTAGGGGTGTTGCTTGGAGGTAGAATGACACTGTGTTCACTCCCCAGTTCTGTAAAAAAAAAAAAAAAAGACATTCAGCTTAGTTTCTGGCTCTCCCCTTGCTGGTCCTGAATAGTGTGGAGTCAGAAAGAGGTTGATTTTATTTTATTTATTTATTTTTCAACCAAGTTTCTGTTTTATTTATTTATTTTTTTAACCAAGTTTCTGTTTTATTTTTTTATTATTTTTTTATTAATTTATTTTTTAAATTGGTGCATTGTAGTCATATATCAATCACATTGGAGTACAAGACTTGAGAGGATATACAAGCACACATCATCCAATTAGCTCTCCTCCAGCCCCCATCCCATTCCCTCCCCCTCCCTCCATCCCACGCTTCTTTGGTGATTTACTTTGATACATTTGTTTATGTACCTCCTGCGTTTTAAAGAGGCTCCGTCCTCCAGTATTACATACCCTCTGATTGGTCACATTAGTTGCTTCACTATAGGGCCCTTTCTATAGCTCAACCTCTTCCTGTTGCCCTTTTCCTCCTAGTTATTGCTGATTAAGAGAAGCGTCTGATTTATATTTTCTGCGATATTTCTCTGTGCATGCTGCGTTGCAAGTACCGATCCCACTCTTGATGGTCCCAGTAGTGGCCTGGCTACTCAGTGAACTGATCCAGACCTTGCTGGCTCAAGCAGCGGCCTTGCCTCATGGGAGGCCCCAGTTCTGGTCTCGCTGGCCCCTGCACCGGTCTAACCCCTAAGCTGGCTTTGGTCCCGGCCTTGGAGGCCGCAGGAGTGAACTTGCCTCACGCCAGGCTCCGATGCTGGCCATTGGCCCCTGCACCGGCCTAACCCCTTGGCAGGATTCCAATCCCGGCCTCGGAGGCCCCAGCACCGGCCTAGCCTCACGGCAGGCTCCAATGCCAGCCTCGTTGGCCCCAGCACCGGCCTAACTCCTCGGAAGGTTCCGTTCCCAGCCTAGGAGGCCCCAGCACTGGCCATGTCTCACGGCAGGCTCCGATGCTGGCCTCGCCTCACGGTAGGCTCCGATGCAGGCCTCGCTGGCCCCAGCACCGGTCTAGCCCTTCGGCAGGTTGTTATCCTGGCCTCGGAGGCCCCAGTACCGGCCTTGCCTCACGGCAGGCTCCGATGCCGGCCTCGCTGGCCCCAGCACCGGCCTAACCCCTCGGCAGGCTCTTATCCCGGCCTCGGAGGCCCCAGTACCGGCCTTGCCTCAAGGCAGGCTCCAATCCCGGCCTTGGAGGCCTCAGCACCGGCCTTGCCTCACGGCAGGCTCCAATGCCGGCCTCTCTGCCTCAGCATCAGCCTCACCCCTCGGCAGGCTCCAATCCCGGCCTCTGAGGCCCCAGTACTGGCCTTGCCTCATGGCAGGCTCTGGTGCCGGCCTTGCTGGCCCGAGCACCGGCCTAACCCCTCAGCAGGCTCCGATCCTGGCCTCTGAGGCCCCAGCACCGGCCATGCCTCACGGCAGGCTCTGATGCCGGCCTCGCTGGCCCCAGCACGGGCCTAATCCCTCGGAAGGCTCTTATCCTGGCCTCGGAGGCCCCAGTACTGGCCTTGCCTTATGGCAGGCTCCAATGCCGGCCTCGCTGGCCCCAGCACCGGTCTAACCCCTCGGCCAGCTCTGATACTGGCCTCGGAGGTCCCAGCACTGGCCATGCCTCATGGCAGGCTGCGATGCCGGCCTCACTGGCTCCAGCACCGGCCTAACCCCTCAGCAGGCTCTTATCCTGGCCTCGGAGGCCCCAGTATCGGCCTTGCCTCACGGCAGGCTCCAATGCCGGCCTCACTGGCCCCAGCACCGGCCTAACCCCTCGGCAGGCTCCGATCCCGGCCTTGGAGGCCCCAGCACTGGTCATGCCTCACGGCAGGCTCCAATGCCGGCCTCGCTGGCCCCAGCACCGGCCTAACCCCTCGGCAGGCTTTTATGCCGGCCTCGCTGGCCCCAGCACCAGTCTAACCCCTCGGCAGGCTCTTATCCCGGCCTCGGATGCCCCAGTACCGGCCTTGCCTCAAGGCAGGCTCCGATGCCAGCCTCGGAGGCCCCAACAACGGCCTTGCCTTACGGCAGGCTCCGATGCCGGCCTCGCTGGCCCCAGCACCGGCCTAACCCCTCGGCAGGCTCTTATCCCAGCCTCGGATGCCCCAGTACCGGCCTTGCCTCAAGGCAGGCTGCGATGCCGGCCTCACTGGCCCCAGCACCGGCCTTGCCTTACGGCAGGCTCCGATGCCGGCCTCGCTGGCCCCAGCACCGGCCTAACCCCTCAGCAGGCTCTTATCCTGGCCTCGGAGGCCCCAGCACCGGCCATGCCTCACGGCAGGCTGCGATGCCGGCCTCACTGGCCCCAGCACCGGCCTTGCCTTACGGCAGGCTCCGATGCCGGCCTCGCTGGCCCCAGCACCGGCCTAACCCCTCAGCAGGCTCTTATCCTGGCCTCGGAGGCCCCAGAACCGGCCATGCCTCACGGCAGGCTGCGATGCCGGCCTCACTGGCCCCAGCACCGGCCTAACCCGTCGGCAGGCTCTTATCCTGACCGCGGAGGCTCCAGTATCAGCCCTGCCTCATAGCAGACTCTGATGCCAGCCTCGCTGGCCCCAGCACCGGCCTAACCCCTCGGCAGGCTCTTATCCCGGCCTCGGATGCCCCAGTACCGGCCTTGCCTCAAGGCAGGCTCCGATGCTGGCCTCGCTGGCCCCAGCACCGGCCTAACCCCTCGGCAGGCTCTTATCCTGTCCTCGGAGGCCCCAGCACCGGCCTAACCCCTCGGCAGGCTCTTATCCTGACCGCGGAGGCTCCAGTATCAGCCCTGCCTCACGGCAGGCTCCGATGCCGGCCTCGCTGGCCCCAGCACCGGCCTAACCCCTCAGCAGGCTCTTATCCTGGCCTTGGAGGCCCCAGTACCGGCCTTGCCTCAAGGCAGGCTCCGATGCTGGCCTCGCTGGCCCCAACACCGGCCTAACCCCTCGGCAGGCTCCGATCCTGGCCTTGGAGGCCCCAGCACTGGTCATGCCTCACGGCAGGCTCCGATGCCGGCCTCGCTGGCCCCAGCACCGGCCTAACCCCTCGGCAGGCTCTTATCCTGGCCTCGGAGGCCCCAGTACTGGCCTTGCCTCAAGGCAGGCTCCAATCCCAGCCTCGGAGGCCCCAGCACCAGCCTTGCCTCACGGTAGGCTCCAATGCCAGCCTCGCTGGCCCCAGCACCGGCCTAACCCTTCAGCAGGCTCTTATCCTGGCCTCGGAGGCCCCAGTACCGGCCTTGCCTCAAGGCAGGCTCCAATCCCGGCCTAGGAGGCCCCAGTACCGGCCTTGCCTCACGGCAGGCTCCAATGCCGGCCTCGCTGGCCCCAGCATTGGCCTCACCCCTTGGCAGGCTCCAATCCCGGCCTCGGAGGCCCCAGTACCGGCCTTGCCTCATGGCAGGCTCCGATGCCGGCCTCGCTGACCCTAGCACTGGCCTAACCCCTCGGCAGGCTCTTATCCTGGCCTTGGAGGCCCCAGTACTGGCCTTGCCTCATGGCAGGCTCTGATGCTGGCCTCGCTGGCCCCAGCACCGGCCTAACCCCTCAGCAGGCTCTGGTCCCATCCTCGGAGGCCCCAGCACTGGCCTTGCCTCACGGCAGGCTCTGATGCCGGCCTCGCTGGCCCCAGCACCGGCCTAACCCCTCAGCAGTTTCTGGACCCGACCTCGGAGGCCCCAGCACAAGGCTTGCCTCATGGCAGGCTCCAGTGCCGGCCTCGCTGGCCCCAGCATTGGTCAAATCCCTCGGCAGGTTCCAATCCTGGCCACGGAGGCCTCAGTAGTGGCCTTGCCTCACAGCAGCTCCAATGTCAGCCTCCAACTGGCCCTGGCGCCCGCCTAACCCCTCAGCAGGTTCCGATCACTGTCTCTGTGGTTATTATTTCAAAGGTCCAGGTGTAATGTATCAGATCTCTGCCTCCCCTGAGTATTGGCCACTGGCATTGCCACTGCCTCCACCGTTTCAAATCCTTCCCAGGCTCTTTTTCCACTCTGAATGGTGTCCAGTGTTCCTAAGCATGTGTGATGGTAGCATTCGACATTTGGTGTAATTTCTCCAAAAAAATAAAGTTGGTAGGATCCGGTTTCTGCTTCTCCTGAATATGAGTCTCCACGACCATTGCAGAGAACTCTTTCAACACCGCATTTCTCCTTGGTCTCCGCTAAACTCTCTCCTTACAGGTGATGTCTGAGATTCTTAACAATATAGAGAAATAGCAGTCCTCTTTCATGGTGAATTTTTCCATAAGTTCCAGTGCATTTAGATAAGTTTTGTCTGCATCTCCAGTGTCCTGGCTCCATAACGGTTTTCTCGCCTCCTCTTCGATATTTTTCTTTATCTTTTTCTGTTCTGGGCCCGGTTTCTCCAGGGGTCTGGCGTGCTACGTGCAGTTCGGCCCGGGACCCAGGGTCCCGCGACCCGGGCCCCGGCTGGTGTGCGCCGCGCGCAACCCCCGCCCAGAACCCAGCGTCTTACTTCAGAAAGAGGTTGATTTTAGTTGGGATGATTTACACACAAAAGTGCTTAACTTAACAATGATATTTTAAATTTTCTTAGAGCTGTTCTTAAAAAGATCAAGTACTTAATTTTTTACGTTTTACAGTTAGTTGAATTTTCCCGTCTTGAGAATGAGTCTTTTTAAAATTGTTGTCCCCTTGTGATTTGTGTTTGTGTGTGTGTATGTGTGTGTGTGTGTGTATGTGTGTGTGCACGTGTGCTTGTGCACATTACTTAGAGGCATTCTATCTCTGAGCTACACCCCAGTCCTATTTCATTTTTTATTTTGAAACAGGATCTTGCTAGCTTGATGAGAGTCTTGCTAAATTGTTGAGGCTGGTTTTGAACCTGTGATCCTCTTCTCTCAGCCTCCCAAATACTGGGATTATAGATGTGGGCCACCATGCCCAGCTTAATGATTTGTTCTGATATATAATGTTCATATTTTCTGCCGGGCGTGGTGGTGCACGCTTGTAATCCCCGTGCCTGGGAGGCGGAGACAGGAGGATTGAGCAGGTTCGAAGCCAGCTGCGCTGGCTTAAGAGACCCTGTTTCAAAAATATAAAATAGGTCTGGGAGTGTAGCCCGGAGGTAGAAGGCCTTCTAGGAACTCCAGTACCACCAAAAATTTTTTAAAAAGTTCATATTTTCCTAAATGTATGTTTTATTTAATGTGTTTATGTTCATTAATTTTATTATCTATTTATCTATTTTTGTGGTGCTGGGGATTGAAGCCAGGGGTGCTCTGAGCTACATCTCCAGCTCTTTTAAGATTTTGAGACAGGGTCTCTAATTTGGCCAGACTGGCCTAGAACTTGGGATCCTCCTGCCTCAGCCTCCTGAGTAGCTGGGATTACAAATGTGCACTGCTATGCCTGACTTGTTTGTTCATTTTTGAAGTTAACAGAATAATATTTAGTTCACTGATTTTAAAATGCACTAATAATTTTAGCTCTGTATTTTAGTATTATGCAATAACTAAGGGCAGATGCTTATGCAATGGCAACATGGAAAACAACCCTTCTTTGCACAGAGCCGTGCAGGCCCCGCCCCAGGTGGAGTGGCGGAGGCGGCCTGTGACTGCAGCTCTTCTTCGAGGAGTCCAGAGCATGCGCCCTGCTCCACACTGCCCAGCCCTTTGGCTCCGAAGCGCTAGTGAGGTTTCTCTGCGTTTGTTTCCCTGGCCAAGCTCCTGTTGAAACCCCAGCTAATGCAGGCCCTGAAGGCTGGCCTGCTGCTCCTACGGAGGATGACACTTGAAACTCTCTTGCACCCATCTGCTCCTAGGGACCCAAAAGGCCACGTGGTGGGAATGCAGGGGCCCAGGACGAGGGAGAAATGGGAGCTGAGAGCCAATATGTCAGCGGGGCGGGGCCTGCCTTGTGGGAGGGGCCAGGTACAGACCAGGCGGCTCTGGCTCTTTGCGTGCCTGTCACGGTGCATGGAGTAACACACACCTTGTTCAGTAGGTACTGTGTTGTCACTACTGGGTTATGTGTTGCGGGATGGGGTCATGGGGGACTTGGTGCTCAGCCCTTGGATGGCATCACGAGGCACATGTGTCACGCGAGGGCCTGGCATAGAGGCCCTTCTCAGAGCAACCCCCGGGCTGGTCCTGGTGACCCTGATACCCCACAGCCTCGCGCCGGGTCTGAGACTCATAGACATCTCCACCCTCGGCTCTCAGTTCGCAAGCCGAGGGCCCTGTTCCTGGGCAGGCTTGGCTGCTGCCTGTTCTACTAATTAATGACTGCTGATTGGCCCAAGAACCGCACTCATTATGCCCAGTGAAGATCAAAGCCAGGCCCCATAATCTGCTAAACGAGTTGTCAGATTAGGGCATTCTTTTGGGCTATTAGAAAGATTTTTCTCCCTGGGTAAAGGCCTGTCAGGGCGTGTGACCCTGTCACCCCCATGAGCTGAGCTAGAGGGGGCTCTGCAGGCTTTCTCTCCCCTTGCTTTGAATGTGGACGTTTAATGGGGCAGTCCCACCACAGGGGCCCAGGCAGGAGCTCAGGGGAGGACACAAAGTGCAGAGGGCGCTGGGAAACTCATGCTGTGCACAGTCGACTCTGCCTCTTCATCTTTGGGGTTGCTAGGCAATTAGAGGGAGCTGTAGACTTCCCTGGGTCCCTTTTCCTTCAACTGTACTGTGGATATGCCTCGGTTTACTCTGTAAGGCTGGGGATCAAGTTGTATGTTGATTCCAGTCTCTCCATTGAGGAGTTAGTCCCAGATTGACACTCATTTTGAACTGGGATCCCCAGCCCAACTTTCTCACTCCAGGGGAGGGAACAGAGGCCTGTTTTTTTGTTTTTTTGTTTTTATATTTGATACTGTGGATTGAACTCAGGGGCCTTTTATATCCAAGCTATACCCCCAGGATACCAATTTTTATTTTTTAATTTTTATTATTTTTATTTATATTTTTTGTGGTACTAGGGTTCCTGGAAGCCCTTCTACCTCCGGGCTACACTCCCAGACCTATTTTTTATATTTTTATTTGGAAACAGTGTCTCTTAAGCCAATGTGGCTGGCTTCAAACCTGCGCCATCCTCCTGTCTCCGCCTCCCAAGCACGGGGATTACAAGCGTGTGTCACCACGCCCGGCTCTTTTTTTATTTTGAAACAGGGTCTCACTAAGTTGCTGAGGCTGACTTCAAACCTGCAATCCTCCTATCTCAGCCTCACAAGTACTAGGATTACAGGCATGCGCCACCACGTCTGGCTGAGGCCTAGTTTATAATGTCAGTGCTAAGAGCTATTCATAACTATTACTGATCAAATGCAGAAGTATGTCAGATATTGTGCTAAGTGACCTAATGCTGATTTTTATTTATACTGTCTAGAAATATTGCAAGGTAGATAATATTAACATCATTTATCATATATAAGAAGAGTGAGAGCCGGGCATGATGGTGCATGCTTGTAATCTCAGTGCTTGGGAGGCTGAGACAGGAGGATCGCACAGGTTCGAAGCCAGCCTCAGCTACTTAGTGAGGCTCTCAGCAACTTGGTGAGACCCTGTTTCCAATTAAAGTATAAAATAGGTCTGGGAGTATAGCCCGGAGATAGAAAAGTCCCTGAGTTTCCCCCCAGTACTACAAAAAAAAAAAAAAAAAAAAAAGTGAAGCTCAGTAATTTGTTGAAATCATTCAATTTAGCCATAGTTATAGGGTAGAGCCTGATTGGCTGAAACCAGTCAGACTTTAACTGGTTTAGATACAGGCACATGACCTAATCTTGGCCAATGGGAGAACAGTAGCCACAGACTTGCAAGGGGGGCATTGGGATTGGGAAATGAGCTTTCTCCTTGGGGTCGTGTGAGGATGAGAAATTTGACCTGCTGAAACCATTCTTCTCTTACTAGAGAAGAATCTGTAGCTTTGGTGTGGGGCTAGTATGGGATCACGTGGGGCCAACACTGTGGGTTGTTTGTTTGTTTGTTTTTGGAACTAAGGATTGAATGTAGGGCTATTTTACCTGTGAGCTACACTCCCAACCCTTCTTATGTTTTTGTTTTTAAACAGGGTCTCGCTAGGTCTGAGTTGCTGAGGCTGTCCTGGAACCTGCGATTCTCCTTGTCTCAATCTCCTAAGAACTGTGGGTCCACAGTTTGAGCAGGTGGATTGCACTGAGCTAAAGGAGAAAATACATTGCTTTTACAGGTTAAGCTAGTTTGAACTGGGTCTCCTGGGACTGTCAAAAGGAAGACTGGCACAAACACCAAGAGATTATAGTCTCTGTCCCAGAGGAGTCAGACCTGCTCAATAATGGTTCTGGTCCCCAAGAAGTAGCCCTATGACAAGTCTGCCTGGAAAGCCAGGGGACTGTTTATGGCAGACATTGCAGTCTTCCACTGACTGTGGTTACTACCTGTCTTGCTAGCCACTGTCCCTGGGGCCACCTCAGCCTGGCCTGGTGCTGGCCTCACCCGTTACCTCTGCTTGTCAAGCGTAATCGCTTCGCCGGATCACTCATGGTGCACCTGGTTTGCTTCCTCCCACCGTCTTCCATTTCGCCTGAGCTAGTCTGGATGCTGGGCCCCGTGCAGGCCTGGCCTAGCTCTCTGTGTGGGTTAGGATTAGATTTGGCTGTGACAGACACCCACAGCAACAGTGGCTTGAAGAGGGAGAAAACTCTTTTATCTCCAGTAACAGCTCTGAGCACGAGGACCAGGGCTGGTGCAGCAACTTAGCCCCACAGAATGCCACTTGCCCTTTTGCTCCTTTTATATTAATTACATTTGCAATTGTAAGAGTGCTTTAAAGAACCGGCATTTAGTTTTGTTGATGCTCACTATGCCTGCTTTTTGTTTCCTTAATCTCTGTGCTCATCTTTATTATTTCTTTCCTTCTGCTTTATTTTGGGTTTGCTTAAAAATTTGAATGCATACATAGTTCATGGTCAGTTTTTATAAATATTCCAAAGGAAAAAATGCAGTGGCTGCATCTTCCTGGTGAATTTCCTTTTGTCCTGATGTAGTATTTATTTTATTATTCATCCCTAAAGATGCTTTTAATCTTGATGTCTATTTTATCTGATACTGATATCACTATGCCAGCTTTCCTCTAGTTATTTTTTCTGGAATATCTGATTTTACTCTTTTACTTTACTCTTTTTGGGTCCATGTACTTTTACGTACCTTTTGTAAAGAGCTTGTAGCTAGATTTAAAACAACCCATTTGAGCCAGGCACAGAGGCACGCGCCTGTTATTCCAGCTATCCAGGAGGCTGAAGCAGGGGGACCACTAGTTTGAGGCCAGCCTAGGCAACTTAGCAAGACCTCATCTCAAAATAGATGGAAAGGGATAGGAGTGTAGCTCAGTGGTAAAATATACCTAATATGCATGAGGCCCTGGGTTCAGCCTCTAATACTGCACACACATGCACAAAAATCCAACTTGAGAACTTCTGTCTAGATTGGCTCATTTATATTTATTGTGACTTTTCTGTCATATTTGCTAATCTAGACATGGCTTAATTTCTCCTTCAGTGTGTGTGTGTGTGTGTGTGTGTGTGTGTGTGTGTGTGTGTGTAGGGGTTACTAGGGATGGAGCCCAGAACCCTCCTTCACTGCAAACCTGTATATCCTATAGGCGTAGCCATGGAAGTCTCTGATGGCCTAGTGATTGGTCAGAGACTTAAAATACCTTGAACCAGTAAGACTTCCCCTCTGCCAAATGGCTGTGTATGTGTCGGGTCACCCTTTCAGTGCCTGGGTGCTTGACAGCTCTGCCTGAGCTTTACCTCCTACCTCCATAGCACCCCAAGTCCAGCTGGTGGTGAGAGATGGGGACTCCTTTAGGATTTTCCTGGGCATGTGTAGGCCTGCACATGCTGTGGCCCAAGGGCCCCTGGAAGGCGCCAGTGCTTCACAGCTCTCTGTGGATCTCTCCTTTCAGGGATCATCATCTTTAGTTTTTCCTGAGTCTCTTGTTCGTGCCATCTGTCACCACCACTTCAGACAGCAGTAATGCTAAACAATTGCTACTTACTGTTTTCCACAAAAGACCTGGAATAGGATTTTCCCCCCTCAAAACTTACACTAACTAGCCGGGCATGGTGGCGCATGATTGTAATTCCAGCATTCGGGAGGCTGAGACCGGAGGATCACGGTTCGCAGACAGCCTCAGCTACTTAGTGAGGCCCTCTGCAACTCAGTGAGACCGGTTTCAAAATAAAGAATAAAAAATAGGGCAAGGGGTGTAGCTCGGAGGTCGAATGCCCCTGGGTTCCATCCCCAGACCCGCAAAAAAAAAAAAAAAAAAAAGTATAAATTCTTTTTTTTTTCTTTGCGGGTCTGGGGGTGGAACCCAGGGGCATTCGACCTCCGAGTTACACCCCCTGCCCTATTTTTTATTCTTTATTTTGAAACCGGGTCTCACTGAGTTGCAGAGGGCCTCACTAAGTAGCTGAGGCTGTCCGTGAACCACGATCCTCCGGTATCAGCCTCCCAAATGCTGGGATTACAAGCGTGCGCCGTCACGCCCGGCTATCTGATAATATTTTTATACACTATTTCTAGAGGAATGAAAGGCTTAATTGTCTTGATGAATTTACTTCAAACATACAGAAAAATAAAGAATAATGTACCAAAAGTCTATATATTCATACTATCATTTAAAATATTTTTATTTAATCATATTTAACTAATTAATTATTATATTTTGTGGTACTGGGGATTGAACCTGTGAAATATACTTTCAGCCCTTTTTATTTTATTTTTTAAATTTTGAAACAGTATCTCATTAAGTATCTGAGGCTGGCCTTGAACCTGTGATCCTATTATCTCAGCTTCTCAAGTATTGGGATTACAGGTGTGCCCCCACCAGCCTCTGCACCTTAATCCTTTCTGAGGGCAGCAGCCCTGATGACCTAATCAAATTCCACAAGGCCCCATCTCTTAAAGGTCCCACCACCTCTCATATCACCATTCCAGGACCAACCTTTCAATACATGAACCCTCAGAAAACAAACCATACTCAAACCATAGCAATAATGCTTCATTATACGAATCTACCTCACTAATTCATCTTACCCATTCATAGATATTTAAGTAATTTCTCAGTTCTTGACATTACATAGAGGGCTGCACGAAACGTCTTTGCCCTTGTCTCCTCAAGCTCATGCATGAGAGTTTTTTAATTATGGGCTGCTGGGCAGCAGAACACATATCTTTGACCAGAGACGATCTCCTTCCCAGAGCCTCTTGCAGTTCTCCAGCTGGAAGAAACCTTTTCCTCTTGGGTCACTGTGGGGTCCTGTTTATTTTTATTCTGCTAGGTGCCTTCACACTGCTTTGTGCCATGGTTAGTACCCATGTCCCCTCTTCAGATTTGAAAATACGAGATTCAATTTCTTGAAGGACATGTACTATGATTCGTTCACTGTAGCATCCCCTATAGACTCAGGTACACAGTAGTCGCTGAAGACGTATCTACTGAGTTGAATTAGCCACTCTTTCAATGCCCATGTGAGGTCCAGTTCCCAGGAACCCCCAGGTCTCCCTCTTCTCCCCTGTGCTATTTCAGTTCTGCTAAGTCCATCAAGCTTTGAGCACCTGAGTCTGGAGAGTGCTTTGAGGTGAGTTAGGGCTGGGATGAAGGTTGTATCCACATGGGCATCTTGGCTCAAGTCCTCCTCCTGCCGAGAGATGCCAGCTTCCGCAGAGGTTGCAGACTCAGCCAAACCTCTCTGGTTGTGGGGAAGGGGTCATTTGAGATCTCTAATCATCTGAACAAGGCTAGGGGGAGTTAGCCTTTATGTAGGAACCTTTACTTTGTGGAAGTACAGAAAGATAGTGAGAAAGTCGTGTTAGGCATTCAAATAAGACACGGTTAAACACTGGGGAAGCATGCCCTTCACAGATGAGCTGCTGCTCTGTGGGTTACAGCTCCTTAGCTAGTCCTTGAGAGAGTTTCCCATGGAATGCTCCTGGTCACACCTGGAGCCCATTACTGTATCTGCTTTCAAATAGTAAAACTGCCTTTCTTCAAAGTACTGTGAGCATAGTAATTCACTCTGACCTGCCCCTAGGTTGTCCAGATAGCTTGTCTGACAGTTTCATGCGGTCACAGTTATCCACTTCCCTTCACGAAGGCACATTCCTTCCAGACAGAAATGATCCATTGGCCTACAAGTTTAACATGGGCACAGAGCTTCCCATGCACCTCCTTGGGAAGACATTTCTGCCCTCCACACTTGGTTGGTGCCCTGGAGGCAGGGTCATTCCCACTGAGTACAAGGACACTGTCCACTGTTGCTGGGGTCCCTGGAGAGAAGTTCTACCCCTTGGTAGAACTGGAGAGGGGCTGGGCGTGGTGACCCATACCTGTAATCCTGGTGACTCTGGAAACTAAGACAGGAAGATCACAAGTTTCTGGGCAACTTAGCCAGACCCGGGCTCAAAATAAATGAATGAAAAGGGCTGGGGTTGTAACGTAGTGGTCGAGCTTACCTGGGTTCAATTCTCAGTACTATAAAAACAAAACAAAAACAGTATTAGGGAAAGGTAGGAGTTTGTGGACTTTGGGGGAAATGTGAGGCTCTCATAAGAGAGAGTATATTCTTCCCCTTACAACTGATGGGAAAAGGGAAGCCTTCCCCCCACTTAGAGTCAGAGAGGGAGGACACCAAAACACTTGTTTTTGTGGTCTTTTTTGAGACTCATTCTCAAAGGTCTCATTATCCGTGTTTCCTAAATCAAAAACCACTTGCCCCATTTATTTATCTATCTCTTTTGGAAAGTTTTTCTTAAAGGTGTTTGCACAATGCTTTTCTATGTTGAAGATGTCTTCAAGTGGGAGAGCGGCACTTTCTGTCTGCCTCTGTGACCGGGGCAGGGCCGGCAGAGGGAAGGGCAGCAGGACCTTTCCAGCTTTGGTCCAGGCCAGGCCTCCTCCTTAGGTCAGCTGCTGTGACAAAATACCATAGATGGGGCGGCTTATAGACAGCACAAACCTGTTTGTCACAGTTCTGGAAGCTGGAAATCCAGGATCAGGGCACCCACAGGCTTGGTGCCTGGTAAAGGCCGCTTCCTGGTGTGTAGACAGCTGTCTTCTGTGTCCTCACATGCTCAAAGGGGGCAAGGGAGTCCTCTGGGGTCCCTTTTATAAGGGCACCACTTCCATTTATTAGTTCTTCACCCTCATGACCCAATCACCTCCCAGAGGCGACACTAGGGAGGAGGGTCTCCACCTCTGCATTTGGGGTGGGGGCACACTCAGTCTGCAGCAGTTCCTGAGCTGCTTGGGGGTTGAGTGCTTGCAGTTGAGTCCCGGCTTGCCTTCACTACAGGCTCACTTGCCCCAGTCCCTTCTCCTTCAGGCTGCCGTTGAATAAGAAGGACCAGCAGCAGAAGGCCCCAGAATCTTTGCCTTAGGCCTCAGGGGGGAGGGCAGCCCGGGGATGCCTGCCCCACCCCGCCAGAACACCAAAGATTTTGGGCTTAGCCAAGTAAGTAGTAGGAGCAATCAGCCCAGGGAGGACTTGACCTTGAAAGTGTTAGGAGATACTGCCTCCTTTGTCCCAAACGCCAGGTGAGCTGACTTGAGGTGGAGAGGGGGAGAGGGCATGCAGATCAGATCAGATCCTTTCTACCCGGGGGAGCTGGTTCACAGCCTCTCCTGGAGAGGGAGGAGAAGAAACAAACAGGAAGAAAGAACTGCATCTTTTTATTATTAAAAAAAAAAATATATATATATATATGTGTGTGTGTGTGTGTGTGTGTGTGTGTGTGTGTGTGTGTGTGTGTATACATACACATACATATGTATATGTGGTATTGGGGATTGAACTCAGGAGTGTTCTAACTCTGTGCTATACCTCAGCTATGTTTCTTATTGTTTATATTTGGAAACAGGATCTCACTAGGTTGCTAAGAGTCTCACTGTGTTGCTGAGGTTGTCTTTGAACTTGTTATCTTCCTGTCTCAGCCTCCCAAATACTGGGATTACAGCCGTTTGCCACCACACCGGCTCAGAACTGCATCTTAATGACCAGTATCAGACTGCTCTAGAAATCAAGAAAATTGAAAAGTTATGGACTAAACCAAGTTATAGTTAAGGGCACTTTCAATGAGTAAAGAAACAGTACAGATTCCTTTAGTGTCCATGGGGGAAGCAGAGAGCTTATTTCTTATGAAGGTGAACTCTGCAGCCACTTACACTGTGGACTCCGAGGACCAGCATGCCGTGCCTCGGGCATCACCTGCCCACCTGGTTATGGAGCCACTAAAGTGAGAAGAGTCTAGAACAGCTAGTGGCTGAGCTTTGAGGATTAACAAGAAACCTGCCCAAAGAGACTTACTCATTGGAAATGAGTTCTGAGTGGAAACCAGCAGCAGAAATGAAGCATAATTGTGATTCTAGAAAGAGGCCAAAGCGGAGTGCGGGTGGCCACCGCAGGCCACATGCTAGACAGTCACAGGCTTGAGGCCGAGAGTGGGCACAAGAGGAGGACATCGGGCTTCCTCTGCTTGTCTGGCCTGAGGGCCCACACACCAGCACTAGAGATAAACAGTCGGGACTGTGGCCTGGGCGTAGGCTGCTCCGAGAGGCCAGGCACGGATTCCTCTTCGCTGTCTATGAACAGGTGGACCTAGTGTCAACAGCTCATTCCAGGAGCAAGGAGTAAAATGCCGTTTAACTCGCTTAGCAAATCTGCTGCTTAGAAAAACAAGCAAATAAAAATTTTAAAAACGCACTAATTACTAATGATAACGAGGTTTACTGTTTTCAACATATCCTAGTCAACATTTGCATCTCCGCTCAACCTGTGAGATAGAACAAGAGTTCTTCCTGTCCTGAATCTATGGATGAGGTGAGAGCCAGACAGACTAAGAAACTCATCCAAGTTTACCCAGCTACGTCCAGACTCAAACTCAGGGCTGAGCGCAACCTCCTCCCAGGCCAGGCTGCCTCGCCGCCACCTTGTCCTCCCATTCTGGTGGCCCTTGGCCAGCGGGGAGGCTGGTGGCAGTTTGGTGTATCCTTCTGTGAGTAGATAGGTGACCACTGTCTCAGCACCTTTAGAAAGAGAGAACTCCCCAGGATGCCCAGGCATTTCAGCCACTCTCAGGTCTCAGAAGTTTCTACATGCTGGCCCTGGACAGTCCCCAAGGCCCTGGAATCATTCTGCCGAGACTTTGGGCTAGAAGGAGGAGCGAGGGTCTCAGAGCAAGACTCCAAACCCAGGTCTTAGAACTCATGAGTCTAGGCGAGCCTCCTGTGCCAGAGGCGCTTAGCCTGCAGCTGGGGGAAGGGACAGGGAAGGGGTATAATAATCCCAATTTCTTATCCTGCTGTGAGTAGGTACCCCCAAGTGCTCTTTCATCTCTGTGGCCACCCAGGAAGAGGCTGAGCAAGGGGAGGGAAGAGTGAGAAGAATGCCTGGTGAAGGGGCCTGGAAAGAGAGTAACTTCTAGCATCTTCCCCAGCCAGACTCCTGGAAGCTACCTGAGGCCCTCTGCATCTTTCCCGGTGCCTTACACACTTACCCAGGATGGCTGTCACTCTATCATTGTGCCCAAAATACCTGAGAAAAAAACAACTTAAAGGAGGAAGGATTTACCTAGGCCCACAGTTTCAGGGATTCCGTCCACGGTTGGCTGGCTTCACTGCTTTCGATCTGAGGTGAGGCGGGAGAGCGAGGCGGAAGCCTCGTGGTGGAGGAGAGCCGCTCAGCTCCTGGCCACCCGGGAGGGCACCGGGAAGAGGGAGCCCAAGGGCACGGCCTACCACCCACTGTCTTGTACTAGGCCCCGCAGCTCCCAGTGTCCGCTCAGACGCTTAGCCCATCAGATAGATGAGTCCTCTGAGGAGGTCAGAGCCCCGTGATCCCATCGTTGCCTGAAAGTCCAC
This sequence comes from Muscardinus avellanarius, assembly GCF_963383645.1. Classification (NCBI taxonomy): domain Eukaryota; kingdom Metazoa; phylum Chordata; class Mammalia; order Rodentia; family Gliridae; genus Muscardinus; species Muscardinus avellanarius. The sequence continues at coordinate 36,639,388 of NC_137801.1, forward strand.
CTCTGAACCTAACTGCACTGTGGACCAAGTCTTGAATGGGCTTTTGGAGAATGTTCCAGATCCAACCCATCACAGGAGGAAGGAGTGCTACTGAGTTCCTATTAAGTGCCCAGCTTGGTCTGGTATCTTACATACACCACACGGGGTAGATGCTGTTATATCCGCTTATTACTCAGGGGACTGAGGCCCAGAGAGGAGTAATCTGCTCAAAGTCACATAACTCCCAGGTGGCAGAGATAGAACTAACACCCAGGCGCATCTGACTATAAAATCCAAGCTAATTCTGTTCCCATGAGGCCCTGCTTACTTCTGGGCTCTTAGTCCAGTGCTCTTTCCTTGGCCAGTATATCCCCTCTGTTAACTCAGAGCCTGCAGAAGATACCAACTGCATTAGGGGTGATGGCTGGGCTTCAAAGGGCCGTCCCATTTGTAGTGGGCTTGCACTGGGCATGGCTGGACTTCACTTCTTGGAAGGAGAGGCGGGTGAGAAACCAGGGCCTGAGAAGCGTGTTGCCAGGCCCCCCTCACACTGCTTCTTTTCAATTGGAAGAGCTGGCTCCAGTCTGCAGTCCTGCCCCTGCCCAGGAGCCTGCCCCTTGGCAGTGGTGCTGGCCCGGCGCTCCTCCTGACCAGCACCCTTGCTTACAGCTGTGCAGGACGGGCTGTGCCTGAGAGGCCTGGGTCCCTGCAGACCAGGAGCTGCTGGCCCAGGCCAAGGCAGTCGCCTCTAGTGCTGGGAACCATTCAGTGCTCTTCTTTCTGTGGCTCGGGAGGGTTGGTGGAGGAAGGGGTGTGCAAGGGTTAACTTCATTTTGGCTGTTATTCCTTTTTGGCATCTGCAAATGAACTTAATAGGATCTCAGCTTTCCTGTTGCCTCACCAATGAAACAGAAACCAGACCACAAGGGGGTCTGGAGATGGTTAACCGGGATGCCTCCTGCTGGGCAGCAGGGCCTCCTCAGAGCCGGCACCAGGAAGTGACTGCAGGACCTTCTGCCACACTGGGCTCCCCTGGCACTGGGTGAGGGAAGGGTCAGGAGCCGGGGGCTCCCCAGAAAGGCCAGCTGCGGACAGAGGGGAAGAAAGTGGTGCAGACCCGCAGACCTGTACCCAGCTTCTGGCTCCCCAGCTTTGCGACTTTGAGCCTGTGTGGGGCACTAAGCTGGGCACAGCGTACGCCCAGCTCCATGTTTGTGGGCCCCACCAACTCCTGCTTTCTCTTCCTCCCCCTCCCCTGGTCCTGGGGCCTTGGCAATTCTGCTCTCCCTTGCTGTCTTCGGATTGTGTCCGGGCCAGCACCTACTCATTCTTCAGATCTCAGCTAGCAGGTCACTTCCTCCAGGAAGTCCTCCACAAGTGCAGTAGGGACCCTCCTTGGGGCTCTGTTAGAGGCTTCATGATGTCCTGAATGTCCCCTTTCAGACACATCTTTACTCCCTCTCTGGCTCTGCTGACCCCCACTCCCATTTTCCTGGCCTCTCCTGCCCACTGGGTGTGGCTCCTTTTCGGAGGCCTGGCAGAGGGTCCTGCAGAGGGGCTGCACCATTCATAGCCTTGGAAGGGAAGAGGGCTGGGTGGGGGTGGGGCCGGTCACCAGGTCACCAGGTGTCCTCTGAGAGCCCTGAGCAGGGGGATTTAGCCAGTCCTGAAGCCAGAACTCTTCTGCCAGGACCACTTTTCTCTCTGCAGTGGTTTTCATTATTTTTCATTCCCAGACTATTTTGGAAGCCGGCTGCCATGGGAACTGAGTCTTTGGAAAGCCCCGGCCTCTTTTTCCCTTCTGCCCCCAACCCCCCTTCCATCTCCATTCCCTCTTAATTGGTTTTTAGTTCCCTGGCTTTCAGGCCAGTCTGTTTATTTTGATTGCGACTCAACAGAACAAATCTTTAATGAACCGGCTTGTGGAGGGAGCCATTAGCAGCCGCTTGCCTCCGGGGAGTGGGAGAGGCGCCTGGCCCAGCGCAGCCCCAGCTAGGAGACAGTGGCCAGGCCCAGGGTTTGGGGGCCGGTCTTACTTCAGTACAGTCTGCAGAGAAGAAAACTGAGATCCTTTAACCTATGCTTTCTGCAGCCTCAGATCACTCAACCCCACAGCCTTGAGAAGACTCGGTGGGCCTTCCCAGGGCTCCCTGGTTCCCCCAGTGCCCCGAGAGGGGTGTCTCTGCCAGCAAAGCATTCCTCAATAAACCCCATCTGGGCCTGTGTCTTTCTCCTGGGAGGAAGGCACTGATAGTTTCCCAAGAGTGTCACTTGTCCTTAGGCCAAATTGCAGCTAATGGGCCTGGCTCTGCTCTCCTAGCCTTGGCTTTCTGGAGCAAGTGCCTTCTTGGGTTGTGCCTTGGTTTCCCCAGGTCTAAAATACAGCCATCTGGGCCTTACCCTGAGCTTCTTCATAGACTGAATGAAATCACATTTGTCCAGGAGCCTTGCAAACAGGAAATACTGTACAAAGGGAAGTTGTCATGAGTGTAGAATACAGAACAACCCACACTGCTTCCCTGCCTTTGGCAAGCCCTGTCTTCAGGATGAGCTTAGAAGACATGGCCAGTTTTCCCTTTCATCCTGATTTCATTCTACCAGAGAAGCAGAGACCTACGGGGTTTGGGGTAGGAAGTTGATTTAAAGATCAAACCTAGTGGCTTTCAAACTTCTATAACTGGGATCTGAGGAATCTTGGGGTGGGCTCCAGCCTCCTCCCCGTCTACCCTGGTTCAGGGCCCTGCTTTTATCTGCTCTCCAGCATGACACAGGCGCTATTTCTTTAGAGAAAGGCCTCCCTCTCTGTCCTGGTCCTGGTTGGCTCCCCAACATACGCTGACCGCAGATGACAACCTTTCTGTCTTTCCAGTGACTGGTGCAGGAAGAGGCACCTCTGGACAGCAGAGGTAAAAGGAAGTCGCACAGAGGCTTGTCGGCATGGTTGCTTGTTCCTAATAGGAACAAAACACAGGAAGGTTGATTCTCCTTCCTCATCTGCCATTGTGTCTGGTACCCTGGTAGCCGTCCTGTGCCCCTGAAGAAGGCCAGGAGGAGGGGAAGCCAGCTGGTGGAGCTGCAGAGTGCCTGGTGACACCGGAGAGCAGCAGCGACGCCATCCCCAGTGCCCTGCTTCTGAACTTCTTGTTCATATGACAGGTTATCATTTAAATTAAACTATTATGCTAACTTTGGTTCTCATCTTAGTTTTTCAGTTTTGGCTATTTATTTTTCTTTGCCTACTTTTGTGTTTATAGCTGCACCAGGTTGTGGTCTTATGGAAAGAAGAAACAGGCACTCAGATTCCCCACGCATATCAGTTAGGAACTACATTTGGATACTAAGATGCACTATAAACAAGTAAGGGCTTATTCTCACCTAACAGAAGCCTGGAGATAGGCAGTCCTGATGGGTGCAGCTCTTTATTGAGTCATTAAAAATCAAGACCGCCCCCCCCCTTCAGCCATCCTTGGCTTAGTTATGGCTTTTATTCTCATGGTCACAAATGGTTGTGTCACTTCGAGGCAGCACATCTGAGTTCCAGGGTTGAAAGAAGTTTGTGCCAGCTGAATTTGTGTTTTTATCAAGAAAATATTATCTTTCCAGTAGCCCTACCATTGCGGGTATAAAATTCTTTGTATACCTCATTGGCCAGAAGTGGGTTATATGGATACCCTTAGCTAGATTTAGGGGCTTTTGCTAAAAGTTTGCTCCCCAAACAGATTCAGGATTTTTCTAGAAAGGGGAGGGTATGAATATTCAGAGGCAAAGAGTGGTCTTCCACAGCAGGGTTGGCAAAGGCTAGCTTAGGAGAGCAACTGAGGCAGGAAGAAGCCCAGAGGGTGTGGCCCATCTTTAAGCCTTCTGAGGCTGCTCAAGAAGTCTTCCCAGGAATCCCCTGTAGTTGGCGTGTGATCCACATTCCTTGGCCTGCTATTTAAGGTCCTTCTGGCTTATGTTGCAGACTACCTCTGTGGCCCGATTTGTCCTCTGTGTCCATCCTCACTGTGTCCCATGTATGTGATGCCCTTGGCTCGTCCTCAGGGAGCGTCTCCATCCCTTTCTACTTGATGAAGTACACCTTCATTATTATTGATTGATTGATTGATTGTGGTACTGGGAATGGAACTCAGGGGCATTCTACCTCAGAGCTGTACTCCTGGTCCTGTTTTTTATTTTGAAACAGGGTCTTACTGAGTTGCAAAGGGCCTCGCTAAGTAGCGGAGACTGGCCGAAAACTGTGATCCTCCTGTCTCAGCCTCCCAATTGCTGGGATCACAAGCGTGCGCCATCACGCCTGGCTAGTGCACCTCCTTTAGAGTTATCTTATTCCCAAAGTGGATTCACCTGCTGTGGGCACTGTGGGCCTTTCTGGTGGCTCTGGAGGTGATGACTTGTGCTACTCAAGTTGGACGTTTGTAGTGTATCGACCACCTCTACACTGAAGCCCCCTCACGTGAAGACACCCTACGTGTCCATGCCCATACCCTGCATGCAGAAGTTGCTGTGTAGGTATTCACATCTTCATTTCAAACCACTCATCTCTGGCAACCTCCGTCCGGGTTCCCTGGAGTGCCAGTGCCCTTAGAAATGGATGGATTTCAAGTCACAGAGTTGGGAATATACTTGCAGTGATTTAAAAGACTCAACATCAATAATGAGCTGCTATGGCCATTATGTCATCAGTTCTTCCCAGACAGGCATCCTCCTGTCTTGCCCATCGTCATGTCTTGGGTGAGGTAGCTGGGACTTGGAGGCACTGAAAAATTATTTGTTGAAAATGATGATAGCTGGGCGTGGTGGCGCACACTTGTAATCCCTGTGCTTGGGAGGCAGAGACAGGAGGATCATGTAGGTTCGAAGCCAGCCTCGCTGGCTTAAGAGACCCTGTCTCCAAATAAAAAGTATAAAATAGGTCTGGGAGTGTAGCCCGGAGGTAGAAGGGCTTCCAGGAACCCCAGAACCACCAAAATAAATAAATAAATTTAAAAAATGATGTCGTGAGGAGGCACTTCTGCAAGGCTCACACTTGGACCTGATTCCTTAAGCTCCCCCAGGACTTGCCCCGCAGCCTGGAGAAAGCTCTCTCCTCTCTCAGTCCTAGTGGGGAGGTAAGAAGCCAAATACCTCAAGTCTCCTAAGAGAGGCCACCCGAGGCGCCTCTCACCCTCCTGCTGCCCAGAGTGTGCTGTTCCAGGTTGGCTCAAGGAGATCTCCAAGAACACTGGTGCCATACTTCTGCTCTCCCATCGCCGGTGTTCCGAAGGGCCACACCCCAGGTCCTAGTAACATTCTGCTCTCATATGTGGATGCTCGGCTGCAGAGGCAAACAGCTGCACAGGAGTTATGTTGGGGTAAGTAGCAAACAGCACATCCCTCTTTTTATTTGAAGATAAGGTCCAAGGTCCCACAGTACATACAGTAGGTAGGTAGCAGAGTGAAGCTCTGACTCTAAAGCCCCGGGACTTCCATTCTAGCATCTCCATGGTAACTCAGACACTAGGAACCTCCATCCAGGGGATTGATGACTGTGTCATGGCAGACACCGGCCCTCTGGATTTGTAATTTCCCCCCTGAAAATATACTATTGAGTAGGGAATGCAAAGTAGGGGCTATATGCCTTTATATTTAATTTTTGAAGTATAATATGCATTTGGTGTAGAGCACAAATTATGAGTACAGCTCAGTTAATATTTATTAAGGGAATACACCTGCTTCTAGCACCAAGTTTAAGAAACAACATTATCAGAACCCCAGTAGCCTCTCTTTTGACCCCTTCCGGTCCTATCTCCGTCACGCTAGGAGTAATCTTTTTCCTGAGCAAAACAATTTGGGCTGTTTTTGTACTTTATGTAAATGGGACCATACACAATGTACTTTTGGGTGTGAATTATTTGTTCAAAATTGTGTGGGTGAGAATTATCCACATTGTGTGAGTTGTGGTTCATTCATTCTCACTGCCAGTTACCAGTCACCAATCTAAGCTCTTGCCTTTTATGAATGGACCGCAGTTCATCCACATTACTTTGAGGGGTATTTAGAAAAATGTCTAGTTTTATTTATGACAAATTGTGCTACCCAAGCAGTTTGAACAAGTATGCAATTTTGTTAGCATATATATATATAATTATGCCCTCCTGGCTTTATTGTTATTTTTATTTTGAGACAGGATCTCATCTATATATATGAATGAATGAGTGAATGAATGAATGAATATTTGGGCAACAGGGAAGGTGAAAGCAGTTTCCAAAATAGTTATACTAATTTACATTCCCACCAATATATAAGAGCTTCAGTTGCTCCACATTTCTTACCAACACTTGGTGTTATCAACATTTGTAATTTAACTAGTCTGTTTGCTGCGTGTGTAATGATATGTCCTTATGGCTTTTCATTTGCATGTCCTGTTTGACTAAGAAAACTGAACACTCTTTAATACAACTTTTGGTCATTGATATGGCATTTTTAAAAAAAACTTTGAACTACCCTAATGGAGAAAATGAGCAGAGGCCAAGAAGGAGTGTGGCTTTTGAGTACGAGGATGCTCTGGTCCTGGAAGGCCGAGCAGAAGGGGAGTGTCAGGAGGGAGGGCTGCAGTGGGATGCCAGAGGTGCGAGGTGCCCGGAAGAGCTGTGCTCGGTCCTGGCACTTATTGGCTGCTACAGTTGGAGCAAGAAACTCAATTTCCACCTCTGTCAAGTAGAAAAAATAATGCTAACTGAACAGGAGTTTTGTGAGATTTAAATGACATCAGCTAGGCCAGGCGTGGTGGCACACGCTTGTAATCCCCGCGCTTGAGAGGCGGAGACAGGAGGATCGCGCAGGTTCGAAGCCAGCCGCGCTGGCTTAAGAGACCCTGTTTCCAAAAATAAAATAGGTCTGGGAGTGTAGCCCGGAGATAGAAGGGCTTCCAGGAACCCCAGTACCACCAAAAAATAAAAAAAAATAAAATAAAATAAATGACATGATCTGCGCTGGTGTGTGGCACAGAGGTTCACAGAGATCAACTGTCTATAATGCTGGGCCCAATAAATGATAGCAATTACTATAGTATAGAACAAGGAGGAGGAGACACAGAACAAGGCCCATCAGTTATGCAGTCACAACAGCAGGAAGTCCTGTGACTTGCATAATACTTCCTTTTTCTGTGTGTGTGGTACTGGTTATTGAGCCCAGGGCTTATCACATGCTAGGCAAGTGCTCCACTGAATATATAACCAGCTCTTTTAATTAATTAATTTATTTATTTATTTATTGTGGTACTGAGGGTTGAACTCAGAGGCATTCTATGTTTGCACTATACCCCCAGCCTGATTTTATTATTTTTTTGGAAATAGGGTCTTGCCACATTGATAAGAATTTCACTACTTGCTGGGGCTGTCAGCAATCCTCCTGTCTCTACCTCCCAAGTACAGGCAAGTACAGGGATTACAGGAGTGCACCACCAGCCCTGGATTTATTGGTTTTTTTTTTTTTTTTTTGACAGGGTCTCACTAAGTTGCCAGGGCTGGCCTTGAACTTGGGATACTTCTGCCTTGGTCTCCCAAGTAGCTGGGATTACCAGTATGTACCACCACATCCTGAAAGACTTGCTTTTTAAGCTCAGAACCTTACCTCTCATACATCAACCCTTTCCTTAGGAAATTACCAGTCTAAGAACTTGCCCTTCTGCTTATAATCTACCCTAATAACTTCTCAACTCAACATGTAGAATAAAATAAAAAGCACTCATTTTCTCCTAACAAGGAGTTGCATAAGAATTGTGGGAGCTGGGGGTGGGGCTCAGTGGAGGATGCTTGCCTAGCATGTCTGAACTCTATCTCCAGCCCCAAATCATCATCATCATCATCATCATCATCATCATCACCATCATCATCATCATCTGAGTTTAGTGGTTCCCCTGTTGCAGTAAGTCATTGAAAGCCAGACTTGTAGCCGGGCGTGGTGGCGCACGCTTGTAATCCCCGCGCTTGGGAGGCTGAGACAGGAGGATCGCACAGGTTCGAAGCCAGCCTCAGCTACTTAGTGAGGCTCTCAGCAACTTAGTGAGACCCTGTTTCCAAATAAAATATAAAATAGGATAGGTCTGGGAGTATAGCCCGGAGGTGGAAATCCTCTGGGTTCCACCCCCAGTGCCACACACACACACACACACACACACACACACACACACAATAACGAAAGACTTGTTTTGATCACAGAAGTTTTCTCCACCTGGCCAGGGGTCCCCATGGTTTAGATGTGTCTCATTTAACTGCATCTTTGTTGTCTTCTGTTTTATAACAAGCTGTATTTGTTCATGGGGGAAGGAGGAACAGTCACAGAACTGTCAGTGGAAGAGAATCAATAAGTCTATGGTCAAAACCAGCCCCAAGGACTGACAGAATTGAGGTGGTGCTAGGCTGGGGGCCTTCGGGAGATGAGCTTAATATTGGATCACCATCTGAAAATGCAACAAACTTGTTTTTTCCTCCATTCTGAACTTGTGTCCCTGAGAGTTGATTTGGGAGACAAAAACCTATTTTGCTGAGAACTGCAGCCGTAGATAGCCAACCTCTGGTTGGAAGTTCAAGGCACGAGGTACAGAAGCAACACCCTTGGCTGTCATCAATTCGCACCCGGTATCTCAGTACAAGTCCACTCCTCTGCCAGGCTGGCTGCCTACTCTTTGGATTCTCACTGTAACCCAAATTCTTGTGCATAACTCACAAAATAGTACAATTCCACCAAGAATAGTCTGGAGTTACAGTGGCCACTTTAGGAAACTTTTTGTGTGTATGTACATGGTACTGGAGATTGAATCCAGGGGCATTCTACTTCTGGGCTACACTGCCTGCCCTGTTTTATTTTGAAACAGATTTTCAATAACTTGCTGAAGGTTTCTCAAGTTGCTGAGGATGGCCTCAAACCTGAGATCCTCTCTCTAAGCCTCCCAAATACTAAGATTATAGGTGTGGCACTGCTGCACCAGGTGGGGAACTTTTTTTTTTTTTTTTTTTTTGGTGGTACTCGAGGTAGAACCCAGAGGCTTTCTACCTCTGGGCTATACTCCCAGACCTATCCTATTTTATATTTTATTTGGAAACAGGGTCTCACTAAGTTGCTGAGAGCCTCACTAAGTAGCTGAGGCTGGCTTCGAACCTGCGCGATCCTCCTGTCTCAGCCTCCCAAGCGCGGGGATTACAAGCGTGCGCCACCACACCTGGCCTGGTGGGGAACTTTTAATATGAACAAACTTATCCATATTGAAACTGCCTTAGACCAGAGATGAACAAACTCTTTCTGTGAGGGACCAGATAGTTAATACTTCAGGCTGTGTGGCCCACAGTCTGTTGCTGGCTACCGAACTCTGTTGTCAAGGTGTAAAAGCAGCAGCAGACAATACAGAAGCAGGCTTGGCTGCTGTCCATTAGCCTTATTTACAAAAGACGGCCACGAGTCAGAATTGGCCTGTGGCTGTAGTTTATGGAACCTTGCTCTGGTACATACCTCACCTGCCAACAACAGCACTCTGGCAAAACAGTAAAGGTGGGGCGTGGATGAGAACCAAGACCTCGAGGCCTGGTTGAAAACTTCCAAATGAATTTTATACAATTATCCTCTGTGATGGAGTATGAACGTGTTCTCTTGTTTGTGTTTGCCTGTTTATTTTTAGACTTGCTGAAGACTTTCTTTGTTGCAGACCGTCCAAAAAAAGTCATTCAACATTGTGTTTCCTACGAGGGAAGTCTCAATCTACTGTTTCAGGGATAGGTATTCTTATTTTGCTGAGATGATCACTGATGGGCTCTGTAAGATGTTGATTCCTACTCAAAATGTCTTCTACCCATAGCACTTACCGTCTTCAGGCAATGGAGAAGGAACAAACAGAATTCCCAAGTTAAATCCAGTTAAATTTTCAGAAGCACTTGAATTTCCCCAATCTCAAATTCTGTCCTTAGCCTTAGCAACAATAAGATCAACTCCTTCAGGAGTTTATCATCTGTCTTTAAGAGTTGGTAACAGGCCTACCTGATATCCAGGCCTGTCATCCTAGACTCTGTGCTGTTAGAAGCAGCTATAGCCAGATGCTACAGGGAATTTATACAATATACTATCATATTATTAACATCTCTTTAATCAGTCCCTTAATAACTTCAAACTCCAATTGGCTGTGAACTCCAATTATTTATTATTTATTCATTTATGCATGTATTTATTTATTTATCTTGGGATACTGGGGAAACCAAGCTACCCCCCAGTCTGGTTTTATTTTTTGTTTTGAAATAGCATCTTGCTGGGTTGATGAGAGTCTCACTATGTTGCCGAGGCTGCCCGTGAACCTGTAATCCTCTGTCTCAGCCTCTTGAATACTGGGATCACAGTCATCTGCTATCATGTGTGGCTCACCAATTAAATTTTTTTTTTCTTGGTGGTTCCTGGAAACCCTTCTCCAGGCCACACTCCCAGACCTATTTTATATTTTTTTTAACTTGGAAACAGGGTCTCTCAAGCCAGCGCGGCTGGCTTCGAACCTGCACAATCCACCTGTCTCCGGCTCCCAAGCATGGGGATTACAAGTGTGCGCCACCATGCCCAGCTACAATTAATTTTTTTAAAGTAAAAAATTTTAGCTGGGTATGGAGGCACATACTTGTAATCCCAGTACTTGGGAGGCGGAGACAGGAGGATCACTGGTTCAAGGACAGCCTCAGAAATTTAGTAAGACCCCCCAGCAATTAGTGAAACCCTGTTTCAAGATAAATAAAATAAGTCTGGAGTGTAGCTCAGAGGTAGAATGCCTCTGTGTTTGACCTCCAATACTAAGAACAAACAAACAGATTATTTGTCTGGCTGAACATCAAAATATTAGTGTTTTCCCTGTCTTGGAATATTTGCATTTTAAGATGTTAGAGTAAAAATATTACATAAATTTCTCAAAAGCATAATCCACTCTCCACATGAAACTCACCTGCCCATTACTGTTTTGTTCAAAAGAAATGCTACCTTAGAATACAAAGCAGATTTTTGGGGTGCAGAGCAAGACCCTCTTGAGAGACATCAGACTTTTTTTTTCTGGACAGATAAACAGTTCCAAGAGAGAAGGGATCATTCAGAAACAGAGACCCCTCTGGCCACCTTTTCTGTGTGGAATTAGGCTTGTCCTCTCAGACTCACTGACCCTTAGGTGACCCTTCTAAATCCAGATAATCCTCAGAGGGTCAATCCACAAATCCATCACGTTAGCTCCCTCGGAGCCTGAACACCTCTGAGGCTGGGTTGAAGGAGGCTGGGCCCTTTGAGACTGTCCCTCTCCTTGCCGGTGGGGATGGCCTTTGAGGTCTGGCGTGAGGTCTGGCAGAGGTGCCCACGCCTGGCAGTCAACAGGGCCTCTTTTCTTTCCCCTGTTGGGATTGTTGAAGAAAGAGGAAATGCACTTACAGTCAGCATCAGCCTAGACCCGAATGTGGTTTGCTCTTTGGGACCTATTCTGCTTTGCAAAGGCACCCAAAGAGAACACTAAGAATGGCACAAGGGTGACGCAGAGGTAATGGGAACACGTGACAGGGATAAACCCCAGAGAATCCCAAGCTGGTTCCCAGACTGCAGCCTGGACTGGAGGGGAGAGAACAGAGACAAACTTAATCCCTGTCCTCTGAGAGACCTACCCACTGGGCTTTAGCAAAAGCCCCTGTGCTTTTTCTCTGTTCCTGGAGAATTCTGACAAAATAGCCCTGAGCCTTGTGAGGGAGGGCAGCAGAGGCCTCTCCACCCCAGCTGGATCAGGGCTTTCAGGAGTCTGATGAGTTCTGCGTCTGGAGGGACTGATGGGGCCGTGAAGGGGAGCAGGCTGTGTTGGAGAGGGGAGTGAGCATGTCTCCAAAGCCACAAAGAATCTTACAGTTATCCAGTTCAACTGAATTGTTCTCATGGACACTGAGGAAGAGAGGGGGCAAGACCCCATGTCACACGAGACCCAGAGCATTTCAAACGCACAGCTCCTGGTTCCCAGCCTAGCCTTCTGCCCGGAGCGCAGCCTCATGGGAGTGGGGAGCTCATTAATTAGTTTATGCATGTCTACTGAATATCAACTTTGTGCCTAGTCCTGTGTACAATCTACAGAAGACTCAGGGGAATTTATCATATATGATTTGTATACTCCAAGAACTTAAGTTCTCTTTCTTTCTTTCTTTCTTTCTTTCTTTCTTTCTTTCTTTCTTTTCTTTCTTCTTTCTTTTTGGTACTGGGCTCAATCCACAATACCCCCCCAAAAAAAAAAAAAAAGCATTTTACATTCAAGCTACATCCCAAAACACCCTCCTTTTTTTTTTTTTTTTTTAACATGATCTCACTCAGTTACTGAGGATTTCACTAAATTGCTGAGACTGGCCTTGAACCTACAATCTTCCTATTTCAGCCTCCCAAGTACTGGGATTACAGGTTTACACCTCTGTGCCCAACTCAAGAAACTTAATTTTTAAACGCTCAGTGTGTGAGTGCACGTGTGCACCCCCCCACCACATGTATATGTGTACAGAATCAAAGACATGTACACACACACACACACACACACACACACACACACACACACCTGCAAATTTACACCCAGTTAATGGAGACCTCTACACAGTCCCTTCAATGAACCGTGGGGCAGACAGTCCCAGGCGCTCAAAGGAAGAGAGGTGGGTCTGTGCTGGGTGGGGGCATTCCATACAGGGCTTCTCACTCCCAACTTCAGTGGCAGTTTATTTAGATGTCTGTCTGTCATGCCCCCATGCTGGGCTTGGACAGTGCTAATAATCCGAAGACTAAGGTCAACTGATTTGAATTGTAACAGGACTTTGGGGCAAAACTGGGTTCCCCTGTAAGTACGGCACAGAGTCTGTGGGGCTGGAAGAGAGAGCTCAGGGGCCCTCCCTGTCCAGTCTCCTGGATTCAGACCTTGTCCAGGGCCTGGACCTTTACTCCAGGGAATCCCAGCTCTGAGAGCTACAGGAGAACCCAAAGGCCATGGATGACAACGTTGTTCTCCAGACTGCTCTGGGTGGTGAGGGGTCCAGCAATGGGCTTCTCAGAGGAGAGCAGTGGAGGTGACTTAAAGGTGCACTTACTCTTTGACTCAATATTTCACTTCTAGAAATGGATCCAAGGAATTAACCAGAAACATGCATAAAGCTGTGCAATGGGAGGTGACCTAAGTATCCTTCAGTAGGGGTTGATCAAATAGATTGTAGCATATTTCTACACAGCCTTTAAAAGTAAAAAACTGGCCAGGTGCAGTAGCACCTGTCTGTAATCCTAGTACTTGAAAGACAGAGACAGTAAGATCATAGGTTTGAGGCTAGTCTCAGCAATTTAGCAAGACCCTTAGCAACTTAGTGAGACCTTCTCTCAAAATAAAAAAATAAAAAAGGGTTGGGGGTGTAGCTCAGAGGTAGAATGCCTCTGGGTTCAATCTTTAGTACCAACAAATAAATAAAATAAATAATAAGAAAAATTTAAAAAGAAAGTAAAACTGTGGTTGCCCTTCTTGGCTCTTGTCTCAAGGGTGCACAGAGTTCTGTAGAGAAAAGGGAGGGTGGGAGGGGAGGTGCCTTTGCTAGGACAGCAGGAGGCTATTGCTAGGACCCTGGGATAGTCCTGGGACAGGCAGGAGGTCAGGCAGAGGTGGGGCCCACAGAGGGGAAGGAGACTCTACTCCAAATAACCCTGACCCAGGGGAGGGAGTGGGGTGCGGCCCGAGCGGACAGCGGGCCCTGGCACCGGCTCCAGGCTCTGAGTTTAAAGAGCTTTAAAAGCTTATTAAAAAGGTTCCTTAGACATCAAATGGCTCTTAAAAATCAATATTTTGATGATTTAAGTGCAAGGGAATCAGAAACATATGGATCAAATTGCCCTCAAATTATACACACTTTAAAAAAAAAATGTGTCGGTCCTTAGCAAGCACCAAATATTTGAAAACCAGATAGAGACGTTATCCTCGTCTGCAGACTGAGCTCTGCGAGGTCACCTTGAGGAGTCCCCAGGAGAGGTGCGTGGGAGCGGGCAGGGCTGAGGGGGACGCAGCTGCTCCTCCAGCTTGAACCCTCCATGTGGTAAACCTGTGAGGGTACTGTGTGCACATGTGTGTGCACATGCATGTGTGTAGACATATATGTACAGGCATGATGCACATTCTCCTCTGGGTCTGCAGGACCCTCCTGGGGTCCTTTTCTGCCCTGGCCAGATGGCTTGTGTGTCCAGGACTGGACTCTTCTCAAGGGTGGGTGAGGGCTGGTCCCTCTTGGGCCTGTCCTCTGCCCCCAGCAGTGGTCATCCTGCTGTTCATCCCTGCAGGCTCATACCAGGAAGGACCCTGGACCCACCTGCCCAGAGGTAATCAAATGTCTCTCAGCTGTGGGCTGGTTGTGCAAATGAGATCTCAGAGACAAATAACTAGGTTCCCAAGATGCCTTGGCTCTGATTCTGCTTGGGCTCTAAGTGCAGAGTTGGAAACCACAGATCTCATACCAAATCTTCATTATACTGAGGCCCAAATCAGGAAGATGGAAGGTTCCCAGCAAGCCCAGGGGAGACCAGTTCAGCTCATCACCCAAAGCAACACATTTACTGCCCTAGCACCAAGTCCTGTCTGTGGAGGGTGCGGGGGCAAGGTGGTGGAGCCCGGGGATAGACTGTCAGTCTCGGGGGGGGGGGACACAGTGGTAGAGTCTTGGGGGGACACACTGTCATGAAGATTGCCCTGGCTTCCGGGGCCTCCCATGCTCTCTCCCACCTTTGGGAGGAGGCAGCTGGGCTGAGAGTGGGTGTTGGGATGGTTGGACTTTGCAGCAGAAGCCTCTGAGGCAGAGACAGGCCATACCTTGGGGCTTGGGCAGAGGACAGCACAGCCAGAGAAGCAGGATGGGACCCAGCCGGCTCTGCCTCCCAACCCCTCCAGCCTTTCTGGTTTAGGCCTTTGAAGCCCCCCCACACACACACACCTTGGCCCAGTCCTGCAAGGAGGGAAGGGGTGAGACTGTGTCCTGAGAGGGAGGACTGATACTCAGCGGGTCCCGAGTTGTGTCCTAGCATACCGCACCTGCCTAGACCTGCGTGGAATGGGACCCTTTGCTTCCCATGACAAAGAGGCACGGAGCCCTGAACCTGTGAGGCTTCAGGATGAGGACCACTTCTCTGTTCCAGGCCCCAAGAATGGCTGAGGGAGCGCTGGCCTTTGTCCTGGGAGCAACCGCTGGCCTCTTAGGCAGCTCTGTACTGTGTGCCTGGGCCACCTCCCCATGCCCCCAGCAGTGCGTGTTAATTACTGCGATGACTTCCGCCTCAATGGGCAGTCTCACTGGCCAGAAGCAAGGCTTGGGTCACTCACTGCGCCCCATTTACACATAGGCTGTCCAGTCTGGGAGGGAGTCAAGGGAAGGAACATCAGAAACGGAAACGAGGGTGAGATGGGGAGAGGGAAGGCAAGGGTCACAAAGGGGATGGGGCCATTGCTGGCATCTGAGAGTGCCCGGGCACCGCTCCTGCCGCGGCCACTAGTAGCTGGCCACTGGCAATGTGCTGACGTCAGGGGAGCCAAGGGAGATGAGCCAGCCCTGCTGCTCATCAGCCCTGCCTGCTGACCCTGTGGATTCCCCACAGCCCTGTCCCCAGGACCTTCTTCTGGGAACTCTGATGGCCTGGGCTGGACTGGAGAGGACAGACAAACGGGGAAGAGCACTGGAGTTTGGATGAGGGGGTAGAAAGCAAATGGAGGTACCCAAGGTCTTCTTCTGACCCTTACTGGATACCTCAGGAAAGGGACAAACACTTGGTGCCAGATTCTCAAGGACCAGAGCCCCTTGGCTGGGCAAGTTGCTGCATGGCCTGCCAAGTGCAGAGCGCAAGGTGGACACAGTGGCACACGCCTACGCCAGGACCTGGGCGGCCGAGGCAGGAGAAATGCAGCTGAGACCAGCACACGATAGCTTAGTGAGACCTTACTTCAAAAATAATTAATAAAAAGGGCTGGGGGTATAGCTCAGTTGTAGAGCACACCATTCCTCAGGTTTAATCCCCAGCCACATGCGCGCGCGCGCGCGCGCGCGCGCGCAGGCACACACACACACACACTGCAATAAGGAAAATGAGGAAAGAAATATAATTCTCTTCTTAACACCAAAGAAAGGAGAGGAAAGGAGAAATGGTTGGCCATCTGAAGGCTCCTATTTCTGGACACACGCTTCTCCCTGACACTTTGGTACTCAGTCCCTGAAGACCTCACATGGAGTCCCCACAGTGGAAGGAGACAAGAGACCAGAGCTGGGCTCCTTGGTTGGACAAGGTGGGGCCTGGGATAATAGTTGGGTGCCCCTATAGCAAGTGGTCACTGTGTTAGACCGTGCTGGGTCTGGTCACTTTAAGCATCCAGCCCTTGCTCCTGGGACTCCAATGGGCTACTGAGCTGAGACCATGCCTGGGCTAGAGAGGCCCCCTCAGTCCTGGGATGTACCTTCCTGCCCCATCTTCCTCTGCACCTTGGCCTCCCATAGCTAAGGCCCTCCACCTATCCTAACCCAACACCTGCAAGGCTTGTGCTAGTTCCAGGCTCTCTTCTACTGATGGCCTTTGCCCAGTGTGCTCTCCCTCAGGTGGGCGCGGGGCAGGAAGGTGCAGACAGATCTTAGAGTATGCTAAGATTTGATCTGATGGAGGGGAGCTCCACGCCATCCTGCTCCAGTTTCCCCGCTTCATCTTCTGACCCAGCACACTGTTGTCTTTGGGTTCAGGCTACTCCATAGATCCAGCCCACACCTTCCTCTCCAGACCTGTGTTCCTAATAGCCAACCAGATGCAGAGCCAAGGCTGATATGTCATCCTCTCCCTGCTTGAGCTCCTGACCAAAACCCTCCATTCAGCTGAGCAGGCCACAGTTTTGGAATCTGTCCTTGAAAATGGCCTTGCCCTGGTCCCCTTCTGTCATTCCATCACAAGCCTCTCCCCATTCCTCCAAGTGCTTTTCATACCTACCCCTCATCTCCATCCCAGTGGCCCCAAGTCTAGGCCATCAGTCCCGGGTGGTGGCCAGAGCTTCCTAACTTGTACAGTCTTACTTCCTGCCAGCCCTTTCTGTACATTTCCCTTAGAGTAAGCTGCCCAAGTGCAAAGCTGCTCATGTTTTTCCCCTCCTTGAGGACCTCACAGGCCCCATTGTGCACACCAAGAAGCCTCGGCTTCCAAGGCTAGGGCTTGACTTGTGAGCTGTCCCCATCCCTCCTCCAGCCCTGTTTCTGTGCCCTTGCCTGCCAGAACCTTCTGATCCAGGCTTGGCCCTTGGACTCTCCCAACTGTCTGTCCTTTGCACAAGTTTCTCCCTGTGCCTGGCACTCCTATCCTGGTCAGCCCCTCTCCCAGCCCAGGCCTAGCCGCCTTGCAAAGCTGCCCCTGATGTCCCCAACTCCTGCATTATCTCATTCTCTATTAGGTCTGAGCATGCTTCACCAGGTTTCCTTGACCCTCTCCTGAAAAATCTAGGAACACGGGAGGTCAAATGCTTGACTAAGAACCCACTCAGCACCTGGGAAACATCCATGAGATAGAAGATGGATGAATTGTGTGTGGTGTGTGTATATGTGTGTGTGTGTGTGTGTGTGTGTGGTGTGTGTGATGTGTGTGTGTGTGTGTGTGTGTGTGTGTGTGTGTGGAGTGCCAGGCCAGATGTCAAGATCCTGAATTTTATTTATTTATTATTATTTTTATTATTATTATTATTATTATTATTATTATTATTAGTGGTGGTGGTATTGGGGATGGAACCCAGGGGCCTTCTACCTCTGGGCTACACTCCCAGACCTATTTTATATTTTTTTATTTGGAAACAGGGTCTCTTAAGCCAGCAGAGGCTGGCTTCGAACCTGCCTGATCCTCCTGTCTCCGCCTCCCAAGTGCAGGGATTACAAGCATGCACCACCACGCCCGGCTAAGATCCTGAATTTTAGACATGGCGCCATCTACCTCTGCTTTGTGGCCATTCTGTTCTTTTTTCATTCCACAAATACTTATCCAGTCCTACTATGTGTTTGTACTATTCCAGGTGCTGGGATACGTGGTGGACAAAAGAGAATCAAGCCTTTCCTTCTAGGAGTTCAGCCAGGTGGGGAACACAGGCATTACCGAAGTACATAGGAAACCAGCAACCCAGAAGGGAAAGACAGGGAGGCTATGCAGGCAGCCTGTTTCAGACAGGTGGTCACACCAAGCTCTTTAGAGAGAGTATGCCCAAGCTGAGATGGGAAAGGACTGGCCACTTAGAGAGCCAAGGTGAGGGAGAGAGTTCTAGAGAGGAGGCAGCCTGTACAATGGCTTGAGGGAGATCTTTTCTTTTTTTTTTTTGAAGTACTGGGGGTGGAACCCAGGGGTATCCTACCTCCGAGCCACACACCCCATCCCTATTTTTATTCTTTATTTTGAAACACGGTCTCACTGAGTTGCAAAGGGCTAAGTAGCAGAGGCTGGCTGAGAACCACGATCCTCCTTGTCTCAGCCTCCGGAATGCTGGGATTACAAGCGTGCACCACCATGCCCGGCTTGAGGGAGACCCTAAATCCCTCTCCAAGACTCAGTTTCCTCGTTTGCGATGGGGACCATAACGCTTCTCCTGCCCATTCACAGGGCTTTGGTGAGGGTCAGTGGCATCCATGCTAATGAGAAGGACATGCCTGGTCAGAGACAGATCCATTTGATTCTGTTCTGGTGTTGGTAGCAAGATGGTGGTCCCTCCTGTCTTCCACAGCAAAACACTGAAACACCATCTTCATCCTCCTTAAAAGTATATCACTTGGCAGGATCTTCCTTTAAGCTTTATCAGCCACCTACACTTTCATATGAATATAATAATCAGAGTGTATCAGGAGACCAGATTTTCGGAGAAGGACAAGCATGCTGGGACCTGAGACAGGGACGGACAGAAGAGTCTATCCAGGGGAGATGGGTCCTCCCACTTTCCTTGGAAAAGCGGAGTTTCCTGAGGCTCTCCGGGTCTTCCAGGCAGTGGGCTCCTCAGCAGGAAGCTCTGGGTCCCTGGGGCGCAGGAGGGGACCAGCCTTGGTGAGAGATGAACATTGTGTCCACAGCCTCAGGCCACGCGAGCTCTGCAGGCCCAGACGTCCTCCCGGCCGTCTTCCTTCAGTTCTTCTTTCCAGCCTGGCCCTGCTTTGCTCGTAGGCTTTTCGGGGTATTAATGTTCTCACTTTCCCAGTGGACTTTTGGCCAGGCCAGTGGGACTGTGTGCGTGTGCAGGCAGGCGGGGCTGTGAGGGGCTGGAGACAAAGGCCCTAGAGTAAGATTCAGGGCACGGCTGGACTGCCCTCAACTCTCCTTTTTGTTTTCAAGGAAATGCTTAATCCAAGAACCACCCACGGCCCTGGCGGCCCAGCTAAGCAGGGCTGGAATGTGCTGCCTTTCCCGTTAGTAATTGTTTTTTCTAGTTTCCCTGTAACCCTTCTCCTGCTGGTCTGCTGCTGCTGGGGCCGGGCCCTCCCCCTCTGGATGTCAGCAGAGACACACGGGGAAGGACCTAGGCTGTCCCAAGGTGTCTCCAACTCTCCACCCCAGTCCTGATGGGCGTAGCAAGTGGGATTGGGGTCTGACAGCCTGCATCTCTTCCCCACTCTTGGAGGGGCTGAGGGTGGCTGAGAATGGAGAGCCCCCAAATGCAGCGTGATCCTGCAGTGGCCTGCGGGCCTTTGTGGTGGGATCTGCGTGTCGACTGTAGCTGTGTCTATAAGTGTCGATGAGTGTCACTACTAGACAGTGGAGGAAGAATGAGCTTTTGTGGGTGGCTGTGACCTGAGACACTGAGAGCCTGTTGGACTGTGTGTGTGTGTGTGTGTGTGCGCGCGCGCACGTGTACCTTGTAAACATGGGTACACATCTGTGTGAGTGTGGTTGTGCTTGCCTAAGTGTTGTGGGTGGGTGTGCATGCCTGTGTCCCTGGAGGACGGGCTCCTGAGCTGACTCAGCAGTTCTCCCCCCTCCCCAGTGGAGCACCTGCCAGAGCCTTTGCTCTCAGGAGGAAGCAGCACCTAGGCCTCGTCCTCTGTCCTTGGCTGTCTCAGTCCCATGGCAGGAACACGGCGCCTGGACCTGGTTTGGGTGGCTGAGCTCACCTCTTCAGTCTGCCCGGAGCTCAGAGTTCACGTTCACGATATTCCCCGCCCCTCTCAGCCACAACCTGTGTGTTTCGGGGTCTGGAGCTCCCTAGCTGCATTTTCTGAGGTGGCTGCAGTTACAGGCAGGTGTCTGTGAGTCAGAAGGGGGAGCAGGGCCTCTTGCTGCACCCAACTCCACCCTCCCTCCTGCATTGACCACAGCTGCCTCATCCTGGATAGGCCTGACCTTTGGCCTTTGACACAGGGTGAACACTACTGCCCTGGACCCACATCTCCCGTCACCAGCCTGCAGGCAGAGGCCGGTCTATGCCCTGGATGGCTGGCAGGGCAGGCAGTGCCGGGGCCCAGTTCAGTGTGGCCACTGAACGTTTGGTGAGAAAGGCATTTTCCAGCCAGGACAGGAATACTGCCGAGTGATTTGGGACCAGGCCCAGCAGGGCGAACACTGCCCTAATTGAGGCCCTTCTAGACTTTTAATTATGAGCAATGTTTTCCCAAGCTTCCTAAATTGACCGTGGAGACCCGCTGGTGTTAGTGCCTGTGCCAGGGACAGAAAAAAAGGGGGTGGGAGGGAGGTTGTTAAAGTGCTTTCAGCGAGTTTATTCTAGTGAACCTTCTGCGCTGGGAGTGCTCACACCACGTGGAGGCTAGGTCATTTTTTCAGAGGGCCACAGATGAACGCAGAGAGACGGACACCCGCAGGCATGATTAGACACGCAGAGGGACACGCACACAGACAACCACCTGCAGAGAAAGGCACACAAACAGACACCTGTATGTGGCTGCAGATGCCAGAAACACTGGGCTGGAAATCCCGCCCAGGCACCTGGAGACTTCAGCAAGGAAAACACTGCTGGTGGCTCTGCTGCCCCCACCTGCACCTCCCGCCCTTCCAGGCTGACCCAGCCCCAGCACCCTTCTTAGGGTCCATTCACAAGGCCTGGGACCGAGACGACCCCAGTTGGGTATTCCATCTCTCGTCCCGGTCTCTGGGGGGCATGGCTGTCTGGCAGTAACACCAGGCCTTTGTGGCCCATTGCTCAGCACCCCAGCCAAACTCTGTGGCAAGAGAAACATCTAGAGCCTTCTAGGGAGCACCTGGTCCAGATTATAGATGCAGAACCTAAGGTGTCTATGAAAACAAGAGCCCTGGGAGCCTGAGCACCCAGCTCTGCCCCTATATGAGAATTGTTTGAATTTTGCGTCACCCCCACCTCAGCAGAGCAAAAATGTTGATCCCCTTGGTGGACCTGGGAGTCTGTCTTTTTTAACCATGGCTCATCCACTGCATCTCTTTACCATTGGCCGACTCTACGATCCCTTCCCAGTGTCCACTGCAGAGCCCAGGAATGCTGCATGGTGGAAATGGGCATGAGTGGGGCCCCTGAGAGAGTGCAAGACCAGAGATAACCTTGTTTGCTCTGCCATTTTGCCAAGGGTCCCCCTTGGGCCTTGGCACTGCTGAGACACAGGGCGGGGAGATCAGAAACCAGGAACGGAGCTGGGCTGTTCCTCAGACCCGGCCCTGCCAACCAGGACTTGGGCAGGGTAAGCCTTGGTGGCCGTTAAAAGCCGTTGCTATCCTCTCTTATCTGGGGCTCCTGGTTCTTACACCATGTCCTCAACGGCCCCTGGGGTTGGGGGCTGTGCTACTCCCTCCCTCCCCAAACAGACGGTTATGGTTTCCGTTGTTTGGGGAGGGGGTGGAGGGCTGTCTGCTTAATTAATCATTTTAGGCCACCCTGGGAAACTCATTAAGCCACTCCTCAGGACTGGAAGCAGGAGAACTGCTCTTGAAATGGGAACTTTCTGGTTTACCATATTGGGATACATTTCTCCTTCCATTCATGTGCACATGTTTGTGTAAGAGTGTGCTTGTGTGTGTGCATGTGTGTGAGAGAGAGATGTGCATGGGTGGGCACACCCGCCTATTTGTGATTCTGTATGTGTTTGCGTTTCCTAGATTCTGCAAGGAACTTCCCCTGATTCTTCTTAATTACCAGCCTAGAAGAAATTCAAGATGCTTAGAGCAAAGGTCAAACTCCACCTGTTTTCCCTGCACTTCATTTTCTGGCAGTTCCCACAATAGTACAGATAAGTAAAAGATTAAGGCAATCTTTTCTAATTAAAGTAATTAAAAAACGGGGATGATTGCACCTTTCATCTGAAAGGGAAAATATTTACTCACCCAACTGCAGGCCCTTAAAAGCATTCAGGTCTATTTTGACAAGGATCCTCCTCTCCTCCCCCAGCCCATTCTCCTCCTCTGGGACACACACACACACAAAGGCTGGTTATGTAGCAAGAGGCAACTTGATGGGGCACCCTCAGAGCTGGGAGGGTGGGAGCCTGGGAGCTGGGAGTAGGTTTGAGTAAGTGGGCACTTTGGCCCACTCCTCTAGGGTCTCAGAGGTTTCTGGGCTCTGGGGCTGATTTGACCATTGATGTTTACTGTTGTCTCTTCTCTCTCTCCCCAGGGCCAGCTGCCCAAAGGCCCTTGGACTCACTTTGACAGCTCCCATCTTCAAGCCTCTTCCTTCTGATTTGGCTGGGGTATGGAACTTAAATAGGACGACTGGCACAGGTTTTGTATACTCTCCATCCTTCTGTCCATCTTTCCGTTCTTTACACAAGTCTGGGTGCATGAAGTACTTGATCAGCACTGTAGGGGGTGGCAGGGGTGTGTCACGGTCCCTACCTACAATAAGCACAAAGTCCAGCAACTACCCTCGGCTCTCCCAGCAGAAATCAAGCGGAATGCAGGCTGCTGTATTTCCCTTTGAGTTTTCCAGGCAATCGTAATCACCTAGCTTCCTGGTGTGTGGGTTTTGATGGCACAGACTGCCACTTTTCCCTAAATAAGGAGTGCCTCTGTGACATGTGGCCGTGACGACAGAGGTGGCTACTTTGGGCCAGGACTCCAGGGATTGGAGGAATGAAGAGGCAGAGATGTTAATGACCAGTCCAGGAGCCTGTGGTGGCCGATCTCTGCCCCATCTCTCCGTCCCTCCATCCCTCTGTCCTCCTTCCTCCAGCCCAGGGGCTGCCTTGGACCCTGTACAGCTGGAACTCAAAGTGATGGGGACAAAGTAATCCCCTTTAGGGACTGTTTCTTGGATTCTCAGAACATGACATGAAAGGACGTTCCGGGAACCAGCTCCAAGGACACCTGGACCCAGTTGTGCCCTGACAAGGGCTGGTTGCCTCTGCCTACCCCAGGCCAGGCTAGGCAGTGTCCTCAGCCTGACCACGACCTTCAGCTACCTCCCTGCAGAGGTGCAGCCTCAGAGGGCCAGCGTGGGCAGATCTGCGTCCACAGTGGAGCTTGCTGTCCAGAAGGGCTGAGCAGGGAAGGGTGTGGATGTTCGCACTTGTGGGGTGTGAGCACAGTGCAGCTGAGCTCCATCAGGGACTGAGCTGAGCCCGCAGTGCTCCTCACCCAATGGCAGCAGCACTGTCTTTGAACTGCAAGTCACCCCTTAACCTCCCTCTTCCCTGGCCTGTCTCTCCAGTCCTGACCTCTAGAGTGACAGCTCCCACTGGGCCTCTTTTCTGCCAAGGCTCCCTACTTCCCAGGAAACAGAGCCATCAGGACATCTAAAGCAAAGGATCCCTGCAGCTCACCTTGCATTGCAAGGGCTTAGTTTGGGCCCAACCTTAACTGAATGCTTTCTGTTGGTCCCATTCTTTGAGAAGCCATGAAAGCGCTGTGTTCTCTCTCAAGCGCCACTATGAGGTGGGGTTCCTGGGTGCCCTAAGGCCATCCCACTCACGGCCAGGAGGGCCAGCTTTTGTCCCAGTCAAATCCCTGGTGTGCCTCTGGGCTCTGATGGGCCAGTCCCAACCCTGTCTTCCTTCCAGTGTGATTCCCCCCTCAGTAAGAAGCCTTCGTGCCAGCCCGCCACCCCCATGCTGGCTCTGCCTAGGCTCCAGGACACCCTCAGCACAGCAGTGCTCCCTCAGTTGGATTCACTCAGAGAATTGTGTCTGATCCAACCTACACATTTGGCGATTAAATTGCTCAATGGAACCAGTAGGGGTAGGGGTAGGGGTAGGGGTAGGGGTGGGGGTGGGGTGCTGGAGTCCTTGTTGTACAAAAAAAATTCTCCATTTGGACTAACTTTTCTAATCTTGTATTTTCTACATTCTGCCTTTTTTTTCTTTCTAGTATCCCAACCTGCTTTTATCTTCTTCCTTTCCTCCCACTGAGACCCAAACAAATCATTATAAACAAACTCTTAGGCCACTCTCTTAAAGAGATAGCACATGCCATTTGCCAGTTAGATGCCCCTTCCTGCTTTGTGGGCTGCAAGGGATCCAGAGGAGATAGGTTAGGAGGTGTCTGGTCACTCAGAAAGCTGGCAGGGAAAAGCTGGCATAGAGCAGCCTGCCCAGAAAATTGCCCCATGAGCTGCTTCTCCTTTGCTGCAACTGGAAGTGACAGGCCAGGAGGGAGTCTTTTGGGGTTTCACTAAGGTTTGACTCTCAGACTGTTGTTTTCTTATGTCTCTATGGCCTGAAACAACTCAGGTGGGATGGGGGGTGTGTCCTCAGTGCCAGGGAGGACCCCTGGTCAGGGCAGAGACCCCTCGATGCAGTGACCTGGCACACTGGTGCCCACATGTGCACACACACACGCACACACTTACTTATTCCTTCCTTCTGAAGTGTGGTTTTAAAAAATATTTTTATGTCAGCTTCCCCCCCCTTGTGGTCCCACTCTGAAGGACCTTGTCTCTGAGGTGATAACATCAGACAAAGGAAGATAGCATTCACAGGACAAGTCCAGGTTGCACACAGCTTTCCTGGAACACGACTCTTTGTGACCTGGAGAGGGTTTCTCAATTTGTGTTTGTGATCATTTGTGTATTGCTGGCCTGATGGCTGGAAGTTGCTGCAGGGGTGTGTGCACATGTGTGTGTGTGTACATGTGGGCACGAGTGTGGCAGGTCACTGCATCGAGGGGTGTCTGCCCTGACCAGGGGTCCTCCCTGGCGCTGAGAACACACCTCCCATCCCACCTGAGTTGTCTGAATCCAAGACTGGCAGCTCTGAGGGGGCCAGGCTGGCTCATTCCTTCCAAGTGGCAGAGTAGCGACAGGGAGCAAGGTGACTGGGTAAGGGCTTCGCACCACCTGGGGTCCCATGGCAAGGCGGGCTCCACTGCAGCAGGAGACTGGGATTCCACTCTGCAGCCAGCACCCCGGTGAGGCTGAGCCACTGGCCCCCAGATCCTGGCCGGTGAGGCTGAGAGGGGTGGCATGGTGGTCCTGCTGCCAGCCAAGAAGACAAGGCCACCTCTGCTTCTGCCTCATCCTTGTCCTTCAACTGCTAACAACTCTTAAACTGAAGTGCTCCACTGAACAGACAAAACTGCATGAAGTTGGCTTTACCCCTTTAAGAGAACACATTCCTCTGCGGGACAGTTGTCCCGGGGCCCTCTCCCACTCCCACTTGGAAGCCAGGCAGAAAAATTGCCTGGTGGGCAGGATTATGGGATTAGTCAACTTTCCCAAAACAGACCCAGAGGCTCCGGGTCCGAAATGAGTTTTGGTCTGAGCCTTTCCCAGTGATTTGTGACAGATGTGTCAGCTGGCCCCTCCTCCTCCTCCCTGTAATAACTCCGGGGATCTCTTCACCACAGGCCCCAGAGATGGGGGAAAACAGGTCTCGGTGAACATGATCATAGGTTTCAAGTGGCCCCAGGCCCAAGGATGAGAGAAAAACTTCCTGAACCTGGATCTGGGCTGTCCCTCTCTGTCCCCAGCAGGCAATAATCCCAGTAATCGTACTCTGGGCTGAAGGGACCAGCACAACATTAGGTCCCTTGTCTGCCCAGCTCCTGCCTCAGATTCTTGCCATTCTGTCCCTGCTGGTGCTGGGTCTCTGGACCCACATCCCCAGGTTCCCCCATTCTCTGGGACAGGCTGGTGCCCTGGCTCACTGTGACCTGGGCCTTCCCTGGAGTTTCAGCTTTTGAGCTGGCTTACTCCAGTTCAGGGCCAGTACTTCCCAGAAAACAAGGTCCTGAAGACTAGTTATGGAAGCCAGGCCACCATGCTAGGACCGTCAGATGTCTGAGGATGTCACCAACAGATCCAGGGGTTGGATCGAAGTCAAGGAGAAATGTCTCAGCACCTTCCTCACAGCCCAGCAGCTTTTCTGCATTTAGAAATTCCTTGGCAGAGAACTCACTTGCTCACAGCTGGTGGCCCCTTGCCCCTCAGGAGACTTTCTCCTTGGAGGTTTTAGTTTTTTTTTTTCTAATGTTGGTAGCAAGGAAACAAATTTTACATGCTTTGTTCTTTCAATAATGCCAATGACCCTCAGAGCCAGTTTAGCATGGTCCTCTTTGTAGCCCTCTTTTGGCAAAAATCTGGCGGTGCTAACCTGGTGGTCTGCCTGGAGGTAAGATTCTGCCACCATGGCCATGTGACAGCCTGGCTCCTCTAGGCTGTTAGAGCCCAGATCATGCCCAGAAACCAGAGTCCTAAGTCCAGAGAAGATTCCAGAGGACAAAAGGCCCAAGACCAGAGCTCAGGCCGGCCCAGAGCTCTGTTGGTGCTGACCTCAAGCATACAGGAGTAGGGCAGGTCTGAGCTGCTGGGTTCTCTCTTATAGAAAGGGCTGGACTTGCAGGGCATGGTAGTGCATGCTTGTAATCCCCGCGCTTGGGAGGCGGAGACAGGAGGATCGCACGTTCGAAGAGAGCCGCGCTGGCTTAAGAGACCCTGTTTCCAAATAAAAATATAAAATGGGTCTGGGAGTGTAGCCCGGAGGTAGAGGGGCTTCCAGGAACTCCAGTACCACCACCAAAAAAAAAAAAAAAAAAAAAAAGAAAGAAAGAAAGGGCTGGACTTTCTTTAGGATATAGTGTCACCTGTAAAGTAAATAGTGCTCATGGGAGAGAAATAAGGCTTATTAAGAACTAGACAGAAGTTTGTACCTCTCCTGACCTCAGCTCACATTAGAATCTCCTAGAGGGCTTTTTAAAAAAAAAAAAGTTGTAAGCCTTGCCCAAGAGCATCTGGTTCAATAGGATGGGGCCTGAGAATTCTAACAAGTTCTCAAGTGATTCTGACGCCAAAGGGGACACACTTTGAGAATCAAGGTACTTGCCCATTTCTCCCATTTTATAGGTGCAGAAACCAAGGTCCAGGGGAGAGGCAGCATGGGCAGGGGCTCCTGGGGCTGTGAGTAAAGGCCTTCCACCCGGGGTTGGTGAAGTTCCACTGCCAGCCCCCCTGCTGGCTGCCATGGCCACTGGGCAGAATGAGAGCCAGCTTTGACTTGGAAAACAGGCTCCTGCCTGCAGCACCCAGTTGGTGCTGGAAATGGAAGTGTTTTGGTGTGTCCTGGCCTCCAGGTGGAAAACTGTTTATTTGGGCAATTAAGAACACAGCTTCAGCAGAACCACAAATCAGACAGCTTTATCTTGGGTGGCATGCTCTTGGTTTCCTCCCATGCCCTTGTGGAGCCCGGAGCGGGACTGCGTTGGCCAGGGTAGCTCTGGCTTCTGCTCTCAGGGTATTAGCCAAGTGTACAGGCCTTCTCAGCTGATGATGAGATGGGAACGGGGTGTTGGGAGGTCCTCTGGTTGAGGTGCTTCTGCAATTGACCCTAAGAGTCAATGTCTTCTGGCCCACCTCCCCTTACCTCAGAGATTGCTGTCTCATGTGAGCTCCCCTTTATCCTCTGGCCAAGAAATGGGTGAGCTCACATCACCCCCACACTCTAGCACCCCAACACGGGGACTTGACTCTGGTACTTCAACTCTCCTTGAAGTTGGAGCTTCCTCCATATCAGGAATGAGGCCCCGGGGCCCGCACCCCTGGGGGATTCTGGTTGGGATTGGAGAGCCAGGCCTTACTCTCTGCATCTGCTCAATCGAAGCAAACAAAACACATGCCAGGAAGCTGAAAAGATCCATTCTGAGAGTTTGCTTCCATTTGCTAAACATCGGCTCAGTCACTGCAGCAATGGGGGCCACGGTGATGATTCAGAGAGGGACCCAAGCCCGAGGGGGAAGAGAGACAGACTTAGAAAACTGTGCCAGGAGCTGCCCATGAGGGCCAGAGAAAGGCCCACGGGGCAGTCCAGGGCAAGACTGCCTCAGTCTCATGCTCAGTAGCCAGAGATCTCAGAGGAAAACAAAACCCAGCCCCACGGCTCTGGCCAGTAGCTGGCCAGCCCTGGCCGCAGCTGGTCATGGATAGACCCTCTGCTGAGGCAGTTTCATGACTTGGGGTGGCCACTCTGCCTCCCCCTGTATTGTGCACCCCATCTCTTCCCCTGCAGGAAGCTTCCAGTGCTTCCACTTGGAATGCTGCAAACACCGATAGGACTCGTTTCCAGAATTTCAGACTTTAAAATTCTGCATCTTATTCCGTTTCTAATGACTCACATTTGTTCATCTTGTCTCCCTAGTTACGCACTACAGAAACTTCTTGGGGGCAGAAACTGAGTCTCCTGCCAATCGCAAGCCCCACTCACTGCTCCTCCCCTCCCCAACAGCCCACCTGGGTCTTCAGTACCCCTGATGAGTGAATATTCACCACCCTGGCTTATGATCTTTGTCCCAGGGAGTGTGTGTCCGACCCAAGGATGGGGGCACTGGCTCACAGCTGCCTCCCTTCACCTGTCCTGCCTCCTACACGCCCTGGGGAGGGGTGCCATGGCTGAGAGCCTGGGGGGGCCCTCACACTGCTAGGCGCTCACTTGGGATGGGGGTAGGGGGCACCACCATCTCTAGTCTTTTTCTCCACTCTGGCTCCAGTCCCAATTTTGAAAGTCAGAAGCAGCATCAAAGAAAATAACTGGCGCTGACGTTAGAGCTGAAGACAGGGGAGGGCTGCTGGGCTGAGCTGAGCCGAGGTGGGGAGGCAGGCGGCCCAGGGAGGTGAAAATTAGGCAAGAATGTGGAGAATGTGGCATTGTTTCAAAAACTTGGTCAATCGCTTCCATATTTATAGAGACTCCTTAAGATGACACACGGCCAGGGAGATGGGGTCATGTGTAGAGGGGAGAAGCAGACGCCACAAGCACAAAGATCTGGGGAAGACTCTGGCTGCCCCTTAGCCCAGCCCAGCAGCCTCTCCTCTCTCTCCTGGCCTGCGGTCTAGCCCAGCTCACCAGGGGCTGTCTGGGGGCCTGGCTGATAGCAAGAGCCTCCCCTGGGTTGGTTCCCACATTGCCCTAGTTCCTGGAGACTTTGGGAAGGTTTTCTAAGCTGCTGGCTGGGGACAGGGAGGGAGCCAAGGAGGCCTGCCTGACAGAGGAGGCTGCTGCCTAGGGAGGGGACCAGGGTGAGGGCTCCCCCAGCCCATCTCTCTCAAGGAAGTAGGCAAAGGGGAGGACGAGGGTGAAAAGGAGAGAAGCAATGGACTCGCACCTTGGTTCTTGTCCCGTGACCTTCCTGTCCATAGTCACCCCTGTGGTGATCCATGTCCCCCTTCGCTTGTTTTAGGGAAGAGACCAGACTGAAGGTCGCCGGCAGTGAGGACCAGTCTGGTTTACTGAGTGCACGGCCTGGCGCAGAGCTTCACGCTTTGCCCACCTCCCTCATTTAGTCAAGGTGAGACTCATGGCTCCCTGTTCATTTGCTCAGGTCACCGGTTCTGCAGTGGCAGAACCTGTCAGCAAAGCCTTAAGACCTCTGTTACCCAACTCAGCCATGCCTCCCTCCAGGAAGGTGGGCCTGCCTCG
This sequence comes from Muscardinus avellanarius, assembly GCF_963383645.1. Taxonomy (NCBI): domain Eukaryota; kingdom Metazoa; phylum Chordata; class Mammalia; order Rodentia; family Gliridae; genus Muscardinus; species Muscardinus avellanarius. The sequence continues at coordinate 36,669,198 of NC_137801.1, forward strand.
AGTCCCTGCACAGGGCAGGCTGGGGCAGACACACTGTCCCTGGGCCTTGCTGCAGTGACCCTGGCTCTGAAGGCTGTCAGGGCTTCCTTTAGGAGGGCGTGCCACTCCCCAGGAGCCGAGCCCAGAGGCTAATCATCTGGGCAGGCCTGCCTCCCCACCAGAGGTGCGAACATGCCCGGGTGTGGGGATGGAATGAGGCGCTTTAATGGACAAGTTGGAATCCGTTTGTGAGCAGTAAATTGCCCCAGGCCCCGGAGCCATTTTCCATCATAAATCTAAACTATTTGACTCTGCAGATCCCCAGTGCCGGAGCCACAGCCTGGCCCACAGGAAGCCTGTGGGAGCTCTGACAGGCCTGGGGTCTGTGGGGAGCTTGGGGCCGGCCCCCAACAGAGGCCACAGCCCTCCCACCCCGCCATGCTTGGCCTCAAGTCCTGCCTTCTTCCTGGAAAGCCTGCTCTGGTCTTGGAGGACAAGCACTTCCTAACCGTGCTGAGCGCCCAGCAGACGCTTCCTGTCTCCTGACCTGGTCTGGTCACACATCTCTCTCCTCAGGGTGTCATGGGCACCCATGACTAGGGATTACACTGTGTGTGTGACTTCAGAGTCTAAGTTCAGCTTCTCTCCCATGTTTTTAAGACTCTCCATCCGGCAGGGTGTCTCCAGGACTCATGCTGTCCAACCTAAACTCATCGCCCCCACCTCCACCCACCATCAGGTCCAGAGCCCCTCTGGAGTGCCTCTAGGTACCTTAACTCTCAAGTGGCCCTGAGTCCTGCTTATCTACCCCCAAAGGTCACATCTCCATCCTCCTTGAACTCCCAGACGCTGGATAATAATCCAAGGTGAGAGTCTTCCCCTCCTGATGATGATCCTCTGGGACTATCAAAGCCAACCCCAGAGCATGTCGCTCCCCAACTTCAACACTCTCGATGGCTCCTAGCGCTTCCAAAGTGGCACCCCTTTTCCTGCCATAGACTCACAGTCCTCTCTTTGAACTGGCTCCTCACTCCGCTTCCAGTCTGCTGGCTTCCTCTTACCCCTTGGAACCTGCGTGTGGCAACAGTTCTAGACTCTGTGTCCCCCATCACACCCCGATCATCCTTGTATCCACTGGGTGGTGGGGCTCTCACGTGCCTTCTTGCTGGCGTGGACAGTCCTGGTTTTGCCCGTCCTACTCCTACACTGTTCAGATCCAGCCCAGACACCAAAAGATGGGCAAGAGAATGAAGGCTACAACCAGACCAGCCAGGTACGAGACCTGGTTCTATTGCCTCTAGGTAAGATTGACCTTTTGAGCAAGTGCCTTAACCCTCTGCGCCTTGATTTATTCATTTGTAAAATGAGGATATTAATAGTAGCTCTGCCTCACTGGATATTCGGCAGACCGAACGAGACTGCGTGTAAGCACTGGGAACAGTGTCTGGCCTGTGGTCAGCACTTTATGTGTCTGCACTGAGACCCCAGGTGATGATGCCTCTCCTGACCCCCTGGGCCACATTGGTGTCTCCCTCCTCCACATCTCCACTGCCGGATTCTGGAGGCAGAATTCTCTGAAGGCAATTAAACAATGATCAGAAGCCCACTGGAGCAAACAAGGGGATTAAAATGTGAACACAAGGGTGGGACTACGAGCGCCCAAAGGCAGGAATGCAGCAGCCGCTCAGGAACCCTGGCACTAGCATCTAGAAATACTGCGGGAGTAGAGTTCTCTCTGTGAACATCCATCTAATTACTCTCTGTATAGACTGTGGCGTTGCACACTTGGCTGCAGTCCACTTCCCCAGCACTCAAGGGTACATGCCACAGTCCAGACGGAGAGATGGAACCTCTCTCTCTTGGTCCCAGCTCAGGAGCTCTGACCAGTCTCTCTAGGGGCAGGGGTCACATTTTCCAAAATGACTGCTAGGGTGTTTGTTTCACTTTGGGTGAAAGAGTGCATTTAGAGGTGTCCACACCAGACACTGCAAGAAGGTTCCCAATATTTGTTTCCAGTTTTATAACTCCCAGGGTTTTTATTGTTTTGTTTTTGTTTTTTCTATTCTGAATTCAGACTAAATGCATCTTCTCTTGCAGCAGATATGATCATGTGACTAAGTTCTAGTTAAAATGTCATTCGAGGGAAGGGCATGCCCTTTGCTTCCTCCTGCTAGCTGGACTCTGGACTCAGACTGCCCAAGTTCAAATCCTGGCCCTGCTATCTGTAAGTTGCGTGACCCTGGACAACTTACCTGCCCCCTCTGTGTTGCCATTTTATTTGCAGTAAAATGAAATAGAAAGAATTTATGTATATAATAGGTCTAAGAGGAGGGTTACATGAATAATGTCTAGAGAGTGGTTAGCATAGTTTCTGGCTATGATAAGACAGTGATGATAAAAATGATGGTGGGGCTGGGGCTTAAGCAGCATGTTGGAGGATGAGGTGAGAACCATATATTGGAGATGTCTTGGATCCTTAGCAATAGTTGAGCTTCAACATCAGCCCTTGATTTTGTTATAGGAGAGAAAGATAAACTTCCATCTTGTTGAAGTCACCTTCACTTTGGAGTTTTAGTTGCTAGTAGCCTAATCTAAGCCCAAAGGATACAAGGGCCTTGCAGGTTCAGCTGACACTCCTGTCCATTACACTACGTTGTGGTCCTCTGAAACCATGTCTTATTATTCCTACGTAGGTGGTACATCCCTGGAGAACAGGAAAGCTTTCTAAGCACTCGTTGAGGCTTTTATATGCCTTATAAAATCTTCCTGAAGTAGGTGTTTGGTGAGTTAAGTATTGAACAAATGGAAGACAGATGCTAAAATTATTCTTGTTAGGTACCCAGAGGATTCTTTGGTTGTAGAAATCAGTGCTAATAGTATTATGAACTTCTCAAGTACAATGCCTGGCATTCTAAGTCCTTCCGGTGCATTATATTGTGTAACACTCATAACACCTGATGAAATAAGTACCTTTAGCAGCCTTATTTTACAAATGGGGAAAATTGGCTTCAGGAGATGGAGGTCAAGGTCATAGATCCAGCCAGTAGAGAAAGGACTCCAACTTGGGCAGTCTGACTCCATAGCCAGGATCTTAAACAATTTTGCTGTGAAACTTTTTCAAGGGCTCTTTTCCTGAGAGCTCTTGGAAGAAAGATTGAGATTGCCGAGAACCCATAGAGGCCAGTGGGAATACATCCCATGAGAGGGACCTTGCTTCTCCTTAGACTTTGGGGATTTTTTTGGAGGGGGAAGCCTGAGCTTTTGGAACACTGGAAGGGAAATGCCATGGTTTTCCTGAAGCCAGTGGGCGAAATATCCACACAGATTATGAAGCGTCCCCTGACTCCTGGGCCAGTTCAATCTCTCCCTGGCCTTCCATTGAAGCTTGGTTAAAATAACTAGCAGTTGGTCGAACTGGCTCATCTTTGGCAAAATTGTGACATTAGCAGTTCGCCTTCATTCCTCTTCTATCTGCCTGTTGTTTGATTTCAGCATCCTGTGTCCTATTTGGGCTCTCACATGTTATCTTGGCAAGGAAAGCTTCATTCTGGAAGATCAAGTTAGAAAACATAAAACTTAATCCCCTCAAATGAACATTTATTGGTAGGATTTTAGGCATCAGAGAGTGGGGGTTGGCTAACTAGCTGACTCTTTAATTTTTTGTTCTCCCCCCCCCCCCTTTTTAAGCAGCTCCACCTCCCCCTCTCTTCTTCCTGACCCTGGATCCTGCATGGTTCACTTCTGGTCCCTCCTCCAGGAGGTCTTCCCTGCCTAGTCCCACTCCCACCCATCTCCCTTGTCCCTCACACGGGCTCAGGACTCGGATGGTACTTTACACCCTGGGAAGCCCGCTCTGACGCTTCTGTGTGTCCTGTGCCAGACCTTTAGATGCTGCGTGTGTGTCTTAGCTTTTGTTAACTGTTTGTGCTTAGACGACAGTGGCCACATTGAACGAATGGCCAGGTGTGTTCTTACAGGAATTCCTACACTGAAAAGCATTTTTACCTTTGCATATTCTTAAGAGTATTTCTGCTCCCAAACTTAAAGATTTTCAGGGCCGGGCATGGTGGCGCACGCTTGTAATCCCCGCGCTTGGGAGGCGGAGACAGGAGGATCACGCAGGTTCGAAGCCAGCCGCGCGTGCTGGTTTAGGAGACCCCTGTTTCCAAATAAAAATGTAAAAATAGGTCTGGGAGTGTAGCCCGGAGGTACAAGGGCTTCCAGGAACCCCAGTACCACCAAAAAAAAAAAAAAAAAAAAAAAAGATTTTCAGCTTTTTCTCTCACTTCCCCATGGTGCCTGACCAACAGATAGGTTTTTAGGAAGGGCTCATCATGTTGTTGTCTTCCTCTTTCTGGAAGCAAGCGTGCAGGGCCATTGGGACAAGGGTGGAGAAGTGCTCCCATTTTCAAAGGTCTCCCCCACAATGAGGCCCCAGGAGGCAAAGCCTGACTCGCTCCAGTGGTCTAGAATGGGTCCTCTGGCACCCCTCAACCTCCCCTTGGTCCAGCCCTTGGGCAGGCTTGGGGCCTGGCCTCAAAAGTACAGCTGGCCTTGCCTAAGATGACCCAACCTGCACTCAGCCCCAGCTCCCCCAGGCCCGAGGCAGCCAGTCCCACAGGACCAGGTCAGGACCACAAAGGTCCCAGCTCTTCTCAGAAAGGTCGGCTGCTGACCGGGGCCTGCCATGCCAGAAATTCTGCAAAACACCAGCGCAAGCACTTTCGAGCTGCGGCCTTACTCCACTAAACTCCACGGTGTCCAGATGCGATGAATCATCTCAGGCAGAAACACATGTGTCCCCCTGTGACTTCTCCCAGGACCCAGGTCTACAGCCACCGCGAAGCTGCTTGAGACAAGGCTGGGCTCAGAGGCTGAGCCACAGGGTTGAGACCAGGGCAGAGGATCTTGTCCAGTGCAGCCGGACCCTTGCCCCCAGCACCCCTAGTAAATGTGGTTCCATGAAGTGCCATATTTTAGACCAAGTCAGAAGAAGTGTTTGGCCTGGCTTTGAATTTGCATAGTGACCTAGGGTCAAAGGCCTCCTGCTTCCTGGAAGATGGCACCCGTGTTCCTGTCTGCCCATTCCTCCCCCATCACTTTGGTCTTGGAGAATGAATGGAGTGACTGGGGATGCAGGTGGAAACCATGACCCAGTTTTTCATGTTTTCTTGAGACTCCGTGGCCCCTGCACCCTGCTGTGCCAGCGTCACCCCTCCCTTAGCACACTGAAGCCATCAAATGGAGTGGCCTCTGTGTCCTGACCCCATCCCCACGCTTTCTTTTGGGCAGGGTGTTTATACCCTGTCTTCATTGCCTTCCTCTTCAGCCCTGGGACCTTTTTTTTCTCTCTTTTAAGCTCTTAACACTCGGCACCTAGACTCAGGCTGCATGAAGCCACGTTCAACACTGTGACATAATATAATAGATATATTAGCTCACGAGGTTGTGAGGTATTTTGTTTTGTCAAAGGCCAAAATTACAATAATTTAACGATCTTATTGGCTCTATTTTTGATTCTAGAACTAGGCAACATTTCAATCTATAAAAAAGAATCTGTTCCAGTGAGCCGAGCAGAGGAGACTAGTTTTATAGACAGGTAGAAGCAAAGGACAAGAGTGGACTGGTCACTTCAGTTACTTTCCTTGTAAGGCAGGGTCAGAAAGACAGAATGACAGACAGCTGATGGGCTAACAGCAGGCTGCTTCAGGTGACCTTTTTTGTGTAAGAATAAGGGCAGGGGAGCTTCATTATTATTCGATTGAAACTGGCCTGTTTGGGAAATTTCACTGCCTCTCTCCTTTCTGCCTGGTCTCCTGGCAGGTCAGATAACCCTTAGTTTCCATACTTTTAGTATGACTGACTCCATTTTGACTTTTAGTCTATTTTCTTGCGACCCAGTAGAGAAGTTTAGTCCCAAAACAGTGGTTTCCTATAATTTTTCTTAATAGTATGCGCAGCTTCTGTTCCTGAGCACACTTTAAACCAGCTCTGTCCAATAGATATAAAATGTGGGCTATATATCTATATATATAACCAAGAATTTTCCAGTAGTCACACTGAAAAAGTACGAAAAGGGGCAAAATTAATGTCAACAGTATGTTTTATTTAGTCTAACATATTAAGAACACAATTTTAATATGGGACCATTATAGAAATTATTACAGTAGTGAACTCTTTTTCTTTGGTACTAGGGATTGAACTCTGGGGCATTCTACTTCTGAGCTGCACTCCAGCCCTGTTTTTTATTCTTTATTTTAAAACAGGGATTCACTGAGCTGCAAAGGGCCTCACTAAGAAGTAGCTGAGGCTGGCTATGAACCACGATCCTCCTATCTCAGCCTCCCAAATGCTGGGATTATAAGTGTGCACCACAACGCCCGGCTTTGAACCCCCCCCCTTTTTTTTTGGTGGTACTGGGGATGGAACCCAGGGGCTTTCTGCTTTCAGGCTACACTCCCAGACCTATTTTATATTTTTATTTGGAAACAGGGTCTCTTAAGCCAGCTGAGGCTGGCTTTGAACCTGCGCGACCCTCCTGTCTCTGCCTGTCAAGCGCAGGGATTACAAGTGTGCGCCACCACGCCCGGCTTTGAGCCCCTTTTTACGACAAAATCCTTTTTATACTTATAGTATATATAGTACATTTTATACTTATAGTACATATTTGACTCCTGCAGGATTTGACTCCTGCTACGTTTTCATATAAAATGTGTGATCTATTTAGACTTAATGGTGACCTCTTCTCTTCCATCTGCCAATGTCAGGCCAGAGTTCTAGTGGGCTCCAGGATGGAGCCCAGCAAGTAGGAAGGGAGGATGGCCAGCAGAGCGGCCACCCTGACGAAGGAGACTGCTGAGAGCAGCGGGAACAGAGGAGGGGCGCAGAGGAAGGAGCAGGGAGGTCTCTGTGGGATCCTTAAAGTGTTCCCAGCATCCCATGCTCCGAGTCCCAAGGTGGCCAGGCCTACAGCTCAATGTCACCCACACAGTGAGTCAGCTGTTGTCACTCCCCCGACTCTGGGTGCTAAGAGGAGCTGATTTTCTCCAAGGGCTCAGATATTCCGACTGCCAGAGTGGGTGAACTCTGAGGCCAGGAACCTCAGCTCCTCTAAGGGGCTTCCTGGTCCACTCTCCCTTTGGCCTGAACATCTGATTTGACTCCTGCTTACACACACTGTCATAGCTTGTTGACTGCTTAGCACAGGCAGTCCCCCACTTGCCAAGGACTCTGGGATCAGAGGCCCAACCCACTTCTAAGTCCTGCACAATCCTGGAATCATGCACATGTTGGCTAAACCTAGCTGGGACAGCTGGGACAGAGGCAGGAAGGAACGATCTCCAGGCCAAACTGCTCCTGCCACCACTAGTCAAGGCTCCAGACGAAGGGGCAAAAGTCCACTCATCTCCCAGGAAGCAACCTGAACAAGGGGGCTGGTGTAGAGCTCAGAGGTCCCAAGGAAGCCAGAGACCAACTGGAAACAGTGCCTGCCCTATTGAAAGGAGCAGCTCAAACAAAACTCTGTGTGTGTGTGTGTGTGTGTGTGTGTGTGTGTGTGTGTGTGTGTTGCCATGGCACTAAGGGCACTGGGCCACACCCCAAGGCCGGCCCCAAGCAGGGGTGAGGCTCTGTGAGGAAACTAAGTAGCCAAGCTCTCTGGAGAGGCCCCACCATGCTGGAGCAGCTGTCTAGTAACCAGGAGACTTGATTGAGGACATGGGCCTCTGAGCAGTGTCCTTTCTAGGCATTATCTCTAGAAATTAGAGGTAAAATGGCCCTTCTTGTACTTAATGGTAGGGTTTTAGAGACAGACTAAATTTCGTGGTCTAAAGCCCATTTAGTACAATGAGAATAGATGAGAAGCCAAAGTGAATTTCAGGCTAGGCGGAGAGCGGTCTGGGTGGAGGTGGCCAAGGCCCTCCCGTCTTCCTCATGCCCCTCAGTCCTCCTCACTATGCCCTATTTTTTATTCCTTAATTTGAAACAGGGTCTCACTGAGTTGCAAAGGACCTCACTCAGTAGCTGAGGCTGTTCACGAACCGCGACCCTCCTGTCTCAGCCTCCCGAATGCTAGGATTACAAGCGTTCGCCACTACTCTTGGCAGTCTTTTTTTTTCTTTTTTTTAATATCCCATCCTCTCAAGAGACAGCCTTTACCACATATGGCTGATTTTAGGAGTCCCTGGCACACCTAAGGAGCTAATGAATGGACATCAAGGGTCCACAGAACTTTGCAGGGTGGGAGCATATGAAAGTCATACCCTGTGGGCCTATTGGGCCATGCAGTCAGATGGTGAAGTTTGAGCCAATGAAATAGGGTTGACTGAACAAGGCTTGTCCCTGGAGACTTTCTGGGGCTCCCTACGTGCCCTGCCCTTGAGTTGTGCTTGCAATTCACGATGTTGACATCAGATGGCAGTGCTGCTCTGTTAGGGTTTATAGATTGTTTGCTATTCAGATGAATGCTTTAAAACTCATTTATTTGTGCATTCGTTCCACAAGTGTTTTTTGAGTCTCGCAGTAAGCCAAGCACTCTTCTTGGTACTTGGGATAACACAAAAAGCTGCCCCTTCTGGGAGCTTCGCTCTCAGGCAGGGAGACAATGAATCAGTAAGAAAAGTTTTTGGAGTGTCAGACAAGGGGAGCGTGGAAAGAGGGATAGAGCTTCTGAGCACATTTTCTAGCCCATCTGTGCATGGTTACCAAGTTACCACCAAAGGTGAAGCTCCTTCAAATTTTCTGCCTGACCTTCCCATGCACTCTGCCTTTCCCCAACAGTGCAACTAGAGGCACAGGACTCCAGAGCTTCAGCAGATGAAGTCACTTACCAGAGGGTGGTGGGGTGGAGACCAGCGAGCACCCACCCCTTGCTTTGGACTGTGAAATATAAGTGAATCTGGTGTGTTAAGTCATTGAGGTTTGGGAGCTGTTTGTTACAGCTGCTATCTTATCCTAACTAATACACCCACCACAACTGAACTGGCTGACTACACATTCCCACAGCCTGAACTCCTGTTTTAACCCATTTTCTGCTGTTATAATAGAATCTCCAGTCAGGTGTGGTGGCACACGTTTGTAATTCCAGCATTTGGGAGGCTGAGACCGGAGGATCGCGGTTCGCAGACAGCCTCAGCTACTTAGTGAGGCCCTCTGCAACTCAGTGAGACCTGGTTTCAAAATAAAGAATAAAAAATAGGGCAGGGGGTGTAGCTCAGAGGTCAAATGCCCCTGGGTTCCATCCCCAGACCTGAAAAAAAGAAAAAAAAAAAAGAATCTCACAGACTGAGTAATGTATAAAGGAAAGCAGTTTATTTCTCACAGTTCTGAAGGCTGGGAAGTAGAAGATCGAGGGACCACAGTCCTCTAGCTGCATCATCACACACGTGGGGACATCACATGACAAGAGAACACACAAGTGAGAGAAAGAGAAAGATTTTATAACAAAGAGATTCCCACAATAACTAGTATATTTCTTCAGTGAGGAAATTAACCCATTCATGAGTCCAGAGACCCCAGGACTAGTCACCTGTCACCATAATAGTGGCAGTTAAATTTTAACGTGAGTTTTTTGGGGGAGGACATTCAAACCACAGCAGTTGCCAACACTGTATCGTGTGGAGTCTGCAACATGCCCTGTATGGGAAGAGGCTAGTGTTTCTCCAGGTGATTTCTCTCTTTGCTTGGCTACAACTACCCACTCCAATTTTTTTTTGTGTGTGTGTACTAGAGATTGAATTCAGGAGCATTCTACCTCTGAACTAAATACCTAGTGGTTTTTTTTTTTTTTTAAATAGGGTCTCACTAAGTTACCGCAGCTGGCTTGGCCTGGTAGTCCTCCTGTCTCAGCCTCCCAAGTATTGGGATTACAGGCATGTACCACTGTCCCGGTTATAACTCTCATTTTTATTAGCGGTCCCCTTTCTTCTTAATGGAGCTGATTCTTGCTGTGTCTCCCCCTGGGGGCATGTCATCCAGGTGGCCAGGCTGAGAACACAATTCTTTTGACCAAGTGATCGGTTCTGGGATAAATATATAATGCAGTAAGTCTGGCTTAAGATTTGAGCTATGGATGCTGGGTTCTCTCTTCCTCTAAATACAGAGTACAGAGTCTCTCTTCCTCTAAGATGCTGAGAAGTCAGAACCAAGAAACTGCTGCAGCCACCAGCCAGGGACACAGGGAGAAGTGGGGGTGGAGCGAAGCCTTCACAGAGAGAGAACCAGGCCAAGGGCCCGGAGAACCACACTTGACCACCTGCAGCCAGGCCTGCCTTTAGCTTTCTCAGTCACAAGAACAAGTTGATTATCTTTTTTATCTAAGTAGAGTTCTGATTAAAAAGTCATCATTCAACTAATAGTCACCGAGGCTTACTGCTCATGTTCTGAGCCTCAAACTGGGATAAAGTGGGTAGCTAATCAGATACAGGCCCTAGAATCTCCTGTTCTCCATATACAAAGGTATGTGGCAGTGGTCTGTTTTCCAGGTAATAGGAAGAGCAACTTGGTGGGAAGTTTGGTCTGATTTTCGGGCTTATTCAAATAAAAGAGAAAATACATTTCCTCTACCCTTCTGGGGAGCGTGGCTTTCGAGGGCTTGAGGAGGAGGAGGGAGCAGCCCTTGGTCTGTGGTGTCAGGCTGGGGTGGCGGCCCCTGACGGGTACAGAGGGTCTAGAGACAACCAGGGCTGAGCCACGGCCTTGGGGGTCATGAGACCTCCTGCATTGAGGAGAATGCATGCTGGAAGGTCTGTGGGGCCACGAAGCTGTCCCTGGAGAGGTGCTGAGGGGAAGGGGCCCTGCGTGGTGGTGGGCACTGCCCTGTGCCCTATGTCTGCCCTGGTCTCAAGTGCCAAGCCAAGGAACCTCAGGAAGGCCCTCTAGTCAAACCTGCCTCCCACTAGAACTGACTTCTCTGCGTGAGCCATATGGCAGCGTCAGAAACAATCACAGGTTGACAGCTGAGTCCTTATGATTTGTTTCTATGGGTGGGGCAAACCCTAGCTTCTTCTGGAACCTTCTCCATCAACTTTCTGTAACCTTGAAAAATGAGAGTTTTAGCCAGATGTAGCTTAGTTTGAAAAATTTAAGAAATGTATTACTTTCTGAATCCTAAAATTTGTAGCATGATAAAAATTATACAATATATTTAATTATGTATTGTTACAAACCTTGAAGAGAAATTGCCAGTCTCCATGAGTCCATAGCTCAAGAAGATCTGACCATTCTGGGAGGAATATAGAATATTTCAGGCTCAGCAGTGGGAAGCTTGCTCCAGAAAGCCTCCTGGGATGTAGTTTAGTCTTATGTTTAAATGGGGTTTAGGACTCTCACATTCCTGCAATTTAATTTTTATCAAGACAATTGATAAGGATCACTGATAATGTTCAAAAGTTTCAGGTTCTTTTGATCTTTATTGTTCAATATCCCAGAGGAAGACAGCAGACCAGATGTTAAGCAAATCAGACTAGTACCATCAGGCCCGAAGCTGTCCCGGAACCAAGGTGTCCAGTTGGCCAAGAGAACTCTGTGCTGAGAATGGCCAGCCAAGGCGGTCTTTTCCAAACCCTGCTGTGACCTCAAAGGATAAGTATAATCATACCCCGTTTTACACATGAGCCACTTATTTGGAAATAGGTTAACTTACTTGTCCTAAGTTATGGTGGACAATCTCGTGGAAGTTAGCATCAAGCTGTGGGGAGTCGGGATGGGGGGAAACTTCTGAGACAACTTTTATCTTTGATCAAAAAAAAAAAAAAAAAAAAAAACAAGACAGAGCTCTTTGCACCTTGACCATCGCCCTACGTCCTGACTTTGGAGGAGTCTTCAAATGTTCTATCTGGGGCTGTAATAGTCATATTGAGGCCATAAGGGAAGAATGGATAGAACTTAGAGATGCTGGCTTCTTGGAGCTGCAAAGTCAACCTGAGAATGCCCACCTCAAGACTTCTTTGTAAATCACCAGTACCTTTTCAGATAATTTCAATCCCTGGTAGAGTTTCTGTTACTTGCAGAAAGACACACAGGCTTGTTACAGGCCCTGTGAGGGTTGGTAAGCAGGCATCCTCCTTAGGGTATAGATGGAACCAGAGAAAGCTTGTGGGAGGCAGCCCGATGTGGAGGACATGCTCTTCCAGGCAGTGGCTGAGCCAAGAGCTGGCACAACTACAGATAAAGACAGGGGATGCCCTTGGGTGGGGTGGGGCAGCGGGGAGAGATTCTCGGCAGGAGGGGAGACTAGTGGGAGGAGGCACAGGGAAGGTGTGGAGGGACCTAGGCCAGAAGGCACGCACACAAACTTGCAGATGAAAGAACAAAGGGCAGAGCGCCTTGTGGCAGCGGCTTCCTGCGCCTGTGCTGCGGAGCCTGCAGGAAGGAAGGAAAGGCCGTGGCCGGGAGCCAGCATAGACTACAAGGGCCTAAATTTAGATCAGACGTCCAGGAAGACGCTAGGAAATCCACGAACCACGGTCCCTCGCTCTGCAGCGCTTTGTCCTGCGGAGGCACATCCAGCTGCGGTTTCTTATCTGGCCGCTGAGGATCCTGTGTGGTGGGCAGGGTGGGAGCCCTCGTGTACAGGGAAACAAAGGCATGAAGCCCATGGTGGAGCGCCCGTGAGATCCTGGTCTCAACTCTCTCTCCGGGGAACAAAACAGAACCTGCGTCTGTGGCATCTGTTAATTTTTCACAGTGTAAAGATCTGCATCCTGGCTTTGACAAACTTCTTGCAAAGTTGCTGCATGAAATAGTTGGCTCCTGGACCCATACAAACCTGCCCCAATACTTCAGAGCCGCCAGCTAAGCCCCGGGCCCCATCCTCCCATCTGCTGACTTGGTGAAGGGCCACAGGCCCTTCTTCCTGGTGACCCTGCTGTGGGTGTTTCAGCTCTTGCCCCACAAGTTGATGGCATCATCTGGTTGCTGCCTTGGCTTCCCCTAATTCAGCCCCTGAGTTCCTGCCCCGGTTCTTCTTGGCTTGGTGTGGCACCCATTCCTCCCACCTGAGCCGTGGCTGGCCTTGCTGTGGCCAGTCCCAGGAGGCCCTGATGCTTCTCATGGGGACAAGATGCCTCTCCATGACTTGGCAGTAGGATTCTGGGTGGTGACAGAAGAGAGTCACAGAAGCTCATTCTGGATTTTTTTCATTTTCCAAAGGCCCCACTCTTCCCTCATCAGCTCAGAGACCCCCTTAAAGCCTGAGTCCCCTCCTGACTTTTCAGCACAACCCTCTCCCGCGCTTAGATTGGCTTCTCTCCTTCATCAAGCACAAGCACGTGCCCTGACCTGACCCCCAGACCCTCCCCTTCAGACCATCCCATCTGATGCCCGCATCTGCTCTCCTATGCCCCAAAGCTGCTCAACCCCTCTCCCTGCCTTATCCAGGGCTTCTCATGGCCCCGATCCTAAGCACCACTACCAGGCTTAGGTGGAGCCCCGGCACCTCCCAGCCCTGCCCTGAAGGCCCATGGCCTCCCAGCATGCTCAAGTACCACTTCATCAGGAAGCCTGCCCTGGCCGGCTCCTCCCACAATTGGCCGGGCGTCCCGTCTGTGAGCATCACGTGCAGGCCTGGCTGTGTGTGACTCTTGTCCTGATAGCCATTGGCCTGCTGGTCCCTCCTGTTGGCCAGTGCTTTTCAGGAGGTGGCCTGCCCGGGTCCTGTCAAGAGCCTGGCCACGGCAGGTGCCATTGAGCATGGATGGCTTTGATGGTTCTGTAGTTAGGGGACAATTCTTTTTTTTACACTCTAAATCACTTTCCGATGGAGGCTTCTACTACAGGGGGAGTTTTTTGGGCACAAGGCCCCTTCCTGTAGCTTTAGGTGGCACAGCAGGCAGGTGTGCACCATGTCCCTTTAGGCATACCTGGCTGCTGACTGGTTCATGTGCTTACAGGTTCTCACACTGTCTAATCAGGGAGCCCCTTGGAGGGGCAGGAGACACAGCCAGCACTAAAAGACAAACATTGTGTGTGTGTGTGTGTGTGTGTGTGTGTGTGTGTGTGTGTGTGTGTATGTGTGGTACTGGGGTTCTTGGAAACCCTTCTACCTCCAGGCTATACTCCCAGACCTATTTTATACTCTTTTTAAATTTGGAAACAGGGTCTCTTAAGCCAGAGAGGCTGGCTTCAAACCTGCGTGATCCTCCTGTCTCCGCCTCCCAAGCGTGGGGATTACAAGTGTGCGCCACCATGCCCGGCAAAGACAAACATTTTAAGGGAACGTGCACTGTATCTGGACATCAGGAGGCACGAGAGTCACTGAGCAAAGGCAGCAAGACTGAAATGTATAGATCAATTTACCCTAGATCTTGCGCTCCAGCGGGGTCAGGGATTTTGGGGTCCGTCAGGAGATGGGGCAAGCCCTCCACTCCCAGCCCCTGCCCCATGCTCAGCTTCCTTAGCAGGGAGTATGGACTCCAAATCTCAGCTGGAACGCACCAGCAAGAATGTTCTCGTGGTTTTCCTGTTGGAATCATCTGGGCAGGAATGTTCTCGTGGGTTTCCTGTTGGGATTCCATGAAAAGCACTTTCATTCCTCCAGCCGTGTGCCCCTGAAGCTTTGGGGGCATGGAGTCCTAGGGGATTCCCAAGCCCAGCCCTTGCAGTCTGCCCACAGCCTCTGGGCATCTAATTAAGGTGGAAACCTTTGGAGGAGGGACTCTCGGGTCACACAGCCACCGCTGCTGCTAGGACTTTGAGCTCAGCTGTGGTTATTTCTAGTGCACTGCTGTGAGCAGGGTACTACTGGAGGTGGCCAGCCCTGGGCCAGCAGAGGAGCTGGGATGGGTTGAAGTTAGAAGGGGGTCACTCGCCTTGCTCTGAAGGCTGGCACTTACTACGTGGCTACCCACCTGCCCCACACTCTCCAGGCCCCAGTTTCTTCGTCTAAATGAAATCTGTGTCACAGAGTTGCTGCTGGAGGGACAGATGAAATAACTCTCCTGACCTTTCCCTGCACCTGAGACAGGCCACACTCACCACACCCTCCCGCCACCTCTGAGCAGAATCTTAGATCTCATCTGTACCACAGCCCACATCCCCAGGGCCACTTCCTGCTCCCAGCCACTCCAGCCAGATGTCAAGGGTCACAGGCAGTCCTCAGGGCCCCGCCTCCTGCAGGTGCCTACCTGGGAGCCTGGCAGGCCGAGGGCCTCCTTGGACCATAGGTGTTTGAGGAGAGGCCAGGGGAGAGGCTGGGTGGAGTATCTAACTCCACGGAGGCTCAGCTCTGGGACAGTGGCTGAGTAAGTCTTACACTGTGCCCCTGGGGGAAGAGTGGCAGGGAGAGTACCCCCGGCCCTCCCCATCCTCACCCCAGCTTTACTGTTTCGCTGTTCCACTGGAGTTCCTACTAGACCCTCCTTAGGCAGGTGGAATCCAGACCTCCTCTTCATATAGGGTAGAGGCTGCGCTCAGAGGAAACCACATTAGCAGTACACACTTTAATGATAATTTAAAAATCTGGGGAAAGGTAACACCTTCAGGGGGACAATGCATCCCCTTTCACTCCGCCTCCTCCCACAAGACACCCTGGTTAGTTTCTTAGGTTTCCTTCAAGAATGTGCCTTTGAAAGTTAAAGCAAACTCGATCCTGTAGTGTGAGTTCCCTACTTCTGCCCAGAGGGCAGCATGCCAGGCACGCAGCTGCACCGCGCTGTCCCCCAGACACTGATCTTGGGAGTCTCTCCACCCATTCCCAGGGCCCCCTCATCCCTTTTCACCTGCTCTGAGCATGCGCAGTGCCAGGGCGTGGTGTGCGGGGAGCGTAGAGAGTGCTCACTAGTAGCCAGGACACCACCTCTGCGCATGCGCGCCATGGCCCTCCACTTTGCAGGCAGATCCTCTGAGGTGGAGGGTGGGATGGACCTAGTGGGCTGGGCCCGGCTGGTTCTGGAGACCCAGCTATCGTTTGCCAACTCTGTGAATGTGTTGGGGTTTGAGATAGGCCCTGAACCCCAGCCTTCCGGCCCATAGGGCTGCCATTTTGCTTCCTGGGCTCTGGACTTTCTAGAACATTGCATCAAAGGAAAAACGTAAATGGGTGGGTAGGTCTTGGGCTTGGCAGGTGACAGACCTTGGCTTTCAGGGTGGGGAGCCCTGGGACCATCAGCAGGGGGTGTCCTCACGTCCTCCAGGTGTCCTCGATGTGGTCTAAAGCAGGGGTGCCCCAGAGGGTCAGGCGGTCTCCAGGCCCATCGGTGGGTGTCCCATTACTCTGCCATGTCTTTCCCTGGCCCTCCTCGCGAGTCTCCTCGGCCTGCCCCTCCACCCTTCTTGCCAACATCCCTGCTCCTGCCACTCCCCGGTTAACACCAGCAGTGCCAGTTGCCGTTCACTCCACAGGACACACACGTCAAAGCCGCCATTTATCAAGCTCTCGCTGTGTGCTGGCACTTCCTAGGCATTGTACACATGCACACACACTGCCAAAGAATCCTCAGTTCCCAAGTAGGAAAGTGTTGTTATCTCCATTTTCCAGAAAGGAGCACCAAGAAGTGAAGAGACTTGTCCGAGGTCACTTGCCTGTGTGTCCTAGGGGACCGGGAAGGCCTCCAGGCCAGGTGGAGTGGTGCCCTTAGAGCCAAGCCCTTGCAAGACCCCGGAAAGGCTCCGGTTGTTACAGTTGGGGTCTTCGAGCCCAGGGTCCTGGCTCTGCGCTCGCCAGTCAGGCCCAGCCAGCCAGCACCTGCAGAGCCCCTCTCAATCCCCAGATGCTTGCACAACACAGAGCCCCCCAGGCCTTGGACTTGGGGCCCTGACAGCTATTGTGATGGACATTCCTTCTGAGTGTAGCCTTTCACACCTTTCCATTAAGGGATGTCCCTTAGCAGTTAGTGACTACCCTTCTCCTCTCAGAACCTTTGTCCCTCCCTCCCTCCCTCCCTCCCTCCTTCCCTCCCTCCCTCCTCCCATGTCCCTGGCTCTCCTTTCCCAGGCCCTGGATCTGGGGCCTGTGGTCACTGCCCACCAGCACAAGGCAGCAGGGGTCTGCCTCCCAGACATACCCAGGGACAGTCTCCTGAAGGGCAGGAGGGCAGGCCAGGGAAGAGGTCACTGCTGGACAGTGTTGCTTCTTTGGCTTTTCTGAAAGTTGCGAAAATATGGTTTTGTCTGAGCAACTTAAAAAAAAGTCCATGCCACCTCCTACAGATGATACTGTTTCTCAGGCCAGGGAGCCGCAGTTGGTAGACAAATAACACATTAAAAATAGCCTTGCATTTCCCAATCCTCCGGCCTCTGGGGGCTGCAGGGAGAGGCCTTGGCTGCGCTGGATTGCTGGCCCATTGTTCGCCTGCCCGGGCCAGGGTGGGCGTGGGGGCCATTCGGAGGAGCAGTAGTTCCCGGCCGGAGAAGGGAGGAGAGTGGATTCTTGGCCAGGATGAGCAAGATAACGCACACTTGAATGGAGACGCTGTTGGTGTTTATTTTTCCTTTCTCAGGCCAAGGAATATAGCACACTCCATTTTGAACTTCTGTTTCCACCAACACCCTCCCCCAACACCGCTTTTTCTTTTTCTTTCTTTTTTTTCTATTCTGAAAGTGTGCAAGGAAGACGAAGATACAAGGTCTTATTTCCATCTGGGCTCCAGCCCAAGAACCTCGACCAAAAAGTTACTTAAGTCATATTTCCATCATCTGCAGATGGCTGTGTATTTATTTCTCACCAGAATAAAATCCCAAATGGACTTTAGATATTTGCACGAGTCAGAACGGCTTCCTCCTGGCAGGGTGGGGATGGAGCTTTGATCCTTCTGAGAAAACAGAACTGTTGGCCCAGTCTGGCCATAATGGTGCACTTGGGGTTTCCCAGCACTACCCAAGTGCGACGGGTCCTGGGCTTCAGAGGGGCCATATTCCTGAAGCTGGTACAGAGCTTTGAGAAACAAACTGGAAGCAGCTGAGTGGTGGGGGCAGAGTCACACTGGGGAGGCCACTGAGCAGGTGACTGGCCCACGGTAAGCCTCTGGCGGGTGGCAGCCATTGTGACTGAGGAAGCCTTGTGTGCAGAAGGAAAGCCAAACTGTGGGAAATCACTTCGGGAGAAACTGTGGCTCCTGGACACAGAGCCCTGCTGTTAGACCTGTCTTCTGGCCCCATCTTTCTTTGCATCCATACTCCAGGACGCTGAGCCTGGCCCCTGGCCTGAATGCCCAGGCTGGTCAGTCTTGGGGCAGCCCAGGCTGTGCTGCAGCAGTACCCTCCCTGCCACCAGGGGGCGCCCTTGTTTGAAGGTGGAAATGCTCTCAGTAGCCCCCACTCCCTAGACCCCCCACTTCCAGCTCCTGGAAGAAGAGGGTCTGAGTGAGCGTGGTAGGGGGCTCTCCATGCTGGGGAATCTCCTTAAGGGCTGCAGAAGGCAACCATGGAGGAACCACAGAAGGAAGGGGGTGCTGGATGCAAAGATGCTTTGTCGTCTTTTTTCCCTCTCCTTTCCCTTGTCACCCGTCATTGGTGTCCAGTGTTTATCTGTGTTGCTCCCTCTTAGTTTCTTTTATTTTCTTTTTTTTTTTTTTGTATTGTACTGGAGTTGAATCCAGGTGCATGCTTCCTCCAAACTACACTCCCAGTACTGCCACCCCCATCTTTTAAATTTTTGAAACAGGGTCTCACTCAGTTGCTGAGACTGGCCTCAAACCTGCAATCCTGCCTCGGCCTCCCGAGCACTGGGATTACAGGCTTACACCACCACGCTGGGGCCCCCCTCGGTCTTGCTTTGGGGTTCCCATTGGAGCAGACTTCTGTAACGCGGACCCCGTGGTCTTGTTACCATGCAGGATAACACAGCTGATAAATGTCAGATGTGTTCCGGAGGCCATGAAATAGAGGGTGTGGAGGTCACCAGCGGGCCTGAGCTTTGAACACCGTGGGGGCACACCTTCCCAGGAAGGAGTAAGTGTGCTCCCCTCTCCATTCTTTCCTGAGGCTCACCACCAGCACCCTTTAACGTGCTCAAATTAAACCAACCAAGTAACTTTCAATGATTTGACCCAATAGGCCAAAACAATAACAGACCCTCAGGTGAACAGAACTCAGAAATGTATATGTTTTGACAGACTCATTACACAGCAAGTGCATTGTGCCACTTCCAGAACTTCCCAGGTGTCCTTGGCTGTCCTTCCTTGTCCTCTTCTCAGCCCCCCTCCCCTGACTCTCGTAAGCCTGGGGCCGTCTTGGCATCATACTCACTGAGGGGTCAGAGTGGGACCCTGGGCCCAGGGAGCCTCCCCTGGTGAATGCAGGGCTCCTCACGGGGAGCCGGGTGCAGCCCCAGCGTGGCTCTTCCCAGTCTTTCCAGCTCAGGGTCCTCAGCAGACCCCTCTCCTCTCACTCACCCCCTCTCCCCCATTCTTGGCTCAGCAATCTGTTTTCCTTTGAGGTTTTCTTTCAACAGAGCGCCCAGTTGGCCACCAGTGTCTCTGGCCTGGCCCACCTCGAAGCCTGACCCTGACTCATGGTCCTGGGTCCCGACAGGACGTGGTTCACACCGGTTTAGAAAACTCTGGACGGCAAAGTCACAAACCATCTGCACCTCTTCTTCCGCCCTAGACGTTATTTATGTGTGTGGCTTTGTGTTCGTGGCTAAATGCGGCCTGTGTGAAGGCTGTTAATTAACCCTTTGAGAAATGTGCTTCCCAGCAGGGCAGGAACAGGAACCAGGAACATGTTTCTAATCAGGTAGTTAAACGCTGAAGATTTATCCTGCTTCAGATTAGGCGACTTAATGAGGCCAGAGGAAAGGGCTGGGGAGATGCCCTCCAAAGTGGCTTAAATAAGGCCCGTTTTGTACACACAGATTGTCCAAAGGGCAGGAAATTCTAAATCAACTGTGCTCCCGGGCCTGGGCGAGGGGACGGGAGGTGCCTCTGGGAGCGTTGGGGGCCGCTGAGGCCAGCCGAGGGAGGCGAGGTAGGCCGGCTCCCAAGAGCAGCACATGGGCCTGTCTCCATGCCAAGCCGGGAGTCCCTTCATCCTGGCCATCTGTAAAATGGGACCATGCCTGCCTCACAGGGACCTGTGGAGGGAGAGTGAATGACACTCAGCTCTCCAGAGTGGGCCTCTATTCCCTCACCAGTAAAAGGAGGGTCATTCTAGAATCTCCACACCTGGCCGTATGATTATGGTTTTCCCAAAGCTGTAAACGACCCTTCTCCTGAAGAAAAAAAAAATAGAGAGAGGCTTGCTTTTGGATTTCAGTGATCTTTGATTTCCCAACCCAGTCTTTATTGCCACCCTCCCAGATGTACAGAGGGTAGTGTGGGCAGGAGCGGGAGTCCTTGCCGTGGAATGTGGGGTTGAGGGGCTGAGTAGGCCACCAAGGCCTGCTGATATTTATAGTTGTGACTTCACATTCAGTATAAATGCAGGCCTAAAGAGCGTCACTGAAAGCCAGACCCAGACACCGCGTGCAGCCAAGCCTCCTGTCAAAGCCCAGCGAGCCCAGAACACAAAAAAATGTATTCACAGCTCCAAGCCTTCGCTGCTTCCCAGGCTCATTTCACTTGAATACATTCAGAGTTAGAGGGAGGAAAGAAAAAGGAAATCGAGTCCAGCCAGATTCCCTAGTGACCGTGTGTCTGCCGTGGGGTGTGGAACCTCTCAAAGGCACACTTTTACTAGCTTCCAAGGTCAAGGAGGAGCTGGTGAGATAACAGAGGAACTTCAGGAGGAGACAGGGAGAGGGCGCTTTCCTCCTCCTCTCCCTTCCCTTCTGCTCCCCGCTCCCCTCCCCATTCTTCCCGAGGCTCACCCAGGCATGGCTCAATGTGCTCAAATTAAACCAGCCCATTATCTTTCAATGATTTGATCCAGTAGGCCAAAACAATAACAAGACCCTCAGCTGAACAGAACCCAGAAATGTCTATATTTTTTCCTGATTTATTACATTAAAGTGGACACACAGTTTTTCCTTAGCTGTGCTTTGGCAAGTGGCTCTGATGCAGGCTCAGGTTTGAGAACCAATGTTCTAGAACTTGCAGGGCTCCCCAAGCCTAGAGAGAAATGACCCTTGACCATCTCGAGGTGAAACAAGAGGAAGAAATGACATTTTCCATTTGGAAATGGCCCCTGGAGAGTCCATTGCTAAGAACCTGCCTCGGCCATCTCCTTCCTGTCACAGACTTCCGCTGGCACCCTTGTCACTTGGATGGGGACCCGGGAAGCCTGCCTTCCACTCCAGGAGTGGTGTCCACACTCCCGGTGGAGATGAGGCCTCGGCCATGTCTGCATGTCTCGGTGTAGGGATGGAAGGGGACTGGGAGAATTCTCAGATGTTTCTCTTCCAGAGCCCTCTCCCTCACCTCCCCACATGAGGGCAGTAAAGCCACCAGTGTCCCCAGCACATTGCTTTCCAACCAGGGACCACATCTCAATACAAAGTCCTGGTAGAAGCCGGGCGTGGTGGCGCACGCTTGTAATCTCAGCATTTGGGAGGCTGAGATAGGAGGATCGCGGTTCTTGGACAGCCTCAGCTACTACTTAGTAAGGCCCTTTGCAACTCAGTGAGACCCTTGGGTTCCATCCCTAGTACCAAAAAAAAGAAAGAGAGAGAGAGAGAGAGAGAGAGAGAGAGAGAGAGAGAGAGAGAGAGAGAGAGAGAGAAAAGGAAAGAACAAAGAAAGTCCTGGTAGATGGAAATGTTGCATATCTATGCTTCAACACAATAGCCATGAGCCATGTGTAGCTGGCTACTGAGCTTGAGCAACTAAAATATTCTCTCTCTCTCTCTCTTTTCTTTTTTTTCCCCATTTAAATAGCTGTGCATGCCGGGCATGGTGGCGCACACTTGTAATCCCCACGCTTGGGAGGCTGAGACAAGAGGATCGCACAGGTTCGAAGCCAGCCTCAGCTACTTAGTGAGGCTCTCAGCAACTTAGTGAGACCTGTTTCCAAATAAAATATAAAATAGGTCTGGGAGTATAGCCTGGAGGTAGAAAAGCTCCTGAGTTTCACGCCCAGTACCACACACGCGCGCGCGCGCACACACACACACACACACACACACACACACACAAAATAAAATAGCTGCTCACAGTTCGTGGCTGCCATATCAGAAGTGAAGTGCTGAGACCCTCTCCCATGCCCTGGCCTTCAGCTCTACCTTCTTTGCACCATCTGCCTCTGCTGCAGCCCCATGGAATCACATCCCACCACACTGAGGGGAAGCTGAGGCCCAGTGAGCAGGGCCTTTGGGGCTTGTCGGGAGGAAGGACAGGACTGGAACACACCTCCTCCTCTGCCTGCCAGCCCAGGCCTCCGGCCAGCATCTCCATTGGACCCTGGCCTCTGGCCCAGGCGTGGGAAGTCGAGTGTGATGAAACCCAAGCCCCCTTGGCTGGCACCCAGCTGTGGTTTTGCACTTGAGTGCAAAGTCGGGTGGAGGCAGCTGGAGAGGACTGTCAGAGGATGGGAATTTGGGTGCCCTGGCCAGCAGGCCCTGCGAGCAGGAGCTGTCCCCAAAGGGGTTTCCAGGCCAAGCAGCCGGCCAGGCTCTGGTGCTTCCTGGTGGCTGAGGCCCTACATGGCCTCACGTAGGCCTTCCTGGTGCACCAGGAAGCCCTGGCCATGTAGGGCCTCAGCCACCAGGAAGCACCAGAGCCTGGCCGGCTGCTTGGCCAGTTTATTCTGTTCCCCCACCATCACCACCGGCTGCACAACTTGCAGGGCCTGGTGCACAATGAAAACCCAGGTCCTCTTCTTTAGAAATTGATAAGGATTTCAAAACAGTGACATCAGAATACAAGTTGGCATTCTGCAAGCCACACTGGTCACCAATGCCTCCAACCCTCGAAGCCCTCCAAAGAACGGAGGGCCATCCTCTGGGCCAGGCTTAGGGTGAATGCTCGCCTCTCCAGCCCTGCTGAGGGGGACGGAGGCAGCTCCAGTCCTCCTCCAGAACCTGTGTCCCGTCTTCTCACACTCCTCTTGGAAGGCAGGAAGGTGAGCTTCTACACGTGCCTGGATCCCCGTCCCAGCCAAGGGCTTTGCCAGCACCTCACCCGGGGGATGTCATTCCCTCTCCCTGTAATGTTGGGGTCAATATTCTTATCTGCCCCTTTTACTGATGAGAAAATCAAGCTTACTTTTAGAGATGCCTAGCAAGTGACAGCTAGAGTTTTAACCAAAGGACTCCTTTTATTTCGCGGTACTAGATATTGAACCCAGAGCGCTCTGCCCTTATTACTTTTTATTTTGAAACAGGGTCTTGCTAAGTTACTAAGCACTGGCCTCAAACCTCTGATCCTCCCTTCTCAGCCTCCTAGGTACTGGGATTACAGGTGTGTGCCACTGAGCCAGCAGGCTTAACAGAAGGACCTGGGAGGGCAGACCCTGACCTGGTCAGAATGAGGAGCATTCATAGGTACCAGCTTCTTTTCCTTGAGTAAAGGACAGGCGCCTCTGAGCCTGGGGCTCCTGGACTGTGGGATGGGATGGAAGTACTGCCTGCCTCCCGGGGGAACTAGATGCTGGCAGGTGCCCCTGCAGTGCCCCGGGTGCTTCACCAGCTGCCATGGCCCTGCTGCGTGGGCTGCCGGTAGGGCAGAGTGGAGGGGCAGCCCCTCCTTCCCCGGCCCCACTTTCAGCCTCAGCCCTGCCGTAGTGCCAGGAACCAGGGGTGTGTCGGGGAACAGCGGGGGCAAGACTGAAGGTGGCAGAGGTGGCCCTGGGGTCTCAGGGTGGCACTCGAGGTTGGACCTCCTTCCATAGGCCCCTGAGGGGCTCCCACAGGGAAACCGGCTTGCGTGTTAGAAGGTGGAGGACAGAGGAGTCTGCGGGGAGTGTGCTAAGCTTCTTGTTGGTGGGAGGATGGGGCTGCTGTCGATGATTAGAAAAATTAGCAAGCTAAGACCTTCTTGAAAACTAAAAGTCCCCACTGGAAGAGTAGAACTAGCATGTCTTACTTCCCGCCTGGTTTTCCCTGATTACACCGCCCCAGCCTGTGGGTCTGCATGGTATTAATGTTTACTCCTGAGCCCTCCTCCCCCAGGGAGCACAGGACGCTGAACTCCTCCGTCTCCTGACCCCTGCACAGGGCCTGGTGAGAACTGGATGCTCCAGAATGGATGCTGGTAGACAGAGGACTTGGAACTGAGGTTAGACTTGCCCAGCACAAGGACTTAAAACTGCCCAGGGACTGGCTGGAACCTGTGCTCAGGATAGGCTGTGCCTCTGGCCCCCACTGTCTTCCTAATATAGGCCACGTCACTGGCCACACCCTTCTCATTCCTGTTTTGGGGAAAATTCTGTTAACCCCAAGAGCTCCCTTGGTCCCCAGATCCTATGAATACCTCCGCCAGTGAAGCAACACGGTTCACTGGTGAGAAAGCCAAGGCTCCGAGAGGGTAGAGGCTTCCCCAAGGACACACAGTGAGGGACTGACAGGGCCTGTCCGGGCCCCAGGCCTCCTGCCCCCAGTCCACTACACACACTCAGCCCCACCGGTGCTGGCTCTCAGCTGGGCGGGGTCGCGTGGGGAGGCCTGAGGCTTGAGGCGTGGCTTGGACCGAGCTCATGGAAATTGGGCCGTTTTCCTGGGGCGGAAATGAGAAGCAGATGTGGCTCAGAAGCTGGGGTGCAGACTCATGCCCTGTCAGGGAGCTCGGATTACATAAAGGGACATGTGACTGTGGTTACAGAAACAGCCCGAAACCCCCAGAGCCCACGCCAGGGTCCAGTCTTGGCCTGGGAAGCTGAGGCCCACCGACCCGACACCTCCGTGGAGCCCCCACAGCCTGGAAGGAGCCGGCGACGCAGGACGCGGCGGACACACAAGCCCGCGGCTGTGGCTCCTCGCCTCTGCTCCAAGGGGGCTGAGGTTCTGCTCCTCGGCTCAGCGCAGCGCCTGAACCCACACCTGTCCTTAGGAGGGCACCCAGGGCGGGCAAGGCCACCCTGGAGAGCGCCAGCCCCACCCGCAGCCCCCAGACATGGCCGCAGCCTCGGGGCACCTGCGGCCTGCAGGGCTCCCACCCTGGGTGGGGAGTGGCACCTGTCACAATCTTGCCTTTTCTTGGAAAGCATCGGCCTTGGGCAGGAGTTAGGCAGTGTTGCCTGAGCGGAGACCAACACGAGCTCCTTCCAGATTAACAGCTGGTCGGGACTTGACCCAGGGGCTGGGGGCAAGGCAGGAGGCTGGGGAAAGTGAGATCCCAGCAGGGGCCAGAGGAGCCCAGGAATGACCTGGCAAGGCTGTTGCTTGTGTGTATCTGGACCGATCTGCCAGGCCCCGGAGTCTCTCCCTCAGCTGGTGGAGCAGGGTCCCCCTCTTCTTTCCTTCTTCCATGATGGTCCCTGCACACCCACTGTGGCCAGGACAGTGGGCTAAGCCCTAAGGAGCCACAGGAGACCCGGCATGACTCAGGCTCCAGGCCCTTGCTGACTGCGGAGGGCACCCCATGCCAACCAAGGAGAGCCCAGAAGCACTGGCTGATTCCCTCGATACCGCGTGTACCAAGCTAGCCTATGCCATCCACCGTGAGCAAAGCAGGCAAAGACCGCCCTGGCCAAGCCGCTTTTTTATTTTTTATTTTTTTGCAGGGAAGATGGACTACAAAAAATAGAAATAGGACTGGGGTATAGCTCAGTGACAGAGTGTGTGCTGAGTATGTGTGAGGCCCTGGATAACACACACACACACACACACACACACACAAAACACACACACACATACACAACACACACACACACACTAAATAAACAATAAACAAACAAATAAAAGATGCATTAAATAGTATGTTTAGAAGGAGGTGAACAATTTGGAAAGAAAGAAAAATAGAGCAGGGTGAGAGCAGTCAGGAGGTGGACCCAGTTGCATGGCCCCTGGCAAAAACTACAAACTGGCAAGGGAGACGAGGCTAAGTATGCGGGGGGTGTGCAAAGGCCCAGTGGCAGGAGGAGCCGGCAGTACCCAAGTGAGGAGGCAGAGAGGGAAAGAGGAGCAGGGTGAAGGCCAGGGATGCTGGCCAGGGTCTCAGGGTCCTGTACGGTTTCAACTTTTACTGGCCCTGAGTGGGAGGGAGGCTCTAAGAGTTTTGAATGGAAAGACATATGTTGACGGGGATTTTTTTTTTTTTTTCAGGTCTGGGGATGAAACCCATTTGACCTCCAAGCTACAGGGATTTTTGAAATACCTCTTGGGTGGTTGTGTGAATAGCAGACTGGAAGAGGACAGAGCAGGGAGCAGGTGGGGGGTGACTTTGATGGTCCAGACAAGAAGCCATGGTCCTGCAGCCAGTCAAGGTGTAGCAGTAGATGCCAGGCGTGGTGGCACACGCTTGTAATCCCCGTGCTTGGGAGGCTGAGACAGGAGGATCACACAGGTTCGAAGCCAGCCTCGCTGGCTTAAGAGACCCTGTTTCCAAATAAAAATATAAAAATAGGTCTGGGAGTGTAGCCTGGAGGTAGAAGGGCTTCCAGGAACCCCAATACCACAAAACAAAAAGAAAAAAAAAAGATGTAGTGGTGGGTGAGAGAGGTGTCCCTGGAGAAACTCAAAAGAGGCCCCATGGTCACGGGGAGAAGGGGTGACCAGTGCTGTCAGGACCTTTTTTTTTTTTTTTGGTGTGGTACTGGGGTTCCTGGAAGCCCTTCTACCTCTGGGCTACACTCCCAGACCTATTTTTACATTTTTATTTGGAAACAGGGTCTCCTAAGCCAGCGCGCGCGGCTGGCTTCGAACCTGCGCGATCCTCCTGTCTCTGCCTCCCAAGCGCGGGGATTACAAGCGTGCCCACCACGCCCTGCATCAGGACCTTTCCCTGAGGGAAGTGACTCAGGTAGATCCTGAAGGATGAGGGAGTAGGAAAGCCAGAGGCACTGACGAACACCAAGGCAATAGGGAATCCCCCCACCCCGGGAGGAGCTACAGCCGCCGGAGCAGGTGCAGCCTCTTTGTGGCATGAGGTTGGAGGAGGAAGGTTTCTGCTCTGGTGAAGGGGTATCTTGTGTGCACTGGGAGTTAGTGAAGAGGCCTGTAACCTGTGGAGTCCCCTTTCCAGTTAAGACCAGACACTGATCACCAAGAGGGGGTTGGAGGCAGGTGGTATGGGGGAACCAGGTGTGAAGGAGTAGATATGTGCCTGGCCTGGCGCAGCAGACAGAGAGGGAGGGATGAGAAAATTTCCCGTGCAACCGCAGAGCCGAGGGGCGCGGGCTTGGGGCAAAGTGAGCTGGCTGTGCTGAGGAAGAAGGAAAGCCCGTCAGGCTGGACAGAATGGAGGCACGTTTGGGAAGACAGACAGACAGAGGAGCCCTGCAGCAGCTGACAGAACCCAGCACGGGCCTGAGCTGCATACCTCTCTGAGAGCCCTCGGGGACAGGAGGTGGCCCCGGCCACGCGAGTCTGCCAGCCAGAGGGCATCGCCAGGTTTGTCCTGAGGAAGGTCTGACTGGAGGGGCAGCGCCTCCTCTCTGCCTCTCTTCCAGGGCTCTGGAGAAGTAGGGTCAGAAGAATATTCTGGAAGTAAACAGGAAGGTTCCAGAAGAGGATCTGCTTGGCTAATGCTGGGACGTCGCAGACAAGGGCTGAGTGGGTGGCCTGGTGTCCCAGGGGCCTCGACAGCAGCTCGCCCGCCAGTTTTGCTGGCAGCTGTGAGCTGCAGGCTGGCCTGAGTTGTGGAAGGCGTTCCCCATGGGCCTTGCTCTCCTGCGACCTTTGATGGGAAAAGTGCAGGCGTCCTGCCCAGGTAAGTAGAGGAGGGCGGGCGCGAGCCGGTCATCCCGTCGGGAGAATGCGGCCATGCGAGAAGCTTATGTGTGGACAGCAGCAGGTCCCCAGGAAAAGAGAGCGAGAGCCAGCCCACCCCAAAAAGCCTCGGAACAGGGGGGTTTTCAAGTAAAAAAAAACCTCACTGCAAGCAGGAGACGGCGGCCCCCAGGCTGCAGCGGCAGGAAGGTTTCGTGAGCCCCATCAGAGGGGCGGCCACTGAGGTGGGTGGGATGGCGGGATGCGTCAGGAAGCGGCCTCACAGAACGGAGCCTCTTCTGGTGTAGTAAGGAGAATGTGGCCGGGGGGCCTCGGGTCCTAGGGAGGGGTAGGACCCGAGGCCCCAGAAGCAGGATCTACACCCCAGCCACGTGCGGGGACCACAGACTTCACCAGTCCCCCTCCGCCCCCCACCACAGAGAGCCCAGGGACCCGCTGGACCAGCCCTGTCCCGCTCCACGTTCAGAAGAAGGAAGACCCCACGCTGACTGGGCTCCTACTGTCCAGGGTTCACAAGGTTTCCCAGACCAGAGCGTTCTCTTGGCTAGGAGAAGGGGGAGGGATGAGGGACTTCTGGGAAACTGGGCATTTTACTCTAAGGCAACTGAATTAAACGTGCAAAAAGGGAACCACAAGCCAGGCACAATGGCGCACACCTGAACCTCGGGGTTTGGGAAGCTGAGACCGGAGGATCTAAGGTTCCAGGCCAGCAGCACAAACTTAGCAAGGCTGTGTTTCAAAATAAAAAATAGAATAAAATAGGGCTGGAGGCGTAACTCGGAGGTAGAATGCCCCTGGGTTTGATCCTCAGTACAAAAACAAAACAAAACAAAACAAAAACCCATATTGAGCAAGTTAAATATTTCTGTTTCCTTTTATTTTTCCTGTTAACTCATTCTCTCATTCGTTTATTCATTCATTCATTGCCTGCGAACCATGAGCATGATCTCATCAGATTAAGATGAGAACAGTACAAGAAAAAAAGAAAAGATACTGGTTTTGCCCTGGGAGTTGAAATGTGTGGTTGTGACCCAACCTCTCGCGTGTCTGTGCGAGTTCATTCAGGAAGCTTGGTGTTTTCGATTCCAGACATCAGGTCTTTCTATGGGCTTTACTTTTGGGCCAGGAGATGACGGTGGTGAAAATCATCAAATCCTGCAGTAATTATCTATTGTGGCATCGTAAGTCTCTTCACAATCCAACAACTGAAAACAACAATAACACACCACCTCACACGCTTGCTGTGGGTCAGGAACCCTGCACAGCTTAGCAGGCAGCTCTCCAGATTCCTCATGAGGCCGTAGTCAAGGGGCCTCCCAGGCTGCAGGAATCTGAAGGTTCCACTGGGGCTGCAGCTCTGACTCCCAGGTCTGCCTGTGGAGTGCACATCCTTCTGGAAGAGATCCAGGTGGTCACAAGATAGGTCTGAGCTGCTTCTCAAGAGGGCGGAGAAGCCAGACATGGTGCCATACACTTGTAATCCAGTACTTGGGAGGCTGAGACAGGAGGATCACAGGTTCTCAGTCAGCCTCAGCGACTTGTGAGGCCCTCTGCAACTGGGTTCAATTGCCCCTGGGTTCAATTTCCAGCAACACGCGCATGCGTTTGTGGGTGCACGCACAAACACGCACATGCACACACACGCACGGGCACACAAGCATGCCTGGCGGAGGAGCAAACCAAGCCAGGGACGGGGTTTTCTGGCACAGTGTAAGATGGCCAGAGCAGGCCCACCGGGGAAGCTGAGAGAGGAAGTGGGAAGAGCCCCAAAGGTGTGGCTGCGCTGGCTGGGTGGGGTGGTTTGGATTTATTCCAGAAGAAAACAGCAATATTATGCAGAGATGTAAGTGAGGCATGAAGGAATGGGCTTTGAGACCTCGGGGCAGTAGGGAGGACGGCCTGGAAGGGGTGAGTCCAGCAGAAGGTGTGCAGCTGGGCTGTGCGCACAGAGCAGAAGGGAGGAGGGGCAGGCCAGGGTGAGTGGCTCAGCAGGAGTCCCCCGTCACACCAGGCTTGCCGACAAGCAGGACACAGACCAGCCCATCTCCACTCATCCCAGACAGATCGGAGACTGAGCCCAGCCCTCTGTTTTGAAAGAGCTCCCGACACAGCAGCCAGGTCCCAGGCTGCCCCGATGTCTGCCCTGCTCCCAGTCTAGTACAAACTTCGCTTTATCTAGAGCACCAGGAGGCAGGGAGGCCTGGGGCAGAACTGCAGGGGCAGAGGCCAGGTTGGAGGCTGTGGTCACAGGTGGCCTGAGAAGGTGCTGGGCTGGGGCAGAGGGCAAGACGAGGTCCAGCCCAAGAGGAGAGGTGCTTGTGGGCTCCCAGGGCCTCTGGGGGTGGCCTGAGTGTGTGCCGTGGATGGAGGGAGGAAGGAACTTGGCTGTGCGGCACACTGGCCATTTGGGAGGTGTCTGGACTGATATGGGATGACACGCACTGAAGTCCATGTCCTAGATCCCAAAGCAGATGCTGTGACCCCCAGAAGGGAGCGACTCCCTTGCCAAAAGAAAGCTGTGCTGCTCTCTCTGCCCAGCAGGTGGCGCCATGCTGCTGGGATTGAGAAGACCTCCTCTGCCTCCAGGAGCTACCAGGGCTGTCTACCTGCTCTGTTCACTCCAGCCACCTCTCTCGGCCTCCCCTCTCCATCCCTCTCTCAGCTGGAGTCTCGGGAGAGGGGCTGGACCTAATGGGAGGCAGCATCGCAGGGGACGGAGGCTGAGGGGACCCAGGCTGGGGTCTCGGGGACTGTTTGTCAGTGGGACGTCCCTGGGTGGCCCCTCTGATCGGTGAGCGTCCCTCAGCTCCCTGACTTGCCCTGTCTAGTGCCCTCACAGTGCACTCTGAGCTGTTGAAGAAGAGACCCCTGAACACCCTGGAGACATGCAAAGGGGTGTGTTAGGTGGTTTAGGGGGGCTCTGCTGATGGAGGTGCTGAACTCCAGCCTTTAGTCCAGCAAAACTTAGGGTGCAGGGGAGTCTCCCAGGGTCTCCCCACATCTTCCTTTCTTCTTCTTGTGCCCTCTGCTCCTGTGCAGAGCCGGGCTAGACAAGGCACGGGTGGGGGCGGCGGCAGGGCAGGCAGTGGGAGGTGAAGGCAGAGAGTGGGGCAGAAGGGCACTGAAGGAGCAGAGGAGGACTGCAGGGCCATATTTCAGGGAAACTCCAAAGGGACCCACAGTCCTCAGGGTGGGGTCTTAGTGACAGAAGGGCCCCCAGGGGAGGAAGCAGAAAGGGGTGGAGAGGGTGTGACAGGGGAGTGTGGTCATCTGTCCAGCCTTGGGGCCCCTGGTCCCAACCTCCCTCCCTCCATCCTGGATTCCTTGAGGAGGGCCGTCATGGGCTTCAGGCTTTTCGTTGGTGTCGATGGTTTGATTAGACTGGGGATGCCCACCCCGGCAAGAGCTGGCTCGGCTCTGTTAGGTGGTCAGTGGAATGCAGGCAGTAGTGAGTGTGTCCAACAGGAACTCTTGTTGCAAACAAATCACGCCCGGGCAGGGACCAGTGGGATGGTGCCCAAGGGCTGGGAGGGAGGACGGGCAGAGATGAGCAGGCGTCTGAGAGGGGGAAACAAGAACATCGGGCAAGAGGAGGCCAGCACCGGCAGCTGCCCGTCACTGTTGGGAAAGAATGCTCACTCGTGGCTCCAGGCAGTTGAGTCAGGCTGCCCCAGGGAGGAAGGGCTAGGTGCTAGGCAGCGCTGGAGGCAGTGCGTGAGTGGGTCTGGGGGGCATCCAGCAATGTTCTCTTTGGCTCGAAAGCGAAGGGGCACATTGGTGGGGCTGGCCCCGGGAGGGAAGGAGTGACGGTAGCGTTCTCTGACATCTTGGCGACCACCGGGAGGGAGCCCTGGAATGGCAAGGGTGACTTTTGGGAACTTTTGCTATGCATCTGGAATTTTCTTTCTTTTTTAATTTTTTTAAGTATTAGCTTTATATTTTATTTTATTTTTTTACAAGTTTTTTATTGAACATATTTGGTTTACTGATGGATGCAGTGGCTGCGTCCTGAGTTGCTCTTCCCTAAGAGAGTTGCCTCCTGCCTGGATTGTGCCGAGGGTGACATTGCTGGTAAACTTGCTAAGGGTGCTCGCTGTGCGTGGTGGGGGTGGGGAGCACAGGCGCAGGGAGCCGGGGAAACGCACAGCGAGGCCAGAGGCATCAGAGGGCATCCGGTAGGGGGATAAGGAGGGATGGAGGAGGACTTCTTGGAGGAGGAAGGAGGTAAGGCTGGAGAGAAGAGACGGTCTTCCTGGACTATGGGAACATCATAAGCAAAAGTAGGAAGAAGTAGTGGAGGGTCTGGGGGTGAGGAGTGCTGGGGGCCTAAGGGCTGGCACAGAGAAGACACCGGACAAATTTTGTAAGGAAGGAAGAAAGGCTCAGAAGGAAAGAAAAAGGAAAGAGGGGTTGAGAGCTAATCTCAGAGGCAGGCTGCTCTCCTTTCCCCTGGCAGACAGCTGTAGTTACTTCTACTTGGGAGCCCCACAGCAGACCCCCATCCCACTAGCCTCCTTTCTAGGTGTGCACACCAATGTGACAAACCCGCTCCGTGGCCCTCCGCCTCCAAGGACCACGTCCACCCAGCTCCTTGCTGGGTAGCAAGCCACACCGCTCCTTGCTAAAAACCGGGGTGTCTGTCATCCCAGGTTGACTGAGCAGGCAGTAACCCTCCACCAAGATGGCAGCTCAGTTACACAGGAGGGCCTTTGTCTGCCCCTGACCCTGCTGGGAGGCCTGGCCAAGGCCACAGTTTGCTCAGCGTTAATCATTGACCAGGCGGCCAGGGACAGAGCCCCTCTGGCCAGCGGATGGAGGCACCTGGGAGCCTTGGCCTCCTGCAGCATCAGTTGGGGCTCACCCGGGGCAGGGGATGGACAAAAGGCCCAGGGGCATAGAGGTCACCAGCCCACGGGGAGGATGGCAGAGGCTCAGATGCCGCCCCACACTCCCCAAGCCCAGGATGAGTGAGGTGTAGAAAGCGCACAGCCAGAGTGAGTGAAAATACTGAATGGTTCATGTCCTCGTAGAAGGACAGGGAGGGCCAGGACAAACACCTTTTCTTCAAAGTGAAAGGAGGCAGGGGACAGAGCTCAGACCTTGGAAGGAAAGCACAGCTGGGCTTCTGGCCTGGTGGCACACCCAAGCAGCTCGGGGCCACAGACCCCCTCGGGCCCTCAGATGGAAAACAGGGCTCTGCTGGTTCGGGGCGAGGAAAGAGGAATGAGGGCCCCGCCCTGGCCTGCTTCCTCTGGTTTCTGGCGTGGGTGAGAGTGGCCCTGTCCACATCGGGGAAGTTCAGCCGGGAGCAGGGAAGCCATGAAATGATATGCCTGTCAAGAGAGGCGTTAGAGGAGGGAGAGAAGAGCGCCAGCTCCAAACCATAAGCCTCTGATCACCCTGAACAACCTGTGAGCCGCTGCTTTTATAATGGTGCTTCACAAATAAGGAAACTGAGGTGCGAGCAGTCGCGTGTTCAAGTCCCAGAGCCAGAAAAGATCAGAGCTGTAAGCAATCTGCATCCAGACCCAAGACCCACTAAGATCAGAGTGGAGGGAGGTGCAGGAGAGGGAGGGGCCCCACACGCAGGGCACAGCCGAGCAGAGGGAGCCCAGGCTCCCCAAGCCCCAGGGAGGCGAAGGATGGAGCTAGGCCTGCTCCCTGAGGTGGAGACAAGGCAGGAATCAGCTTCTTCAGATACCAAGCCTGGTCCCTCAGTATCCTCCGCAGAGGAGGAGGCCCAGGGCACTGGCCTCCGGGTGCCCAGGCAAGCCTGCCTCCACAGCCACACTCCCCTTCTCCCATGGCTTGACCCGTGAGAAGTCAATATTGATGTTTTATCACCCAGGATAAACACATTTTTTCTTCCCATGGGGGGTTATCTGTTCTGAAGGGTTAATCAGTGACCACTTGAAGGTGGGGAGCCATGAGAAGAAAGCAGCTATTCACGCAGCCCTTCAGTCCAGCCTTTTCGCTTCCGACTTCTTTCTAGTGGGGACTGACAGGCCCCAGGGGCGGCGGGTGGGGACGAGACCTTTGGGAATCTGAGGCTGAGTCCACAGGGGTGTGTTCAGAGGAATGGTAGCGGGATACATAAAGGAGAGCATCCCTGGGATAGAGTTTGCCCTGCACAGGCTGGCAGGGCGGGTGTGCTGCGTGGCTGCCATGGGCCCAGCCTGGTTAGAGTGGTGCGAAGGGAGCAGGTGGAATAAAACATCACAGAGCACAGAGAAATGAACTTAAATGGTGCGGGCTGCCTCTCTAAAGGCAAGCACACGGGAGCCCAACATGTGGCCCAGGCCTGTTTCTGGCCCACTGTGCGGCCTCGGACTGGTAGCTTGCCATCCCTGGGCATTTTGTGTTCCATCCTTCCTCCAGGTAGGTTTCTAGGATTGAATCAGATCTAGAACCTAAAGTGACTATTTAAAATTCAAATGGATCAAAGCTTCCTCTGCCTTCCATGGAAACAGCATAATTCTCTGGGGCTGATGGGCCTTTTGCTTATGGAACCATAGTGATGGACTGTGAGAGTTTGGGAAACTGAGGGATTCTGGCACCCCTGCCTACAGAGCGGTAAGGCCAAGATGAAGCAGAAGCCCACTTGCTCTACACAAAGCGAAAGGAATTTTGATGCTGTGCAGGGAGCCCCTGGAAAGTGGCCGAGGGACCCAGCAATGGGTGACAATGGAGGAGGATTGCAGCCTGAAGACATGATGTGGGGCAGAGAGGACCCAACAGAGGACTGTCGTCAGTGAGACTCCCCTGGGGGGTGACCACCTCCCGAGGGAGTGGTATGGACCTTGAATTTGAAGTCGTTACCACCTGTGCTACGGGCATCGTCCAGTACCCCTGAACTCGATTCACCATTTGTCACAGACGAAAGCTTTGGGTGGATGGAACAGTGGAGAAGGATGAAGCAGAAGACCAAGGAGGTGCCAGCTTAGAGCAGCTCAGAGAGGGAACAGCAGGCACAGGGCTGGGGACCGCAGGAGGGGCAGATGCCTCAGAGGGCCACACCCAGTCAAAAGGACCAAAACACCTCAGGAAGCCCGCTACAACACTGAGGCATAGAAGGTAAAAGCCGGAGAACACAAAGACACAAAGGCTCAAGAGGCCTCAACTATCTTTCAAACATAAACCACACTACAAGTGTCAGCCATGATGGGCTTGGATAATGGCTTGGAAAAAAGGAAGTTGAATCTGTGTAGTCACCTACCCTGCTGGGCACTTGGCTGGGCTACTGATGATGAAAGGGGTGTGATGTGATCCTTGCCCCTCAAAGAGATCTCTCAAGGGGAGACACCGTGGCAGATAACTAATCATCTTTTTGCATCCTTTATCCTCTTTTCTCCCACTGTGGGAGAACTTCCAAGTTTTTAGCTGGGCAAATAGTGGTCCAGAGTAAGACTGCATTTCAGAGTAAGCCTCCTTTGCAACTAAACGTAGCCGTATGACCAAGTGTTAGCCAAAAGGAGGTTGTCTTTGTCGGCTTGAGCTGCTGTAACAAAATACCTGAGGCTGGGTAATTTACAAACAACAGGAATTTATTCTCACAGTCATGGAGCCTGGAAGGTCTAAGATCAAGGCACTAGCTGGGTCAGTGTTTGATGAGAGCTTCTCTCTGCTTTTATTTATTTAATTTTGTTGGTACATAATGATTATACAGAAAAGTGACATATTTGTGGCATATTTTACAGTCATCACAACATAATTTGGTCAGTTTCCTTCCTTAGTACAACCCTGTCCCCTTTTCTACTCCCCCCCTGTCATTCTCTTCCTCTACCTTAATGGTCTCCTTTCTGCTTTCCCGAGGTCTTTTTATTTTAATATTGTTTTTTCTCTCTCCCAAGCTTCTATATGTGAGAGAATACATATGATCCCTGACTTTCTGACTGGCTTATTTCCTTAAAATGTTTCTCTCCAGTTCCATCCATTTTCCTGCAGATGATATAATTCTTCTTTATGGCTAAATAAAACTCGATTATGTATATATACACCACATTTTCTTTATGCACTCATTACTGATGGACACCCAGGCTAGTTTCATAACTTGGTTATTGTGAATCGTGCTGCTATGAACATGAATCTACACGTTTAACTATAGTATGCCGACGTCGATTCTTTTGGCAATGCTGGGTCATATGGTGGTTCCATTCCTAGTCTTTTGAGTAACCTCCATACTGATTTCCACAGTGGTTGTATTAATTTACATTCCCACCAACAGTGTATAAATATTTCTTTCCCCTACACCCTTGCCAGTATTTATATTCTTTTTTATACTTGTATTTGGTGCATTGTAATTATACATCATACTAGGATACAGAGTGATAAAACACATGCACACAACCCTTGGAGCACTTCTGTCCAGGGAGGGCACTTCCCTAACTCCCCCTCCCCACACATGTCTTTGAGATTGGCATTGGCCATTTTGCATGCACACATAGCGTTATTTCAACTGTTCCAGACTTTGAATGTCTGCCCCTCCTCCCTTCCCTGACCCCCTCTCTCACTCCACTGGCACCTCTGCTCTTCTCCATGATATTACCCTTATTTCCAATTTTCTAGCTAGCTTCCACATGTAAGATAAAACATACAACTATTCATTTTTTGAGACTGGTTAATCTTACTTAGCATAATCTCGAGTTCCATCCATTTTCCTACAAATGACACGATTTTGTACTTTGCCAAGTAAAATTCCATTTTGTGTACGTGCCACAGTTTTGTGACCCATCCATTTGTTCATAGACACCTAGGCTGGTTCTATAATTCGGTTATTGTGGATTGTGTTGCCATTCCAACTGCAATTCCTTTGGAAAGATGCCCGGAGTGATATCTCTGAATCATATAGTGGTTCTATTCCCAATCTTTGCAAAAACCTCCACCCTGATCTCCGAAGTGGCTGTACTAGTTTTCATTCCCACCGATAGTATATCAGAGTGCCTGTTTCCCCACATCCTCACCAGTATTTATTATTATTTGTATTTTTGATGACTACCATTCTAACTGGGGTGAGATAAAAATCTCACTGTAGTTTTGATTGGCCATTTGTATATTTGTATTTCTTTTCTTTTTTTATACCTCTGCGCTACATCCCCAGCCATATTGTATTTTGAAACAGGGACTCACTAGGTTACTGAGTGCCTTGCTATGTTGCTGAGGCTGGCCTTGAACCTGCGATACTCCTCTCTCAGCTTCCCAAGCACTGGGATTACAGACATGTGCCATTGTACCTGGCTATCTATTTATTTCTGTTAAGAAATGTCTACTTAGTTCATTTTCCCATTTATCCATTGGGTTATTTGGTTGTTTTGTTTTGTTTTGTTTTGTTGTTGTTGGTACTGGGGTTCCTGGAAACCCTTTTACTTCCAGGCTACACTCCCAGACACCTATTTTTTATATTTTTATTTGGAAACAGGGTCTCTTAAACCAGAAAGGCTTGTTTCGAATCTGTGCAATCCTCCTGTCTCCGCCTCCCAAGCACAGGGATTACAAGTATGCGCCACCACGCCCGGCTATTTGGTTGGTTTTTTTATGTTAAGTTTTTGAGTTCTTTATATATTCTGAATATAAATCCTCTTTTGAGAGAGTAGTTGACCAAGATTTTCTCCCATTTCTATAGGCTCACTCTCTATGATTTTGATTGTTTCCTTTGCTGTGCAGAGCTTTTCAGCTTTTTTTATGCCATCCATTTATTAATTCTTGGTATTATTCCTGAGCTTTAGGAGTTCTATTAAGGAAGTCATTATTAGAGTGTTGCCCCTATGATTTCTTCTAGCAGTTGCAAAGTTTCTGGTCTAATTCCTAGGACTTTGCTCTCTGCTTTTAAAATGAAACTGTCTTCAAAGGACAAAGAGGGGAAAATAAAAGGCACTAGGCTACTCTCTTCAACCTCTTTTCTAAAGCCATTGACTCTGTTGTCTTAGTTTGTTTTGTGTTGCTATTACAAATATCTGAGGCTGAGTATTTTATGAAGAAAAGAGGCTTATTTCTGCTCACAGTTCTGGAGGTGCCAAAGCATAAACGCGGCGTCTGCTTTGCTCTTGTGAGGACCTCATGGTGAGTGGCATTGCATGGTAGGGGTGCACGCGGAAGAAGCTCATTCTGCATAACAACCACTCTCATGGGAACTAAAACACCCCGACAGATCCAGCCCACCCTACAAGACCAGCATCAAGCCATTCATGAGGACTTCATTACTGTCCATAGCTCCTCACCTCGTAAAGGCCCTACCAACTCAACACCACCACACAGGGCATCAAGCTTCAGCCATGAGCCTTTGGAGGACAAACCATATCCAAACCGTAGTGCCCACTCAGGAGGGCTCTGCCTTTGTCTCACCTCCTAGTACTATCACATTAAGTGTCAACATATAAATTGGGGGAACACATTGTAGAGGAGAACAGAAGTGATGGGCATCGTTTCTAGATTGTCTGCTTCCCTGCACTCTCCCCTTCCTGTTTAGTGGTATGAGAACTGGGGGGATAAAACTCCCAGGATGGTGGAGTTTCAAGACAAAAGAAGGCCCAGTCTTTGGTCGCGGCTCACATGACAGAAGCATCATACTAGCTCAGGCTCTCATGACAGAGAAATGAACCTCTGTCTTGGCCAAATTGCTGTTATGTTTGGTCTCCCAGTTACAGCTGCCCAAATCAATTTCACAATGAATTTATGATACAGCCAACGCTCCGTATCCTCTGGTTCCACATCCATGGAGTCAACCAACGTGGACAAAAATATTCAAGGGAAAACAAAGCAACTGTACTAACCATGTACAGACTTTTATTCCTCATTATTGCTCTATAAACAGTATATATTTATATAGCATTTACATTGTATCAGGAAACCAGGTTTAAAGTATATGGGAGGATGTACCTAGGTGATACACAAATGCTATGCCATTTTATATAAGAGACTTGAGTGTCCCAGGTATCAATATCCCTGGAGCATCCTGGAACCGGTTCCTCACAGATACCAAGAGACAATTGTAACTAGAAGTACCATGTTGTCAAAAAAAAAAAAAAGACTCTCACATACGTGGCACTGGCTTCTTGGTCAGGTGGAGCAGACACAGATACTGCAGACTGGAAAGTTGGCGACTCCTGTTATGCTCTGGCAAAATATTTAGGGAAACTGTCATTTGCGATACTTTGGCAGAAAGACTACTCTCTGCCCCTGTAACTCTAGAAGAATTTAAGAATTGGTGAGTACTCCTGACTACTTGCTGGTTTCAGCAAATTCCTTAAGAAAAGAGAGCGAGATGAACTCAGGTTAGACCTGGCCAGTACCCAAGCCGAGAGGGAAGAAAACGTGGTTTAGCCAAGAGAGCACCTCTGCCTGCTACCCATAGTCTACGTTGACTGAGAGTCCCGGTGACTCGGAGCCTTGACTGATTGCAAAAGCCAAATGCTTCCAAATCCCAGATGGAAGCAGTGACCTAAGTTGGCTCTACAAAGACAGCATCAGGAGAGTTAAGACTAAGGCCCTGAGCCTTTCTCAAGCTTTCCCACTTAAGGATTCTCTGCCAGACAATGGGAGTCAGCTGCCTGGCCAAGATCAGATTAAGGGTGTTCCCTTTCCACCAAGCCTATTGTCTCAGATGGCCTGAAGATAGCAGCCACTGAGTGGAGAAAGGGGCCTGGGCAGAGCACGGAGGCCAATAAAAATACAGCCAGAATTTTCGGGCTGGCAAACTCTGTCAAGACAAGACCTTTGGCTGGAGCTACCTGCAATGTGACTGACTAGAAGCAAATAGTCTGGAAACCTGAGAGAGGCATATTCTTCAGTCCCGGCTTCGGCTTCCAATGTGGTTAGGGAAAGTAATGACCTAGTACGAGCTCTCGAAGGGCAAAGCCAAGGGCCAAGGAGGACTGAGGACAAGGGAGTTACTTCCAGAAAACAGAAGGACAACAAGTCTTTATAACTTCTAACTAGCGCAGTTTGGTAATCGCGATGGACTGGAGCCATCGGTGTAGCTCCCATTGTTTTATTTTCCGAGTAAGCGTTGCTTTTTAATTGTGGTGTGTGGTTCTTGTTCCATCATTTCATTGCACACTGGCCCGTCATTGTGCTTTGGAGGAGGGTGGGGGCAGGTAATCTGTCTTCAGGCTTTGGTCTCCAGGCCACAGGTGGCCATGCCCAGACCTGACTGGAGTGCTGGGTGCAGGGTATGGTACTTGAGATGGTTTCCCTTGAAAGCAGTGTTTATGTTTTGTGTGTGAAAAGAAGGGTGATTATAGATATTGGGTGGTTGAACGGGTGGACTATAACAGATTGTTAATTTGCTTCAAGACTGAGTTTTCCCTTCTCTCCCATAATGATATAGCACCTGACTCTCAGTGAAGCATGTAGTCAGCCAGAATAAAACTGCATTTTCCAGTCTTCTTTGCAGTTTATGTGTCTATAACTAAGTTCTGGTTGTGAACTGTGAAGAGAATGTTGGGACAAATTTTGGACCATACTTCAAAAAGGCGGGAAACACTCTCCTCTCCCCTTTCCCCAATCCTGATGTTGGAGAGCCATATTAAACCCTGTCTAGAGAAGCAAATTCCTGAGCACAGGGGAGCAAAAAGATAAAAGAAAGCCCAGTACTTAGGAGGCTGAGACAGGAAGATCGCAGGTTCAAGGCCAGCATGTGGTAACTTAGTGAGACTGTTTCAAAATAAAAAATGAAAAGGGCTGGGGCATAGCTCAAGAGATACAATACCCCTGCATTTAATCCCCAGTATTCCCCCCCAAAAATAGAAGGAACTTCTATCTTAATATCTATAAGTTTTGGGACACGTAATCCCCAAAACATTAGAGAGCTGAGCAAGCATGCCAGCTAGGACCTTTGTGTAGGAAAGAAATAAACTTGTTTAAACCAC
Organism: Muscardinus avellanarius; assembly: GCF_963383645.1. Lineage (NCBI taxonomy): Eukaryota > Metazoa > Chordata > Mammalia > Rodentia > Gliridae > Muscardinus > Muscardinus avellanarius. Next base: position 36,709,737 of record NC_137801.1, read on the forward strand.
TGAAATCTTGGGGATTCTTGGTATAGCAGCTGAGTCTTCAACCTAATGAAGACAAGTGCACCTGAATTCCTGAAGTGCAAAGGAATGAGTGTTCCAGCAGAGGAAAGTGCCAGCCCCAGGGGAGTGCAGTGAAGAGTGATGGGTTCTGGGTGGGGAAATCTAGAAGTCTGCCAAGGAGGACTGATATTTGAAATGGGTCTTGAAGGATGGGAGATTTTTTCAGATGCACAAGCAAGGAGGATGAGGAGGACATACATGACGGCTGACGAGCTGGAGCAAATGCCAGAGCAGCAGAAGGACCTCTGTGTGGTTGAGAGGCTCCTGTGGGGCTGGGCTGGGAGCCTGAGAGGCAGGTGAGCCACTTAGGAAGGACTTTGCCTGTCGTGCTCTAGAGTTCAGACTTTAGCACCAAGAACCACTGAGGGGTTTAACAGAGCAGTAATGTGATCTGATTAAAAAAAAGAAAGGTTGGCAATAGTGTATGACTGAAAAGAAAAAGTCTAGGAACACGGGGAAGCAACTATGTAAATGTAATGTAAATCGATTCTGAGTTTCCCATAGAAACAATATTATAATAGGTTTATATTCCTGGCCAAGGGACTGATACACAAATTTTTATAGAACTGACCACAAAACCAAACTCAAGTAGCTATAAGGATGCATCCTTAATCTGCACATCACAGAGATTGTTTTCCTTCTGTTTCTTCTCTCTCTCTCTCTCTCTTTCTCTCTCTCTCTCTCTCTCTCTCTCTCTCTCTCTCTCTCTCTCTCTCTCTCTGCAGGATATTGAACCAAGGGTGTTCTATCTCTGAACTACATCCCCAGCACTATTTTATTTTATGAAAAGGGTGAAAAGGGTCTGGCAAAATTACTGATTGTATTATGCTGGGCTCAATCCTGCAATCCTCCTGTCTCAGCCTCTCAAGTGCTGGGATTACAAGTGTGTGCCACTATACCTGGCTACAAAGATTTCTAAATAGTGTATGAATAATCAAATAGGACCAGACAGTAACTAGCTACAAAATTATGTTTATATGACATAATATATAATGCCCTTATTCTCATAATTCTACCCTTAAATAAATTAGTTGTCATTATAATAGTTTATTTTGTAAACAGTTTTATTGAGGTATAATTGACCTAAAATAAACTATACTTTGTGTGTGTGTGGTCCTGGGGGTGGAACCCAGGGGCTTTTCTACCTCTGGGCTATACTCCCAGACCTATTTTATACTTTATTTGGAAATAGGGTCTCACTAAGTTGCTGAGAGCCTCACTAAGTAGCTGAGGCTGGCTTTGGACCTGTGCGATCCTCCCATCTCAGCCTCCTAAGCACTAGGATTACAGGTGTGCGCCACCATGCCCGGCTCTTAAACTACATATTTTTAAAGTGTATAACGTGACAAGTGTTGATATATTCATGTGCCCTGAAAACCATTATCACACTCAAGAATATGAACTTTTCTATCACCTTAAAAGATTCTTCCTATGTAATCCTTCCTTTTGCCCCTTCCCCATTCCTCCTGTGCCCAGGAAATCACTGATCTGTTTTCTGCCACTAGAGATTAGCTCACACTCTTCTAGAGTTTTATATCAATGGAATTGTAGCATGTATACTGTTTTCTCTTCACATAATTATTTTGAAAACAATCCATGATGAAAAATGTATCGTTAATTCCTTTTTCGCACGCGTGCGCACACGTGTGTGTGTGTGTGTGTGTGTGTTTTACTGGGAATTGAACCCAGGGTCATTTCACCTCGAAGCTACAGCCCCAGTCATATATATATATATATATATATATATATATATATATATATATATATATATATAATTTTTTGCAGTACTGGGGATGGAACCCAGGGGCATTCTACCTCCCAGCTATGCCCCCACCCCTATTTTTTTTTTTTTATTCTTCATCTTGAAACAAGGTCTCACTGAGTTGCAAAGGGCCTCACTAAGTAGTAGCTGAGGCTGTCCACGAACCGTGATCCTCCTGTCTCAGCCTCCCAAATGCTGGGATTACAAGCGTGCATCATCACACCCAGTATTTTTTGTTTTGAAATAGGGTCTCACTAGGTTGCTGACTGAGAATCTCGCTAAGTTGTTGAAGCTGATCTTGAACCTGCAATCCTCCTGTCTCAGTTCCCAAGTACTGAGATTATAGTCCTGCAGCACAATGCCCAGTTTAGCTAGTTCCTTTTACTCTTGAGTACTATTCCACTGTGTAAACAAACACAGTTTGCTTATTCATTCACCTGCTGATGAGCATCTGGGCTGTTTCCAGCTTTAGGCCATTACAAATAAAGCTGCTATGAACATTTGTGAATAAGTCTTTGTATGTTTATATACTTTCATTTTCCTGAGTAAATATCTACAAGTGGAATGGCTGAGTCACATGGTATGTATATGTTTAGCTACTTAAGAGATTGCCAAAATGTTTTCCAAAGTGATTGATGTTGAACCATTGTATATTCTCATGCTGTATTTGGGAGCTTCAGTTCCTCCACAGCCTCACCAACACTTGGCATGGTCAATCTTTTTCATTTTAGCTATTGTAATAGAAAGTGGTACCTCAAATCTTTTGTCTTTTTTTTTTTTAGGTTGTTTTCTCCTCGAGTTTTGAGGTCCCTTCATATATTCTGAATACAATTACTTTGTCGTATGATAATTTGAAAACATCTTCTCAAGTTTGTGGTTTTTCTCCCTGCCCCTACGTTTTGGCACTGGGGATTTGGCACCCAGGACATTCTACCTCTGAGCTGCACCCCGACATCTTTTTATCTTTTATTTTGAAACAGAGTCTTTCTAAATTGCTGAGGGTCTGTTAAGTTGCTGAGGCTGACCTGGGAGGGGAGACACCAAGTGCTGTGTGCATGTGTAACACTGTCAGTATGATTTCTATTATGACGTAAGCCATAATGCACCAATAAAAGCATACTGATATATCTTTAAAAATGGTTTCCTTTCTAATATGTGGAAAGTAGAGGGAAACAAAAGGGACTTTGGATAAATGAGGATAGATTCTCGTAAAATAAAGAAAAGAAATTTGGGGAAGGAGGTAGAGAGAAAGAAAAGGGAGACTGGCTGAAATGAAAAAAAAATACTACATATACACTCAATAAAACAGGTCATTTTCGAGTATAAAAAAGTCTAGATGTTTACACCCCAAATATTACCAGGGACTTTAAGTGGCAAGATTATTGTGATTTTCACTTTTTATTTATGTTTTCTATACAGAAATTACAGGAGCTTTTTTTTTAACAAAAATATAAATAAAGCCAGGTAAAGTGGTATATGTCTGTGATCCTAGCTACTACTTGGAGCAGGAGAATCACACAGCCTCAGCACCTTAACAAGACCCTCAGCAATTTAGCAATTGCAAGACCCTGTTTCAAAATAAAAAAATGTTGGGATGTAGCTACTGTGAATTATGCTGCTATGAACAGGAATATGTATATATATCACCATAGTTTTCTGTTTTCAAGCTCTTTGGAAAGATACCCAATAATGGTATAGCCAGATCATATGATGTATCCATTCCCAGTTTTTTTATTTTTTTTATTTTTTTTTAATTTTATTTTATTGGTGCACTGTATTCATACATCATAGTGGGATACAAACTTTTGTAGACATACATGCACACATCGCCCAGTCAGCCCCCACCCGATCCCCACCCCATTCCCTCCCCATCCCTCCTTCCCATGCTTGGCTTAGTGGTTGACATCTAGTATTATAGCAATTTATCCAAAATTAAAAATGTTAATCTCACATAACAGTTTCATTTGTCTGATACCAAGCTTTTGATAACTTAAAGATAACATTTCAATATTTCTTTTTGCTTTCTTTCTTACCAGAGCATATTTTTTTCTGTTTTTTTAGGTGAAACTATCATATATTCATATATTTATTTTTCAGAAAAAAATCTATCCTAATATGGAATATGAATTCTAGATACCCAAAATGATCTTGAAAAAGAACAAAGCTAGAAGATATAAATTTTCTGATTTCAAACCATATAAAGCTACAATAATTGAAACAGTGTAATACTGTTCTAAAGGCAGATATATAAACCATTGGAGTTAAATACAGGCCTAGAGCTAAATTCTTCCCTATATTGTCAAGTTATTTTTGACAAGGTTTCCACGAACATTTGGTGGTGGAAATAATAATCTTTTAACTAAATATTGTTGAAAAATAATAATTACATGGAAAAGAATAAAATTGGACCCTTACCTAATCCCACATACAAGTATTAACTCAAAATAGATAAAAGACCTAAATATAAATCTTAAGACTATAAACTTTTAGAAGAAAATCTGGGTCATAAAACCTTACAACATTGAAATTGGCAGTGATTTCTTGGTTATGATTTCAATGGCACAGGCAACAGAAGAATATACAAACTCCCTAAAAAATAAAAAAAAAATATTGTATATCCAAAGACAATGTAGAGTTAAAAGTTACTAATAGAATTGGATAAAATATTTCCAAATGCTATATCTGAAGGTATATTAATATTCCAACTAGAAATCCTAAAAATTAACAACAATAAAGGCAAACAATACAATTTAGAGATAGGTAAAGACTAACAAAAATAATGAATCTCCACAGATAACCAATCTTAGTTGTCTGTTGGATGGAAAATCTTGTTTCTCTGGTTCTGGTGAGTGTTACCTATTTCTTCTTTGTAGTTAATCTCTTTGAGTATTTTCTCTAGCGCTGGTTTTGAAGACATAAATTCCTTCAGTTTCTGTTTGTCATGGAAGCTTCTTATTTCTCCATCTAATTTGATAGAAAGTTTTGCTGGGTAGGAAATTTTTGGCTGGAAGTTGTTTTCTTTCAAAGTTTGGAATATGTTACTCCAAGCCCTTCTGGCTCTCATGACTTAGTTTGGGAAGTCTGGAGTGATTCTAATTGGTTTGCCTCTGAATGTCACTTGGCCCTTTGTTTTTGTTGCCTTTAAGATTCTCTGCTTGGCTTCCACATTGGTCATTTTGACAATTATGTGGCGTGGGGATCCTCTTCTCCGATCCTGTCTAAAGGGAGTTCTATAAGTTTCCTGGATCTGTGTATCAACCTCTTGCTCTATATTTGGAAAATTTTCTGCTATTACTTCCTTGAAGAGATTGTTGATCCCTTTAGTTTCACTTTCTTTTCCCTCCTCTATTCCAATTATTCTTAGGTTAGCTCTCTTAAGATGGGCCCATATTTCTTCCATGTCAGATTCCTGCTATTGGATATTTTTTTCTAGATTAGAAACTATGCGTTCATTTTTGGATTGCTCATCTTCTAAGAGCGAGATTCTGTTCTCCATGTGTTCTAATCGGTTGTTTGTGCTTTGAATTGAGGCCTTTACTTCATTAATTGCATCCTTTATCTCTTTTTGGCTCTCTCTGAGTTCTTTTCGAAGCACCTCTATTATTTCTACAGTTATTTTCCTGATTTGATCTTCTAGAAATCTCTGATTTTCTGTTTTATCGGGTTCTGATGTTGTGGGGTTGTGCGCATTCATTACTCCAGTGTTATTCCTCTTTCCCATGATTTCGGAGGTTTGTGCCTTCTCTGGGTTCTTCCCTTAGGTCACTATGGCTTCACTTAAGGTGCTCTGGATCTCGAGTCTGTATTATCTCAGACCCCACTACTCCTTTACTGGGTTGTATCACAGAGTCTCCGACCCAGGGAGTCAATAGAGGCTGCTTTAAACTATGGGGGGTGCCAGGTTGCACGTTCTCCTATGGTGTGATATCTCTGCCACCACCACTCCCCCACTGGGTCAAGTCCCAGGAGGTACAGTACTGGGATTTCTCCTCTGTGGCCCGCAATTTGACTCACTGTTCTTGAGTACGCAGATGTAGCTGTACTGGACTCGGTGAATTCACTGCTGCTGCCGCCGCCGGTAGCAATATGGCGCCTCTGCCACGCCCTCAGCCGTGAGGCTGGCGTATTTTTTCTTCTCTGGTTTTGATTTCCACTCTGAATCCCTGCAGTGTGTGCTGAGCTCGGCCACTGGGAGCTTTAGATGCTCTCTGCGTGGAGAAATCCCGCCTGGCTGTTCCGCAGTGGCTCACCTCGGCTTGCTGTAGCCGTCCGTTGAGTTCGCCGCTGCCGCCGGCAGTATGGCGCTGCTGCCGCGTCCTCGGGCGCGTGTGTCTCCTCTGTGGCCCTGAGCTCTGTTCTCAGTCCGCTTTCTCTCTGGAGCCTGGTGGGTTTTTTTGTTTTTCTGGTGATGGTGTTTTCTGGCTATGAAAGGCGCTGGTTTTGTGGTAATGGAGATTGGTTGTTAGCGGGGCTCTTAAGCCCCGCTTTTCTCGGTCGCCATCTCCCATTCCCAGTTTTTTTAAACTAGTTTGCAATTCCACCAACAGTGTAGAAGAGTTCGTATTTTCCCACATCCTTGCCAACATTTATTATTGTTTGACTAATTGATGATTGCCATTCTGATTAGGGTTAGATGGAATCTCAGCATAGTTTTGATTTGTATCTCCCTGATTGCTAACATTTTTTCATGTATCTATTGGCCATTTGTATCTCTTCTTTTGTGAAGTGTTTATTCAATTCAATTGATTATTTCCTGATTGGGTTATTTGTTTTTCTAGTATAAGGACTTTTAAGTTTTTTATATATTCTAGATACTAGTCTTCTGTCAGAGGGATAGCTGGTAAAGATCTCCCATTCTGTAGGCTTTCTCTTTATACTCTTGATGAAACACTCAGAGGCATTTGACCTCCGAGCTATACCCCCTGCCCTATTTTTTATTCTTTATTTTGAAACAATGTCTCACTAAGTTGTGAAGGGCCTCACTAAGTAGCTGAGGCTGTCCACGAACCATGATCCTCTGATCTCAGCCTTCCAAATGCTGAGATTACAAGGATGCGCCACCATGCCTGGCTATGATTTCCTTTGATGAACAGAAACATTTTAGTTTGATGCCATCCTACTTAGTAATTCTTGTTTTAATTTCCAGAGCTTTGGGGATTTTATTGAGGAATTTTCTACCTGTGCCTATGTGTTGCAGTGAGCCAGTGCCCTCCTCTAATAGCTTCACAGTCTCTGGTCTAACATCCAGGTCTTTGATGCATCTCAAGTTGATTCCTGTGCAGGGTGAGAGGTAAGGCTTTAGTTCCACTTTTCTACAAATGGAATGAAAATTATAAAATATAATTTTTGTTCTTGGATAGGCAGAATGTCTTTACTTAACAGGTATATTTCTTGTAGACAACATATAGATGGGTTAAGGTTTTTAATCCATTTCCCACCTTATGTCTTTTTATTGGGGAGTTGAGGCCATTTATATTTATCATGATTATTTAGAGATGATTTTTTATTCCTAATGTTTTGAATTTTAACTTCTGTTTGAGGTAGTGTTTGTTCTTCTTTGCTTAGTTGTTTATTTGATGGAAATAATTGTTTCTCTGGTTCTGGCATTCATTTATTAATTCTTTGTAATTAATCTCTGACTATTTTCTCTAGTACTAGTTTGGAAGACATAAATTCTTTCAGCTTCTGCTTGTTGTGGAAGGTTTTTACTTCCCCTTTGAATTTGAGAGATAGTTTTGCTGGGTAGAATAGTCTTGTCTGCAAGTTGTTTTCTTTCAGAGTTTGAAGTATGCTACTCCAGGGCCTCCTGGCTTTCATGACTTGGCTTGGGAAGTCTGGAGTGATTCTTATTGGTTTGTCTCTGAATGTCACTTTGTATTTTACTTTCACTGCTTTTAAGATTCTCTCCCTTGGCCTCTACATTTGTCAATTTGATTATTATGTGGCATGGTGAACCTTTTCTCTGATTTTGTCTGCTGGAGGTTCTATACGTTTATTGTACCCATGTGTTGATGTCTTTTTCTGTATTTGGAAATTTTTCTGATATTACTTCTCTGAAAAGATTATTGATTCCTTTGGTTTCAGCTTCTATTCCCTCTTCTATGCCTATTATTCATAGACTAGCTCTTTTAAAATTGGCTCATTTTTCTTCTGTATTCAATTCATGCTGTTGAAGTGGTTTTTTTTTTCCTAAATTACATACTATGTATTCATTTTTGGAATGGTCATCTTCTAAAAGTGAGATTTTATTATCCATGCAGTCAAGTTTACTGTTTATAGTTTGTACTGATGCCTTCACTTCAATAATTACATCCTTCACTTCCTTCAGAGCTTCTTTCTGATTTATGTTCAGGGTCTCAGATAATTTATTTATTTGTTCCTTCATTTCTTTCAGGCGCTCTCTAAATTCTTTTCAGAAATTCTGTATCATTTCTATTATTAAAGTTTTAATTTGTCCTGGAGATCTATGCAATTCTGTTGTTGGCAGATTCTGTTATTGTGGGAGCTCACTTCTTCCTTACTATTTTTTTTCTCATGATTTCAGGTTTCTTGTTTTGTTTTGAAGTACTGGTAATTGAGCCCAGAGGCATTTTACCTCTGAGCTACACTCCCATCCCTATTTTTTATTCTGTATTTTGCAACAGGGTCTCACTAAGTTGCAGAAGGCCCCACTAAGTAGCTAAGGCTGACCACAAACCCATAACCCTCTTGTCTCAACCTCCCAAGTACTGAGATTATAAGTGTGTGGCACCACACCCAGCTTCAGGTTTTTTATTTTTAAGTTTATATCTTTGTTGCTTTTGATAGCTTTCTCTCACTGTGTAGGTTTTAGTTGGTATATACAAGGGCAAGTTGTGTTGTATTCAATGGTAAAAGGTTGAGTGAGGAGGAAGAAGCTGTAATAGTGATGCAGGAATAGGGTAAAGTAGCAAATAGAATTGAGTAGAGAGTTTGAGTACAGTAAAGTAATGTATAGTAAAGATTAGAGATCGTGAATATATAGGAGGATTCTAGTAACCAGTGTAGAGTATTTAGGTATAGTGATATCAAATGGATTTAATACAAGACAAAGAGTAGAAAAAGGAATGGGAAGGGAGTAGAGAGTATATATGAAAGGGGAAGAAGCTTGTAAAAGGGGTGGGGAAGAGAGCAAACAAGCACACACAACAACAACAACAACAACAACAACAATAAAACAAAACAAAAAATCCCTACAAATTACAAAATGAGTACAGAGCAGACTTAGCCTATGGAGTCATCCTGGGTCTACATGAATACCTTCAGCTGTTTAAGGCTCACTTTCTATATTAGGCTGTTTAGCATGCGTTGAGTGTTCTCATTTCCTCTGTAATCTATAGCAACAATGTCAGTTTGTAGCCCCACTTTTTTGTCTCCCTCAATAATTGGACCTGGCCTTGTGTCTCTGTCTGTGCAGGCATCAAGTGCCACTTGTGCCTCTCCCACTGCAAGCCAGGGTCTCTGAGCTCCCCACAGGGCCTGTTTCTGAGTCTCTCTCTGTCTACAAAGGCAGCCAGTATCACTGGGACTGGATCTAGTGTAAGCACATGTCCCACAGATCCTGAGCCTGCTATATAGGTGGTAGGTGCTGCTGAGACCAGACCCAGTGTATACATAGGGGTCTACATTCTCCACAGATAGGGCTAGATTAGTCTGATTTCTCCCCAGTCATCACAATTGGGTGGCCTGTAGTGTTCTCTGTAGGCCCTAGTAGGGTGCTGCACCCTGTGGAGTGTAGGCTTTATTACCCGGTTAGCACTGAGGGATGTCTGCTAATCTGTGCCTCTGCTGTTTCCAACAGCAGACTCCACCTCCACCTTTACTAGGGTGAACCACTACATCTCAGATTCCACAATTCCATCATCTGCCATGAGAATTCCTGTGGCTGCACTGGGTGGTCTCCCGCAGGGGCGGCTAGTTCACTTATGGTGTTGCTGAACACTACTCTGGATCTCTGGAGAATGAGGTGGGCTCGGCTGCCACTGCTGCAGGTTCTAGCCAGGCAACTGGCAAGTAGGATTTCTGTAGAGCACGGAGTGAGGTGTCGACTGCTTACAATTCTGATGAGCTACAGCAGCTTACGTTGCATCATGTCCCAGTACTGTTAGGCAAGTTGGCACCACCACAGCCCCTGCAGCCGCAGTCTTTCCCTAGGGGAGGTGTGCAGGGTACTTTTCTGTTCACTGTTCTGTCTCCTGGCTTTGTTCCCACCACCCTTAAATTTTTTATTGTTTTATTCAATTTCTTGTAGCTTTTTTCTCTTGTTAAGACACTGTTCTTGCTGTGATAGAGATTGAGTGTCAGCACGACTGAGATAGGCTTCTTCCCTCAGTCGCTATCTTCCAGGAAGCTCTGTAGTATTTATAATATGTTAAGCACTGCTTTTTTTTTAACAACAGGTGTATTGAAATATAATTTACAAACAATAAAGCTTCTCTTTTCAAGTGTATAGTTTCATGTGTTTGGACTTATATATACAGATACGTAGCCACCATCACAATCAAGATACAGAACACCTTCATCAACACTTCCCTAGAAGTTCCCTCAGGCCGTTTTGCAGTCCATCACCTCTTCCTTCCCGGGAACCACCAGCCTGATTTCAGTCTCTGTGATTTTGTGTTTCTCCAGAATGTCACATAAATGAAATTGGAGCATGTAATCTTTTGTGTCTAGTTTCTTTCCTTGCCACTCGCTTCTGAGATTCATTCACATTGAGTACATGAGTAGTTTGTTCTGTTTTGTTCTTAGGTAGTTTCAGTAGTTTGGATGTTAAAGATCCCCAAAAGTCCTTTCATTAAAGGCTTGGTTCTCCGGTTGGTATGATTGGGACGTGGTGGGATCTTTATGAGGTGGGACCTAGTGGGGGTCCTTGGTCACTGGAGGGGACTGTGGGATGCTGATCTCTTCCTCTTCCTCTTTTCCTTCTTGGCCCGGGGTGAACATTTTGCTTCATCATGTGCTCCCTGCCATTGCCATTCAGCAGCCCTACCAGAGGCCCAAAAAATGGGTCTGCCTGATCTTAGACTGGAACTTCCAAAACTGTTATCCGAAATATTCCTTTTCTCATTATAAGTTAGTTATCTCAGGTATTTTGCTATAGTAAGATAAAACTAACACAGTAGAACTGCGTTGTATGGGTATACCACATTCATTTATCCATTCATCAGGTGATGGACATTTGGGTTGTTTCTGGTTTGAGGCTACCATGAATAAAACTGTTACAAACATTTGCATATTATATATGTGTGCACATGTATTTTCATTTCTGTTGTGTAAGAAGTAGGACTGCTCAGTCATTTAATATGTATTTTACTTTATAAGAAACTGTCGATGTTTTCCTAGGTGGCTGCACCATTTTGTACTCCCACCAGCAGAACATGGAAATTCCAGCTGCTCCAAATCTTACTCCACACACGGTACTGCTGGTTTTGAAGATGTAGCCATGCTCGTTAGTATGTAGTGGTGTTGCCTTTGTTCTTCATTTGTGTTTCCCTACTAGGCAACAAGGTTGAGCATCTCTTATGAGCATCATTTTTGGTCTTACTTGTGTATCTTTTGTGATGAGGCATCTGTTCAAATTGTGTGTCTGTTTTCCAATTGGGTAACTTCTTGGTCCTGAGTTTAAGAGTTCTTTATATTCTGGAAACATTTTCTTAAAAGCTTTACAAATATTATCTAATTTAATCTTAAAACCCCCATGGTATAAGTGCCATTATTTTCCTTATTTTATAGAAGAGAAAACTGCAGTATGAAGTTAAGTAACTAGCCCAGGGTTCCTGAGCTTGAAATTAGACAGCCAGGACGATCCCAGACAGCCCAGCTCCAGAGTTCCCAGGCCATACCTGTGCTGTCACACTGTCTTGCTACGCACATGTCTTTTTCCTGCTTAATGCTGCAGTGGTTCATACAGCAAAGGAGCACCTATGTTGGAGTGGTACCATTTCTATGTCCTCTTTGGGGGAAGTCTTCGTAGAAAATTTCTAAGAGCTTCTGAGGCAGCCTCCGAGCTGCCACATGCTTTTCCTTGGAGGAAGTGGAACAGGGAGATCTGTGCTCTCTAGACAAGGAAGTGTGAGGAAACTTGGAGGTGATGGCTGTGTCTCTTACCTTCTGTGGTGTTTTCACAAGCGTGTCCACATGTCCAAACTCATCCAATAGCATTCATTAAACATATGCATTTTTGTTGTTATTTTGTTTTTGCAGGTCTGGGGATGGAACCCAGGGGCATTCAACCTCCAAGCTACACCCCCTGCCCTATTTTTGAATTCTTTATTTTGAAACAGGGTCTCACTAAGTTACGGAAGGCCTCACTAAGTAGCTGAGGCTGTCTGCAAACTGCAATCCTCCAGTCTCAGCCTCCCGCATGCTGGGATTACAAGTGTGTGCTACCGCGCCCGCCTGGCAAATGTATGCATTTTTAATATGTCAATTGCATCTCAATAAAACTGCTTTTAGGAAAGAGTGAGGGGCACAGAACAAATTTGGCTGAGTTCAAATAAATACCAGCTCTGATGTTTACAGCTGGATGACTTTGAATACCTACCTAAGTGCAGCACCCTTCCATGTAAACAGGAATGACAATAGCGTCATCTCATCAGACTGTCATGCTTTGAAATGGGATTGTACCTACCACATACTTAGAGCAGAGCCTCATAGAGAGTAAATGCGGGATAAATAGTAGCTATTTTACATGACCTCTATTATTGTCATCTTTTAGGTCAGCAGTCTCGGACGATTTTGCAGTTTTATCTGGGAAGGAGAGAGACTCCAAAATGTATGGCTGGCTAGTATTATTGCTCCTGAATCTCACAAAATGGCCCCTGGGATCCCCCCTGTAATGCCACCCCAGGACCCAGGGTCAGTCAGTGAAGCTTCAGGCTAACAGCAACCTGGGACAGACAGGCTGATTTGAAGTGGTAGCTCAGGCAGCTTTCAGCGGTAAATGGTAGAAAACTTGATTTAGCCTGGTGTACGTAACAAGGACTCTTACTAATTAGCTCATGGAATAGAGAGACCAGAAATAGCAGACTGTAGTTGGATGGACCCTGTGCTCAGGGATGCCTTCAAGTTTTTTTGTTTTTTGTTTTTTTTTAATTTAAATGTGCACTGTTCTCCCTACGATTTAAGCATTACATTTTTCAAATCTTTTTATTTTTTTATGGTGCTGGGGATTGAACCCTCTAAACTGTACCCCCAGCCTTTATTTATTTATTTATTTATTTATTTGTTTATTTATTTTTAAAGAAAGGCAGACTGCCACGTGCAGCGCCTCATTTGGATGTGTCTGGAGTCTTGGAAGCTTGACTACCCTACGTTCTCCTACAAATGGACCTTGAGAGCTTGTTTGGAGGTTCTAGCAGGGGAGCGCAGCTACTCGTATACCCTTGACCGAAGACCGGTCCCCCTCTATTCGAGGAAGGTCGTCCTTTTCGACCGAGCACGCAGCTTCGGGAGGGACGCACATGGAGCGGTGAGGGAGGAAGGGGACACCGCCTAGCCAGCCAGATCAGCCGAATCAACCCTGGCGATCGATGGGGTGACAGATGTCGCAGCCAGATAGCCCTCACATTCTATTTTTTTTTTTCTTTTTGAAACAGAGTGTCAGTTGCTAAAAGCCTCTCTAAGTTGCTGAGGCTGGCCTTGAACCTGTTCTCCTCCTGTCTCAGCCTCTCAAGTACCGGGATTACAGGCATGCACCACCATGCCCGGCTCAAATCTTTAAAAAAATACTTTGTGATACAGCAACTTGAAGGTCTAGTTCAACTTAATTTGAGCCTTAATATTCATGGTGGCCATCACTCTAAGAGAGACCTCAAATGATAGAAGCACATCATTCTCTGTTCCCATTAAATCATCACATTTATATTTCAGTTCTACATATCAATTGTACACATTTAGCTAGTAAGTATTTGTCTTTCCTTATGTTAAGCTGTTATTATAAAATAGTTAGGTTTTTGCTTTTATAATTTTAACAGGCTGATTCAACATTCTCTTAAACTTTTATTTGGACATTTTTCCAAGCTTATTTTTTAACTGTGTGGTTTTTAATAATTTGCATATTTATATAATTTTCAGCAATAAGATTAACATGATAAAAACCTTTCCAAACAAAACTTTTTAAAAATTTTCCTCTCTAGCATTAATTTTATTTGAAAAGCTGATTTTCTCTTTCTTATTGTTAAAATGTCTCCTATGACTTGATAAATCAGACTGTTTTTGTCTGAAATATCTCGTGGAGTCACATACTATTAAGAGCCATTTGGTATAGAACAAGTTAATGAATCTAGAATCCTCTCACCTTCTGTCATAGAAAAAGGTACAAAAATGGCTGGGAGTGCGGCTCAGAGGTAGAACACTTTCTTAGCATGTGTGAGGCCCTGGGCTCAATCCCCAGCACTGTTAAACACACACACACACACACACACACACACACACACACACACATTGCCCTTCAATGTGACACCCAGAAAACCAACTGCCTAGGAAGAGTTTCCCATCATGCCCTTCTTGCTTATGAAGTCCTAAGATAATCTGAGGAATCCTTTTTATAAAGCTGAACACACTGGCACATGCAGAAACACTTACACAATAATGAACGGAGCCATTCTTTGATAGTGAGTCAGAATAGGAAGGCGCCCACACATCCCTCCCAAGAACTCCTGGAGAACCTTCTGGAACTCAGGACAGCCTGAAACTGGGACCTAGAGAGGCACAGTGTCAATCAAGTTTTTAGCTATTGGGTAAGTCTTTCTTAAATTTCTAGATTTAAGAGGAAGAAAAAAAACCCTGACTCATAATATTTTTACGTCTCACCCCTTTGATCATATCACACATTTCCCATTGCAGACCAAGCTAGGGAGAGGCACGTCTGTGAGATGAACTGGCAGATGCCGCCAGTAGGCAGCAGCCCTGGCCTTCCTGGGGGAAGAAGAGCTTTTCTTGCTGGTGAGAAGGCAAGGCCAGGCCTCCAAGTTCCTTGGAGCTTTGTGTCATCTCCTCAAGTAGGCAGGGACACCCCGACTCCTGATCTGCTCTAGCCACCCTTCAGCCGGCCCTCTGCCACCTGGCAGGCAGGGAGAGGGCCCCTAGGGGATGGGGATGGCCACCAGCAGAGTGGGGCCACAGGGCTCCCCTCCACCCTTAGGGCAGGGGCTGGGCAGGGGTCAGCTGGGTGTGGGCAGCAGCTCTGGGGGTGGATGAGGAGCAAAGTCCTTGGGTGGGCCTTGCTGTCCTGAACCCAGTCTTCCTAGAGGACTGGCCCAGTGAAGGGCCTCTCCTGCTCCTCCTGCCTTACTGAGCCTGGCTCTTGCAAGATCCTCTGTGTATGCTGGATATAGCTGAGCAGAGTTGAAATTTCATTTTCTGAATCTGGTACGTTGACTGGTAGGCTGGGAGGAGGACTGGGAAGAAAGGCAAGGCCAGATGGGGCAGCCCAGCCCTCAGGAACACGTTTTGTCATTCCTTTGGTCCACCTCCCACTACTGATCTGAGGGTCCCAGCCCAGATGAGGGTCGCTGATGGTCCAGGGTCTATGGGAAGTGGCAGGGAGGAGAGGCCAGGGACAAGGATGACTGGGACAGACAAGGCCAAAGTCCCAGGGAGAATCTGGACAGTCATCATCCCACAGAAGACCACACCCTGCCTTCCACCTACCACTGTGCTGGCCGGAACCCAGCACCTTAGGTGTGTGTGTGCCCTCCACAGAACCTGAGTTTCCACCAGACAGATCTGTGGCCTCAATTTTCCAGTACTTTCCTCCCAAGGAAGCTTGACAGCCAGTCTTCCTTCCTGGCCTGGGTCTTGGGAGACACCCTGTTTGGGCATGCACTCTCCCACATGATCAGAAGCATTATCTGCCCCTTCCCCATGGTGCATGCACACACACACACACACACACACACACACACACACACACACAGACACGTATGTGTATTTGCAGACTCACCAAACCAGCCTCAGGCACCCATGTGTCACTACAGACAGACACACAAGGACACACTTGCCTGGGGTCATCCAGGCCCACTGACATGAACACACAGTGTGCACCCTCAGGCGCAGCCTGTGACCCCCCCAGGTATGCGCAGATCACTAGCCCATGGCTCCCACCAGGGTCCATGAAACAGATGGGGTCTCCCAGGCTGTGAGCTTCTCCAAGATTGGTGTCTCCCACAGTCAGAGCCACACACAGCTGCTGCCAGGACACAGGCGCCCACTGTGCCGCCAAGCCCAAGGGGACAATGAGGGCCTGTTTCTTCCCAGAGTGCGACACCATCCCTCTCCCTGCCATGCTGCCTGGGGCCTGGGAGCCCAGAGGCCTGTTCCAGAGGGCAAGGGAACCCCCTCCCCGGGCCACGTCTGCATGAGCAGCTCTGGGAACCCCGGTCTGATAAGGAACATGTGGCTCTTGCCTCGGGGTAACCTCCCCTGCTGTCTGGATGCATTTGGGGATTGTGGGAGCTGCAGCTCGCAGGTCAGTCGGCCCCTCATGGGCCCATGACCAAGGGCACTGTTGTTACCAACCTCCGTGTTGACCTTTCCACCATTTTCTCATTCATTCAGTCTTTTGATCACTACTGATGGTCCCGGGCACTGCTCAGGGCACCAGACTTTCCTCATTTTGGTGTCCGTGACACCTTTGCACAACTCATATGTTCCAGGTAAACTGATTTTTGTTGCTTCCAAATTGCTTCTTGCTTTTCCTTTCTCTGGGATTTTTGCTCATTTACATATTAAGCCATGCAAAACATATTTATTGAGCAAGGAAGGGTGGTTTATCTCATAGAGGAAGGGGAACCCAGTCTGGCCTTGGGAGGGGAGGCTTCCCGAATTACCTGAATTACATTTTAAAAGTTCAGTGGGGAGATAGCCATAGTGGGTACTGGAATGGGGGAGGCAAGGTACAGTTTGGGGGGCTGATGCAGGAAGACTCTTAAGTAGCCATCTGCCGGGCCAGGCCTGAGGTCACTAGGGGATAGTAGTGAAGGTCAGCATGCAAGTTTGCACTGAGAGACGGTGCGCGATGGCCTCTGCTTTCTATACAAGGCCGAGACAAAGAAGAGCCCAGGATTGCAGATCGAAGGTTTGGTGCCCAGAAGGAGCAGAGACAGGTGTCTCCCTGACATTGTGCTAAGTCTACCTTGCATCCTGCCTTCCTTGTGATGGTCCCCAGCTGGGACCCAGAGAGCCAACCTGCGGCTGGCTGTGCGGCCAGGGCCGGGCATAGGCCAGGTATTGCATGTGAGACTATCACAGTGAGGAGTGGAGGGGCTGCTCCAGTGAACTGCACTTGCTATTGTCCCTCTGGGCTTGCAAGATCGGGGCGGCAAAGAATGTAACGGGTATAGGCATCGCCTTTGAGAGACCTGAGTTCTAATCCTGACTCTATCACTTACTGACTGAAGCCCCTCTGCGGAGTCACTCCACCTCTCCGAGCTTTGATTTTCCTCTTTGTAAAATGAGGACATTTTCACCTAAATGTACAAATAAGCCCCCAAATAAGCTGAACTAATGTTAATTTTGAAGAGTAGTTATTAAAATTAAATGAGATACTGTACATAAACTAACAGGCACATAAGCTCCATAAAAGTTTGTTTTTCTTTCCCTCCAAACACCACACCTGCTATTCATTCGGTAGTCACTGTGTGGATAACAATAGAAGCAACATTTATATAATGTGAACCAACCAGTTAAAGTTTTCTAAGGGCTCGTCATTAAAAGATGGAAGACAGAACTCTTTTTTTCCACCCTAGTGTGCTTTTCTCATAATTACATTTTTTCCTTGACTAGGAAGCATAATGGCTTGCTATCCATTGATGGTTAAGAGTTGAAGAAATCCAAACATTCAGGCACGGTCAGGTATTTCCATCATTAAGTTTTTACTCCTATTAGTGATTATAGAAGCGAATTTCTCTTTCTTTATTCTGACTTGGGAATTTCCCCGGGCGCTCTTCTCAGAGCTGCCAGGGAGCAACAGACCATTTGTAGCTGTTGTGTTTTGGGCTCTCACGGCCCCAAGAGGATGATATCTCTAAGTCTGTTCTGCCAATCCCAGGAAGGGCCTTAGATCCTCTCCCATCCTCTTGCTCCTGCATTGCACCAAAGAAAGCCTCTGGTTTGGACACAATGTCAGTGCCCTTCCCTGTATTGAAACCCCAAGCCCCAGGGTGGCTGTCTTTGGAAAGGAGGCCATTAAAGAAGTAATTAAGGTTAAATGAGGTCATAAGGGTGGGCCTGAATCCAGTAGGACTGGTGTCCTTTCAGAAGAAGAAGAAGCAGGAGAGATCTCTCTGACCACACAGGGGAAGGCCTTGTGAGCCCATGGTGAGAAGGCTGCTGTCGGCAAGGCAGGCAAAAAGCCCTCGCCAGACACTGAGCCTGCCTCTACCTTGCCTTGGGCTTCCCAGCCACTGCAACCATGGGGCAAGTTGTGGTTCAAGCTACCTGGCCTCTGGTATTGTTATGGAGCCTGAGCTGACCAATACGAACTCCCTTTTTCTTCCAGGCAGACCCAGACCTGCCCATGTGATTTACCCGCCGAGGACAGGAGCTCACAGCACACCTTTCTACTCAGCGGGCCTCCCCAGCACCCAGCCTTGCACCCCGTTAGTTCCCATCCCTCACAGTGTCTGCTCCTCACTGAAAGGGCTGTTTACTCCCTGCTGTGGAAGTAGCAGATCCTACAAACTGACATTTTTAGGGATTTTTTTTATCTTTAACAAGATCTACCTCTTTTCTTCCAAATTTGTATTTGAAAGTGGGCTTGAATGGCACTGCAGATCTTTTGAATGGGCTGGCAGTTACCATCTGCAAAGCGGGGTGTCACTCTGGGTGCTCTGCCCTCACAGTGGGGTGAGCAGATAGGGGATCTCCCCCTGCCCCAGGCTGGCTCCTCTGGGCTGCTGTCTTCTTGTTCCTCCTCCTCCTCCTCCTCCTCCTCCTCCTCCTCCTCCTCCTCCTCCTCCTCCTTCTCTTCCTCCTCCTTCTCTTCCTCCTCCTCCTCCTCCTCCTCCTCCTCCTCCTCCACCTCCTCCTCCTCCTCCTCCTCCTTCTCTTCCTCCTCCTCCTCCTCCTCCTCTTCCTCCTCCTCCACCTCCTCCTCCTCCTCCTCAGCTGCCTTCCCCTCCTCATCCACTACTCCACCCTGGCACACCCTGGGTCCAGCTCACATTTTCCACGTCTTGTGGCCCGCCTTTACTTGTCAGCCTCCCACAGGCTACCCAGGGCTACCAGTTTGCCAGGAGTATTGTGTGCCGCCATGCTGGGCTCCAGGCTCAGCACCTATATAGCATGTCCCTTCCAATCTTCAACTTTAACCCCATGGGTGGCTCCTCTCCACATCCCCATCTTACAGACATGGTTCATTGAGACGACTTTCTAGCTTAGAATCCGTGGGTAGAGGAAGCAGCTGGCATTTGTGGTGGGTCTCCTGATAATAATCTGCCTTTGCCTTTTGGTCCTCAGCCCTGGCTCAAATTCTTAGAGACTGGCCTGATTGTCCACTCCAGAGCCACCCCCGTGTCCCCCCCACCTCCATCTGGCCCATCCTGTGCCCACCGAGTACAGAGCCTCATGGCAGGTACAGTCCACCAGAATGCCAGCAACATGAACCCCACTCTCAAGACCTGCAACACAGTCTGCTCGTAGTGGGCTCCTGATTACAGTTACGTGGAGAAATGAATCATTTTTCCAAACTAAAGTCTTAGGAAGCAGGATGTCTATGCCTGGTTCCTGCCCCTGCACCTTGTCTCAGCACAGGGCAGGATGCCACGGGGCTTCTTCCCCCAGCCAGAGAACACTCCTGACTATCCTGTACCCCCAGCTGCTCTTGTACAAACCCCAGCTGGGCCAGGTAGGTGCCCCTGACCCCTGCCCCTGCTGCCGGAACTGACTTTTGCCATGATTGCTAATATTTTTTTCCTTTTTCCCTCTGAATCAACATTAGCTCTGCAAAGTCCCTTCCCTCCACCTGATAAAGATGGGTAACGGCGTCTGCATGGAGTTGGGGTGTGCTTTTCTTGCCTTGTCAGAACAGCAGCTCCTATCTGGCCTATGATGGGCCAGCAGCCAGACCCCAACAATGGAGGCCTTGTGAGCTGGCCCAGTGGGGGTGCGGGGAGCCCGCAGTTTTGCACACACACGGCCCTTCCTGGTGCCACCTTCTTATCTGCTGCCACTGAGCCCTTGCCAGTGCTGGGCTGTAACCCAGCCCCTGTAATTGCATGTCCCAGATAGAGCATTCCTGGGCTGGGGCCACATTTAAACATTGACTTAGGGTTCTGGGACTGCCACCACCGGCTGTGGGTCTCCTGCTGGGGGGATGCCCTAGCCCTGTTCCACCACTCTCCTCCCCATGAGAAAGCCTTGGCACAAAGCAGGCGGGCTCGGCTCCCCCACCCTTGAGTCTGTTAGGGAGCCCCCACCCCGTGCAAACAGAACTGTTCTGCTGCCGCCCAGCCTCCGCCGCCTCCTGCCCTCCCCAGCTGCCTTTCTCTGATGTTTCCATCCCTCATTCTACTGCTTTTTCTCCTCCTATCTCCTTCTTTCTCAGATCCTCTCCTTCAGGTCTGACTTCTCTCCTCCAATCCTCCTCTTTCTCCTGGCTCTTTTCCCATGGAAGCAGTTTAGACATGCCCAGGAAGGGGGGCTCTGCCGTCCCTCCTGAATCCCTGACTTTGCCCTCCCTGGGAAGTCAAAGGTGTGGTGGAGGAGGCGGGTGGCTCTGAGACCCACGCCTCTTTTTGGTGGGGCAAGGTCAGCAGTGGCCTGAGCTGGTAGGGCTGGCCCTCCCTCTCCCTCTCTCTCGAGTCAGACCATTCTCTCTCCTGCCCTGTGATGCACACTGGGGCTTAGCGCTGTCCCCGAGTTCTCACAGTAAAGGTGGCAGCGCATGCTCAGGATGCTCCTGTCTCATTCCTGGGCGGGGCTTCTGTGCATGGTCCTGTGTTACACCTCAGCTCCTTTTCCAAGCCCACGTCCAGCCTAGGAGACCCTGCTGTTGGTGGGTACTTTGTGGATGCTCTGCAAACCCATTGGTGGCTCCTGTCTGCTCTCCATGCAGAGGTTCTCGTCAGGCCTACAAAATCATGTCCAGGAACACCTCACAGACTGTTTACCTTGAGGAATATGGGGCCAGGGCACACAGGCTCCCAGCGACACCCCCAGAGAGGATCCTGACACCAGGGGTCCTTGCAAGGGGTCAGCACCTTTGCAGAATTCTTCAGGAAGAAAGGCTTAAGGGTTTAGAACCCCTCACTCCAGGGACAACCCTCACCTCCCCTAATGCACATACACTGCAGGGCTTGGGGCACCAGGGCTCCGTTTCCTGTTCAGGGGCTGCAGCCAGGCTCAGCTTCTTGGCATGGGCAGAATCACACTGGGGTGAGCGCAGGCTGTGCTGAGGAGACACCTGAGACCACACTGGGGTGACCCCACATGCAACCCTCTAAGCTGATGCTCCGTCAGCACCCATTCAGACCTTTTGCCCGGCAGCAGGATAGGCCCAGGGACAACAGACAGAGCCCTGCCTCACAGCACCTACCAGAGCTGGGGAAAGGAGGCAGCAGGCCTGGGAACCAGAGAAGAGGAAGCTGAGCGGGCTGCGGCGGCCTCCTGCCTATAGACACGTGGCTCCTCAGGAGGCCCAGCCCCCGGGCCCCAGGCTCCATCGCTCTGGATGGAAGCCAGGTGGCCTCTGAGCCAGGGCTCCCAGGGCACAGCAGGAGTCTCACCAAGGACCCACACATGCCGCTTTCCAGGCTGTTCCTACAGAGCCTTGTGGTCAGATTCTTCAGGTTCAAATCCTGGCCCTGCACTTATTAGCTGGGCAGGCCTTGGCAAGTCACTTTCTTAATATCCCAGGGTCTCAGTTTTCCCGTCTATAACATGGATATAATAAAAGTCCATGCTTAGGAGGATTTTAAAGAAGGGTTCAAGAGAGAGTGCAGAAGTATCTGCTCATAAAAGGTGCACAGAAGTGGCAGGCAGCCCTGTTGGCTGTCCTTATGACTAGCAGCGGAAGCAACAGTAATAATACTGTGATTAGATCATCGGAAGGGCTTGTAGACAAGTGTGTTGGTTCCTGAACCTGTAACACTTTCTCTTCATCTGGGTCCTTCAAGCCCTCCAGGAGCATTAGGACCCTGTCCAAGCACCCTCTGGGCTGTGTTCCTGGTGCCCGATGCCGTGCCAGGCCTCACACCAACCCTCTTGGTTCTGGGATGGACTTGGGATGAATCTTTCTCTCCGAATGCACAGATATTTTCATAGGAAGTGCTTCTCCCTCTCTGGCATCCTTCGCGCAGGTCAGGAGACTCAGCTGTGCCATGGCCTAGACTTTGTGAATCAATATCTGAAGCTCAAAGCTTAGCAGCTTAAAACAGCAATAAGTATAAATTTTCTCACCATTTTGTATAGTGGGGGGTTAGGAATTTGGGAGTGGCTTAGCTTATGGCTCTGCTCATGGTACCCAGGAGGGTATAGTCAGCATGTCATCTGTGGCTACCATCATTGACGGCTCTGGGGCAGGAGGACCCGTTTCCATCAGCACTGGCTTCTGGGGGGCCTTTAGCTATATAGACCTTCCCATGGACTGCTTGAGTATCCTGACGACGACGCTGCAACTGGCTTCCGGCTCCCCGCTGAGCTGTGATCTGAGAGAACAGGCTGGAGCTGCGATGTCTTTTATCATGACCTTGCCTTCATAGTCACATGTGGCCATTTTCACAATATCCTATTATGTAAGCAGGGCTGCCTGTTCATTGTGGGAGAAGACTACACAGAAGGACAAGTACTAGTAGACGTAGATCGCTGGGGGATATATTGGAGCCTGGCCATCACATTAGGGAAAGGATGTTGAACATAAGTGGGTGGGGAAAACTCAGTTTCAAATTTGGGAGATGAGTGACAACCTGAGGGGCTGGAGGGCAAGAGGATGTGAGGACAGACATTTCCACCCTGTGGAGTACAGAAGTGGCTCTGACAGCTTCCTACCTGGCTCCGGGAGGCCCTGCCTGACCTGCCAACCCCACCACTGGCCAGCAACAGATCTGGAACTGAGTGTGTAGCATTATGTTATTTGTTTTTGGAGGATTTTTTTTTTTTTTGGTACTGGGAATTAAATCTGGAGGCATTCTACCTCCAAGCTAAACCCCCAACCCTATTTTTTATTCTTTAACTTTGAAAGAGAACAGGGTCTTACTAAGCTGTGGAGTGCCTCAGTCTTCCTGTCTCAGCCTCCCAAGTACTGGGATTACAAAGCCACCACAACTGGCTTCATTTGATGGGGAAATGGGACATCATTACCAGCTGGGCAGTAGGATAAAATGGAGAGAGAGAGAGAGAGAGAGAGAGAGAGAGAGAGAGAGAGAGCGAGCTCTATCACTGGGTTTCATCTAGAGACTAAGTTGACTTTGATACTTTGATGCATGGTAACCTCCTCAGGGATAAGAACCCTCTCCCAGGTGTGTGTGTGTGTGTGTGTGTGTGTGTGTGTGTGTGTGTGTGAGACACCTGGATATTGACCTTATTCATCTGTAGTTACTGTATGCCTATGTGCCAGGTTGTATTAGCAAGAATATAAATGAAAATAAAATGTGTTGAGGCCCCTGATGGTCTAGGTCTCAGCACCACACACTGCATACTCAAAGGCGACCCCCCAACTTATGCTTTGGGCTCAGGTACTTGGAGTGCCCTGCTCTGAGCATGAAGAGTTACCTGCCGGGTTGGGTTGGTTGCCTAGTCATGGTGTGCTGGAGATGGGAGGTGCAGTGAATATTGGAGCCAAGTTATTGTCCTCGGGAAGGCGCATCTTGGCTCTCACGTTTCCACCTTGCCACCCCCCTGCTCCTGGGTTGTTTGGAATGTGGCTCCACCCTAGCACCTAGATATCTAATTCTGTAACCTCCGCGTTGTGTAGTCAGGGAAAAGCCGGGACAAACCCCAGCGCCCCTGCTTTTCATCCAGACTCCGGGAGTCATATATTTGTCTTCCTCTCTCCTTGGCAGAATGCTGCCTTTCCCAACACCTGCTTCCCCTAGGGTCCCCCTTCCCGAGGAAACCGCCCTAGCTCCACCAACCCCACAGGGATATGTGCTCCAAACAGTGGCTGAGGTGTGGTGGTTGGTGTGACTGACAAGAGCTCTGCCCTCTCAGAGCTCCTAGGACAGGGAGGAGACAGGTGCTGAGGCAATCTTCAGGTGGCAAGCGCTGTGAGAAGTGACAGGTGGGTTCTAATTTCAGCTAGTGAAAATAAGAGTTTGATTCATTGTTTTTTGTTTTGTTTTGTTTTGTTTGTTTTTTTTGGTGGTACGGGGGTTCCTGGAAGCCTTCTACCTCCGGCTACACTCCCAGACCTATTTTTATACTTTATTATTTGGAAACAGGGTCTCTTAAGCCAGCGCAGCTGGCTTCGAACCTGCGCGATCCTCCTGTCTCTGCCTCCCAAGCATGGGGATTACAAGCGTGCGCCACCACGCCTGGCAGAGTTTGATTCATTGTGCTGGGCCCATTTGCTCCAGGTACACCACTAGTTATGTGCAGTCTCATTTGTATCTTTCGGAAAGATGCCTCTGGTTGCCAATGGACAAACCTGCAACAAGAGCGAGCATATGAGCGTAGGGAGATAGGGAGGAGGCCATTTGAACATCAAGAAAGAGGTGACAGGGGCTTGGCAAAGGTGTTGGCAATGGAGAAAAGAGGACTGATTCACCTGTCAGTAAAGACTGTGATCCTGGGTGGAGAGGGATGGAGGCCTGAGGATGACTCCCAGCTTTCTGGCCTGAGCAGCTAGTAGATGGAAGTGCTATTTACCACACGGAGAGAGTAGAAATGGAACATTTGGAATGCTGGGAGGGAAACCAAGCATTTTGTTGTGATGTTTTATTTAATTAATTAATTTATTTATTATTTTTGTGGTACTGGGGATGGAACCCAGGGGCATTGTACCTCTGAGCTACACCCCCAGTCCTATTTTTTTCAAGTATTTTAATTTTTTGAAACAGGGTCTCACTGAGTTGCAGAGGGCCTCACTAAGTGGCTGAAGCTGTCCTTGAACCACCATCCTCCGGTCTCCACCTCCTGAATGCTGGGATTACAAGCGTGCACGACCACGCCCGGCCCCTTGTTGTATATGTTTTAAGTTTGAGACACCTAGGAGGTAGCTGAGCAGCAATATCCATTCCCCTCCATTTAGAATCAGAACCCTCCTTTTCCTTTAGGACTTTGTCCATCCCCTGCAAGAGTTCCCAGTCGGGCTATCGACTGCCTGGCCTCACTTTTTGTACACACAGCAGGGCAGGACTCTGGCTTGAAAGTCAAGGCCCCGCCCTCTGGACACAGAGACTGGTCCTGGGTCTGGGCACGTAGCCACCTGGGGATGCTAGAGAGGAGAGAGTTGCATTTTTCTCCGCGCTTCTGAGCTATAAGAAAAGATGAGCCTGGAGGCCAGTGCCATCTCTGCTACGCCATGGAATGAGGCAGCCAGAGAAGGAAGACAGCACAGAGGAAAGCAGGGGGGCTGGAGAGACGAAGTTCTGGGTATGTCACGGGAGCCTCTCGATTCATCCATGCCTCGCGCTAGGCCACTCTTTGACCAATTACACGAATGAATAAAATCTTTTTACTTCCGTGTAGCTGGTTTGAATACTATCATGTGCAAGTGGAAGAGGCAATACAAAACAACACAGCATCGGAAAGGAGATAGCAAGTGGGCAGTTGGAGCACTGGCAGATACAGAAATGAAGAAAGACAGCTGGGGGTGGCGGCGTACGTTTGTAATCCCAGTACTTGGGGGGCTGAGACAGAAGGATCACGGGTTCACAGACAACCTTAGCTACTTAGTGAGGCCTTCTGCAAAAAGAAAAAGAAAAGCCGGGTGTGGTAGCACACGCTTGTTGTAATCCCAACATTTGGGAGGCAGAGACAGGAGGATCACAGTTCACAGACAGCCTCAGCTCTTAGCGAGGCTCTTTACAACTCAGTGAGACCCTGTTTCAAAAAATAAAGACTAAAAAGAAGCCAGGCATGGTGGCACACGCTTGTTGTAATCCCAGCACTTGGGAGGCTGAGACAGGAGGATCGCACAGGTTCGAAGCCAGCCTCAGCTACTTAGTGAGACTCTCAGCAACTTAGTGAGACCCTGTTTCCAAATAAAATATAAAATATGTCTGGGAGTGTAGCCCGGAGGTAGAAGGCCCCTGGGATCCATCCCCAGTACCACCACCACCACAACAAAAAGACAAAAAAATAGAGTTGGGGGTGTAGCTTGGAGGTATAGTGCCCTGGGTTCTATCCTCTGTAACACAAGAAGAAGAAGAAGAAGAAGAAGAAGAAGAAGAAGAAGAAGAAGAAGAAGAAGAAGAAGAAGAAGAAGGAGGAGGAGGAGGAGGAGGAGGAGGAGGAGGAGGAGGAGGAGGAGGAGGAAGGGGGAGGGGGAGAAGGAGAAGAAGGAGGAAGAGGAGGAGGAGGGGGGAGGGGAGGGGGAGGGGGAGAAGGAGAAGAAGAAGAAGGAGGAGGAGGAGGAGGAGGAAGAGGAGGAGGAGGAGGAGGAGGGGAGAGGGGGAGGGGAGGGAGAGAAGGAGAAGGAGGAGGAGGAGAAGAAGAAGAAGAAGAAGAAGAAGAAGAAGAAGAAGAAGAAGAAGAAGAAGAAGAAGAAGAAGAAGGAAAGAAAGAAGAGAAAAAGAAAAGAAATGGAGAAATCCAAGATCCAGGTCTGACCCCAGCTTCTTTGTTTTTGTTATTTTTATTTTGTTCTGTTTTATTGTGGTACTGGGAATTGAATCCAGGAACATCCAATTTCTTAGCTATACCCCAGCCCTGTTTTTTTTTTTTTTTTTTTTTTTTTTGAAACAGAGTCTTACTGAATTGCTGAGGCTGGCCTTGAACCTTCAATCTTCCTGTATCAGCCTCCCAAGTACTGGGATTACAAGCGTGCATCACCATGCCCAGCTTACCTTTCTTTTTCTTGAGGTTGAGGTTTTAGCTGAGCACATGGCTCTTCCAGGTCGGTGTTGCCACGAGGCTAACTCTGGCCACTGAGATGTGGTTTGAAGTTCATGAGCACTTTCCTTCCCCCACTGGATGGTGAGCCCTCACGAGACTCTCAAGCGCTCCAGTGGACACTGTCACGTACTCCCTGATACCGTGCTTAATCCTGAGGCACTCCTTCCTCCCACTGCCAGGAGTACTGTCGGTTTGCAGATCAGCTGTCTACCCGAGAAATTGCTTTGCCCATAATTATCCCTCCTTCCTGGAGGTATCAAATGGGGTCTGGATTCAGCACCAATGGGGTAACAAGCCCAGTTGCCTTCATTGAGACAACTTTGAAGGCCTCCCCAGCTGCAGGGCTCCTGGGGGTTGACTGAGGCCTCCATTACAATTGCATCAGAGATCAACTTCTCCCTTTGCCCAGTCTGGTTTCCATCCGTCTCCTCCATGAGAGTTGATCGCAGGAGCACCCCAGCAAAGCACCTATCTGCAAACCTCTGTCTCAGAGCCTGTTTTCTGAGGAACCCAACCAATGACAGGAGCTCTCCTACTCAGACTGTGTGATGGAAATAGCATAGTAGAATAATAAAGTAATAAAATACAAAGAGCCTGAGTCCTCAAAAACCACTAAACCTTTGTATCAGACCTAGGTCATCGATTTATGGTAGAAAAATAAAGTACTTTGTTTAAGCCAGTATAGTTTGAGGTCTTTTGTTACAGCAGTCTAAACTATATTCTAATTAGCTTACAATTTGATTTGTGTTGAAATTTTTTAAATGTTTTAAAATGGGGGAGGGGAGGACTAGCCGGGCGTGGGGGCGCATGCTTGTAATCCCGGCATTTGGGAGGCTGAGACCAGAGGATCACGGTTCGCGGGCAGCCTCAGCTACTTAGTGTTACTGAGGCCCTCCGCAACTAAGTGAGATCTTGTTTCCAAATAAAGAATAAAAAATAGGGCAGGGTGTGTAGCCCAGAGATCCAATGCCCTGGGTTCTAACCCCACTTGCAAAAAAAAAAAAAAATTGAGGGGGACTGCTAAAAGTGAGTAGATGGTTCCGGCTGGAACACTGGTGATGCGTGTTATGTGTAACATTTGGCAATGCTATCTCCTAGGATATCTTGAAAGGCAGTCACATGCCTACTGAGCATCTGGTTCTAAGGGAAGTGGTTCGGAAGGGTTCAAATGTGGATGGGTTCTGGCACCTTTCCACACTTAGCAATACCCTGCAAGACAAACTCAGGACAGAAATGTTTGCAAGCGGAGATGAAAGTGAATGTGGCTCTGCTCCTGGAGACTGTGCCTGTGCGGTCATCTAAGCCTACTGGGAGTGCAGAATCTGCAGCTTTGACACGTTGAGAAAGCCCACTGCTGGTGCGCTCCAGCTGAAGCAGTGGTATTAAGTGGCTGTGAAGAGGCAGCGCTGCCAGGAGATAAGACCATGGTCTTAAGAGTTTCCTATCAGCCCAGTTAAGAATCCCCCGGCAGGGGCTGAGCAGTCGCTCAGTGGTAGAGTACTTGTCTAGTATGCGCAAGGCCCTGGGTTTGATCCCCACTCCCCCACCCCACCCACCATGGGAGTCAACTCAGCAGCCAAGGCCAGATAAGGAGGTTGATTTTGACCCAGGCCCACTGCATCAGATAACCTCAGGAACTACCGTTAAGTCAAGTGAGGGTGGGATGGACAGATAGAGTTCAGAGATGGCCAATCCAGTACGTGATACGCCTACGTGCATCTTCAGACTTAAGACTTGTGTCAGGATCCGCTTTGGGTTGGGCTACTTGCTTGTGAAACAGACAAGAAGTAAGTAGACTAGAAGTATAATGAGATTTTAAAAATAAAAACTATACTGAAATCTAGCTCAATACAATGAAATGCATACTTTTGAAGTATACAAGTCTGTGCTGTTTAGAATATTCACAAAGCTGTGTCACCATCTCCACTATCCAATTCCAGAACATTTCATCACCACAAAAAGAAACCCTGTATATGATACATCAGTTTAGTAGTCACTCTCCACCCCTCCTCCCAGCCCTCCAGCTCCCGGTAACCACTAGTCTACTTCCTGTCTCCATGGATGTGCCTGTTCTGGACCCTTCATACAAATGGAACTGCAATAGTGGCCTTTTCTGTCTGCTTCTTTAACTTAGCATAATGTTTTCAAGATTCATGTTGTAGCATGAGTCAGAAATTCATATGATAATAGTTTTATCATAATATTATGGATAATATTACGTTGTGTGGATAGATCACATTTTGTTTATCTGTTCGTCAGTGATGACCGTTTGGATTGTTTTCACTCTTTGATAATTCTAAATAATGTTGCTGTGACCACTCCTGTGTAAGTTGTTGTGTTTTCAACTCCCTTGGATACATAAACCTAAAGGTAGAATTGCAAGTTCATAAGATAATTCTGTGTTTAACTTCTTGAGGAACTGCCAAACTCTTTTCTAAAGTGGTATGCCATTTAATAATTCCACAAGCAATCTGTGAGGGTTCCAACTTGTCTCCATTCTCAGCAACACATTTCTATCAGAGCCAGCCTAGTGGGTGTGGAATGGTAGCTCATTGTGGTGATGTTGAGCATCTTTTCGTGTGTTTTTGTTCATATATATATATTGAGAACTGCATTTTCAAATCCTTTCCACGTTTTTAAAGTTGGGTTATTTGTCTTACTGCTGAGTTATAAACTTCTTTATATATTATGGATACAATTCTTTACCAGACACAGGATTGCAAATATTTTCTCCTATTCTGTGGGTCTTTTTTTCACTTTCTTAATGGTGTTCTCTGAAGTACAAAGGTTTGTTACTTTGATGAAACTCTATTTTTTCTTTTGGTTTCTGTTTTTGGTGTTGACGCTAAGAAGCCAAAGTCTAAGCACTGGTCATGAAGCTTTTCAGCTCTTACATTTAGATCTGTTACTTAAGTTAATTTTTGTATATGATATGAGGTAAGAGTTCAGTTACAATCTTTTGAATGCAAATGTACAGTTGTCCTAGCACGATTTGGTGAAAAGACTAGTCTTTCCCCCATTGAATTATATTGGCCTCTTTGTTGAAAATCAGTTAACTATGTGTGTAGGGGATTGTTTTTAGACTCTCAACTCCATATCATTGATCTATATGTCTAATCTGCAGCCAGTACCACATTGGCATTACCATAATAAGCTTTTTTTGTAGTGCTGGGAATGGAGCCCAGAGGCATTCTACCTCCAAGCTACAACCCCTGCCCTATTTTTCATTATTTTTGAAACAGGGTCTCACTGAGTTGCAAAGGGCCTCACTAAGTAGCTGAGGCTGTCAGTGAACCACCATCCTCCTGTCTCAGCCTCCCAAATGCTGAGATTACAAGCGTGCACCACCGTGTGAAAGCCTGCTTCCTATCACCCTGCTCCTAGTGGCCCCTTCCAATGTAGCCCTAAGGCCGGGGAGGCCCGGCTTTGGAGGGAGGAGAGGCATTCTAGGACTCGGCCAAGGAGCAGCTGTGTGTTTCTCAGAGTGGCACCGCTGTGAAAGGGTCAGTACTCAGCATCTTGCCCCATGCCACTGTGTTACCAGCTCTATACCTCATGGAGGGGAAACCTTAGTTCCGATTCCTCCCTTGAGACCAGTGCTGGTGTCAGGGGAACCACTGTGGGGAACTGTCTTGTTAGAGATGGGGACAGGTCTAGCCTGGAAACCTAACATTGTCTTCCATTGGCTAGCCCAACTCTCCCTCTAAAAAGTTTTCTGGCCCCAGTCCAAGGAGAGAGGCACCATCTTGGTTCTGCAGAAGTCTCTACCTAAGGGAGGTTTGAAGGAAAAGAAGAGGGGTGAAGCTAGCCACTTGGGAGACACAGGCCCACCTGCCATTGTTCTTAAACAGAGCACAGAAAGAAAAGAAGAGCCTGGCCCAGGCTCTGTGTTTCTATGGTCCAGGACAATACTTCCTTCTCGACTTTCCCCAATTGGATTCAGCTCAGTTTTGCTTCTTCAATTACAAAATCTTGGAATGAGGGCGGGGATCATTAGACACATTTGTTCACCTGTTTTCTGTGTCTCATCTCCTACACTGACCAAGAGCATGACTCAGCCACTGCCTCTCCCCCATCTCAGGAGCCCAGGACCTATGAAGCAGGTGCTCTTGGGCCCCAGGCCATGGACCACAGAGGACGTGAGTGGGTGGGAGTCCAGGGATGGAACATTCCAGGTGCAGGACAAAGTGCAGCGATTTGTCCCAAAACCCCATTGCTCAGCTTTTAGTAAATATGTGCTGCCAGTTCCCCTTCTCTGAGGGAGATGGCTGTCTGCAGGGTTAACCCCACGCTCACATGAGGCCCACAGCTCCCGTCCTCAGGGGAAGCTTTATCTTTCTCCATGGCTCCAGCTCTCAGCAGCCCGTAGTCTGAGGAGAAGGCCCAGGATGGATGACGTAAGCTATAAATGAGTCTGAAATGACAGAGAGCCAAAATCGGTGTGGTGCAAAGAAGACAGATCCAGGTGTAAACATCGGGACCAAAATCGTTTCCAGGATTCAGGCTGCTTCTGAGTAACTTGCTGCAGCACCGTCGCTCTGGTCTTGTCCTGGTCCACATGCTCCGGGGTGGCTTCCCATAATGCATCTTCAGGCTGCAGTGAGGGGAGGAAGAGGGCTAAGAAAGGCCAATGCTCTCTCAAAGGACCATTGAGAAGTTACACAGTTGCTTTTGTTCACACACATTCCATTGGCAGAACTCTTGGGCTCACCATCCTTAGCTTCAAGGGAGCCTGGGAAGTGTAGTTTTTTGTTTCCAGGTAGCCATGTTTCCAGTAAACACATGTTGGCCTACACAAGAAAGGGGAAATTGTTCTGGGAGCCAACTAGCTGTTCTGCCACATGAGATGCTCGTGGCAAGAAGGTTCTTATACTGCATTTATCTACACAGTACTCCCTCCCCCAGTCACAGCTGGGGCAAGGGGCTCTTATGAAAAAATTACAGCAAGGCACTGCTGGCCATGACTGACACAGTGACTGGACCCAAACTGGCCACATGACTTGAGTGGACCTGATCAGTTTTTCCGCAAAATTTTCTAACCAAACCTCATAGCAGATGGTGCAATTTCCTTTCTGGTGGTGAGACTACAAAGGCCATCCATGGCCCTTTTCTCTTAAAGGGGATGGGGCAAGGTGGCCATGCAAAGCCCTTCTGCAGTAGAAGGGTGTGGCCAGCCCCTGGGAGGTGCAGGGAGGAGAGGCAGAGGCTGCTGGCTGGCTCACCCCAGGCCTCCCTGGGACCTGCTCCATCCTGGCCCAAATTGAGCTGATTAGTCAACACCCACTTTTCACCAAGCTGATTCAAGTTGAGTTTGGCCTGTTTGCAACCTAGAGTCCTTAGTACTGTTTTTAGTGGACTTAGTACTGAAAGTGGTGTTTTTCTTCCTGGGGAAAAGAATGAATGGAAGTGGGGGCACAGCCAAGATAGGAAACTTAGAAGAAAAGCTCTTGGGTTGTGACTGTCTCCTTCTGTTGCACATTCACCCCTGCAGTGTGTGTGTGTGTGCGCACGTGTGTGTGTGTGTGTGTGTGTGTGTGTGTGTGTGTGTGTGTTGATAGGGACAAACCCACTAATATCTTAAAGTTCCCACAGTGCCTCCCAGGGCCAGAGGGCTGCTGGGCTTGGAGGGCGGCTGGGCTTCCTTTCAGGTTCCCAGTCAGCCCTGTTTCCTCCCAGGCTGTGAGGAGGGGGCCTGAGCAGAGGCAGCCCTCACAAAGGACCTATTCTCAACAGGCTGTTATCAGCCAAAGCTAAGCTGAATCACCTGCACCGTGGGCCGCCTGTAGGTGGGGCCGCTTGATTTGCCTCTGGGCCTCCCTTTGCCAGGACCTGTGAGTGGGAGCCAACTCAATAGAGACTCATTGTTTTCTGTCCTCTCCGCTATCTGTGCAAAGCCCTCCTGAGCCCCTGTTCCTCTCTGTCATTCTCCCTCCTCTCCCTGGCCCCATCCCTCTGGGCACCGTCCCATCCCACCTGGCCTTGTATATCGGCATTAACCCCTCAGGGAGCCAGGGGTGGTGGCTGGGGAAGGAGTGGCAGCCTACTTGGCATAGTCAGAACCCAGGTGGATCTGAGCCACTGCCCACCCTCCCTGGGTCTTCCTGAGCCCCCCACAAACACACCTAAGCCCACTGCAACAAAGCTGTCCTGGGCCTGCAGCGTCACCTGGTGGCCAGTCTTGGAACCACGTGGGAGACAGGGTCACATGTGAGCCCAAATGTCTTTTCTCTCAATTTGTTCTTCAAACCAGGTTCAGTTTTGTTCAGGTCATTCTTCCTCAGACCCTCTTCAAAATTCAAGTTACAAATCCCTGGACCTACTTCCTTCATCCCATTCTTCCAACTTGTCATGGTCCAGGCGTGGAATGTTCCCCAGAGCCCATGTGTTGAAAGCATGTCTCCCAAAGAGACGAGGCTCAGAAGTGGGGTGTTTGAGTAGTGATTGGGTCGTGATGGCTTTGACCCCACCAGTGCATTAGTGCATTTGATAGATTAGCCCATGGAGAGCTGAACGGACAACTGGGCAGTGGGACCTAATAAAGGTTTATCTTCTCCACAGTTAGTGTCTGCCTGCCTGTCTGTCTCTCTCCCCCTCTCCTTCCCAGCTGCCATGAGATAAACAGCTTTCCCTTGACATACCCTCTGCCATGATGTTCTGGGCCCCCCCATGCCCAGATCAATGGAGTCAGCCCACCCTGGACTGAGACCTCTGAAACAAAGAGCCAAAATAAACTTTTCCTTCTATATGTTGTTCTTATCAGATGTTTTAGTCACAGCAAAATAAAGCTAACACACACCTGTTCCCTGGTTTCCTCCGGGGGTCCTTTCCCCACAGTGTATTCTTTCTACCCAACCAGTCTTGGCTGACTGAGAGAAAGTCAGGCCTGCCCTGTGTCAAGGGAAAGTTAAGCCAGGAGTCAGAAAAATAATTAGGATAATGAAGAGCAAACGCATCCAACTTCTAATGCTCTTGAGGAGCATTTCAAGATTGCCTTCAGAACCCCCACCAGTCTCCTCATATTCCTGTGAATAAACCTGCCTTCCTCCAAGTACCAGCGTTTAATCAAAAGCAGGTAGACTCTTCTAGAGTCACGTTATTATTTTTATGTTTCTACATACAAGTCTGGCAACAGTGGGGGTTTCTTTCAGCAGCCCAGCCTAGAGATGGGTTAGGTGAGCATCTGCAGCCCAACCTGGGAAACTGAACCCCATTCAAAACACAGAGCTCTTGATTTTCTCTGGGCTCATTTTCTGGAAGGCCAAACCACTTCCCAGAAACAGTTGTGAAATATAAACCATTGGTAAGTTGGGATGGTCTGATTGTAGACATTTAAAGGAAAGATAAAATACTTTCCAGGGCAAGATGGTGGCTGCCTGTTGTTTTAAACAGGCTGCTATATGAAAACTAATCTTCTGAGAAATGGGAATCTTGACCCCTGCTAGACCTCTTGGTGCTTCCAGAACGTGCTGGGCCAGTGGCCTCAGGTTGGAGGACTGGTGCTGCCGGGAACACAAGGGCCAGAGAGAGAGTGTGTGTGAGAGGACCAATCTGAGTGAAGTGCTGGGAAGACGCTTTAGGGCTGAGAACTGGAGAGATGATATTTATGAATAACCTTTTCATGTCAGAATGGCCCAGAGGAAACATGTGAGTACCCCAGGCAGGCTAATAACTCCACATCCCACCAAACCAATAATCGTTTACTATCGATTCCATTGTAATATAGTGGAAGTGGATTTCTTCTCAGAGGAATGAGTGAGCAGCAAAGAAGTGGGTCCCTGTTAGCAACACTCCGTCTCCTCCAAGACATTTCATTATGACCCTGGGCTTTTGTCCCCTTTAAGACAGACAAAAACTCTGCCAAAACGCTACCTACCCCCTAAGAAAATGACTATTCCTTGGGGGTTCCCTATGACCCCACTGCAAGGAGCACTGTGCTTTAAAGGAACTTCAGACAGTTTTTGTAGTCATCTTCTGTTTCCTGTGATGTTGGAGTGCCTCATAAAGATGGTACCCGAGGTGATCACATGAGATGACCGAGGCTGGGCACTGAGCCTGTCATCTCATGTGATCACCCTGCCACAGAAATGCCATGATGTGGATCATGATCTGTATTCTAGCTGGTGACACCGAGGCCCTGGGGAGTGAGGGTGGCTGCTCAAGATGCCACAGCTGGTGAGTGCATCCCACCTTTGTGCTGAGATCTGAGTTTAGATTTGCCCATTGTTCCAAAGCCCCAGTCTTCACTACCCACTCCAGAGGAACTGGAAAGAAGAGGCCACTGCAAGCAGGAGGGCGGGAGCTGTGGAAGTACAGGAGGTGGAGGCCCAAGCCAGAGACCCAGCTGGCAGCGAGGAGGGAGACGGCTTCACACACAGCCCAGGAGGGGCGAAGGGAGTGAGGACAGCCGGCACTGGATCCAGATGTGTGGGAGGGGGAAGAAATATTGTCTTGGAGATGGGGGAGTGTGGGACGCAGCCAGGCCAGGGCCCCTCTCCAGATGAGGCACATTAGCAGGGCCTGCTGATAGGCCTGGGTCTTGCAAAAAGCCCAAGGGGCATCATTGCAGGAGAAATCTCCCCTTCTGTGCTCGATTGGAGGCCGCAAAAAGTCAAGTGGGCCAGGTGAAGGCAGCAGTGCTGAGCTCCCACGGCTGATCTCAGAGGGTATTTCTGCCTTCCCTCCAAGCCCCTCGTCCAGCAAACAGCACCCTTCTGGGACAAGGAGGGCCTGAGCGCCAGTTCCAGGCTCCACCAGCAGGGGTCGCCAGAGCAGAGCACAGGAGAGCATGGGGTCTGGGAGGGCGCAGCGGGATGTGCTGGGCCTCCTGCCCTGCTCACAGGTATCCAGCGTTCCCATGCATGGGTGGTCTTTACCCATACATAGATGTGACTGTGTTTGTTTGTGTCCTAGTGGGTGTGTGAGCTCAGCGTATCTGCGATTGTGGGTGTGGATCTACAAACAGCATGATTGTTTGTGTTGGGGGGGTGTGTTTGCTTATTTCCTTTTTGCACATGTCGGCCCATTTGTGGCAGTGTGTGTATTTGTGTACACCCAGGTACCTGTACAATGTGTGCATAGGGATCTATGCTTGGGTGTTTGAGGAGAGAGGAGAAAATAAGTGATGTGGCAGCAGGCAGGGAATCCTAACATTCTTTGGGTCCTCAGACCCCCTGCACACCCCACGCCCTGGCACCCCAACCTGACTGCCTCCCTCTGCTCACTCAGCCCAGCCCCCGATGCAGCATCTGCAACTAACACTCTCTCTCTCTCTCTCTCTCTCTCTCTCTCTCTCTCTCTCTCTCTCTCTCTTTCCCTCTCTCTCTCTCTCTCTCCCTCCCTCCCTCCCTCTCTTCTCTTCTTTTCTCTCTCTCCCTCTCTTTTCTTTTCTCTCTCTCTCTCTCTCTCTCTCTCTCTCTCCCTCCCTCCCTCCCTCCCTCCCTCTCTTCTCTTCTTTTCTCTCTCTCTCCCTCTCTTTTCTTTTCTCTCTCTCTCTCTCCCTCCCTCCCTCCCTCTCTTCTCTTCTTTTCTCTCTCTCTCCCTCTCTTTTCTTTTCTCTCTCTCTCTCTCTCTCTCTCTCTCTCTCTCTCTCTCTCCCCCCCCCCTTTCGTCTGCTCTTACATGTCTGTCCTTCGTGCCTGTCTTCTGCCCTCGACCCTCTGGCCTTCCTTTTAGAGGACTCTTGTGATAATCCTGAGTAGTCTGCCCATCTCCAGATCCTTAACATGATCACATTTGCAAGACTGTGTGCCTATGAGATGACGTACTCGCAGGTCCTGGGGACTGAGTGCGGACACCTTGGCGTCATTTTGATTACCAAAATGGCACCAACAGGCTGGTAAAGAGGTGACATTCTTAATCCACCTGTGGTCTCACTGAGACACCCAGTAGCAGCCCTTGCTCCCGCAGTAGAGATTCTGGTCCTGGAAATCCTGTGG
The DNA here is from genome assembly GCF_963383645.1 of Muscardinus avellanarius. Taxonomy (NCBI): domain Eukaryota; kingdom Metazoa; phylum Chordata; class Mammalia; order Rodentia; family Gliridae; genus Muscardinus; species Muscardinus avellanarius. Next base: position 36,746,505 of record NC_137801.1, read on the forward strand.
GGGGACTGAGCAGTCCCAGAAACCAAAACCAGGATAAAGGCCTCCCCTCTCCTGAGCTCCTAGTGGCCCCAGGCCAGGTACTGGCTGGTACCCCAGTTCAGGTCCCCTGAGCCTCGCTCACCCCTCCCAGGCTGCTCCACACGCAGCCTCTGGCCGGGCCCAGGTCTCTATCCATCTCCCAGAGGGCTCCCTGCTGCCTCTCCCTCGGTTCTCCTTTCCCCTCCTGCCTGTCGTGACCCTCCCTCCAGTCCAGAGGGCTCCAGCCTGCCAGCTTCAGGCCGCCCTCAGCCTTGTCCACACTGTGAAAACATGCACATGGGCTCCTTCCAGCTTCCAACAGAAAGCCCAAGTGTGGGACCCAGAGTCAGGGCAGGCATGCATGTGCAGGCAGCTCTGGGCCCGAGGGGACTCTTGGCCTTCCAGATGCTATCCAGGGCCAGACGCCCACCCGCTCAGTCAGCCCCACATCTGGAATCGGCCTGGAAACTCCAGTTGCTCGCCACTGCTAGGAAATGTATCACATCTTTCCAGAGATTTCGTGGAAGTGAAAGGCACTGGGGAGAAGAGCTCAGTCCCCGGGACCCAGAAGCTTTGGAGAAATCCAGATGTCACCAGGCACCCACAGTGCTTGATGGTGGGGCTCCCCTCCCCTCAGCTCCACTCCCTGCCCTCTGAAAATTCAAGATGCCTGGAGCAAGCAGCTGAGTTTGTGTCTTGCTACGACTCCAAGTGTGTGTGTGTGGGGTGTGTGTGTGTGTGTGTGTGTGTGTGTGAGAGAGAGAGAGAGAGAGAGAGAGAGAGAGAGAGAGAGAGAGAGAGAGAGAGAGAGAGAGAGAGAGAGAGAGAGAGGCTATTTTGATAGTTTTTTCCTGGAGAGAAAAATGTTGACATGCTTTTGGAGGATTGTGTGCCCAGAAAAATTCCTTGATGCATGAAGAAGACATGTTCTCCCTTCTTTCAGCTCCCAGAGGCCCGGCTCTGGCACACAGGCATCCTCAGGGCCTCACTACCACCTCTTCCCTGGCCCCGGCCTGCATGTGAGGGGATCCACAGACCCGGGGTTCCAGAGCAGGCCCAGCCACCGCTCACTCTCATTTCTAGGCAGACGTTTTAGTTTCCTGTGGCCCCTCAGCAAAGCGCCACAGAGCACGTGGCTGAGAAAACACACATTAATTCTCTTAGAGTTCTGGAGGCCAGAGGTCCAAAGTGACTGGGCTCAAGGCAGGGTGCCTGCAGGGCTGGGTCCTTCTGGGGGCACAGGAGGTGCCCGTGCTCTTGCCTCGCAGCTTCTAGAGGTTGCCTGTGCCACTTGGCTGTGGTCCCTTCTTCCTTCTTCAAAGAGCATCACTTTGTCTGGCTCCCTTCCACTCACTGCCCTCCTAATTCTGACTCCTCCCATGACCCTCTTCTAAGGACATTTGTAATTCTATTGGGCCTGCCTGGATAATCCCCATCTCAAGATCTGTAACATAGTCACATCTACAAAGTCCCTTTTGCCATATCAAGGTAACATTCAGAGGTTCTGGGGTTAGGACATGAACACAGGCGGGCCACTGTTCAGCCTTCTGCAGCAAATGGCCCTCTCTAAGCCGTAGCTCATCACCTGCAGCTCCAGAGGGCCCAACTCCACAGCCGCCTCAGCTCTGGGAGAAGGCGGAGTCTCTTGTCTTGCGAGACCGCCAGTAGAATGGCTCCTCCTGTCTACTCGAGGCTGTCTCTGGGCTCCTTTTACTTCCTCCCCCTCATCAGAAGGGAGTGCTGCCCTAAAGGCCCAGGAACACTGGAATGCACAATCCACCTGCACACACCCCGTGGGCGATGCAGCCACAACTTGGCTCACGCTGGGCGCTGCTTAACATTTCTCCATCCCCGCTCTGCTGGAAAGCTTTAATTCAGACACAGTCTCCTCCAGGAATTCTCCTCCTCCTGAGGCCTAAGGGGGCCAAATGCCTTTCATGTGCCCCAGAACTCAACAGAGAGGCTCATGTCCAGGTGAGGGACTCATCTTGCCCTGCAGATGGAGAAGGCCACTGCCTGGGAGGGGCTGAGGTAGGAAGCGGTGTCTGGGGTGACGGCTCTGGGCTCTGCCGAGTCTGCCCTCCCAGAGGACCCCCCTACCTTGTCCAGCAACAGATGTGCCCTGTTGCTAGGGGGACCCAGGGACAGGAGCAAAGACTGTATGATCTCACGCAACCCAAGTTTACTTCCAGTGGGGCTGATCAGTTGGTTTTCTCTTATCCCTCAGAGAGACATGGCTGCCAAGCTCCTGCAGGGCCCAGAGCTAGGTGAGTGGCCATCTCATCCTAGAGTGAGGTACCAGTGGGCTTGCCCAGCCTGCCAGACCCAAGAGCAGGATGCAGCCAGGCGCCAGGGCCAGCAGCTGAGCAGGATGTGTGTGCCCACTTCTCTTTCTGATTCTTAGCAGAAGCCCCTCGAGTTCCCCTCTCTACTGCCTGCCAAAATGACCTTTCCTGACCAGCGCCTGAAATACAAATCCCGAAGGCCAGGCATGGCAGTAATGTGCACCACAGGGGTTCCCACTGCCTCAGGAGAAAGTTCAAGGTCCTTCCTACAAGACCTTGATGGCTTGGCCTGGCGCTCCGCTCCAATGCCCACGGCTGCTCCCCTCCTGCACGCTCGCCTGGCTGCAGCCCTGCTGATCACCGGTGCGTCCTTAAAGTGCCCCTCTCCCCACCCCAGGGCCTTTGCACCTGCAGCTTCCTTTACCTGGAGCACTCTCCCTGCTCCCACCTCACCTTCGCTTTCTTTGGCTCAGATTCGTCCTCCAGGGCTCAGAATAAATTAATGAAGCTAGGCCTTCATTAGCCAGTCATGGTGGCTCATGCCTATAATCCCAGCACTTAGGAGACTGAGGCTCTAGAGTCATAGGTTCTAGGCCAGCCTCAGCAACTTAGTGGTTTCTTTTTCAAAATAAAGATAGGGGTGTAGCTCAGAGGTAGAATGTCCCTGGATGACTCAATCCCCAGTGTCTGTCTGTCTGTCTCTGTCTCTCTCTGTCTCTCTCTGTCTCTCTCTCTCTCTGTCTCTCTCTCTCTCTCTCTCTCTCTCTCTCTCTCTCTCTCTCTCTCCACAAACACACACACAGGTCCCAGAGATCAGTGGGTTGAGCCCCTTCTTTATGCAGAAAGGATGCCAGGGTTCCTTTCAGAAATAAGGAGGTCTGGGACCAGAAGCTCCATCCCATTCCCAACCCAGTGCCTTTCCATGGCCCTCCATGCCTTGATGATGGCCATGTCCCAACCACCTCGGAGTCCCCAAGTACACCGTGAACTGGCTGAGGGGGGTAGGCAGCTGAAGGCCTGGGATAGAGAAGACCCACCAGAGCCCAGCGTCCGGGAAGCAATTTCTAACGTCACAATTTGGCCATGGGCTGCCCGATTCCACGTTGGTGCCAGGGTCTCACATCATCCCATCCGCTTAGCTCTGCGTGTGGCCTTTTCAAGCTCCCAGCTCCTCCTCAGCAAAACAGGGACAATAGCGGGGCCGGCCTCACAGGTTCTCTCAGAGGAGGACTGAAGGAGATGAGATGGGGAAGGAGATGGGATGGGGAAGGAGATGAGATGGGGAGTCTCCAGTTCTCTGGCCACATTATATGTTATTCTTCACCTCACCCCTCACCAGGCCGTCTGCTGCTCTCCCACCACCTCTGCCTTCTAGGGAGGAAAGCAATCTGAGTCAGCGGAGTCATCTGGTCCCAGCTCGAGCTTACTGGAAGAGATTCTGATCCATTTGGTCTGGGGTGGGTTCTAATACTCATTATTTCTACTAATCTTTATTTAAAAATAAACATTCTGGGTGATCCTGGTGTTTATCCAAGTTCAGAATAAGTGACGATAGGGTTTTTAGCTTAACGAAAGTCAGCTTGTACCTTCAAAAGTGGAGGTTCAGCTGAAAGGCTCCTTCCCGCAGCCCCTGGAGCCGCCGCAAGTGAGGACCGTCTTCCCACACACACCCTTTCTGCGGGGAGAGTGGCGCTGCTCCAGAGTCGCTCCAGTGCGAGGGCTGGGCACCAGCTACGACGTCCCTCCTGCAGCTGTCTCTGGGCCATGATGCAGTGGAGATCACTGGAAAATCTATTCTCCACATCTCCCAGAGCTGGACCAGGTGGCAACTGGCGGGCAGAGCGGGCCCCACTAGGCCAGAGCCTCTGCGCGCCAAGGACATGCAGCCCCCACCTCCTCCACCCAGCACACGGCTCCCAGTCCTGCCTTCCTGGGCCAACGACTGCCTTTTGTCCCAGTTCCTGCCCCTTGACTGGGGCCTCCATGGGCCTCAGCAGTGCCGGCTCTCACTTTCCTGCAGGTTCACTCAGGGCTGTTGGCTCTGGGAGATGGTCGTGGCTGGGTCTCCACCACCGCCTCCACACACAAGGCCTGGGAAAGAGTGTACTGGGAAAATGTGAGTAGAGTGAAGTCTTAGTTGGGGACAAATGTGGGTGAAGTGTAGAAGTCACTCCTCCCCGCCCCAGGTAACTGCCTTACTGGCTGCAGGGAGCTGCGGAGCTGGGCTGGCTGCGCAGAGGGGAAAGGCAGCGGAGCGCTGCCCTTCACCAAGGACTGGTGACGCAGGAGCCGCTGGACCAGTGCCACAGTGAGGAGGAAATGGCTTTCACTGAAAAACAAAGTTGAAAAACAGTTTACTGAAGAAAGAAGAAAGAGAGAAAGAAAATTTAAAACTACCTCCAAATGACTAGTCATCAAAATCACATGGGTAGCTAGTTAAAAACCCAGACGTCAAAACGCTTCCCAAGTCAATAAAGTACTATCCTTAGTAGCTCTGGATTTCTCTTCCTCAGGCTCTAACAATGAAGGTCCCAACTCTCCCAGCTTAGAAGACCCCTGTGCGTGCGGGTGGGTGGGTGCCGGGCTGGGGGAAACAACTCTTACGGAGTCACAGAATGGACTGTGTGTCCAGTTTCTCCTTTGGGTTTGGGGAAGGAGGGCAGGAAGGAGACCCTCCTCCTTCTTTTCTTCTTCAAGTTTCCTTAGGGAATAGTCTCCGTGGGGTTCTCCATGCCTCCCTCTCACAGGTGTGCGCTGGGATCCTTTTAATCTCAACACTCTCCAAGTATCGTGGCCAGCCCCACCTAAAGGAGGAGGTCAGGTACCTGAGGAAGAAATGGTTCTTCCAAAGTAGAAAATAGTCCTGGGAAGAAGATGCTAAAGATTTAAGATCTCAGCCGGGTGTGCTGGTGCAAGCTTGCAATCCCAGTACTTGGGAGGCTGAGACAAGAGACTTACAGGGTCATGGCCAGCCTCAGCTACTTAGGGAGCCCCTCTGAAATTTAGTGAGACCCCATTTCAAAATAAAGAATAAAAAATAGGGCTGGGGTATAGCTTGGAGGTAGAATGCTCCTGGATTCCATCCTCAGTACTGGGGAAAAAAAAAAGATTTAAGATCTACTGGCATGGTGGTGCACACCTGTAACCCCCACTACTGAGGAGGCTGAGACAGGAGAATCATAAGTTCAAGGCCAGGCTGGCAATTTAGTGAGACCCTGTCTCAAAATAAAAAATAAAAAGGGTTAGAAATGTAGCTCACTGGCCACCAAAGGGGTGGAGCTTAAGATGGGAAAGAGATCCTAGTGGGGTTCTAATACCCTCACAGACCCCCATAAAAGATAGGGCAGAACCTGGCTGCCTTTGGAGGTTTCCTTGCTGAGATAGGACATACCCCTGCCTGAGAAGCCAGGCTGGGATTATAGTTCTAGGCACCACGTTTACATTCCTGTTGTCTTCCCTTGGGCTTGTTAACACCATCTGGTATGATCTGCCTGGGATTTCTTAACTGTGCTCTGTTAGGAAAAGAAAAAAGTTTAAACTTTAAAAAGCTAAAGATTGGGCTTCTAGCTATGCCTGATCCTGATCATGGAAAGGAAAGTGGCATCCATCCCTGGGGACCAGAAGAGGAGGCAGAGGGAAGGGAGTGGGCAAAGGAGGCAGGCAGGGCTATTTGATCCTACTGCCTCTCCCACCTGAGTTAAGTCTTAACAATTCTTGTTTATAAAATACTACTAATAAGCCGGGCGTGGTGGCGCATGCTTGTAATACCCGTGCTTGGGAGGTGGAGACAGGAGGATCGTGCTGGTTTGAAATCAGCTGTGGAGACCCTGTTTCCAAAAAAATAATAAAAAAAAATAGGTCTGGGAGTGTAACCTGGAGGTAGAAAGGTTTCCAGGAACCCCAGTACCACCAAAACAAACAAACAAAAAAACCTAATAAAAATAACTTGATATTTTTGTCCTTTGTTTATAAATTAGTGCATGACTATTCTGAAACAGCTAAAAATTCATATAAGCAAACCCACAATAAAAGAAAAGAAAGAATCTAAATTTACCCCTTATCTCACAACTAGTCAATGTTTTGTTGTATATCCTTTCAACATTTTAATGAATCAGATTACTTCATGTACTTATCAGATTGTTTTCTGCTTACTATGCTAAAATTTTATTTTTTTGTCATTCAATATTCTTCTATAATATCATCTTTTAAAGGCTACACTGCAGTTTATTTTCTGGATGTTTCATAATTTATTTAATCAATCCCCTATTGTTGGACATGTAGGTTGTTTCCAATTTTTCAGGCTTATAAGTAACACAGTGAAGTACATCTTTGCAGCTAAATCTTTATGGGTCATATGTATGATCCCTTAGAATAAGTGCCAGAAGTAGATTCCCTAAAGCAAAGGATACTAGAGTTTGATTTCACCCCGAGCAGGCCCCAGGGAAGGCTGGGTTATTCTGGAGGTCTTGATGCAGACCCTATAGAGCCTGCTCCAGGGCCTACCCGAGCACCCCTGTCTGCATGTTCCACACGTCTCAAGCCGACCTCCCTCTCTTCTTCCACACCCCACCCAACCCTCAGGCTTCAAACTCATGGGGGGGGGGTGGATTACACCAGCCAGCTGGACAGGAGGCCATTTGTCTTGTGCTTAGGAATCCTGATTAGATAGAATCTAAGCAGAGCGTGCTTATTTATTTATTTACTGTCTGTGGGCAGGCAAGTCCTAGCCCTCCGGGATCACCTCTTCCAGATGGAGGTTAAGAGTTTATGGGGAAGAGGGACAGGTCACAGGATTCAGAGCAGCCAGCTCCAGGGTTTACCCCACGTGGGCCAGAGGGACCCCTGGCTCCCCACCTCAGGCCCACCCCAGCTCCATCTCCAACCTTCCAAATTCTGACTCCCTACCTCGAGCCTGGGAAGCTCTGGGTAGGCCCTGGTAACACACTTTGAGGAGAAAGGGCCAGAGTTGGGCTGCCCAGCCCCAGGCCCTCTGACAGCCCAGGGTACTCGGGTGGGCCGCACCCCATCACCTGCTGCCCCTCCCTCGCACCACAGCTGGAAGCGAGCCGCCCCTTGCTCCACCTGGGCCCCCAGAACCTTCTTGTATGAGCAATCCCCCTGTAGGTAGTGACCCCAATACCGCCCTGCTCGCTCCAGCCGGGGGTGATTTTTGGACTCCTGACAATAAAAACAATTTACTCAATGTAGAGCATTTTATTCCCTATCTAGTTAGCAGCAACCCTATCCCTTCAGTCACTGGGGCCAAAACCTCAGGGGTAGTGTCCTGGAGTCTTCCCTCGGGCCCACATTCAGTCCACCAGCAAACCCTGTCAACTGGAGCCCAACTTTCTCCAGAATCCAACCACCTCTCACCACTTCTGCTCTGTCTTCTCTCACCTGGATTATTGCAGCAGCCCCCACCTGTGCCCCTGCTCTGCTGAGCAGCCAGAGGGGCCTGAGTTGGGCAGTGATGGGGAGGGCTAGTCCAGGGTCCAGCTCTGCCGACTGGCTCCATCTGTCCTCAGGACCCTCCTGTCAGGTTTGACCTCATTTTGGTTATTCTTATAAAGAAAAGCAATTCATCAGTCATGATTCCTTTTGTACAGCTTTCCAAGGTATGAGACCTCCAAATTCTTCCGGGTCTCACATCCTAACCTGGGTGTATAAATCTGCCATCCTAATATGACTCCTCTCTGGCGTGGGGACTTTGAGCCTTGATTCAGAGCAAGACACACAGCAACCTGGAGGCTGAGATGAGGGCCAGTGGAGCCCCAGCACCGCAGCGGCACTCCTGGAATCCACTGCAGAATGATTCTACAACAGGTGTCTATGAATGACATGGGAAGGCTGGGCCTGTTCCCCATAGGACACTCCTGGCAAGCCCTACCAGCAGAGAGTCCTTCTAGGGCTCTCATCAGGATGTCTTTCTGTGGGATCCCATGTTTGGTGCTGGGTGATATGAACAGAAACAGGGTTTCCTTTTAACTCTGTGTGTGTGTGTGTGTGTGTGTGTGTGTGTGTGTGTGTGCGTGCGTGCCTGCACGCCTTCAGAGAGCAGCTCCCAGGCAACTCCCCCAGGCTCATTCAGATGAATCCCAGGCTACATCAGAGCATCCTCAAATCAGGGCTAGGAGGAGTCAGGACATCTTGTCCAAGTAAGAACTTGAGGTTCAGAGAGCAAAGGTACTAAGCTTGGCCACTCAGGGCATCAGAGCCCAGAGCTGCTTCTCTGCCCAGACCAGGCCTGCTGAGGAAGGGATGAGGCCGGCCGAAGAAGGAGGTAGTAGGCAATGCCCAGCTGGGGTGCAGGAACCAGCAATACCCTACCCCCCAAGTTAGCCCTGAGGCCAGCCTGTCCCACTGCCTGCCAACATGCCCCTCTGACTTCATGAGCCCCCAGCACCCGCCAGAGGCATCTCCATCCGTTTGCCATCGTGTGTCCAGCCTTCTGACCCCGCCCCCACCCTGACTGCTGCTTTTGCAGGCTCCAAGCCAGGGGGAGGCTAATGGAGGAGCCTGTCCCAGACTCAGCCCGACTCACTTCCGGCAGTCAGCCTGCCCCCTCCCTTCCTCCCACTTCACACACTGCCAAGACCAAAGCCCCTACCCCACCCACCACCCCCACAGCCCCTGGCCCTGACTCAGCCCATAAATTACCTTGGGATGGTCGCTGACTCAGCCAGGAAGCCCAAAGCCCCCAGCCCCAACCCCAGGCTCCAAGCGCACAGCTGGCTCTCATTCCAGGGTGCCTGGCCCCTCCTCTCAGGAAATTCCTGGAAAATATCAGGCTTCTTGGAGGGGAGATCTCTTAACCACAGACCCAGCAGGGAACGAAGCTGCTGTGGCCTCATCCATCATTCTGCCGTCCCCCCCCCCCCCCCCCCGTTGCTTGTGGGTTTATGTTGGGCTGAGCGCAGAGGTGTCAGTCCCTGTAAAGTGATAGGCACATGGCCCTGGAGGGAACTTGGGGTGGGAGGAGAGGCCAGCTGGAGGTAGGACCAGTCCTGGGCTGGGAAGGGTCATAGAAACCAATAGAAAGGGAGCTCCAGTCCCGGGGAAGGAGGGGGTATGAACGAGGCAGGGGTGCAAACAAACTGGAAAGTATAGGGGTTGGGAAGGATGCAAGAGTACCAGGTTAAGCCGGGCATGGTGGCGCACGCTTGTAATCCCCACACTTGGGAGGCTGAGACAGGAGGATCGCGCAGGTTCGAAGCCAGCCTCAGCTGGCTTAAGAGACCCTGTTTCCAAATAAAATATAAAATAGGTCTGGGAATGTAGCCCGGAGGTAGAAGGCCCCTGGGTTCTATCCCCAGTACCACCAAAAAAAAAAAAAAAAGAGTACCAGGTAAGAGGGCTTGCTGGGTGAGAGGCTGGGTCGAAGGGGCCGGCCAGCTGTGCCATCTGCACAGGATCTCCAAGGCAAAGGCCGAGAGAAGCTTGAGAGGAGAGGACAGGGCTGGGGTGGCCCTGGGGTGATTGAGGTGAAAAACCCCAGAAAAGATGAACCACCAGGCCCCAAGGAACAGTGGTCTCAGCAACATCCTTGGACAGCCTGGGGCTCCCAGTGCCCACTGAGGCCTGGCCTGTGCAGGGCCTTTGCCTCCTCACACTCCAGTCAGGTGGCAGAGGCAGGGCTCCCGCCCTCAAGGAGCCCAGACCGAGGGACAAGGCCGTGGCCTCCGGAAACCCCCAGTCTGAGGAGGAAACAGTCCCTTCCTTAGGGAGCCCCAGCCTAAGGGAGGGACAGAACTCCCAGGCCCTTCCTGCCACCTCTGGACCCAGGGCCCCTTCAATCTTTTCCTCATAAACCCCATTCATTTGTGAAGAAAAGCCAAGTCCAGTCCTCAGATAAAACACGCTTCCCCTCAGACAACAAAAACGTTTTTAAGTGTGAAAATCGCCTCCACCCCATACACACACTGGGTGATTTGCTGTCTCCAATTATGGAGTCGCAGGGGAAAGAGGCTAAGCCAAGAGCCTGGCTCAGGAGTGGGCCGGGCGGGGGCTCTGAGGGGAGGCCCAGGCCCAGTGCTGAGGGGACGCTCTGCCAAGTTTCTAGCATTTGCTCCCTTTCCTGGGAAGAGCTGGTTTATAGTGGCATGCTGGGGTCAGGGAGGGGTGGGGACCTGGCCAGCCAAACAAACAAAAAGGGAAAGAGAAAGACTGTGGGGAGGAAGAGTGACACAGAGCGGAAATTCCTTGAAAGCCAGGCCTCCTCGGGGATCCTCAGCTCTGAAGCTGCTTAACAAACAGGGCTTCCAGGAAGGCCTTCCTCGTCCCCAGCTGGAGTCAAGCCTTCTGCTGTACTGGTGTCTCTCAAAGGTCTTAAAACATCAAATAGACATTCCCAGGTGGCCAATATGAGAGTTGGACCGACCAGCCCTCAGAGACAGAGCTGCCTCGGTCACTGTGACACGCCAGCACCTGGCGGAGGGTCTTCTGCTTACACCTGTCTGTTCGAGGTGTGAAAGGGAGCAGACCCACCTGGGATTTGGCCTCTGGAGACGCTCTGCAGCTCGCCCTCCTTCTTGGTCCTGCTGAAGGCCCGATTCTGTTCCCGAGGCCTGAGGTGGGGAGCGCAGGCCTGTGGGGGCTGGCTGGCCCTCCCCTCCGTGCCGGGGCAGGAGTTGTAGCTGAGACCCACATCAACGGGACCGGTCTCTAAAGGGTGGTGGGTCTGTGGCACGGCTGCTCTGGACAGAGGGGTGGAGGCATCCTGCCTCATTGCCCAGAAATTTATACAGCCATTAGGAAGAGTATAGAAAAGCCTGGACAGCCTGGAAGTCTTCCAGAAGGAGGTAACCAAATGGAAACCAGGTTTTTCAGAGTCTAACAGCCAGAACTCAGGGACCTCCTGTCTGGGCCAAAGGGTTGGCTCAGTCCTAGGACAGAGCTGGCAGGAAACTGACTGATGGAATCGGGGTTCACCGTATCTGTGCTGGGCCAGACTGTGCTGGTGTCTCCACAACAGAGAGGAAGCAAAGGGCCTGATCATCGCTGTGCTTCCCCCGGGATCTATTAACTCGAGCATCAGAGAAGGTTAAAGCCTCCCTCTATTTTAGTGTCTATTAGGTCTCAAGGGAGTAACATAGGAAAAATTACTATCACTATTCTCTATAATAAAGCATTTCCCTGGTGTGTTCTGCTCAGCACCAGCCGCAGGGATGGCCTTTTATACAGTAGGCAGGTTTGCAGAGCTGAGCACATCACCTACCCTCTTAAGGACTCCCAGTACCAATGGAAATGCCAAGGTCTCCATAAATCCTAAAGAAATCCAACTCAGTTTTGTTAACCTAGTGTTTCCCAAACTCATTTGACTCAGAACCCCCTTTTCATGGGACAACGAATCATGAAATTGCATCCCATACATTTTGAGAAAAGCTGCGCTCAAGCTTCTGAGGGATGGTTTTCTAGATTTACTCCATCCAAGGTCCCTTTCCCCATGGGTGGGGATAAGGAAAATGAGAAAAATGAGTTCCCTACACCCTATGTCTTCATCCCACCCCACAGACCCCAATTCAGCCACCTTTATTCCGCTTTGAGTTTCCAGCAATACATTTTCACTGATGAAAGGGCCTTTGCTGCTAAAACTAAGTGATAGTATTAAAGGTGGGGCCTCTAGAAGATTATTAAGTCTTGAGAGAAAAGCTCTTTTGAATAGGATTAAAGCCCTTATAAAAGGCCTGAGGGAAGCCCTGGCCCCTTCTGCCATGGGAGGATGCCTCAAAAAGGCGCCATCTTTGAATAGTGTCCTCACTGGACACTGGACATGCTGGTGCTGCGATCCTGGACTTTCCAGCTCTCACAACTGTGAGCAAAAAATTTACATTGTTTATAAATTACCCAGTCAGAGATCTTGTTATAGCAGCCTGAACTAAGACAAGAGCCATTACCTAATAGTTCCTCAGGAATATACCAAGAAAAAAAACATGGGCAGAATTGCAGGGAAATCTAGAAATAAAAATAGCAAAATTTAAAAATGCAATGGAATAAGCAGATTTAGACAGTATCTGAGGGAATCTCTCAGTGCATACATCTCACAATGTCTCAGTGCAAAGTCTCACAAAGAAAACCAGGGTTTTCTTTGGTCGTCATGGTGCTGGTACTGGGGATTGAACCCCCAGAATGTTCTACCTCCAAGCTATACCCCCAGCTCTTTTTAATTTTTAATTCAGAAACAGGGTCTCACTAAATTGCTGAGGGCCTCACTAAGTTACTGAGACTAACACTGAACCTGCAGCCTTCCTGTCTCAGCATCCCAAATACTGGGATTACATGTAGAGGTGCACCCTCTCACCTGGCTGCCCATATTTGCTAATCCCTGGTCAAATGAGGAAAGCGAGTCAGGAAGAGCTGAGCTGCCTGCTGAGGACCCTAGCTCTCTGTCTAGTTATCTAGCCACCTTTTCTCAGCGTCTCAGCTCAGGAGAAGGGCTCCTTCCCTCAAGAAGCTCCTAAATTCATGAAGGGGGGAAAATTCTCCCACCAAGGAATTACTAATGAAATCCAGCTGAGATCCAGTGCAGAAGTCTGTGGCCAGGGCTGTCGAAGGTCAGAAGGAAAGGATTTCACGGAGCCAGGGGGTGAGGAAGGCTTCTCTTTGACATCTGGAATTGTATGTGATGGCCCAGAGCCTGGCACGACTCTTCTATATGAAACTCATGCATGCCCTTACTTCTAGAGCATTCTTAGCATTGCCTCTTGGAATTCCCAGTCTCTCTTCCTGGAATTCCACTAGGCATGTCTTAGACCATCTTCGTATTTCTCAAACATTTATTCTTATTTCTACTTAATCACTTCTTTGTGTTGTATTTTGGGTAAATTTTCAGCTCTCCTATTGCAGCTCTGTTTAACCCATTGAGTTTAAATTTCAACAATAATAAAAATAATAATAACTATTATTATCTAAAATAATAAAATAGTTATTATTTTAGAAGTTCTACAGTCCAGCTTTTGAAATTCAAAACCCAAGAATTCTGGCCTGTTCCCTAAAGTGACACATGCCATATGGTCAGGCTCAGGCTTCCCACACAGGGTCCAGCAGCTTTGGTCCCCCAGTAACCCAGGAGCCATAAAAATACTCACATTCTCTACGCATGCCTCAGCAAACTAGCTAAAGGACCAGGGGGAAGAGCCAAGGAGTATAAGAAAACACTGGGGGAAAACACTAGCTAGTATTCTTTTTTAATGACGGTAACACCCTATCACATAGAGTGGATGCTGCTATTACCATTTGATGATCATTCTCACTCTGCCACCTTCGCCTGTAGCTTTGGGAACCTCCCCAGTCTCTCTAAAACCTGATGAGAGGTACATGAAATTTGATTCACTCCTTCATCAGTCCCCGCAATCTGCCTTCTCCTTCCCCTTTTCCGGGTCCATTGGAGGTCTAGGCTGGTGGAGGATTGGGCCCAGATAACAGCTAAACAATGGCATCCAAGCCTAGAGCAAGTGAGGCCGTGGGAACCAGCTGGGGTTCTGGGGAGAGGGGCCGGAAAGGGGGAGGGAGGAAACCGGGCAGCTGGACAGGCAGCAGCGTCCGCCCCCAGCCTGCCCTGGAAGCCCTGCTCCGAGGTCGGTGGAAATCGGGCTGTTTCTCTTGGATGGCCCCTGCTGGGCCACTCATTCACTCAATAGCTATTTACTGGACACCTACTAGGTACTGGGCCCCATGCCAGGAACAACCTTGTCCCTCGGGACAGCCCCTTTGACTCTGCAAAAACATTCACAGCCCTTGCCTCTAGCTCACCCCACAGACCCATGTGGCCGAACGACGGACATCAACAGCCTCTCTTGACAAATCAGAGGCCGGGGTTCAGCCAGTTGCCGTGACTTCTGCAAGGGCACACGCAGAGCAGCCTCTCTTTGGGAGCAACAAGCTCAGCATCTTGCTGAGGATAAGAGACTGACGCTCACTCGGCGACTTCCAGGGTGCTCGGGGTAACCATCTTTACCCCCAACAGTTGTTTTGGAATCTCCATTGTCTTCGACCTAATGATCACTTTTCTTAAAACTTTCTCTTCACTCTCATGGATAAAGGCCTCCAATCCATCAAGGAAATTGCTCAATTTTCCAATAAAAGGCCTTTAGGACCCTTTCCCCATCTTTGTTGTAGGGGATAAAAGTCTGGAGGGTTTGATGAGCAATTTTCTTGGGAAATGAACTTCATCCAGCCTCGTGAGCTGGCAGCTGGATTTCCGCTGGACCCCATCACTTTCTGCTCGTCTGGGTTTGGCAGGGTCTGGAGATTCTGACGTCGCTCCAGAGGAGTGGGGGTGAACAAGCCACAGGCCCTTTGCCCTCTTTTGTGCTGTGGCTCTACCGGGGGAGCTATTTCAAACTCCGATGTTGTTTCATGTCATTGCTGGGCCCTTTTCAAGGCCAGTGCCTCCCAGAGCAACCTGTGAATGTACCTGCCAGGAGTCACCTGCACATACACAATGCACACACATCTACACACAATCACACCATGCCACCTTTTCTATGTGTTTCCAACATACGATGCGAACACCGCTTATATCCACACTGAGCACACACTTTTATGTTTTACAAACATACCTGCTGCATCACACACACACACACACACACACACACACACACACACACTAAACCCACACACATTCATATCACATTTATTATTTTACATGAACATATGCTTTGTACATCAGCATATACACATACTGCATTCACAAATATGCACATTGACAGACACACAACCAAATACACATACATTTCAAAAACAGATTCTTATTTTTCTGATTAAAGTTTGTTCCAAGATATTGGGATCTATTTAAATGTAGTTATAGGGCCGGGCGTGGTGGCGCACGCTTGTAATCCCCACGCATGGGAGGCGGAGACGGGAGGATCGCGCAGGTTCGAAGCCAGCCGCGCTGGCTTAAGAGACCCTGTTTCCAAATAAAAATATAAAATAGGTCTGGGAGTATAGCCCGGAGGTAGAAGGGCTTCCAGGAACCCCAGTACCACCAAAACAAGCAAACAAACAAACAAAAAAAAAAACATGAAAAAAAAATAAATGTAGTTATAGAACTTACTGATTTCCCTTGGTCTTTTTTTCTTGACAATACTTAATGTTTTTATCTGTTTCAGGGAAAAAAATCTGAACTTCCCTTTTTATTAGCTATAAATAAATGCTGCTGGGCACAAATTTCTCAAAATGCCAGAAAAATAAATGAAACAAGAACTCTGATTTGGGGGCGTTGACCCTCCCTCTTCTCTACAAAACTGGATCTGCCTTTGTCTGCATGAGGCCAAGATTCCGATGCCAGGAGACACCTGCCTTCCATTAAATGGTTGGCCCTGGGGAAACACATATACAATTTGTCACAGTAATGAGAGACCCATTTCTCATGAGAGATTGGTCCTCTGCCCACTGCTAGAACACAGGATGTCACAGAGGGTTTTATGAAGACGGGAAATTCAGGCACATGTGCCACCAACCCCCTCCGGGCCACAGCAGATACCACCGACAGTCCACAGCATCTGCCTGGATGTGGCTTTGCACTCCTCCACACAGCCCTGATCACCAACTGTGAGGGGCTGGCAGGAGGCGAAACTAGTTGTGATCTCACTGAGCCCAGTCCCTTGTCCTGTGAGTGAGGACACTGAGGCCTGGAGAGAGTGAGGGGAATTGTGTGAGGTCTCGACACAATGAGAGCTGCCCGGCCAACATGAAGTGACTCTGGCAGAGCCTCCTGGCCTGCTCTGTGCCCACAGATGGGCCTGTGAGGACAAGAACTTCCCTGGGAGCTGAAGGAGAGGGGACAGAGGAAGGCTAGGCCAGGACTGAGCCCTGAAATATGCCGAGCCCTCCTCCCTGGTCTAAGCCACAGCTATCCTCGCTCGGGCAAACTCAGGGTCCCTGCCGTCTCAGATGTGGCTCTCCTGGCCCCCAGTCCCTGGACCTCTGGCATCATGGTCAGAGCTGGGAATGGGAGCCCTGCTAGAGTTCATACCTCTTCACCCCTACCTGAGAGCTCCGCTCCTCCCCGAAGCCTGCCCACTGCACACAGCCCACTGAGTGCCTCTCACCTTAACTGTTGGTCCTCACAAGCAGATGTTCTCACCCACTAGCCACCGGTTTGGAGCCCACAACTGCACTGACATGTCCCTTAGGGCCACCACACCTTTGTTCACACTGCGTCCCCCCACCTTCTCTGCCTCCCACCCATTCTTTAACACCCATCGAAGCTGTCACTCTGCCACCCCCGACCCTCAACCCGAAGCACACACATGCCTTCTACACACACCCAAAACCACCTTTGGACTTCTCTCAAGACTGCCCAGGTCCTACCTGCTACTGTCAAAAGAGTCCATTGTGTCTTGTTTTCAACCCTAGTGCCCTGGGTTTGGAACCTCAAAGAACCACTACTCTCCAAGAGGAGCCCCCTCCCCTGCTTGCAACCCCGTCAACTCGGGCCTGGTGCAGGGACCTCTGCCTGCCCTTCCTGGAAAGCTTTTTAGCCAGGCCCACTGGGGCAGGGTGGGAGATGCGGACCAGTCTGTGCGTAGTGATGGTGTCCTGTCCTTCAGGAGTTCCCAGACAACCCACCGGCCAGGACTCTGCCCAGGCAGGAGGCGGGGCGCCTGACCTCCAGGCACCTCTGCTGGGGGCAATCTTGGCCCTCTGAGCAACAGCTGCTGCAGGCAACATTGATGGGGGACCCTGTGGGAGACCCTTCTCCTGGGGAGTCCTGTGCTGAGCCAGCTGGACTTGGTGAATGCACCTGTGCTGCTCCCAGCTGGGTGGGCATCACAGTGCCAGGAACATTCTTTCCCGGGGAGGGGGATACAGCCCTGTGAGAGCTGCAGGGCTGCGCGGGAGGGCTGGGCATGGGTGGTGCTGAGAAACCCAGCCTCTGCGCTTGAGTCACACCATGCCCAGACAGACAGACGGACAGATGTGCTGTGATGTGTTCTCATCCCACAGTCATGCAGATATCCCCACCCAGCCCCACACCATCCCGTGACACCCTAACAGGTCACCTCAGCCAGGAGTGTTGGCAGAGCCACTGCTGGGAGAGGAGGGATCCTCTCAGATAATGAAGAAAGAAAATACAGCAATCTGGAGCCAGACGAAAAACTCTGCCTCTGCCAGTGGGAAAATAAATCCTCAGCTCCCGGTGTTTCCCTCTCTGCAGACACACTGGCCTGTCTCTCCTGTACCTTTAAGAATCGTCTCAGCTGGGCATGGAGGTACGCCCTTGTAATCCCAGTACTTGGGAGGCTGAGACTAGAGGATTGCAGGTTTAAGGACAGCCTCAGCAAGTAGAGAGACTCCCAGCAACCTAGTGAGATCCTGTTTCAAACCAAAAAATGCTGGGCGTGGTGGTATAATCTTGTAATTCTAGCATTTGGGAGGCTGAGACTGGAGAATCGCGGTTTGCAGACAGCCTCAGCTACTACTTAGTGAGGCCCTTTGCAACTCAGTGAGATCCTGTTTCAAAATAAAAAATAAAAAATAGGACTGGGGGTGTAGCTTGTAAGTAGAATGGCCCTGGGTTCCATCCTCAGTACAAAAAAAAAAAAAAAATTAAAAAGGGCTGTAGTTATAGCTCGGAGGTAGAATAATCCTTGGTTCAATTCCTAGTACCACATACACCAAAAAAGAATGATCTCTATCTCCTCTGCAGCCAGGGTCCAGAGCTCAGCCCAGGTCACCTCCCAAGCAGCCCCTGCATGCTCTCAGGTGATGGGAAATGTTGGATTAGGACCTAAGAAGCCTGGCTTCTGAGTGACCTTGAGCCAGTCCCTTGGCTTTTCTGCTTCATAGCGTCTTTGTAAAGGCAGCTCCAGAGTCCTTTCTGCTTTGAAATTGTGTAAGAGTCAGGTAGTGTAAGGAGAGGGGTCCGGGGAGGATGGGAGCTTAGAAAGGAGAATCCTCTGGCTGACATGTAGAAATTACTGAGAGCATCGTAGAATGCTCCTTGAAGATTTCCTAAAGGAAGGACAAGTGGAGTAGGATGGAGGAGAAGGAGGCCACGGAGCGGGAGTGACGTCAGGCGACAGCCTCCCAACCAGGGGAGGGAGGTGCAGACAGCACAGCCCAAGAGAAGGTGCCCTGGGTCCATTCCCCGCCCCTCCCAGGCAGCAGCCTGAGTGCCCCGCCCATCAGTGCTGCGGCGCAAGCCTCTGAGGTAGAACCAGACCCAGGGGTTTGCTGGGATGATTCAGCCCACGGGATGATCATGATGAAGCTTGGGTATGCACCTGGCACAGTCTCCTTAGCAGTCATTCTGTGCTGTTGTTCTCCTGACATCTAATACTACGCGTTTCTCTTTTGTGTTTCCAGGAAACTGACTGTTTCCATCCAAGGCCGAGACTCTCCTGATTTCAAAACTGCATCATGACTAAGTTACTTCTTACCTTCAGACTCTGTGTGTGTGTGTGTGTGTGTGTGTGTGTGTGTGTGTGTGTGGTACTGGGGATTGAACCTAGGGGCATTCTACCTCCGAGCTATACCCCTAGCTCTCTCTCTCTTTTTTTATTCTTTATTTTGAAACAGGGTCTCACTGTGTTCCAAAGGCCTCACTAAGTATCAGCTGAGGCTGTCCTCGAACCGCAATCCTCCCATCTCAGCATCCCAGAAGCATGTGCCACCAGACCCGGCTACCTTCAGACTTTTTTAAATGCATGCCTTCTGTATAAGTTAGCTTTCTTTTCTCCTACATCCCACCCCAAAATTTGATGTCTGAAGACAAGCCCTTAGCGGCTGTGAGTCTGTGGATGGGCAACTGGCAATGGAACTGGGCTCAGCAGGGTGGCTCTAACCCCAACCTCTCGTCCCCTGGACTCACTCACAGCTGCTGGCTCACAGCTGGTGGCTCCGGGGGGCTGTTGGGTGAGGATGGTTGGACTTGCCGCCCTCTGGGGCTTGGAACTGGCTGTTGTTTAGTTATCTGCCTGGGTAACAGGAGTGACTGGGAAATGTGTCCCGCAGGCCACTTGGGCCTGTTGACATGGTGGCCATCACAGGAACAGCAAGGAAGGGAAAGCGGCCAAAGCGAACCACCTGGCCAAGCTCAGGCTTGAAGCTTAGGAAAACAGACTCGTTTTTGATGCAAGGAACTAAAAAGTTACGCAGAGAGGGGGTGCTCTTGCAGGGCTAGAGAAGTAGAGCTAACGTTCCTCCTAACTGACCACCACACCCTCTTGTGTTCCTCTTCACATGCTTGTTCATAGAATTTCATGCTATGACATAGGACTGAGTCCAGTTTTAGCTTCCTGTGTAACTCTGGATATACCATCTGCCGCTATCATCTGACTGTGTGTGTGTGTGTGTGTGTGTGTGTGTTTAGAGGGATGGTTGAACCCAAGAGTTCTACTTCTGAATGCACCCCAGGCCTATTTTACTTTTTTTTTTTTTTGCAGTACCGGAGATGGAACCTAGGGGCACTGTACCTCTGAGCTATACGCCCAGCCTATTTTTTAGTCTTTTTATTTTTGAAACAGGGTCTCACTGAGTTGTGAAGGGCCTCACTAAGTAGCTGAGGCTGTCTGCAAACCCTAATCCTCCAGTCCCCGCTTCCTGAATGCTGGGATTACAAGTATAAACCACCACACCCAGCCCTATTTTACTTTTTTTTTTTTTTTTTTTTGGTGGTGGTACTGGGGTTCCTGGAAACCCTTCTACATCTGGGCTACACTCCCAGACCTATTTTATATTTTATTTGGAAACAGGGTCTCTTAACCCAGCAAGGCTGGCTTCGAACCTGCGTGCTCCTCCTGTCTCTGCCTCCCAAGGGCGGGGATTACAAGCGTGTGCCACCACGCCCGGCCCTATTTTACTTTTTATTTTGAAACAGTGTCTTACTAAATTGCTGAGGGCCTCACTAAGTTGCTAGAATATGGTCTAGAATTTGAGATCTTTCTGTCTCAGCTTCTCAAGTATGAGATTATAGGCAAAGACTAGCACACCTGACTTTACTTGTACGTGTATGTGGTACTAAACCCAGGGACATTCTACTTCTGAGCTGTACCCCCAACCCTCTTTATTTTTTGTTTTTGAAACAGGGTCTTACTAGGTTGCCAAGAGTCTCTCTAGGAACCTATGTTCCTCCTGTCTCAACCTCCCAATTACTGGGATTACAAACATGCTCCACCATGCCCAGATTTGACTTTTTTTTTTATACTGGGTATTGAACCCAGAGGGGTTATGCCTCTAGGGTTTTTTATCTTTTTATGTTGAAACAGGGTCTTTATAAGTTGCTGAGGCTGATCTCAAACTTGCAATGCTCCTGTCTCAGCCTCCCAAGTACTGGGATTACAGGTGTGCACCATCGCGCCTGGTTGACTTTCCTTTTAGCGCAGGTTGATGCAGCCTCAGATGCCAGGCAAATGCTCTGCCCTCAGCTACACCCTGGCACCTGGCATTTGTATCAGAGTTGGAAGAAACCTTAATGGCCAGCTCATTGGCCACCCTGTAGTAAAGGCCCTCTCTCTGACACGATCCACCCTGTTTTCTTTTTGCTTTCCTTTTCAATGACACAAAATAAGTGTGAGAACTTGTCCATATAGTATAGGAAGCCTTAAATCCTGGAAAATATGGGCTTCTAAGTTTTCTCCTTTCTAGGATCCTAAAAATATTTAACTTGTTTCTACTTTATGAAACTTACAGATTTTCTTGCTTAATTGTGGCCCTTTAGATATATAACATTTTATCCTTCTTTCAAAAGATAGTACTTTTTTGGTTTCCTCATTAATGTATCACTGAGTTTCTTATCTCTCTACAGAGGTTCCAATGTACTTTGAATCATTTTCAAAGACTATTATTCAGCATGAACTCTGCTTTTTAACTTAAAATGAGATACACTGTGAGGGAGGCTGAGAGTGCAGCTCAGTGATAGAGCACTTGCCTAGCTAGGAACCTGGGTTCCATCCCCAGGATCACACCACACACACAAAAAGGGGCTGGGGCGAGCTCGGCAGAGCACTTGCCTAGCATGGGCCAGGCTCTGTAGTTTATTCCCAGCCGGGGGAGGGGGTGAGGGAGGGAGGGAGGGAGAGGGAGAGAGAGAGAGAGAGAGAGAGAGAGAGAGAGAGAGAGAGAGAGAGAGAGAGAGAGAGAACACTGGACTTTCCCCAACAAAGAGCTCCTAAGTGAAGCCCTACAAGTCCATACAATTTGGTAGTTTGCTTTTTTACATTTAATTATATTTGAACATAATTCTGGGTTAATCTATCGATCTACATTATTTCACATCTTTTTTGGTAAATATTTCAAATTACTTTAATATATGTTATATACAACAAAATGCAAAGCTATTAGCTTTGATGAAATTTTACATAAGTATACACTATGTAACCACTACCTAGACCAAGATATCGAACATTTCCACCACTCCAGAAAGTTTCCTCATCTTCTTCCTCATCAATACGCCCCAAGCCAGCCCTATATGCAATGCTCTGACCATTTTCACCTTAGATTAGCTTTCCCTGTTTTAGAATTTTACATAAGTGGAATCATAGAGTAGGTACTCTTTTATATATAATTTGTACATAATTGGTTTTTTAGATTTACCAAGGTAGTTGTGTGAATGGTAGTTCATATCTTTTTCAATTGCGGTGAAGATTTCCATTTTATAAATATATATGATTTGTTTACCCATTTTCCTGTTGACATATTGAGAGGTTCAGATTAAAACCACAATGCAGGCTCTTTACACATTCACTAGAAGAGCCAAGAAAAAGCAGGCTGACAGTCCTAAGTGTTGGCAAGGGTGCTGAAGGGACTGGAGCTCAAAAGCCGGGCGTGGGAGTGTTCATTGGAACAATCCCTGTTTTGCAGCATCAACTCAATTTGAAAATATATAATCCTTTGAACCCAGAAATCCCATCTATACCCAAGAGAAAGGCATGCTTATGCTGGCCAAAAGACATGTATCAGAATGTTCTTGGCAGCTTTACTGATAATTCCATCACTGTAAATGGCACACAAGTTTTGGGTTGTATGAATGTTCCAGTCCCCCAATGAGTGGTATCAGTTCTAAACGAGGCTGAGATAAGCGCCTTCATGAGCACTCCTTGCATGGACGCACTATTATTTCTCTAGGATCAATTCCCAGAAGTGGGTTGCTGAGTCAGAAGGTGTGTGCTTCTTTAGCGTTGAGACCCATGTTGCTAAGCTGCCCCGAAGTCTGGCATTGATTCCCCTCCTGCTGTTAACCTGCGCCTGTGGCAGGAGTTTTTCCCAAACCCCAAAGTCACTCTCATTTAAACATGCTGGGCCCCTCCCTGGAGCACTGACAGCCTCAGCTTTCCTGTTGGGGAGCGGGAGGAAGGTGTGGGCCGATGCACCAGAGAATGCAAAGGCCACACTCCTGGGCCAGTAGGACCAGCAGGACCACCATCCTCCTGCCAGCCCACTCTGAGCTCACCAGAGCAGCCCAGGGCTGGAGTGTCTGCTGGCGCCGAGCTGGCCACTGCAGCCTCCCACAGTCTGTGCACAGGAAGTGGTAGCTGGGCACACAAGTGACCGCAGCTGTGGCCCAGGGGGCCAACACAGGCCAGTCCAACATGAGAATGTCAGCAAAACACCCAGTACTTCCTCTTCCTAGGCCTCAGCCCTCTCAGCTGGACTCCCAGCCTCTGCCCCAAGCCTCTTCCAGATTTCCCTTCCCCAGGATGCCCCAGTGTTCTGACAGGCAGCAGTGTGTCTCTGGGCCCTGAACCCCACAAGTTGCCCAAAGCTAGTTCAAGCACCCAGCCACCATTTAGACATAGGACCATGGGGGAGGAAGTCCAGAAGGTCCAGGTATCAAAGGCCATCCCTCTTCTTTGAGATCAGGGTGCAGTCTATAGGGCATGGTGATGGGAGAGGCCCCAAGAAGTCGTCCATCCAAAGAGAGCCCCCATTTCACCAGTGACGGTGCCTAAAGTGCCCCCATGTCCCCTGGCGGCCTCTCCCTGCGTTGTGCACTGCCTGGAGGGAGGGAAGTCACAAACAGGAAGGGGAAGGACCGGGCAGGAAGCCAGCCTCCCCCCCTTCCCAGCCCAGCCGCCAGCTGCTACGGCCTCCCAGCACGACAGGCCCTTTCCTACATCTGGAAGACCCGGGATTCACCCTCCCCCAAGCTCTTTCCTGCCAAAGGTCTGGCTGCTGCCCACCCCCAGGGCAGGGCCTGGGTCATGACTGAGGCAGGACACAGGCTCTGGGGTCTGGCAGAGGTACTTTGCTCACCGGGTGACCCAGCTTTAAAGAAGAGGTGACTATCTGGTCACGGCTGCCCCATCTGTGAGACAGGACTAATAGATAATATGTAACTCCACCAGGCTCTGGGTGAGGGGGAGGGGAGAGAGGACCAGGGCTGAGCAGCCCCTGCCCCGGCCTGCCCGGCTGCCTAGACGGATGCCCAATGGGGGCACCTGGGCTTTACATTCCTCCCTCCATTCTGAGCTCCTGGGCCAGGGCAGCTTGTGCCCTGACTGGCTCCATTCCTGTCCCCAGCCAGCTGAAGGCCAAGGCTTGGGTTATGATATCCTGGGACAGGCGTAGGCATTGGGATGGGGATGGGGTAGGGGGGCACACCTAGCAGATTAATAGGTTAATCTCCAGGTTGTTGGGCCAGAACTGATTTCCAGAGAAGCAGGTAGCAGTGGGCCTCACACAGCAGCCAGCACACAATCTACAGGTATTTCTGGGGAGGCTCTACTGATACCATGGACTCACTAAGCAAGGAGAACGGAGCATGCCTGTTGAGCCTCACCTGCTTATTCCCACAGAGAAATCACTGAGCCGGGTGTGACGGGGATCCTAGGCTCAGGAGATGCCCAGGGAACTAACGGGAGTTTCATGCCGCCATCCTAGTCCTTCCGTGCTGGCTTGGAGCCCGGGAGGAGAAGGTGTTCCCTCTCCTCATTGGGATGGGGCTAGGCAGAGCCAGACTGTCCCACTTGTGGGCTCTGGGCCCTGAATCCCACAAGTTGCCCAAAGCTAGTTCAAGCACCCAGCCACCATTTAGACATAGGTTGCTTTTGTGAAAATTAGAAAAAGGCGCCCTCACCAGGGGAGACAAATCCCATAAAAACACCCTCTCTGAGCCAATGAGCATCAGAAAGGGCCCTTTCTCCAGGGTGGGCCTGCCCTGGGTTTCCTGCTCCAACCCGTGCCAAGTCCTGGTTCTGCCCAGCCTCTCCCTGCCTCCCCAGCCAGCCTGCTCCCCGCCTGGCCCCATCCCGCCCGTCATTCTCCCTGGGCCCCCAGAAACTGAGAGCTGTTTCCAGGGTGACGAGGGAACAGGCAAAGGCCGACGCAGGCCTTAAGGCTCTGAAACCCTGAACTAGGGCAGAGCTGGGATGGCATCCCAATGAGGCCGCTGACAGATCCTAGGCATCTTGCCAGCTGCACACAAGACCTACCAAGGGACAGGGACAGGCCCGGCTGCACAGGCAGCAGAGGCTGGGAGACTGCAAGTCCTGGAGGCCAAAGCCTAAACCTCCATTCGCCTCAGGGACAGCCATGGAGTCCTGCTGCAGGCTGGGGACAGCTGGAGCAGCACCTGACTCTGTCCTACCCCGAGGGAGCTGGACAACTTGTTGCCTCCCCAGCAACCCTGGCTACTCACTCCAGCATGCCACGGGGCCTGGAAAGGAGCGAGTGGGAGGCCTTCTATCAAGTTCGTGGTCTTCAATCCTGCCTGCTGGTTAGTCACCTGGGCCTTCAGAGCAGCCTAGCGCTGGGCCCCACCCAGATTCCATTATTCTGCAGTGAAGTTCGGCATCATTTTCTTTTTTAAGGCTCTAGAGGATTCTACAGTGCAGCCGGCCAGAATGGAGAACTGCTGGATGAATGGGCATTAGCTCCCGGAGGTTCTTCCGTCACAGGAAAGGGCCTGAGTGCCCATTCCATTTGGACACTGCCTCGATTTCTAGATCCTCTTCCCGAGTCACAGGACACATTGGTTTATTAAAGAATTTTTCAAGCAAAAACTCTTTTGGAAGCTGGTGGTGGTGATATGTTATGTACACATGCATGTGTAATATCGCCCATTTTATAAATGGGACTCCCAGCCGTGAAGGAATGTGCCTGCCATCATCATTGTGGTCAGTGGCACATGTGGAATCAGACTCAGCGCTCTCTCCACCCTCCTGTCCCCCCCACACTCATGTCAGGGACGCCTGTAGAAGTGGGGTCCTATGCGACTGTTCCTGGGCTCAGGCGGCCCACAGCATGTCCCTTCCTCCCAGGTGGACTCCAGCTCACCATGCAGCCAGGCCCTGGCCTGCAGGACCCTCCTGCTTCCTGAACAGCCCCCATGCCTCCTGACCCCCTCAGAAGGCCACAGTTCCAAATTCCATTCCTACCTCGTAGGTAGGCAGCAGCAACATCGCTTTTCCAGCATGAAGAAGTTGATTGTTCTTTTTGTTGTTGTTATTATTGTTTGCTTTTTGGGGCGTTTGTACGTTACTCAGAATTGAACACAGGGGCATTCTACCTCCAAGCCCTCTTTATTTATTTATTTTTTTTTTCTATTTCGAAACAGGGTCTGAGACTGGCCTCCAGTCTGATCCTCAGACTGATCCTCCTGTCTCAGTCTCCCGAGTTCTGGGATTACAGCTGTGCTTCACAGCACACCTGGCTGAAGGGGGTCATTCTTCTCCATCCTGGGGAAGAGCTGCTGGAGGCTAGGTGACCGCGCTGCCCTCCGCCCTCAGGCTAGGTGGTGGCTCCTCCTTTGAAGACCCTTGTGCCACCAGGCACAATCCCTCACTCAGTGCCCACCTGGATTTGAAAAGTTCTAGGGCAGAGACTGATCCTGTTAACAATGGGAGCCCCTCGGACCAGTGGAACCTGAGTCCCGAAATACAGCCAAATGCAAAGCACTTCTGAGTTCTTAGAACCTGTGATGGGAAAGTCTAGTAGAGAAAGTTCATTTTTCTCTGAATAAATCTAATTAAGATGAAACCTTAGCTTTCCGGGGACTTGCCACATGCCGCCAGGCACTTCCTTAGAAACGTTTTGTGAGAACTCTTGCTTTCTTGTGCAGGGCTTGCTCATATTATGTCCCACTCTCTCTTGGCCTTGTTTTCACTGTCTCCCCATGAGATACATGAATGATAAGCGTTCTGTTTCTCAGTGAAGTTAATAGACAAAAGGCTCCCCATCCACCCAGAAGGAAGAGTGAAAGCTCATGGAGACAGGCTGGGGGCATCTGAGAAGTCTAGCTGGGGATCCAAGCAGCCAATAAGGATCATCTCAGATGATGGAGGGCCCAGCAGGCAAGAAAGTCAGGACCAAGGATGGCTGGCACCTTGGCTTGGAAGGGTACTACTGTCCATGCCAGGTGATTTTTATTTACCCTTCCCAATAATTCTGTAATATCCACTTTATAGAAGTCACTGAGGCACAGAAAGGCTGAGTAGCTTACTTAGAGTCAAATAGGGATTTGAACCCAGGCAGTCTATCTCCAGAGTCTATGCACTAAACCACTATACCACAGGGAGGAGAAGTGTTGGACCAAGCTATTGTATGGAGCACCTGAAGTAAGAGGAAGAGGAGGAGGATGACGATGGTCTTGGACCCAGGTATTGGTTGTTCAGGTTACCATGGCTTCACAACTGCAAATCTTAGTGGCTTCAAGCATCATCCATCATTGACTTAGCTCATAAATCTACAATTTGGGATGAGCATGGTGGGAGAGGTCAATTTCTGCTCTACAAAATGGTAGCTGGGCAAGTTCATCTGCAGACTGGGGATCCACTTGCAAGATGATTCACGTGGTTAATGAGCAAGAACTCAGTGCTGGCTGGGAGCACAGCCATGCCTGAGAGCCAGGGGCCTCCGCCTCTGCACATGGGCCTCTCCATGGGCTGCTCAGGCCTCCTCTCAGCATGGTGGCTGGATTCCAAGAGTGAGAATCTCAACAGACAGAAAGTGGAAGCTGGCAGTTCCTAAAAGCCTATGTCCAGAAACTGGCAGCATCACCACTTTGGCTATATTTCATTAGTTGAAGCAGTCCTATATCCCAGATTCAACATCACCTTTAGATGGGAATGTCCAGTGTGTTCCCACCCACTCACCTTCTTTAAACGCCCTCCCAGATGAGGGAAATACCCTAACACATCCTGTCCCCAAAATTAGAAATTTTAGATAAAGGTTTTATTTTATCATAGTATTAGATTTATGGGGAAAATTACAAAGTTGGTATGGCAAATTATCATATTCTCTATACCCGGCTTCCCTATTATCATCTCATATTAGTACAGTACCTTTGCCACATTTAGTGAACCGATATTGATACATTATTTTAGGCTTTAGAATATTAGTAACATTATTATTAAAGTGTAAGCTCATGCATTATTCCGATTCCCTTAATTTTTTTTACCTAACTTCTATTTCTGTTCTGGATCCTATTTGCATTCAGCCAATCATGTCTCTCCTGCTGTGAGAGTTTCTCAGACTTTCCTTGTTGTGACAGTTTTGAGGGGTACTGATCAGGTGTTTTGTAGAATGTTCCTCAGCTGAGACTTGTCAGATGTTTTCCTCCCAGTTACACTGGAGTTATGGATCTGGGGGGAGGAAGAGCAAAGCGGTTAAGCCATTCCCATTACCTCATCCCAGGGGACACACGACCAAATGACATCACCGTCAACATTAACCTTCACACCTGGCTGAGGTGGGGTCGCTCAGGTCTTTTTCTTCCTCTTCCCACACTGCACGGTTTAGAAATCCCTGTGCACAGCCACTTTTAAGGTATGCTCCTCTGAGTATGTACAACACATAAATCATATGGAAGTCTGCACCGGAGTTTCTTATCTCCTCCCCTGTTTGTTTACGGTCAGTTCATCGGTCATTTACTTTTGTAAGTATGGACTCATGGATATTTATTTTATACTTTTAGTAATAATATTTTTTAATTTTGTTTATTTTTTGGTGGTCCTGGGAGTGGAATCCAGGGGCTTTTCTACCTCCGGGCTATACTCCCAGACCTATTTTATATTTTATTTGGAAACAGGGTCTCACTAAGTTGCTGAGAGCTTCACTAAGTAGCTGAGGCTGGCTTCGAACCTGTGAGATCCTCCTGTCTCAGCCTCCCAAGCGCGGGGATTACAAGCATGCGCCACCACACCCGGCAATAATATTTATTTTTTACTTTTAGTAAATACATTATTATTTTGCTTTTAGTAATAATGTATTTATTGTATTGTGCAATTTCTCCCAGCTTTGGCCACGGGAGTTCTTTTACTTAGCTTCTGTGTCCCTATGACACTCCCATTGTTTTTCTTTGTTTTCTTTATTTTTAGTACTTCCTTAACTTTCTGGCATTAGAAGATGCTCCAGGTTCCTCTTATACCTTTCCTGTCCCAGTCCCAGAATCAGTCATTTCTCTTTTTAGTTCCGTTTACTAGAGAATGATAATAGAAATCAAAATCTGGCACTTGTGTGTTCCTTACTTTGGGGTGTCATTCCTTCTAGACCCTCTCGACAGACAACGAAACATATGTGGGTATACTAACCTGCATGTATATCAGACTGCACGATATACATGAATGTATATCACGTATACATGTATATCATGTAACCTGCATGTATATCCAAGTATATACACCAGTCCATAAATATTTCTTTATGCAGCCGGGCGTGGTGGCGCACGCTTGTAATCCCCACGCTTGGTAGGTGGAGACAGGAGGGTCACGCAGGTTTGAAGCCAGCCGTGCTGGCTTAAGAAACTCTGTTTCTAAATAAAAAAGTATAAAAATAGGTCTGGGAGTGTAGCCCAGAGGTAGAAGGGTTTCCAGGAACCCCAGTACCACCAAAAAATATATATATTTCTATATGCAATCATCTGTATCTGTATCATTATTATTATTATTATTATTATTATTATTATTATGTGTGTGTGTGTGTGTGTGTGTGTGTGTGTGTGTGTGGTACTGGGGGTGGAACCCAGAGGCTTTCTACCTCCAGGCTATACTCCCAGACCTTTTCTATATTTTATTTGGAAACAGGGTCTCACTAAGTTGCTGAGCTCCTCACTAAGTAGCTGAGGCTGGCTTCGAACCTGCGCGATCCTCCTGTCTCAGCCTCCCAAGCGCGGGAATTACAAGCGTGCGCCACCACGCCCGGCTATCTGTATCTATATTAAAGTGAAATGATTTCACACTCTTCCAGCTCTAATCCATTATCAGGAGGATCATTCTGACCCTCTCCCCTTGCTTGTCTGGATTCCCACAGTGAAAAACTGGCCCCTACCACCCACTATTCATTTACTAACTTGTTCGTTTCCAATATACATGTATGGAGGCTCGGGGCTTGTACACCCATACCCCGTGGGAAACAGCTTGACCAGCTAGAGTACAGTGCTTAGGCAAGGCTTCTTTTGCCATTAGTCTTAAAGACTCCACTTATTTCCAAAGTTGCTTGGATTAACCCCTTCGCCCCCCACACCTACGTCATTGAGGTTGTCTCATACATATGTAATAGTTTTGTAACATTCTGCATTCTATCCTGAGATCCCCTGACTTCCTAAGAGATTTTTTAATTTGTATAAAAAATTATTCTTTGTGCTATAAAATTCTGTGGGTTTTGATCAAATGGAAAGTGCCATGTACCCATCATTGAGATCACATGCAGAATAATTTCACCCTCCTGAGAAAATCTCTCATCTTTACTTATTCAACCTCTCCCTCGCTCTCAAAAACTCTTCAGTTTTATAGTATATCTAAGTGATTTTTCAAAGTCCTTTTAATGTACATTACCTCATTAAGTTTGCAAAGCAACCCTGTGTATTGAGAAAAGCAGAAAGCATCATTCCCACCCTAAGGAGGGAGGCAGCAAGGCTCGGAGGCAGTAACATGCCTGCCTTTGGCCACAGTGTGTCTCCTGTGCGCAGACCTAGACCACACCTGCTGCTTCCTGCTCCACGCAGGCCACGGCGGCTCCGGATTCCAGCGTAGAGAAAAGGGAGGGTTGGCTTTGCAATCAGGCAGAAGACTAGGCTGTATGTGAAAACAGGCCATGGCGTGGTGGTACCCGTTTGTAATCCCCGCGCTTGGGAGGCTGAGACAGGAGGATCATACAGGTTCAAGGCCAGCCTCAGCTACTCAGTGAGGCTCTCGGCAACTTAGTAAGCCCCTGTTCCCAAATAAAATATAAAATAGGTCTGGGAGTGTAGCCTGGGGGTAGAAAAGCCCCAGGTTCCATCCCAGTACCGCAAAAAAAAAAAAAAAAAAAAAAAACAGGCCATGGACTAACTGACAGGCACCTGAGCTCTGGTTCTGCTTCTACCACGTATTTACCGAGTTTCAGAGTGGGCAGCCACAGGGGGAGAGAACTCTGGAGAGAGACACAGATAAGACCGCAAGGGAGGGACAGAGGTGGAAACTTAAAGATCAGAGAGCGAGCAGTGGCGGGCCTGGGGACCTACAGGCAGAGAGAGAAGGAGCCGCAGAAAAGCGGGCGCTGAATCGGCCTCTGTTCTCCGCGCAGCACTGAGGGGCTTTCTTCGCGGCCGTGGGAAAGTGGTGGGCGAGCGCGCGGCCCGACCGCCCTGTGGACAGTAATTAGCCGGATTAGGGCGGGAGCTGCGCGGCCCCGCCGGGAACAAAAGGCCCCTCTTTGCCCGCGCAAACGGGTCACGAGGTCACCGGGCAGGGTCCCCCAGGAGCCGCAAGGAGATGTTCCCGGAGAGTGGAGCCTCTGTGCACCTGGCAGGACCACTCGCTGTCCGGGGAGACTGCAGCAGGGTTTGGGGTCCAGATTTAGGGGTGCAGGAAGGGAGGAAGGATGAAGAGGGAGTGGTAACAGAGATCCCCACAAAGAACAGGGACCTGAGCCTTCTTAGTAATAATGGTGATCGTGCCTGTGACATGGCTAGCATCACTGAGCGGTTACTGGGGACCAGCTCCTTTCCAGCCCAGGAGAAAGGCAACATCTCAATTACTCCTCAAAAGGACTTGGGAAGGGGATCCTGCAAGCACATTTTACAGACGAGAGAAGTGGGTGCGGGGCTGTGACTTCCCAAGGTCACCTGGTCAGAAGGGGTCCTCATGAGCTTGTAATCCCAGCATTTGGGAGGCTGAGACAGGAGGATCCTGGTTCACAGCCAGCCTCAGCTACTTAGTGAGGCCTTTGCAACTCACTGAGACCCTGTTTCAAAATGAAGAATAAAAAATAGGGCTGGGGGTATAGCTCGAAAGTAGAAGGCCACTGGGTTCCATCCCAGTACCACAAAAAATAAAAGAAGGGGTCCTCATACACTCACTGGCACTTGAGCAGCAGCCGACAATTACGTGATGGGTGGATGAACCAGTGAGCCAGTGGATAAACAAATGTCAAACCTGGGAGTACATGGAAAAGCCAGAGACACAAGAGCCCCTGACCTTGTCCCTGCAGCCGCCCAGAACCTGGGGCGCTTGGGAAGCGGGGCTTCCAGCCTGACGTGGAGGTCCACAGGAGCCCCCCACAGGGCTGTGTCAGCACTGACACCCACCGCCCTGGGGTGGCGCAGGCCACTAGGATTAGGGGCTCAAGGTAGGATGTATGGCCAGTTTGTTTCTCTTCCAGCAGCCCCAGCAGAACTGTTCCTCTGGGGCTCACAGTCCTCAGGTCCCTCCAAAGCACAGTTCAGTGTGTAAGGCTGAGCTGCCACACGGGGGCAGGAAGAGGTGGGTTGGGGACTCCCCGGCACCCCACTCTCTGTCATGCTGAAGGTCTTCACTGAAGAGCGCTTCCGGGGCTGTGGGTGCTGTGTGCCTCTCCTCGTGGGAGAGGTCGTCAGAGACAACACAGTCCTGCCCACAGTGGTCAGCAGGCGATGTCATGGCAGAGGCAGACAGGTGGCCCTGGGGCAAGGCACTGGGGTCAGGAGGATGGTGGAAGGCTTCTGTAAACATGACAGTCTCTCACTCAGCATATTAGTACCCTGTGGGCCAAACTGGCCAGGCCTGTGCTCTTCAAAAAAAAAGAAGAAATCAGGCCTTGCAGGTGGGATTTCAAGTTTGAAAGGATGACACAGACTACACAGCAAAGTCTAGATTCCCCCGCAGGTTTGTAGTCATGGCCTCCTTCCTAGCATACTGAGAATGCACTGAGCCTCCCCTAAATCCCCCCCACCCCCCGCAGCTCCTCCAAGGTCAGTGAGTGAGAGGAGAGGGTTGGAGTGGGCAGTGGAGGCTGTCCAGCGCTCCTCCAAGTCATCCCTGTGAGGAAACCCTGCACCTGCCCTGGGATCCACAGGCTGGAGGGGTTCAGGAAGAACATCCCCAGGCCACTGGGATCTGAGCCATAGGCACCCCGCTCAGCTGGAGGAAGCCAGCAAGCCATTAAACGAGGACCTTCTACAAAGAAGCGCTGACTGGGAAAGCAGGAGTGTGGGACAGGCTTGCCTCTGCCTGGCTCTTCCTGCCTCACACCCGCCCCTCCATCCTCACCATCTCTTCACGTGCTGATCGGCTTTGCTGAGGAAACCGAGGCACAGAGGGCACCAACCTACCATGGCTTGACTTAAGGGGTTTCGACTGTACGATGGCACCAACGCTTTACACACTCATTAGAAACTGTACTTTGAATTTGGAGGGTTGATCTTTACCTGGGCTAGCAATGCCCTGTACGATGCTTTAAGCCAGGCAGGGGCAGCTGCTCCCACTGATCATAAGGACAAAGAACAGACACTTCGTACGGTGTGCTGTGAGCGGTGATGTTGATTAGGTTAGGTGTATTAGATGCATTTTTTTTTCTTTCTTTTTTTTTGTGTGTGTGGTACTAGGAATCAAACTCAGGGGCATTCTACCTGTAAGCTGTACCTCTAGCCCTATTTTATTTTTTATTTCAAAACAGGGTCTCACTAAGTTGCTGGGCTGGCAGCGAACCTGCGATCCTCCTGTTCAGCCTCCCAAGTACTGGGATTACAAGTGTGCACCACCATGCCCAGCTTAGAAGCATTTTTGACTGACTTTTTTTTCCTTTACCGTAAGTCTATTGGGATGGAGAGCCATCTATATTTATCTGAAAAGCATCTATATTTATCTGAAGGGAGTAGAGAGTGGTCATCCGCAGGCAGAGCTTGAAGGGGCTCCACGTGTGAGATTTATTTCAGAAGTGATGCTTTTCCCAAAAGTTGATGTCGCTTGTTAATAATTATTCTACATCATGATATGATAGAAATATGATGCAGTTTTCCTCCCCCAGTCCAAAAAGCCTGATGCTTGGGAGGCTGGGCCGTGTCTGCCCGGCAGCGCCTTCACCCTGCCCTGCAGAGCGAGCCCACACCTGTCCACATCCAGCAGAGGGAGCCTGGTTGGGGACCTGCCCCCAGAGTCAGCACCAGCGTGCTGGCCCCTCACTTTCTTGAGGGCAGCACAAGCATGATAGGGTTCTGTGTCAGGTCTCATTAGGCTCCCCACTTCTACCTTGGGGAAAACTGGAGGGGCGCAAGCACAGCTAGGGCTTCTAGCTGGTCCCCGAGGACCTCTTTTCCCTTCCTCTGGCTATCTGCATGTTGTCTCCTATTTCAACCCAAACTTCTCCTGGAGCAGTTTTCTCCTCCTGCTTCTGAGAAGAGCAGGCCTGGGTGAAAGAGCTCCAACCCTGGGCCTGGCTGGCGCGGGGAGGGCCTTAGGCCCTAGCTAGTGGCTAAGAGTTATTATGACAGAGAGCAAGGGAGCAGGACCCTCTTTCCTTTGGCCTTGAAAAAAGCCACAGTAGAGGAGCCAGAGCCCCAAGGGTTTGCAGCCAGAGAAAGGGAGGGGTCAGCTGGAGGGTGGAGGCCCTCAGGATGGGGCGATTTCTCAGGGTACAGGGTGGCTTAGCCCCTACTCCGTGTAGGAGCCTGAGAGCCAGAGAAACAGGAGTAACACCATCACTGCACCCCACCAGTCCAGCAGGGAACCTGGGGGATAGGATGGCCCCCCACCTCTTCTCCAAGGCTCCCCCATTCTTCCCTCCTCATGGCTGATGGTAGTTACAGAGCCAGCCAGCCCGGAGTCCAGAAAATGCTTGCTTCTGGCCCCTACCCCTCCTCCTTAGGGTAGGGACAGGTTAGGGGCAGGATTACTCAAAAGAAAGCCAAGTTCTGGAGAGAAAACCCTCCGAGAAATGTGGGAAACTACTGGAGCTCTTTCAGTCCCTGATCAAATTTCCACTCTCAGCGTTCCCAGCCAGGCCCCAAACATGTCCATCACAGAGTCCCTCTCCCCTCTTCCTCCACTCTGCACACAGCTAGCTGGGGCATAAACGCCTGCCTAGATGCACAGGTGGCTGCCACCCCCCTCCACTAGCAGGAAAGGGCAATTTTATTCCAAGGCTTATGGACAATCACAAAACCAGGTCCCCAGGAGCGGCTCCCCTCGCCTCCCCTCCACCTCACCCCCATACTCCACCCTCTGGGTCACTAGCACATATGCAGGTCTCCTGGCGTAGAGACTGCCAGGCTACATCGTAGATACCAAGGAAGGCTCAAGTCTCAGGAGAGAAGCCTGCTGTGAGAGCCATGTCACCACTTGGGGCTTGCACTGGTGAAGACAGGTTTGAGCTTCGAGAATGAGTGAGTTCAGGAGTGAGTGATGGAGGCTGCCTGTGTGTCCAGCTGGTGGGATGAGGGAGGACACCAGAAAGTGCAGCCTCCATGGCCAGATCTCAAGCCTTCAGAGCAACCTTCCAGATGCAGACCTAGAGGACGGAGGGGTCTCCGCTGAAGGATTCCTCAGGGGATGGTCATCAAGGCCCACAGCAGCATGAAGACGCCTTGGTCCTCAGCATGTTTACCTTGGTGAAGATGCGGATGATAGAATTCTCAAATTTGCAAACCATCGAAGCTGAGAAGAGCGGTAAATACACTGAGTAATAAAATCAGGATCCAAAAAGGTTGATGAGGCCGGGTGGGAGTGTGAAGAGGGTTCAACATGAGGTTCTGCATGCCAAGTACAAGAAAGTGACTGCTCCAGCAGGTGCGGAGAAGCGGGCCACTCCGTGAGACCCCATGGGGGTGTGGCCTGGGAGTATCTATTTCCAGCACCATCCCAGGTGAATTCTGAAAACCATTTTCAGCTCTTCCTCCCAAACTGAGTCCTTTTGCCAGACTATCCTCTCTCTTGGAAAAGTAAAAGGGCCTCTGCGCAGCAAAATTCCCTTCTGCTAGAAATTCCACTCACGGAACTTCAGTCTCTTGGGTTAGGACCTTCCCCCCACAACTGGCCTTGTCAGGAACAATTGTGGAAGATAAAAACAAGTTGACTTATAGCAAAACGGTGGTGGGGGCACTGGGTGGGGACACAAGCTGAACTTCCCAGACAAAGAACAAGGCTTAATCATGTTGCCTGAGGGCCACGATCCAGCTCAGCCTAAAGTCATGGAGAAGCTGAGAAATAAGCCATTTGTTTCTCCCTGGCGTGGGAAGAGCCCGGGCTGGAGAGGCAGCCTGACCTGAGTGTAAATCCCAGCTCAGGCCCTTACCAGCTGTGTGACCCTGAACGTTGACTTCAACTTCTCTGAGGCTCAGCCTCCCCCTCTGAGATAATGACGCATTCCTCACCCAGCTGCTGCGAGTAGACAAAATATTGTACATAAAGCTCCCAGGGATTTGGCATACAGTAGGTGCTCAATGTTGCCTGTCAAATGCATGAATGGGTAAGTAGTGGATGGATGAATAAATGGATAGGCTGGATGGATGGACAGATGAATGGATAAATAGACAGCCTCAATGAATTTTTTGTTCTTTTTTTTTTTTTTCTTGTGGTGCTGGGGATGGAACCCAGGGGCATTCTATCTCCGAGCTACACCCTCAGCCCTATTTTTTATTCTTTATTTTGAAACAGGGTCTCTCTGAGTTGCAAAGGGCATCACTTAAGTAGCTGAGGCTGTCCGCAAACCGTGATCCTCCTGTCTCAGCCTCCCAAATGCTGGGATTACATGCTTGCGCCACCACACCCGACTCGTTCTTACTTGCAGTCTCTGCCTCTGCATATCCCCACCCCCAGCCCGATTCCCTAACATTTCACAGCTTCTCAACCTGGGCTCCATGCCATGCTTCTTAGAAGTTGCTCCCTTCCCTTTCCCACTCCCCTACCCAGAATGCCTTTCGCCAAGCCCCCATCCAACTGCCTAGGCTTTCTTGCCTGCACTGCTTCTCCAATCCAGAGCAGGTACGTCTTAGGGCACAGCCCTTCCAGGCAGCATGCTACAGAAGCCAGCTCAGTGCCCTTCTGGCCAGCATCCAGGAACAGCCCCATCTTCAGGCCAGCTAGGGCTTGTGGCAGGCAATCTGCCGTGGGAGAGGCACGGATCCTGCTTCTTGGAACTTGGAGTCTAGGAGGAAAAACAGAGGCAGTTAACAAGTACTTGTTGCCGAGCAGAAGTAGGTGCTCCTAACTGGACTTAGTGAAGGGGTCCCATTTAGATCTTTAAGAAGGAATGGATTTGGATGTGCAGGGTTGAGGGGAGAGTGTTCTAAGCAGAGGGAACACCCTAAGCAAAGGCAGGAAGAGCCAAGTGGGGGGGTTCTGTGTAGCAGAGGGGAAGTGGAGAAGGAGAACTGAAATCAGCTGGGGGAAGCCACTGTGCAAGGCCGTGAATGCCAAGCGTGTCTACTTGGCCCCCTGGACGTCAATCAAAGTGGTAGCAGGGTCTGGGGGTCTGGGTGTGGCCTCCCTTCATCTCCCCTTGAAGCTTCAGCCACAAACCCCCTGCCCTTCCTCTGCCTTCTCAGCAGGCACTCGTGAATTCTGGCTTGGGTGCTCAGGGAAAAGGTTATTCCTGGGCCTTCTGTGATTCACAGCAGCCTGGACGGACCTTCCTTCTGGTGTCATCAGCCCTTACCAAGCTGCACGGACTCTGCCCATCCCCAGTCCCAAAGGAATGCACAGAGGAATCACGTGCCGTTGAGAGCTGCTGAGCCCTCTAAGGGTGAGGAACTTCTCAGACCCGGCACACGCAGCCACTGCTCTGGTTGTAGGTCCCCACCCGTCCCCACTCCCTGCAGCCTGCGAGTGGAAGGTCTCACCCTCCGCTGCACTCTCCCCAGCTAATCCAAGCCACACAGAGAGCAGCCAGCCTGCCAGCGGGTCTTATTTCACTGGAATGTTGGCATCAAACTTGGGATCGGAAATGAACTCATTATCTGATTATTTTTATTTATGA
Source organism: Muscardinus avellanarius (assembly GCF_963383645.1). NCBI lineage: Eukaryota > Metazoa > Chordata > Mammalia > Rodentia > Gliridae > Muscardinus > Muscardinus avellanarius. The sequence goes on from NC_137801.1 coordinate 36,783,896, forward strand.
AACTATAACTGCTCTGGGAGAGGCCTTTCTTGAGCAGTCCTCTGAGTGGATGAGTAATTCTCTCCCCTTCACACACACCCTCAAGTGCACACACACACACGCACACACACACACACACACACACTTACACACACACGAGAAACTCAGATATTTAGACCCCTCTCCAGAGAGACACATACAGACAGCCACATGTCCCAGCAGATATACACCTGCAGGCGTGCACACATCATAGGAGCCATGGGCTCTGGCTCTAGGAAGCTCCTTTGAGGGCAGGGGCCTTGTCTCTTTCATTCACTGTGGAATCCCCAGTGATACATAATAGGCAATTAGTAAATATTTGTAGGATGAATGAAGGAATGGTTAATAGATGCTTATACACACAGAGACATTATTACTCACATGCACACGCACACACACGCACACGCACACGCACACACATCCTCAGCCTCTCTCCTTCGTGGAATAAAGCCAAGCCAGAGGATTCTTAATTCCACAGCCTGCAGTCTTCACACCCTAAACCACACTGAGTATTAGCTGAGAACATACTATCCAGGACCTTCCAGTGAAGATATCCATTGTCAGTTGCCAGGAGGCCAAGGCAGCGCTGCCCCTGACCTGCTAAGGCCTCTCCAGATGCTCAGAGTCATGCCAGGCCTTGCCAACCTGAAGCCAAATGTGCTGGTCTGGCCAATAAAGCCCAAGGGGTTAGTAAGAGCAAACTGTTTTCCAGGAATGTTCACTGGGGGCTGCCCCCACTCACCCATGACTGGCTCACAAGCAGGTCCTGGCATGGGGTCTTGGGCAATACCAGCCCCTGGGTGCACTTGCTCGCTTGTGTTCTCTCTCTCCTCTCTCCTCTCTCCTCTCTCCTCTCTCCTCTCTCCTCTCTCCTCTCTCCTCCAGCTCATGACCATGACTCAGCCTGTTCAAGGCCCATGAATATCTGGGGGAGGACTGGACCAGAGGCAGGGCTGGAGGCCTGGCAGAGAAGAGCCCAGGAAAGGGTTGCCTGGAGGATGGTCTGAGGGTGGAACACCCAGCTAGTCCATAGCCAGGGCCCCCAACTGTCCCTAAGTGCTTCTCCCACAGAGGGGACAGCCTGCTGTGGTTGATAGACCTGTGCAATGGAGGAAGGCTCCCTGGGTTCACATCCGCACTGGCCACACACTGCCCACAGGACTTCGGACAGGTCAACTAATCCTGGAGCTTCAGCTGCCTCCAGTATTTTGGGCAACTGTACCTTTCCAGCCTCCCTGCCCTCAGCCCCATCCCCTCCTAACCTTCATTGCAGCCCCCAAAAGAGGAAAGGCGGCCTCATCCCCTGTGTCATTTCAGATCCCTCAGTGGCTCCTTTAGGATGTGAGCACCACAGGACGGTCCTCCAGGTCCTCACACCTAACGGTGTGAAAGATCTGCTGGACCCTCCTAAGAAGCTACGACAGGGACAGGGGCTTGTTCAGCACGTTTTTGTGTCCCAGAGCCTTGCCAAGGATTGAGACAGCTTAAAATTCCAGCTGGGTCACCAGTGGTATGGCGGTACACACTTATAATCTCAGTACTTAGGAGGCTGAGACAGGAGGATCGCAGATTTAAGACCAGCCTCAGCAACTTAGTGAGACCCTGTTTTCAAATAAAAAATAAAATAGGGCTGGGAGTGTAGCCGGGAGGTAGAAGGCCCCTGGGTTGCATCCCCAGTACTAGGAAAAAAAAAAAAATCCAGGTTGTCCAGTAGTTTCATTTGCAAGAGAGTACATGTGTCCATGAGTAAGTATGCACGACAATGCTTTATTCATAGTACCTCCACCTGCAACAACCCAAATACCCAGGCACAGGAGAATGGTAAGATGTGCTGGGGTGTGCCCCTCTACGGGAACACTACATATAACCCACAACAAAAAGCATGAGCTGCACACAGCAGCATGGGTGAATCTCTCAGGCATCATTGAGTAAAAGAAGCCAGACACAAAGAGATCGTAGGATACCATTTGTATGAAGGTCGTGAACTGTGGCGATAAAGTCCCACTGGCAGTGACCTCCAGAGGTGGTAGTTACTAGGGAGGAGCATCAGCGGAGCTCGAAATCTTTGATGCCTTGGTCTGTGGCTACGTGGATGTAGATGCATCTGCGGCAATCCGTCCGGCTGTGCACTTAAGCTCTGTGAACTCCGCTGCATGCAAATTGCACTGGGCGAGAGTCTTCAGGCACAAAGGATCCCACACAGAAAGGAGGAGTCCTGGGGACAACGTAGAAGGAGGAAGAGCAGAGAACAAGGACAGGGTGAGGCTGACAGTGGAAGAGAAGGCCCAGAGCATTCTCCAGGAGAGTCTAGTCACCTGAGCCGCGAGGGGCTGCCAGCACAGACAGGGCAGGGACCTGACTCTCTGGCTGCCCCATGAGCCAGGCCAGGTGAGGCTCCTTCAGTAGGTCCCTGCCTTGGAATCAGAGCCTGAGGTGCTACCGGACACATCGCAGTGTCCACTGTCTATGCCTCCTCCTTTCTTCCCTGCCACAGCTATGGGACAAAGTATCTCTTTTAGCTCCAGTTAACAGGCAATTTAATCTGCCCAAGTGTGCTTAAGTAACAGGTATGAAGGAAAGAGGTTTCCCTCATCCCACACTAGACTCTGGACAAAGTCTCTCATTAGAAAATTTTTCAGACACCTGCATGCTGGCCCACCACTCTCAGGGCCTCTTGAAGAAGGTCTGTGGGGTGTGAATACGTAAGAATGTGTGTCTACATGTGTGTATCCTGGGCATGCAGTGTTTCCTTATAAGATGGTTCTCTGATCATCTTACATATCCACACACACTCCTCATTCCGCCCTACTGCTCCTCCTCCACAGCTACCCCACCCTCCCACTGCTCCAGACCCGCCTGCTTTGGAATTGGGGCCTAATTTCCATAATTATGTGGACTGACCAGGTCCTATCCTTCTTGGTGTGTGCGTGTGTGTGCGCTCGCGTGCGTGTGTGTGTGTGTGTGTGTGTGTGTGTGTGTGTGTGTGTGTGTGTATGTGAGCATGCATGGCTCTGGGGATTTAACTCAGAGGCCTTGTACCTCTAAACTACACCCCCAACCCCATTTCATTTTTTATTTTGAAGCAGAGTCTCACTGAGTTGCAGAGGGCAGCACAAGGTTATTGAGGCTGGCTGTGAACCTGTGATCCTCCTGTCTCAGCTTCCCAAATCCTGGAATTACAGGCCTGCACCACCACATCTGGCTTTTTCTTTTTTTATGAAATTAGAGAGGATGAAAGTTAACCTTAAGACACTGTTTTCAAGTGCCATGTTAGACAACTTCAAATCCTCTGGTACTATGGGCTGGCCATGGGCGGCCGGTGGCTTTTGAGGGCTGAGGGTCACAGGGCATGCCCCCCCCCCAGAGCCTGGGGCTCTGAATCGCCAGCTCCCCATCACCTGTCTGAGTGAACAAACAGTCCAGGGAAGCAAGCCTGCCAGGCCACGGGAGGCCCTGGACACATCTGTCGCATCTTCCTCTTGGAATTATGGAGGCCACTGGGGGCCACGGGAGCGCCTTTCTCTGGGGCCCAGCCTGTCTCCCCCTCCCTCTCTAGCAGGCCCTGCTCCAGCCAGGCCCATCTCCGTCCCTGGACCTCCTCCCTCGGTCCCCACCCAGGGCAGACATGCACTGCACACTGGCTACTGCGTCAGGGGAGCCAGGGGACATGGCTTCTAATGCTTGCTCCAGGGGCAGGAAACCTCCATTGAGAAGCTCAGCGGCTCCCCTGGAGTCACACAGCTGGTCACTGGCAGAGCCAGGAATTGAACCCAGGCAGGTGGACTCCAGAGCCAGTTCCACCAACTTCGGACTGTCAGCTCTGGTGCCAGGGCCCAGGGCAGCTGGACCTTTCATGACAGGCTGTGGAGTAAGCCTATGGTCAGGTCATAGGCAAGGAGCCCGGCTGTCGGCGCCCAGACCCCAGCAACTCTCACTGTGTGGCCCCTGAACATGCTACCAACTCCTCTGTCCCTCCACCCTCCTGTGTTATGTCAGCGGGAGAGTTCCTGACCCAGGTGGACACACTCCTTCCTAGGGCTCTCATGATGGCCACCTCCAGAAGGCCGCCTTTGACGCTGGCCCACACTTGCCCAGTCTATGGAGGCTGAGAGGAGGCCAATGGTGCAGGGGAAGGCCACCGTTTGGATGGCCCACTCCCAAGAGAGCCATGGGACTCAGGGGGCTGATGTCACAAGCCTCCTATCCAGCAACAGAACATTCCAGCCTTGTGCCAGGGACCTGGAACTCATGGCCCACGCTCCTCCCGCCCACTCCAAGCTGCCACAGAACACTAGCACCCTAGCACCCCCCCATGTGCACGACTGCATGCTAGTCTATATCCTCTGCTCTCCTCAGGTCTCATCTGTGAATTTTCTCTTCCCAGCTAGGCTGTGAACACCCCAAGAGTAAGGACTCTATTTTCTCTTTTTGTTTTTGTTTTTTGCGGGTCTGGGGATGGAACCTAGGGGCATCAATCTCTGAGCTACACCCCCTGCACTATTTTTTATTCTTTATTTGGAAACAGGGTCTCACTAAGTTGCGGAGGGCCTCACTAAGTAGCCAAGGCTGCCTGGGATCCGCAAGCCTCTGGTCTCAGCCTCCCGAATGCTGGGATTACAACGTGCGCCACCACGCCCTGCAAGGACTCTATTTTCTGCATCCCCCATAGAAGCTAGCACAAACTTCAGGGCTTCAAAACCCACTTGAAATGAATTGGGTTTGGTGGGCTCCATACTACAATTTGAATATTTAGCTCTAATAGAAGTGGAAGAAAGGAACAGTATGGGGGGAGTAGATGTGGATTTGGATGCAAATGTATGCAAACCACTATGCAATGATATGCAGATGTGTACGCTGAGTTTGTGGGAAGAAGTCTTATAACTTCAAAATTCTGGTTCTGGCGGGCTTGGCTCCCTGCGGGGCCCCATGCCTGCTGGAGATCTTGTAGTCTTGCGTGGTGATGGCTGGGAGCTGGCTGCCACATCACATCCCAGTGCCAGTGGAAAACACTTAGGGATGGATGCCATCTCCTGATCCTCTGTGAAGCTGTTCCCACCCCTCAGGCAGGCTGACCGGCAGAGGCCCGCCCTGAGGAAGGGCTGGGGTACACCAAGTTGGAGACCTCTGGGTTCTGGGGGCACAGCTCTGGGGAAGCGCTCAACCAGCGAGGAAACAGTTTCCTGGCATCGTTTCCAAATTTTCAGGCTCTGTCTCAACTCTCTTTTGTGGCCACGGTAACCAGCCCTACACTGCGCCGCCCACCAGTCCTTTGCCTGCACCCCCGAGTGAACAATGAGCCACGGCAAATAGGAAAACTAGGGGTTCCCCAACGCTGATGACCACCATGTGCAGGGCACCCTTCCTGGCCACACTTTATGTCATTTAATCCTCAACAGTCCTACCAGGTAAGCAATACTGATATAATCCTCATTTTATGGATGAAGAAACAGGTTGAAGTCACTCGACCTGCAAACAGAGCTGAGACTCAAACCCACACCTGTCACACTCCAAAACTACCTCCTAACTGCCAGGACCTGCCCCCAGTGCCACCGTGGCCACTGTGCACCCCGCTCCCATGGGGGACCCTTGGGCAGGAGGCTGAGTCCAGGGTTGGGAGGGGGACAGTTCCAGCATCATGACTGGAGCTTCCCATCCATGCAAGGTAAGATGGAAGCTAGTGAAATGGAACTCCTCCTCCAGCCTAGGAGCTCTCCCACCCAACTACAACAGCATCTGTCATTCCACCATTAGGGCCACACGCCTTTGGGATAAACATTGCTTTTAATACTCTCCTATTATTAAAGACAAATCAGCAGGCAGAAGAGACCCAGGTCAGCAGGGAGTCCTAGTACCTGCAGATATTAGGGTGAAGCATACACAAAAATGGAGGGAGCCCTGAAGGCAAATTCTGACATCAAATTCAATGTTGCCATGGCCCTGGAATGACATTAGTGACACTGATCCTAGGCACGCTTTCCAGGGCACCTTATACACTTTCCAACCTCCAGCAGATACTCAATAAATGGTAGATATAGCCGACCTGAAATTATCATGCCATTCAAGGGATGTCAAAGAAACCGAGGCCCAGAGACCCTTCCTACCAGAGAGGTTGGCAGCAGCTCAGAGCTGACCGAGGGTTAGGTCAAAACAGATCAGTTCCAGACAGAAGCTCCATCTCCTTCAGAGCAGTTCTGGTGGGGAATGGCAGGGTAGAGCGGGACAGGAGTCAAGGGGCAAAGCCCGGCGCCTGGGAACCTTAGGGAACTCCACAAGGCAACCCGAGAATGGGGTTCCCACAGTGGCAGGTGGGCAGGGCTGGCACCAGCTCCAGTGGGGGTGGAGGTGCCAGCTCTCCCCCGCCAGCCGGCCTGCCAGCTGGGAAAAGCTTAATTAGAATTCCTCAGCCCTCCAACCCATTTCCTTCCTGGTGAACGGGACAGCTAATGGCCCCTGTTGCCTGCTGCCAGAGTGAGGTGGCCGGGCTGGCAGCTTCAGGCTGGGTGGGGGTAGAGGTGGCCCCTAGCTAGCTCTGGAAGCCTACTTTTCCCTGCCTCAGAGTAGGGAGCAGCCCCCAGTGTGACCAGAAATTCCCCCAAGTCAGAGACCATCTGCCTGTCTGTGTATCCATCCCCCCAGGGCCCGGGGGCTGGTGAGTGTGGATAGACAGACACAGGCTGTGGGAAGCACCAGTGATTAATGGGTGATGAAAACCAGACTCCAGCAGGATGGGGGTGGGAACAGAGAGGCCAAGAGAGGCTGTCTGTTTTATGCTTGGCTCAGCTTTGAGCCCACAACCGGGAAGGGAGGAGGGAGGCGGCTGAGGGCAGCGCCCAGCTCTGGCCTTCAAGTTCCAGCCCCAGCAGAGAGCCCCACTTCATGGCACCCACCAGCACCTCCTTCAGCCTCCGGGAAGCTACACCCTGAGGAAGCTTTGCTCCCAACAGCCAGTGACTTGCGGTTGTCCCTCAAAGACCCCCCTTCCTAGGTCTCCCCCTCCTCCACAGGTAACAGCAGAGAAAACACACCCAGGCCTTGTCTTCCTGCAAGGGGCCAGCTGTCCTGGCCCTGGTCCAAAGCTCCTCTCCACCTTTACACTCCAAACGCAATCCCAGACTCATCCACAGGACCTGCCCAACCAAGCCCTTACCTTGGGAACTCTGGAAAGTTTAAATCAAGCAAAATTTCCTCCAGAGTTCTTGGCAAGAAAGGCTACATCTGAGAGCATTTAGGTTAGACATTCAATGCTGCAGACAGTCAAGAGCAACCGAGGTAGGAGCGGGGCCCGTACAGTGCTACCCAGGACCCCTCAAGACACAAAACCGAGAGACAAAGGAAACAGCCTCCTCCCCAGTGCAAAGATGCACCCACTCTGGCCAGTGCACCCCAAGCCCGAGGTTCCACAGTCCGCCCTGGGAGACTGACTCTCATAAACACTGACCTGCAAGAGGCTTCTACTATGTGTCCACTCCAGGACACTGGGATCAAGCCAGGGAGGGCCTGAAAGAAGGAACGGGGCTTCAGATAGAGGAAGTGGCTTTGGGAGGGAAAAGCACAAAAGCAAACTTTGCTGACTGAGCCTTCTGCTGCTAGCTGATCAGGCCTGCCTGTCGTGAGAACAAAAATTACTTGCTGCTTGTCAAAAAAAATAAAAGAAGAAGAAGAAGAAGAAGAAGAAGAAGAAGAAGAAGAAGAAGAAGAAGAAGAAGAAGAAGAAGAAGGGATTGGTGGCGCACACTTGTAATCCCAGCATTCAGGAGGCTGAGACCGGAGGATCTCGGTTCTCGGACAGCCTCAGCTACTTGGTGAGGCCCTCTGCAACTTAGTGAGACCCTATTTCAAAATAAAGAAAAAAAAATAGGGCAGGGGGTGTGGCTTGGAGATTGAATGCCCCTGGGTTCCATCGCCAGACCTGAAAAAAAAAAAAAAAAAATAGTTCCAAGGTAGATCTTGTGCTATATTAGGTCAGGCAGGCAGATAAGAGCATCAGTGTGACTGCTTCCTTCTTGACTACAGGGTACTATCTATATGTCTCTCTGAAGAAACAGAGGCTCAGGAAGGCTCCCTGGCCCTACCTCCCCTCCAGGTAAGTGATGAAGCTGAGATCCTAGGTCTGGCAGACACAAACACCCTTGTTCTCTGAAGCCCCACCCTGCCAGGGGCTGGGGAGAGAGAACTGGACACCATCTGGGAAGAATTAGCGATTTCTAGAAAAGGCCTGATGTGGGAATGAGAAAACCTTCATTAGGGCTTTGAAATCAGTGAAGCAGAAACACAACCTTCCTCCTGGCAAATGTTTCTGGACTCCCCGGAGATACCTGACTATGTGCCCAACCAATTGTTAAGGAAGCAAGTGTACAATTTTAAATGTCCCGACCCGTCAGAGAATACTTTCGCTGGGTGGGGGAGGAGGTGAACTTTACTGTTCCTTGGATCCCAGTTCCTGTCTCTTGCCTTAACAGAGCCCAGGCTTGTCATCTGAGAGGAAGGGGGAGGCTGAGGTCACTGCTTCTCCTGTTTCTGCTCAGAGCCCTGCTCTTCCCGAGGGAGGTGGACAGGGGGAAGAGCTTTACACCCTGCAGGCTCTGGCGTGGGAGCAGCTGGGGAGGGGTCTTGCAAAGGGAAGTGTGAGATGCAGGTCCCACCCTCGGTGGGAAGACGGGATACCCTTATCCAGAGCCCAATGCCTGCGGCTCATCAGGTGGAAGAAGCGTTTGTGACAGGAAGAGTCCTGACCCAGCCTGAGCCCCCTCTGCACGCCTGCAAACGGAGCGGCTCTCCCCACCCGAGTCCAGCCTGCTCGGGGAACCCGCCCCAGCCCTTCCCGTGCCGTGAAAGAGCCAGAGAGTGTTCATTTTCTGTTGCTACAGAACAAGTCGCCCGATATGTTAGCGGCTTAAAACAACACCTGTTTATCATGTCACGGCTCAACAGCATTCTCTGCCTAGGGTCCCACAGGGCCAGAAATCAAGGGGTGAGCTGGCTGGGCTGGTTCCTAGGAGCTCTGGGAGACAATCGGCTTCCAAGCACTCTCAAGCACGCCAGGTTGTAGCAAAATTCTGCTCCTGCAGCCATGGGACTGAGGCCGCTGTTTCCCCATCAGCTGGGAATTTCTATCAGGTTCTTTCCACATGGTCCCCTCCATCCTCCAGCCATCAAAAGTACATCGCGTCCCTCCCCATGCTTTAAATCAGTGACTTGTCATGCTACCAGCCCGAGAAAACCCTCTGTTTCCACAGAGTTTGTGGGATAGGGTTTGGCCCACCTACCCAGCCATCTCCCTCTAGATGAGCCCAGTCACCTGATGTGTAGTACTAATTATGTCTTTGAAATCTCTTTTGGCATTTAACGTTACAGAAACACAGGGCTGATGTCTCATCCTATGCAGGGATGGGGGTGGGAGGTCTTGGTGGTCATAGTTAAAATTTTGCCTTTCGCAGGGAGCAAAAAAAAAAAAAAAACCATTTTATCATTTCCAAAATGCCAGAGTTGGGTTCTAAACGGGCTTTCCTCCTTTTACCCCAAGAGCTCAGAGGAGAGGGTGGCATGGAGCTGATTGGCTGCACCCCTTTCTCTCTTCTCTTCTACTTCTGGGCTTTCTGTGACCTGAGAAGGGAGCCCTGCCTCTGGACTTCGGGGACTTTGCTCCTGTCTACCCCACCCGGGCTCGTCCTGGCCTCGACTTTTCCTTCACTCTCTCTTGACCTCAACCTCTATACCTACTGGCTTCCTGCCCACTGGGATCTGCCCTCACCAGCCCCACGCCTTCCCCGTCTCTCTCCTCTGACCCAGTGGGCACCTGCCAGGCCAGTTCCCAGGCCCTGGAGTCTGTCTTGCCGCCCGCTGCATCACTCCCAGCACCCAGCCTGGTGTCGGGAGTGTGGCAAACACTTTAACACGTGTTGTGGTTTCTCTGGGCTCGTGTATGTGTGGGGTCCATTTGCTAAAGTGTTTCTCTGTCCCACATGACACCACCCACCCTTCTGGCAAGTGAAGCTCCAGGTCACTCTCTCCCTCTCCCTCAGCCTTAGGGCGCTGCCAAAGCCAGGGCAGAGTGTACGGGCCCATCGGAACGAAAAGCCACCACCCACCCGCTCTGTCCCACGCCATGTACCACATGCACACAGGTATGCAGCAGGCACTGTGCCCTTGGCCATCCCGGGAGGCAAGAGCCCCCCATGTCTCCATCCCTTACACACCTGGGCCTCGCTGGGCTGACCTCTGCGGGTCACTTGGCCTTCATCTTTTTTCATTTCATCCCTGAATTTAGGCCTGTGTTCTGTCCCCCCAGGGACCCACCCACTTCCTCTTGGGAGTCCAGCCGAGGACAGTGCGGTTTGAAGAACATTCTAATCCCAGCCCCAGAGCTCTGAAAGAAAAAAATGACTAAAACCTCTGGAATGTGGGGCCTGCTGCTTCCTGCAAAGCATTCTGAATGAAGCAGTACCAACAGCTGCAGCACAGAGAATGGAAACTCTGAGGGACGCCACAGCTCGCAGGCCAAGCGAGCGGGGCTGTGAGCGAACAAGCTCTTGATTTGGGCCCAGTGCAGACACCTCGGTGCCCATCCCTCCCGCTGTCCTCGCAGGAGCCAGGCCCACCACGCCCAACGTGCTTCTGCTGCTCAGTTACCCCACACTCCCTACGGCCCCCAAAGGCCGGGATATTTGTGTGTGGTGGGTTCGCTTTCACCAGCCCCCAAGGGCATACTGGACCCCACCACCCTGCGTAGGAGGCGCCAGGGGTCCCCATGCCGGACCTTAGCCCCAGGCCCAGACCAGCAGCGGCCACGAGCTCAGGCAGAGCAGTGGGATATGGTTGCCCATTCTTCTGTAGGGGTGAGGGGTACAGAACAGAGTTTCACAGAAACAAAATGCCTGATTTTCTATAGACCGCCCTGTGTGAAGGCAGGCACACTAACATGTCCCCATCCTCTTCAGGAAGGTGTAATATGCACAATAAGGCATGCTAATCCTGATCCTGTGTCTCCATGAACTTTTATATGCATATAGCCCACCTGCATGACGTAACGAGCAAATACCCCAGAAAGTTCCCTGGAGCCCCTTCTCGGGCAGCATCCATCCCAAGGCAACCAAGCTTATGAATTCCCTTCATCATTGATTAATTTTGCCTGTTATTCAGCTTCATTTACATGGAATCACAAATAGAATGTGCCCTGGTGATTGGCTCATTCTGCCCCGCGTCCTATGAGCGTCATCCAGTCCACAGACACACTGCCCTACTATGAGCCTGTGCTGTAGGGACGCTCCCCCGATCCTTGAGAGTGAGCCCATTTCCCAGGTAAGGAAGCTGGTTCAATCAGTGTTCAGTGCCATGCCATCAGGCGGGGGTGGGGCAGGAATTCCAACCCGGAATAGATCAGCTCTTTTTGCACAGACATAAGGAGACCCGTACCCACGACGGGAAGGAGGAAAACCTTGCCCTAGCGATCCACAGCCTGGAATTCTCTCGAAAGGAAACCTCATTTCAGGCTTTGTGCACTAAGAGCCCCATGGGAGCACTTTACTCAGCCCTCCATTCCAGGGGAGATGCAGGGAAAGCTGAGGGAACAGTCGATTTGGCAGTTCTCCTGCTGGTCTCACCGGGAGACTCTGGTGCTGCTAAGCCAGTCGGCACTGGGACTGCGGATACTTAGAAGCCTGGCTGAGCGAGCGGAGTCAAGAGGGCAGTCGCAGTGTGTGCGCCCTGGCTAGGACTCCTGAAGGTTGGGCTCAGCTGGGACCCCGAGATTGCTGAGATGACCTCTCTCCATGTACTCTCAGGGCCTCTCCGTATGATATCCAGGTCTCCCCTCCATATGGATTTTTCCAGGAGGATATTCAGACTTCTAGCATGACAATTCAGGACTTCCAAAAGTACAAAACTGGAGGTTACCACACCTTATTAAAGCTCAAACCTGGGACTGGAACAGCTTCACTGCTGGGTAAGGTGAGTCACAGGCCCAGGCCAGCTCAGAATACCAGGGACAGATTGATCAGGAGGCCATTAAGGGTCATCTCTGGAGACAAGTTACCAGCCCCCCAAAATAACAAAGTGTTTTGTTTCTACTTATTCAACTAATATTCACTGTTGGGTACACAATAAGTTCCTTCTTAAATAGAGCGTATTTAAACTAAATGTCACTTTTCCTGAGTCGTAGTTCTCATTCAGAATGACAGCCACTGAAAAGCTCTATAAAGAACAAGTATGCTAGGAATGGTGGTACATGCCTGTAATCCCAGTATTTGGGAGGCTGAAACAGAGGGCTCCTAAGTTTGAGGACAGTCTCAACAACTTAGTGAGGCTTTCAGCAACCTGGCGAGACCCTGTTTCTAAACAAAAGAATATCTTTTTGGTGGTACTGGGGTTCCTGGAAACCCTTCTACCTCCAGGCTACACTCCCAGACCTATTTTATATTTTTATTTGGAAACAGGGTCTCCTAAGCCAGCGAGCCTGGCTATGAACCTGTGCGATCCTCCTGTCTCTGCCTCCCAAGCGCGGGGATTACAAGCGTGCGCCGCCACGCCCAGCCCAAAAGAATATTTTTTTAAAAAGAGTGCAGTTTGCAGGTAGAATGTTCCTAGGCTCAATCTCCAGTGCCACAAAAATAAAGTAATAAAGAATAAATAACGTTCATTGAGCGTCTATTATGTAGCAGGCACTGGGCTTGGTGCTTTACAAACTTCTTTCTCACTTACTTCTTGTTCTTTATTCTCGGAGGTGGCCCTGCTCATTAGTCCTACTTAATAGATGAGGACAGTTTGCTTGAAGAGGTTATCTATTTCTTTTTTTTTCTTTTTTGTGGGTCTGGGGATGGAACCCAGAGGCATTCGACCTCCGAGCTACACCCCCTGCACTACTTTTTATTCTTTATTTTGAAACCGGGTCTCACTGAGTTGCAGAGAGCCTCACTAAGTAGCTGAGGCTGGCTTTGAACCTGTGCGAGCCTCCCGAATGCTGGGATTACCAGCGTGCGCCACCACACCCAGCTGAGGTTATCTATTTCTAATAGCATCTCTTGCTCCAAAGCTCAGTGGTTTCCCATTGACAGTTTCCCTATGCTAGGAGGCATGTTCCAGTTTGGGCTCTGACTGTGGCCAAGGCCAGGTCACCTGAAAGACCTCTTCACTCACATGCCTGGCACCTGGGCTGGGAGAACATGGGGCCGGGACAGTGGGGCTCCTCAGCCTCTCTCTAGACAGCATCTTCACGTGAATTCTCCAACCTGGTAGTTCCAGAATGCTCGGACTTCCTATGAAGCACTGGACTTCCCACATGGCATTCCAGAACGCTCAGACTCCCTACCTCAGGGATCCAAAGGTGTGGCTCTTGAGAGAGAGCCAGACAGAAGCTGTGTGACTTCGTCTAAGCCAGCTTGAAAGTCACACAACATCATTCCTACCGTGTCCTGTTTGTTAAAGTCATTACAAAGACCTGCCCGGGTGCAAAAGGTAGGGACATCCATTCTGTTTCTTAGTAGGAAGTGTGTTAACAAGTTTAAGGCATGTTTAAAACTACTGTAGTTTATCCTCTAGGTATAAACTATTTACATTCCTCTCACATAGAAAATATACTCACTCCTTTCCAATGATCCAAGTCTCATTTACTATGGTATCAGGTTGAAGTCAGAGGTTTAAGATCCCATCCTCTAACCATCCAGGTGTGGAAGAGGTTCCCCAGATGCAACTCCTCAGGCACAGCCCCTTGATCCTATTCCTCTTTAAAGACATGTGAACTGGACACGTTATCTGCTCCTTAAGCACCCAGCACACAGTGAGGGAATGGGGCTAGAGTGGCCATTATACACGTTCCAATTGAAAAGGGAGACACGAACTGAGTATGGTGGCGCACACTTGTAATCCCGGGTACTTGGGAGGCTGAGACAGGAGGATCGCATGTTCACAGCCAGCCTCAGCAAGTAGTGAGACTCTCATCAATGTAGTGGGACCCTGTCTCAAAATAAAACAGGGCTGGGGGTGTATCTCATAGACAGAATCTCCAGTGCCACAAAAAAGGGGGAAAGTCACATGGCGGATAGCAGTTTTGAAATCCCTTAGGTACAGTTTCTGGACTGGGGCTCCTTCTCGCTGCCCGGGTCTGATTCTCCATGACTTTTGGCTCAATTCTCTGGGCTCTGGGCTCCACCTTCTGAACCATCCATCTTCCTTTTCTATAAAATGTGGCTGGTGTTTGCAACTAAGTAGCTTTCTCCGCTTGCTTCCTTCCAGCGGAATTTGGGGTGTCCAAAGGTCTTTAGCTATTCTGTGCTGGCCCATCCCTTTTGGTCCAAGCTAATGATGCCTTTGACAATATAACTATTTATAACATTATGGGTTTCCTATGGATTCTATTGGGCTTTACTTCATTAGTCAAAAGTTACACACACACACTTCAAGATAAGCCTAAACTTTTTGTGAGACTATTGTGAAACAATTCCCTTAATCCTGAAAGCCCTGTTGTTTAATTAAGAGAATCTGCGAAGCTTGCTTATGAAATATTTAGAGGGCCTCTGCCTATATGAAAAGTTTTATGAACCATTAGTTCTCTCTGAGGTTTTGACAAGAGGTCTTATCATTTCACTCTGGGTTTTATCTTTGTTCTGAAACCTTTTCATAGCTTGAGAAGATTTTCCCGTTTGTGGAGGCTACAAATGAGAAACAGATTTATTTTCACACCGAGCAAGTTCTTGGCTCTTTCGTGTTCTCTGTGGATTTTGCTTGAATGTTAAAAGTTCCCCTTTTTAATTCGTCTTTCTCTGTCCTTGTCACATGCAACTAAAATAAACCAACGGTCCCTTCCAAAAGTCTGCTTAAAAATCTCTTTAGCCCAGACCATTAATTCATTGGGTGCATTTTCCATTGTCCACATCAGTTCAAGCGACAATGCTGCTAAACTTCCTACTACTATATAATAAAGCCCACCCCCTTTCTCCTGCTTCCAATAACATTTTCCTCACTTCCCTTTAAATCCTTGCCAGCAGCTTCCTTGAAGGCCATCAGGCTTCCAGTAAAAACACCTCCAAAGTCTTTATAATTTCTGCCCACATCCCATCCCTGAAGCCGTGATTAGTCGTCGTTACGGCAACAGTCCACTTCCAGGTAATAAAAAACCTCTGTGTCAGCTATCTATTGCATTATAGCAAACTATCCCAAAACAGTGGTCTTAAAACAATATCAGACATTTATTTTGCCCATGAATGTGGGAGTTGACTGGGACTAAGTCAGGCAGTTCTCCCGCAGGACCTCTCATGACTTTGCAGCCAGTTGTGGGCTGGGGCTGGGGTCAGCCCATAGGCCTCTCCATTCCTATGTCCGGGGCCTGGGTGAGGAAGAGGTTGAGTAGTATGTCTGAGGCCACGTAGCTGGAAAGCAACAGAATCGAGACATTAGCCCAGGCATACTGGTTCCAGACTCTCCCTCTTAACTGCCTCCTGCCTTTTCATTCATTCGTTCAATCAACCATTCATACAATCCCTCATTTACACTGAGGAGCAAGCCTAAGGCCTTGCACATGCTACGCAAGCCCTCTACCCTGAGCTCCACCCCCGCCCCGCACTGGCTCCTGGAGTTGTAGACACTGATGGTTTGTGTGCCATAAAAGGTGGTGGGGAGGTCCCCTCTTGCTTTTCTCCACTCAGCTTTGTCTGAGAAGAGTTTTAGGACTCTGATTGACTATAAGGTCTTCCGAATGCAAAAGGAGTGACTAAATCCGGGTGCAGCAGGCCCTCTGGGCATCCTCAGGGCCCTCCGCGTGGCTTTCTGTCACTCTCGCTGTGGCCGCAGACACCTCCCTGCCAACTCGCTTCCGCACTCCTGCTTGCACGGTCTCACTAGTTTTGTTCTTACTGAGGACAGAAAAATAACCCTGGACCTTTCAAGAATGTCCGCCAAGGCTGCGGGTGTAACTCAGTGGTAGAGCGTTTGCCTAGTCTACAAAAAAGAAAAAGAAAAGAATCAAGGTTCACCAGTCTGTTTGGAGAAAGGCATCCTCTAATGCCTCAAGATTATTCATCAGAAGATAAGGCTGCTGTGAAGCCTTCATGGATGGCTTCCATCCATGAAGATTAAAAATCAAATTTTTGTTGTGAACATTAAAGTCGTGTGTGTGTGTGTGTGTGTGTGTGTGTGTGTGTGTGTGTGTGTGTGTTACTGGGGTTTGAACACAGGGGCATTCTACCTCTGAGCTCCAACTCAGCCCTACTTTTATTTATTTACTTACTTATTTATTTATTTGTGGAACTGGAGATTGAACCCAGGGGCATTCTGCCTGCAAGCTACACTGGCAGCCCTATTTTATTTTTTTATTTGGAAACAGGGTCTCACTAAGTTGTAGAGAGCCTCACTAAGTAGCTGAGGCTGGAGGCGAACCTGTGGTCCTCCTGTTTTAGCCTCCCAAGTCCTAGGATTACAAGCATGTGCCACCACACCGGGATTTTTTTTTTTTTTTAATAATTTGAAAAAGGATCTTACCAGGTTGCTGAGGCTGACTTCAAATCTGCAATCCTCCTATCAGCCTCCTAAGTACTGGAATTCCAGGTGTGTGCCACCATGCTAGGCTGATCAGTAAAGTCTTGATTAGTGCTGGCATGATAGACCAATATTTCTAGAAAGTCTTTCTGGAACAATACTTTATATTCTGAATGATACCTTGGTCCAGGAACAAATCAGTGAGGACTCAACTGGTAGGCAGGCAGGGCCATCATGAGAGGTGTATAGTCTGCATCCTGCCCAAAGGGGCCTGGCCAAGAAACAGTGGAGTGAGGCCTAGCCCTGTTTCCACTGGCCAAACCCCTCACTCTGGGGAGGGGCTGTGTCTGCTCAAGGAAAGAACAGTTTCTTCTAATTTATCTGCCCAGAAAAGGGGCCACTTTTTTCTAACTCAATAAAGATACCATATATATTAACCGCAGCACTAGGGGAAAGATAATAAAATAATATTAACCTCCTCCATAGGACAAGTCATAGAAACCAACCATGACAAAAAAATTAATAAATTTATTAAATTTCAAGAAAAGGGTGAACAACTGAGCCTCCCGAAAGTTCTAAGACCCTAAACATCTGGAGTCAATGAACCTCCTCACTAGGATATTCCCATCAAAGCAATCCTATCCCCAAAACTCCCAGGCTCTGCCTCAGTTCAAAATGTTGAAAGAAAGAATCTGATTGGTCCAGCTTTTTTCCAGTGCTCCCTCGGAACCAATCAGACCCTCAGGGCTGAGGAGGGTCATAGATTATAGTGCAAACAGTATATTTACTGCTGAACTCCCTCACAATGGAGGTGAGAATGGTTCCCAGATGCGGTCCTTATCCTGGGCTGCATTGGCAATTCCAAACAGTTGTCTTGCTTTTGTTAGCCCCAGGAAGGCCAATAGTTAATGGCCAGTCTCCCCACAAAGTCCTGGGAGGCTAAGCTGATGGGTCCTGTGAGTGTTCCCCCACCCTCCATGTAGCAAAGACATTTGCCAGTCACCAAAGATCTTACTTATCAATATGTTCAGCATTGATAGAAGGTCAAATTCCTCATATTCTTCCCCTTCTTGGGACAGTCACTGAAGAAGAAAGCAGTCCTTCAGCTCTGTGAAGCTGTTCAGAGGTCAACCTGCGGTCAGAAATGATTGTATAATGAACCAGAATGAGCTTGTTTGGCAAACCACTGTCTAGCCTCTGAAAATATTTCTTAAATTATAACATATTTTTAAGCTGGGCATGGTGGCCAGTGCCTGTAATCCCAGTACAAGGAAGGCTGAGACAGGAGGATCACAGGTTCAAGGCCAGACTCCACAACTTAGCAAGTCTCTGTTTCAAAATAAAAAGGGCTGGGAATATAGCTCAGAGGTAGAATGCCCCTGGATACAATCCCCAATCCTCAGTATCTCCCCCCAAAAAGTATGAATACATACACACACACATACACACACACACACATACACACACACACAGGATTAAACCCAGAGGGGTTCTATCTCTGAGCTGAACCTCCATCCCTTTTTATTTTGAAACAGGATCTCACTAAGTTACTACATGGTGGTCTCGAACCTGTGATCCTCCATACCCAGGTTAATTGTGATATATTTAAAATGCATACAAATTAAAATGCATACATATTTAAAATGCATACAAAATGCTCTAACAGAAACCCACATATCCCCTCCTAGAGTAAAAAATATTAATATTTAGCCATTTGACTTCAGATACCTTATCTCTTTTAAAAGAATAAAACATTTCAACTGCAGCAAAGCCCCTGCCCGTGCCGTGCCCTCCCCCCACTCGACACAAGTGTTGTCTAACCAGGCAGCACCATTTCCAAGAGTGATTCTGGTTTTGACTTTTCTTTTGCCCTCAAATGCAAAAGTTGAACTAGTCACTCTCAGTGGCACACTGCCACCGTTCTACACAAAGGCCCTCTCTTGTCTTATTTATTTAGCCCTTTAACTTCCCTCATCCCTAAATTAAGCAATTATATTAACACCTTTGACATCACACCTTTGTGTGTGTCCTGTAATGCATACATTGCCTTTCGATATGTATACATCATTTACATGTATATGTTATAAACGGTATTGTGCTGTGGATTTTATTCTGTTCGTGCCTTCTTCAGTCAGCACTGTTTTTAAGTTTCTCACACATTGTGTTAAAGAGCTTTTCATTGCTGTGACAAAATGCCTGAAAAATTATAAACCACTTAGAGGAGGAAAGGTTAGTTTGGAACATAGTTTCAGAGGTTTTAGTCCATGGTCAGGAGGACCCGCTGCTTTGGGCCCGGGGTAAGGCGGAACATGATGGCAGAAGGGCATGGTGGAGAGAGCTGTCAGCTCCTGGCAGCAGGAAACGCAGAGGGGGGCAAGGCGAGGCCGAAGAGGAGCCCACGACCTCCTTCCTCCAGCCAGGCTCCACCTCCCAAAGTTTCCACCACCTCCAAATAATGCCATCAAATTACAAATCCGTCCTTGATGAGGCCAGAGCCCTCATGATCTGTCACATCCCAGGCCCCGCCTTTGGACCCTGCTGCCCTGGGGACAGGCCTTCAACACAGGCGCCTTTGCAGACATTTCAGATCCAAGCCATCGCTGCGTGTGCATCAGGTAGTTGTGCATCCACCTCATTTTCCTCATCTCATTCCTGCTGCATCCCCCAGGCGAGGTGGAAGAAAGAGGTGAAGCAGGAGATGGCTGGGGCTTGGCTACACCTTGTCCTTGAGGCTCTCTCCTAGAGGGGAGGCATGCCAATGCCCTGCGCCAACTTCACGTGTGCACTTGTACACACACACACACACACACACACACACACACACACACACCCCTCCAGCTGGGGCCTCACCAAGATGGAGTGAGGTGAAGCAAGCTGGGGGTTCCATCTGAGAAGGACTTATCCTAGAACTCTGGTACTACTAATTCCAAGCCCGTGCCTCCTCCAGAAAGCCTGCCCCGGCCACCCCATGCTTACACAGGCCTCTCTTTCTCTCTTCTGGAGACGACAAAGCTCATTTAATAATAGGCAAGTCTAATCTAATCCATTACCCTCCCTACTTATACTGAGATTTCACTGAAGGGAAAGACCGTCTCTTATTCTTTTGGTCACTCTTGCTCAAGCTCTGACTCAGCGGGAAGGAGAACAGAGTGGGAGGTTGAGTTTTGCTTTAATTTGGGCTCTAGTCTCAATTTGGGGGACATGTCATCTCTTGACACACACCTAGCATGTCAGGTTCTTAGAAGTCCAGGAAGGAAGCGTTCTGTGCTTGCTCTTAGGGAGCCCTACTCATGAGGGGTGCAGACATCCAACACAAGATCTGGGCAGGTTGCTGGGCACGGAGCATGAAGCTCCAGCTCAGCGCAGAGGGGGCATCCAAGCCGACCCCGAAGGAGATGAGTTAAGCTTAGAACTGGGAGGGGAGCACGCGCCAACACTGAGGCGAGAAATGCTGTGTGCATTCCAGTTATTATAGCTTCATAACAAATTATCATATTATTGGCATAAAACCACCATCTGTTATGATTGGACTCCAGGCAGGGCACACAGGAAGGGCTTGTGTTTGTTCTCTGTGGTTGGGGGCGTCGTCTGGAAGCACCAAAGGGTGGGATTTGGGGCCATCTAACGAGTCATTTGCCCATAAATATAATGGCTGAAATTGGCTGAGTTGGCATCTCAGTTTCCCTTTGCATGGGTTCCTTCGTGTGGGCTTCTCCATAGCATGTTGCTTCAGTTCCCAGGGTGAACAACCAGGAAGGTGGAAGTTATATCCTTCAGTAACTTAGCATCAAAAACCTTCACTTCTAGCCGGGCGTGGTGGCGCATGTTTGTAATCCCAGCACTTGGGGGGCTGAGACAGAAGGATTGTGCAGGTTCGAAGCCAGCCTCGGCTATTTAGTGAGGCTCTCAGCAACTTAGTGAGACCCTGTTCCCAAATAAAATATAAAATAGATCTGGGAGTGTAGCCTGGAGGTAGAAGGTCTCTTCTACCTCCTAAAAATCATCACTTCTCCCATAGTCTATTTTTTTTTTCTGTGTAGGGGGGAGGGAGGGGGTACTGGAGGCATTCTACCTCTGAACTACATCCCCAGCCCTTCTTTATTTTTTATTTGAAAAGAGGGTCTCATTAAGTTACTGAGGATCTTTCTAAATTGCTGAGACCAGTCTTGAGCCTGTGACCCTTCTGTCTCAGCCTCCCAAGAACTGGGATTATAGGTGTCCGCTACCATGCCAAGCCTGCCATAGCCTATGGGTCAAAGCAACCATAAGTCCCTGCCTAGATTCAAAGAGAGGAGATACAGACCACTCCTCCCAGCAGGAGTATTAGTCACATTGCAGCAGAGTATGTGGGTGCAATATATATATTTTTGCAGCCATCTTTGGAGAGTCCAACCTCACAGCATATATGGACCTAACAGTATATATGGATAGGGATGGAGGGGGAGATACGGATGGATGGGCAGGCATCCACTGTTACTGGAGTGCAGCACACAAGATGCAGCCAATACAAGGATAAGGATAGGTTGGGCCAGGCTCTGATGGTCTTAAAAACCACACTCAGAAGCCGGGCGTGGTGGCGCATGTTTGTAATCCCAGCATTTGGGAGGCTGAGACAGGAGGATCGAGGTTGGCGGCCAGCCTCAGCTACTTAGTGAGGCCCTTTGCAAGTCAGTGAGACCCTGTTTCAAAATAAAGAATAAAAAATAGGGCTGGGAGTGTAGATCAGAGGTAAAAGGCCCCTGGGTCCCATCCCCAGGACTGAAAAAAAAAAAAAAATCACACTCAAGAGAATACTCATGGACAAAGGAGGACTCTGGAATCCCCAGAAAACCTGCCTCATTCTCACTGCCCAGCATCCCTTCTGGGTATGATCAGAACATCCTGAGGCACTCCTCTATGGTAGCTGAAGCAGAGAGACTGTCAGGGTTGATCTGTGTCCTTGATTGAGAGTTAAGGGTAGCTGGCCACCAGTCCCCTACCCATGTTACTATATACATATGCATACACACACACACACACACACACACACACACACACACACACACACACACCACAGCCCAATCTCTCAATCCAGAGTGCTATGGGTGCTGCTTGGGTGGCAGGCAGCGACTCTTCCTTCCAGCTCCATTCTGAATGGTCCTGGGCAGAGCAGGACTCACACTTTTCACACACACACAGGTTCACCAAGTGTGGAAGAAAAAGGGTAGTTGGGCATCAGGAAGGCTGTAATCTCCTCCTGCCTCTGCCCAACCAGCCGTGGATCTCAGGGAGGTCACCTCCCCTGCTGGACCAGCCAGGAGTTTTCTCTTAGTCCTCAGACCCTGTTCATTAAAAATTACCCAGCAAACTGAGTATGGTGGTGCATGCCTGTAATCCCAGTATTTGGGAGGCTGAGACAGGAGAACTGCAGTTTCAAGGCCAGCTTGAGCAATTTATAGAGATTCTGTTTCAAAACAAAAAATAAAAATTAGGGCTGCGGTTGTGGCTTGGAGGTAGAATACCTCTAGGTTCAACCCCTAGTCCTACAAAAATAAAAATAAAATAAAATAAAATAAGACAGGGAGTGTAGCTCAGAGGTAGAACTCCCCAAGGCTAAATCCCAGTACCAAAAAAAAAAAAAAAAAATCATCCAGTCTCTTTTGCCCCAATATCCCACAGTATTATAGTATTACTTCACACTAACTAGAATGGCTAAAATTACAAAAAAAAAAAAAAAAAAAGGCCAACAACAAGTGCTGACAAGGGTGTAGAGTAACTGGAACGCTCGTTCATTTCTGGAGGAGGTGCTTGAGAAAGGAGGCCAGCAATACCTATTGAAATGACATCTTCCCTATGACCCAGAAACTCCACTCCTAGACATTATCCAAGAGACACAAAACACATGTCCACAGAAAGATGTGTACAAAATTATCACAGCAGCTTTATTTCTAACAGCCTCAAATCAGTAACAGTCTAAGAGCAAGAAAACAGATAAACTCTTTAATAAAAAGAAATAAACTACAAATACACACACCATGGATGGATTTCAAAAACAGTATGGTGAATGGGAAAAGTCGGGAACAAAAGTGTATGCTGTATGACTCATGAAACTCCCAGACAGGTGAAACGTAAGGGACAGGGACAGAAATCCCAACAGTGGGGCTGCGCGTGGTCCTGCACCTATAACCCCAGTACTTAGGAGGATGAGACAGGAAAATTATAGGTTCAAGGCCAGCGACTGGCCTCAAGACTTGAGGTCAGCCTCTGCGATTTAGAGAGGATCTGTTTCACAGTAAAAAATAAAATGGGGCTGGGGTGTAGCTCAGAGGTAGAATGTCCCTGGGTTCAAACCCCAATATCAAAAAATATACAAACACAGTAGTGAGTGGGGGGATGAAGAGGTGGGGGGAGACTGATGAAAGGGCTCGGGGAACTTTTTTTGTGTATGTGTGTGGCACTGGGGGTGGAACCCAGGGGCTTTTCTACCCCAGGCTATATCCCCAGACCTATTTTATATTTTATTTGGAAACAGGGACTAAGTTGCTGAGAGGCTCACTAAGTAGCTGAGGCTGGCCTTGAACCTGTGTGATCCTCCTGTCTCAGCCTCCCAAGTGCTGGGATTACAAGCAACACCTCCCGTCCTTCAGGGAACTTTCTGAAGTGATGGTATTGTTCTGTGTCTTGATGGGATGTAGGTGACACAGGGGTATACATTTGTCAAAATGTGCACTTAAGCCAGGGGTGGTGGCGCACACTTGTGATCGCAGCATTTGGGAGGCTGAGACAGGAGGATCTGGGTTTGCAACCGGTCTCAGCTTCTTAGTGAGGCCCTTTGCAATTTAGTGACACCCTGTTTCAAAACAGAATGCCCCTGGATTCCATCCCAGAGATGGGAGGGAGGGAGGGAGGGAGGGAGGGAGGGAGGGAGGGAGGGAGGGAGGGAGAAGAAGAAGAAGAAGAAGGAGGAGGAGGAGGAGGAGGAGGAGGAGGAGGAGGAGGAGGAGGGAAGAGGAGAGAGAGAGAGAAAAGAAGAAGAAGAAGAAGAAGAAGAAGAAGAAGAAGAAGAAGAAGAAGAAGAAGAAGAAGAAGAAGAAGAAGAGGAGAGAAGGGGAGAGAGAGAGAGGGAATATGGCTGGGGTGTAGCTCGGAGCAGAATGTCCCTGGGTTCCATCCCCACCCAGTAACAACAACAACAACAAAAAAATGTAAGTTTAAAATTCGTGGATTGATCTGGGCACAGTGGTGCCTGCCTGTAATCCCAGTACTTGGGAGGCTGAGACAGGAAGATTGCAGGCTGGAAGCCATCTTCAGCAACTTAACCTGTTTTCAAATATAAAATAGGGCTGGGGTGTAGCTCAGCC
Organism: Muscardinus avellanarius; assembly: GCF_963383645.1. Taxonomy (NCBI): domain Eukaryota; kingdom Metazoa; phylum Chordata; class Mammalia; order Rodentia; family Gliridae; genus Muscardinus; species Muscardinus avellanarius. The sequence goes on from NC_137801.1 coordinate 36,807,718, forward strand.
GTAGAACATCTGTGGGTTCAATTCCCAGTACCAAATAAGAAAAAGGTCTGGACATTTCGTTTCACTGTTAAGCTTCAATTTTAAAACATAACATTCTGAATTGCTTACTATTTTCAGGGAACCCCATCCCGAGGTTCAGGGAGTCCTCCCCGCGGTCCCGAGACGGCACTGATGGGCCCCGCCCGCCCTGGCCGCGGCCCCTCTCCCCAAGCCCCAGCCCTCGGCCCAGTCGCCCCTGGTAACCAAGAAAGGGCTCGAAAATCCTCAAAGTGCAGCCGCCCGGGGAGGGGCGGTGCAGTGTCAGCGAGACAAGGGCAAATACAAAATGCGGGGTAATTGCCGGTTTTCTGATGGCGGCCCTTTGTGCGGGAGCCGGGCCGCGCTCCCAAGCCCCGGCCTTTCAGGCGCGCAGGGGGCCGGCGGCCGCGCTCCCCGCGCTCCGCGGCGCATAATTAATCGGGCTTCACAGGGCCCGGGACAAAGGCGCCCATTCACCCGCCATCCTCCCCCTGGGATATTGTTATTTCTAAAAACTGCAGCCAGCTGGGCCGCAGGGCAACGTCAGCTCTGTGGGAGAATGAGCGGCCGCGGCGAGGAGAAGGGAGCTCTGTCTCCAGCCCTGCGCGGCCAGCGGCGGCCCGGCGTGGGCAGGGCCCGGCCACTCTCCAGCCGGCCGGCTCCCGGGAGAGCCTCGTGACCGCGCCCTGGGGAAGGGGAAGGGGCTGCCAGACCCGCACCGCAGACACCAGGGAAAGTGCTCAAGGAATAAAGGCCCCAGGCTGGCCTGCGAAGCCTGCGATTAAAAAGAAAAATCAAGGTCTATGGATGTGGGTGACTCCGCTCCAGGGAAGCTCATAACAGTGCCAGGACAGGCCGGACTCACCCCCAGAGATCAGCCTCCCAAAGTGGGGTCCGGCCGGCATGTGTATTTTCATAAGCTCTGCAGGCACCCCAGAGGCCCGCCTGCGCTTGATTACCCCTCAGCCTGGCCCCAGGAGGTGGCTTAGGGGCTCGGCTTCTCCCTTCATTCGGGAGACAGGCCCATGGAGGTCAACCTGCTCACCCAAGGTCACCGACCAGGACTAGAACTGGACTGTGGGCATAAGATAGTGAAATAAAGCAGAAGACCTGAGATGCTGCTAGGGAAGGAGGCTGGGCGTCCCTTCCTCCCTGAGCCTTCCTTGACTGCTGGGGCCTGATCTGAGCTCCCCCCTCCCTGGGTCTCCTTATAGTGAGACGTCTGCCTGGTTAACTGCCTCCAGCACACTGGCCCAGGGGCCTCTGGGGCTCTCCTGCCTGCATCCTCACAGACACCCTTGAGGGCAGGCAAAAGTCCCCATTGGCTTGGCTTTGGGTAAGACCGCCCAGCGGAGGCTGACCAAGAGGAACCGGGCCTCTAGGCTGCATTCTTCTTCAAAGTTCAGTGTCCTCTCCAGGCCTGGTAGGGGCCTAGGCCCCAGGTCAGCGGGCTACGCTTCACCTCTGCCACTGAAACCAAGGTATTAGGCACGCAGCCATCCCGCCTCCCAAAGCCAGGGCAGTTGTGAAGAGCTGCCATGGGTTTCCAAAACCTCACTGTCCTGAACACCTCCCAGAACAAGCAGGGGCTTTGAAGTCCTGCCCATCCCGGCCCATCTCACTGAGACGTTCTGTCCCTCAGCTGTACCCTGGAAAATGTTCCCTCAGCCTAAGACTGCCAGTCCTGAGCAGAGCCACAGGCCTCAGAGCCAGACCATGCCATGAAGCCTCGCTTCTCCTGGTGAGTCAGGGACTGGAAGCCTGCTGTTTCCAGAGGAGCCCAGGCCGGCCCCCGGAGCCCAGAGAGGGTGCCCAACAAGCTCAGATCTGCCTCCGCCGTGCCATGCTGGGCACTGGAAAGCCAGCCTCCTGAGACATTCACATCTGTGGGTGGGAAAATGTGCAGAAAACTCCAGGAGAACAAAGTGGAGGCAAAGTGAAACGGAGGTCAGCCAAGGCCTGGCCAGCCCTCCGAGGGCAGCTCAGCTGTCCAGTAACAAGCCGACTCAGCCCAGGCACTGGAGCCAGATGTCTTCCAGGGGACCCTAGGATCCAGCAATCCCCAGCAGCCAGGAAACCAGCATGGCACCAGGCAGAAAAATAATCCAGCTGTCTCCCAGCTAGGTTATAAACAAATAAATAAGCTTTATTTAAGATATAGAATAATCCAGTACTGTCTGGAAATGAGAGGACTAGGGCTTGGCCAGAAGGAAGCCAGATACTGTGAAAGACTGTCCTTAAAAATACACAGTAATGCCGGGCGTGGTGGCGCACGCTTGTAATCCCCGCGCTTGGGAGGCAGAGACAGGAGGATCGCGCTGGTTCGGAGCCAGCCTCGCTGGTTTAAAAGACCCTGTTTCCACATAAAGTTAAAAACTAGGTCTGGGAGTGTAGCCCGTGGGAGTGTAGCCCGGAGGTAGAAGGGCTTCCAGGAACCCCAGTACCACCAAAAAAAAAAAAAAATACACAGTAAAGTATTTAAAAGTAGAAGGGTAAGACGTCTCAAATTATTTCATAAATATAGGTGATTGGTGGACCTGAGAAAAGGATATACAAGAACTTCTTATAATATTCTTCTAACTTTTCTGCACTGGGTGTGGTGGCAAAGGCCTATAATTCGAGTTCTTTGGAAGTTGAGACGGGAGGATCACAGGTTCGAGGTCAGCCTCAGCAATTTAGGGAGACCCTTAGCAACCTATTGAGAACTTGTTTCAAAATAAAAAAGGGTTGGATGTATCTCAGAGGTAGAATGCCCCTGGGTTTAATCCTTAGTACAGTACATATATATATGTACATATATATATATATATATATATATATATATATATATATATTCTTATAACTTTTCTGAAGTTTAAAATGTCAAAAACAGCTGGTCATGGTGATACATACCTATAATCCCAGTACTTGGGAGACTGAGACAGGAGGATCACAGATTCAAGGCCAGCCTCAGCAATTTAGCAAGACCCTCAACAACTTAGTGAGACATGTTTCAAAATAAAAAATAATGTAAGACTGAATGTGTAGCTCAGAGGTAGAAAATCCCTGAGTTCAGTACCCAGTACCAAAAAATAAAGCAGTAGGCAGTATGTGCATGTGCACGCACACATGATAGCATCAGTATTCTAATTCCTATACCAAGGGATGGGACAGAATCTTCTGTTACACACACACACACACACACACACACACACACACACATCTTCCACTGTTTTCTATGAGAGCAATTTGTGAACCCAAGTTGGTCTGATGTCTTGAAGAGTAAGGCCTGTGTTATCTCTAAGCCCCATTGCAGCTAGCACTGTGCCTAAAAAGTGGTAGAAATTCTCCAAACCTGAATTCCAATCATCTGCCATGGAAGGTTTTCAGCTGTGAGTGGGGGCAAGAAGGAGTAAGAGAAGGAGGTAGCCAATGGGAAGAAGAAGCCTAGAAAGATGGCAGAGTGCCCGTGGACTTTACAGCCCAGTTGGCTCATGTCAGAACTGGTAGATTTTTTATTCAAGACTAGTTAGTAGTTAGGCCCAGATGTTTCCATTCTTAGAAAGTAACCGGCCCCAGCGGGGCTGGCCCGGGGTCCACCCAGAGCACCCACGGCACACTTCAGCATGTAGTTCCCAGGTTCCCAGCGCCGACATGGTACATAGTCACTGCCTTGTTCTCTGTGTGCAGCATGTATGTGAATCTTGTCTCCCCAGTGAGATACCAGAGATCAGAGCCTGCTTCCTCCTACCTCCCCTGGCCATCACTCTAGAGTTGGCCAGAGACAAACACCCACGATGAGCCCTCAAGGGCCTCCCTCAGACCCAAGCTCCGTGAAGGCAGGGACTGTCTCTTACACCCCAGTACTCAGCACAATGGTTGACACAGCAATGCTCAGTAACTACGCAATGAATGGCAGAGCAGGTAGGAGTCTCACTGATTGGAGCAGCCTCTTCTCCAGGACACACTGAGTGGACCCTCTGAGAGCTGCATCTGACCGCAGATGCTCAGCCTCGGAGCTAGAGCCAGCGCAGGCTTCCCCGTCGCTGACTCCCAGCCTTGGACAGGTCGCTCTGGCTGCTGAGTCTTCCACATCCCGGAGAAAGGCAGTGTTGCCGCCTCTGTGGCCAGCGTAACACGATCGCTTGGTTTTGGGATGAGGTTCTCTGCTCCTGGCCCTCTGGGATGGGGCTGCCTTGAGAAGAATGGCTTTGTACAAGCACGATTCTGCCGGAGGCAGGACGTTCTGTGAGAGCGCTCCAGAGTGTTGAAGTTTGCTGCCCAACCCTGCCGGTCTCTCCATCCCCACACCAGGCTCAGACATGGGCAGCAGAGAGCACCACCCCGCAGGTGGCAGGGCCTGAGTGCGCGGCAGGTCTGCCGCAGGCAGGAGGGTGGCCAGGATAGATCGCAGGAGCTCGCTCCCCCTCTGCTTGGGGAAATGGGGCACAGAGGCTGCCCTCGCAGCGGCTAGCAGGAGTAGAGACCCTGGGCCTAGTTTCTGCCAGGCCCTCTGGGCATGTCTAGTCTTCTTGCTGCCACCATGGTGGCCTGAGCCCCAGGTCAGCCCAAGGAAGAGTTGAATAAGTTCCTAGCCCAGGGGATCAGTCACTCCAGGCTGCTCAGATGTTTATGTTCCTCCAAAATTTACGTGTTGAAATCCTCACCCCTAAAGTAATGGTGTTAGGAGACGGGACCTTTAGGAGGCGACGAGGTCCCTGGGGTAGAGCCCTCCTGAATGATTTTCATGCCTTCCTGAGTGAGGCTTGAGACAGACCCCTTGCCTCTTCCACCGTGTGAGGACAGCATGATCTCCACACCAGGAAGTGGACCTTCACCCAGCACTCTGGTGCCTTGGTCTTGACGTCAGCCTCCAGAGCCATGAGCAGTGAGTGTCCATTGTCTACAGTCACCCAATCAAGGGGACTTCATTACAACAACTCCAGCGGACTAAGAGCAGAGAAAGCTCTGCACCCCTCAGGGGAGGCCAGAGCTCCTCCTTCAACTGCTTAGTGTTGGCTGGGCCATCGAAGCTCTCCCTCCCCGGCACCTCTCCCATCTCCTGGTCCTTTTAGAGAAAACCAATGCCTGGGCCTCTGGGGTGGCTGGGCCTGCTCCCAGCACATTCTGTATTTGCTTTCAGTCTCAGAAAAAGCCAGGCTCTCTGGCTGGGAACACTGTCTCCTCCCCTTCCCCCTTTCTTCTCTCTCTCTTTCCCTATGCTCTCCCACCCCCACCCTCACCCCCAAGAGCTTCCACAGTGACAATGTGTAGGCCCAAAGCAAGCCCTTGTCCTGAGGGCCCTGGTTGGCATCCCTCCTAGATCGCCTGCCTTTCTCCCCTGGCTCCCCCAGCCAGCCACCCCTCACCCTCACTCCCACCCCTGCCATTCCTCTTTGTGAACAACTTTCTAAATACAGCCAAACTTCCCCTTTTGGACCACAGGGCCTATAAACCAGCTGCGGAAGGTCAGCAGCTCAGCAAAAGTTTCTTGCAGGCTTGGCTGAGACCCACACCCCAAGCTCTAGATGTTACCTCTTCGCCAGGGTTCTAGAAGACCAGCCAGCCTCCTCCTCCAGTAAACAGGAGAGCCAGGGTCTCCCCTAGAGTCAAGCATACCCAAAAAACACTCCGTGAGGGCCTGGCCAAGGGCGGCGGTGGAAGAAAACAGCCTAAAGGCTGGCCTGGCACTGAGGGACCCTGGGCAACCTGCCAGCTCCCTCCAGACATAGGCTTCTTGCTCGTGGAATGGGGGGCTAGCTTGGTTGGTTTTCCTGGCCCCTTCCAAGTCTACAGTTCCACACCTGGGTGATTTCTCCTTGGGTGCTCTTGCCCAGTGACTACAGAGAAGGAAGGCTTGCCTGGGGACATGCTGCTCCCTGCGGGCTGTCTAGACTCTTGGCTGCAGCCAGTGCTCTCTCTGTGATACTCCGCCCTTACTGAAACAGTCCCTGTCAAACCCTGGCCACAGAGCAGATCATCTGGGGAGATTTTCCAGCATTGCAGTCCCCAGGCACACTTCAAGGTGATAAAATCAGAACCTGGGCCAGGGCCTGAAGCCCAGGGTGTCTGGGAAGTTACCGGGTATTCTGACAGAGTGGTCAGAGATGAGGGTCAACGTAGACAGGCCAAAGGTGACACCTCTCCAGCCTGCATTCTCTGTTGAGCCGGAGCTTGAGCCTGGGATGAGACCAGCCTCCAGGTGCTGGCTCAGTGGCCTGCCTGTTCCCGCCCTGGGCCCTGTGGGTAGGGAGCCAGCCCCTGGGCTGCATCCGGGGACTGGAAACCGACCTCCGCTAGAGACAGGAGGTCCAGGTCAGCTCCAGCGTTTTGAGGGCTTTGTGCAGACTAAGAAAAGGAAAATAGGGAAGAGAAACCAAAGTAGGGCAGCATGCAGTGAAGGGGGAAAAGACGAGAGAAAGGAGAAGGGCCCCGAGGTCAGAGAGTCATGTGAATGGCATTTGGGCGACAGAGGCCCCTGCACGCTGGCCCCTGCCCCCCCTCAATCAATCATCTCCTGGGCCTGGAAAGAAGCACTCTGCCACCAGGGCCAGGCACGGTCGCTGCCCATGGGACCCAGGCCAGAAAACCCAGACCCAGAAATGTATCCCTTGGAGCCTGTGGGCCCTGCATGTCCTCTCCCCAGACAGAGCTGGCACACAGCGCCCCGCCCAGATACTCTGATTCCCACCTTCTCCTCTCACTGGACCACGATCTCCTCAGACTTTGAAGCAACATCACTAGGCCACTCCCAAAAAAAGGAAACATCTAATCCAGTTTCCAAGACACTGGACATGACATCCAGGAGATCTAATGATACTGCCAATGGTCTGAGCGGCCCTGAGTGCGCCACCTCCCTCCACTGCCTTCCCGTGGGCTCAGTCTGCTCTTTTCTGCCTCCTGTGAAGTCATACTTGGAGACCAGGGATCAAGGGCTCCTCCTGCCTAGCACACTGAGCTCCAGCTTCACGCCAGTTTCCTCACCTATAAGGTGCAAGTCAGCAGACCAGTGAAGGAATGGAAGAAGTCAGCACAAGACCAAACCAACGCAGGCACTCCTAGCAAGCTTCACAGGGCTGTCCTTTGCAAATCAAAAGAAGATGCAAACCCAATAGAAAAGTGGGCAGAGGGCTGGGGGCATAGCTCAGTGACAGAGCATCTGCTTGGCCTGCATGAGGCCCTGGGTGCAATCCACAGCAAAAGAAAAGAAGAAAAGAGAAAGAGGGAAAGAAAGAGGAGAAAGAATGTGATGGGCAGGTAGCAGAGCTGCGAGGATGTGCTCAGCTGAGAGGATGCACAGCTGCTGCATTTGAGAGGTTTGCATCAAAGGGGGAGAGGCATGAGGGAGGGGGGAAAGCGGATAGTAGTTCTATCCTGGGGGTGATTTTGCTCCCTCCTCCCAGAGGACCTTTGGCAACATCTGGAGGTGTTTTCTGTGCTCACACAGGGGATGGGAGCTACTCACACAGAATGGATGCTGCACAACGCCTTGCGTGCACCAGCCAGGTCTGCAGAAAGAATGAGCTGGTCCCAGACGTCAGCAGTGCTGAGGTACCATGAGCTGAGGCCTGGGATTGAAATAAAGAAATGAAACACCAATCATAGCAACTCAGAAACGGCACACAGTAGAGTGTCCCACTGATGCTCGCTGCTCTCTGAGGCTTGCCACCCTCGCTGAGGGATCTGATCTCCTGGACCTCTTCTGCTTGTGTGTGGCTCCAAACTGTGGGCCTTAGGCCAGTGGCAACCTGTCTTTTCCAGAAAGAGAGCCATCGTGGCCAGCAGCGCAGCACACACACTGCACAGGGCCAGACGGAGGGAAGGGGCCACATGCAGTGTGTTCTGTAAAAAAAAGAATGGATGGGAGCGACTGGGCAGGAGTGAAGAGGAAGAGAAAGGAGACATGCAAGTGCAGTGTTTCACAACATCACAAAAATGCCCAGAAAGCCTGGGGCCACAGGGAGAAGTTTAAATTGAGCAATGCCTATGCTTCTCTTTTCAAACTCATGGAAAATCCTTTTTTTACACCTCCCGATTCAGTGATGGACCCTTCACCACCACCATGGTGGCCAAGAGAGGGACACTTGTCCCTGAGCTACCAGGCCTTGCCCCACCTCTCCCCCCGCCGTTCTCTCACTCGCCCTGACCAATGTGCCATCCGTTTTTCAGGATGCAGATTATTTATTTATTTACTCTTCTTCTAGCCTCACTAGGGCCCCAAAGTAATTGAAAACACACATATAAAATCATAATTATAATCCAAGAACCTGGAAAGAAGTCATCTCCCTTAAATGACGGGCCAAGAGATTCTCTAAGAGTTTTAAAGCTGAACCCCAAGTTTGGCTCCAAGCCTCTGAACAACCCAGGTAGAAGTGGGAACTGGGGCCTGTCTCATGGTTGGCACCCAGACATCCAAAGCCCATCAGTTCCTCCGCAGTGCAGAGCTCTGCCAGGAACTGGAGGTCTTCTCAGGGAACACTAGCTGAGTCCGGGAAGCAGGCAAGAGCAGCATTCCAAAATGAACGTAACTGCAGGAGTCCTTCGGCAGTGTTCCACGAAGTGTCCATCGTAAGGGAGGGCATAATAAAGATTCGGTAGTTGCGGGGTAACTGTGGTCCAAGAGTGACTCCGTTTCGTGAGAGTCCAACTTGGTTCAGGGCTAAGCCTTATCTGGAAGAATGGATGGAATGCATGGCCTTTAAATAACCCCCATGAACTTTATTTCTCTCAGCTGAGCCTTTGATAGAAGTCAGCAGCTCGAGGCAGCCGGAGGTGGTAACTGCTGACAAGGGTCTGGCAGGCAGCACCTGGGCTCAAGGAGAGGGTTGGGCCCCTATCCCTGGCACCTGCAGAGGGACCATTCATGGATTCAGCTACTCACGGACTTCTCCAAAAGTCCAGAACAAGCTGGGATTCCGTATTTTGCTCTTGCCCAAAGTGGACTGGGCTGAGAAGCTGGCAGAGGTTGAAATGAGCTGGGAGCTGCCAAGGGGGGCTGTGGCCTGTGCCCAGCTCTGGGACCCACCTCACTCCGTGGTGTCACAGCTAAGTCTAGGCGCCACGACACTACCACAGTTAGTGTTCACAACCAAGCCATTAGGTGGATACAGTGATTGTGCTAATTTTGAAGAGTGGACTGAGCCTCAGGGGACTTGGCCAGGTGCAAATGGCTGAGGAGGACAGAGGCTGAGCTGATTCGCACACTTGTAACCACCACCCTGTGAGACCCACACAACACAGAGAAAGAGATACAAACCTGTGGGAAAAGTGAAAAGACAGTTAATTTGTGGCCTGAGATGGCAGGAAACTCTGAACTCTCAAGAGAGCGTGATTCAGGAAGATGCTGAAAGCCTGTGCCAACGTGCAAGAACACTGGGGCTGGTGAGAGGAAGGCAGACAAATATCTCTCAGCCCTCCAGCCCCTGCATCTAAAGCGTCAGGTGCACCCAAGTTTCTGTAAAGTCAGGGGCCGAGGGGTACTGTGGGGACGGGCCCGGCTTAAGCACAGGCTGTGGGGCAGAGGGTGACGACAAACTCAATATGTTCCCCAGAGCCACTGGAGGTCCAGCCTGCGGGGCCCCACATTCCCACCTGGGCACTGGGCTGGGCGCTGGCACCTGGGCATTTAGTGACCGCCCTGCGAAGCCAGGGGACGGGACCATCGAGAAGAAACAGAGCCCCAGCTGTTGTCCTCAGCTGAGCTTCTGAGCACCTCCCAGCAGGACCAGGGGCCTGTGACTCCGAGCTTATGACACTGAAGTCCCATCCCCTCCACTGGATATAGTTTATCTTGGACAGGGGTAGGAATGTCCAGACCATGTGAAAGCCTCACATATCAGCCAGCAATATGCTGACGAGCGGGACCTGGGCTCAGCCCCATGTGATGTGGTGGCACAGGAGACAGCCATGTGTAAGGGGGCAGCGGGGACAGGCAGTCCCTGAGCCAGCTATGACAGTAAGGAAAAGAGTCACGCCCAGTCCCTTCCCTCAAGGGGCCGCAGTCTATAAAAGGAAAAAACTCCAGTGTCTTCATAAGTCTCTCTAGAAAAGTGAGAAAGGAAGGCAGATAGGGAAGAAGGAATGTACTTACAGAGTAGATCCAGAATCAACCACTCGCACCTGTTCACTCTGCCCTTCCCGAAGGCCCTCAGATCTCAGCATCCTCTTGGGCCGTCCTCGAGGCCGCCAGCACACGCTCACAGTGCACCTTCTCTACCAGCCCATGCCTTTTTATTGGCGCAAAGCAGAAGGCCTTGCTCACTAGCTCCTCTCAGCCCACTCTCTTGAGGAGCTCAGGACAACTTCCAACTGGCCTTGACCAGAGGCTATTCCTAGGACCCACAAGTGTGACCCCACAGCTACCCTCCTGCCAACGACCAGCCGGTGTGCGGGATCAAGCCCAGCTCCTTCACCTTGCGTCCCCCAGAGCTGAGGAAGCCCAACAGAGCTTGGGTGGCATTTCCCTCACTTCTCCTTCATGGAGACCAAGAGCCTCCGTTCCAGAAGGATCCCAGGACCCGGCCTGGCCAAGCTCGGGTTCCTACCCAGTCTGCTGTGTCTCCCTGTCCCAGACTCCAGAGGACAATATTCAGGATTTGGTAATTAGCTGTGATCTATTACAGCTGAGCTGAGTAGCTAGTGGCCTCCTGGGCACCCGTGTGGCTGCACCCCCAGCTCCATCGCCATCAAGGGTAACTGGGGAGCGTGAGCAGAAGCCATGGCTCTTTCTTCCAAGCCGAGCACATTAAGAAGCAGATAGTTGGGTATGGTGGCATGCACCTGAAATTCCAGTACTTGGGAGAAGTGGACAGGAGGATCACAAGACTGAAGCCAACTTCAACAATGTAGCAAGATTCTGTTTCAAAATAAAAAATAACAAAAGCTGGAGGTGTGGTTCAGAAGTGGAACATTCTAGTTCAATCCCTAATATCAATAAACCAATAAACAAACAAATAATTTAATAAGTAGCAGGTAACCTTGTCCATCTCTCCTTCCCTGTCTTCCATAATCTCATGGCCTGGAGATGGCAGAGCCATGAGATGGAGGGAGCCTGGTTGCCTGAATCCCCACTTGGAGGAAGGCTACCTATCCATCACAGCAGCTTGGACTTTATGTGAGTAAAAATCCTTCGAGCCAGGCATGGTGGTGCATGTTTGTAATACTAATACTTAGAAGGCTGAGATAGGAGGCTCACTAGTTCAAGGCCAGTCTCAGCAACTTAGTGAGACTCTCAGGAACCTAGTGAGACACTGTTTCCAAAAACAAAAAATAGCCTGGCCTGGTGGCACAGGCTTATAATCCCAGTACTTGGTAGGCTGAGTTAGAAGGATGCCTATTGCAGCTATTTAGTGAGGCCCTCTGCAACTGAGTGAGACTCTGTTTCAAGATAAAGAATTAAAAAATAGGACTGGAGGCCTGAATAGTGGCGCACGCTTGTAATCCCAGCATTCGGGAGGCTAAGACTGGAGGATCGCGGTTCGTGCGAACCAGCCTCAGCTACTTATGAGGCCCTTCACAACTCAGTGAGACCCTGTTTCAAGAAATATAAAGACAAAAAAATAGGGCTGGGGGTGTACCTTGGAGGTAGAATGCCTCTGGGTCCCATCTCCAGTACCACAACAACAACAAAAAAAAATAGGACTGGGGGTGTAGTTGGAAGTATAATGCCCCTGAGTTCAATCCCCAGTACCAAAACTAAACAAACAAAAAACTTTCTATCCTTACTTGGCTATCCTTTCACTCGCCCCCTTTACAAGTTCCCTACATTTTGGAAAGTGCCGTATGAATCTAGTGCAGAGCTCCGTCCCCAGCTCTCCATCAGTGCCCTCCTTTTGACTCTACTCCCATCCTGGCCTCCCCCAGTTTCATTTCCCATCCTCTCCTCCCATACTGGCCCCCAGCGATGCCTGAGCAGCCTGTGACAGGATGCTCTCTGTAGCATCTGAGAGCTGCTGTTAGAGGCAGCCTGGCTGCTCATTCCCTCCCTGGGAGTCCAGGTCCTGAGTGTGACTTCATTGAGTGGCACGACCCTGACCTCCCCAGCTTTCTCATCCTTAGAACATGAACCACAGCACCTGCTCATGCCACCTGGCAGGGGAAAGACCAGAGACCCTGGTATGCAGGAGCAGCTCCCCCAGCCAGACCCCTACAAACATCATTTAGCTTATATCACTTATCTCAGATGGCGAAACTAAGGTATCAGAGGTTTAAAAGTAACCTGCCCAAATTCACCCAACTAGTAAGCAGCTCCCCCTCCCCTGCACCTACCTTGACTTGGTCCTTCCCGTCTTCTGTCCTGAACCTAACGGGGCCATCATGCCCCGGATGTTTTCCACCCAGAAACCCTAGTTCATTCCCCACTCCCGCCCAGCCCTCACCTCTCATGTGCAACCGGGCACTCACATCCAGTGTTTTTTTGTTGTTGTTGTTTTTTGTTTTGTTTTTTTTTTTTTTGCGGGTCTGGGGATGGAACCCAGGGGCGTTTGACCTCCAAGCTACACCCCCTACCCTAGTTTTTATTCTTTATTTTGAAACTGGGTCTCACTGAGTTGCAGAGGGCCTCACTGAGTAGCTGAGGCTGTCCGCGAACCGCGATTCTCCAGGTCTCAGCCTCCCGAATGCTGGGATTACAAGCATGCGCCACCACGCCCGGCTCATCCAGTGGTTTTGACTTAATGGATTGCTCTGTTTCTTGCCCCTCCCTATACACCTGTTGCCACCACTCTGGTCCAGGCCCCCAACCTGCCTTTCCCAGACTCCCCAAGAGCCTTTACAACAGCTCTGTGCTCTGTGCTCCACTCCTCTGAGCTCACCGTGCAGCAGCCACAGGTATCTTAAATGCAGATCCGTCCAAGGCATCTCCCAGGTTCAGATCAGTGGCTTCACCCCGCTCCATGACAAAGCTGGAGACGCAGCTCTGCCCAGCCCGGGAGATCCCCAATCTTCCTGAGCTCCACCGCCTGCCTCCTCTCTCCATTTCAGTCAAGGCGGCCTTCTTCCAGCCCCTCCCCACCCACTACCCCGAGTCCCCCCGGCAGGGACTACCCTTCGCACGTACCGTTCCTTCCGCATTCTCTTCCCCTTGACTCACTCATTCTGAATCACCTTTCTAGTCTCAGGTCGTCACTTCTTCAAGAATTTTGCTGACCTCCTTGGCTCGGCGAAATCTCCTGCAGCACACCTCATGGTGGTGGCTCTGTTATGTTTGTGCACTGAGTGAGGAATGGACACCCCGCTTTCAGAATTCTAAGCACCAGGAGGACAGGGACTGTGGCCATTTTTCATGGAAACTTAGTGTCTGACACTGTGTCCAGCACAGTAGAACTTAGCTACTGGCTGAGTAAGTGGATTCCGCAACGTTGTTGTTGGAATCTAAGTCTGCTTGACGGCTCGCTAATAGATTGTTGCAGGCAATTGTGTTGAAGACAGTCCCTGGCTTGCGATAGTTCAACTTAGAAATTTTCAACATTACAGTGGCGCAAAGGCAGTAGTATTCAGTAGAAATTATGCTTCAAATTTTGAATCTTGATCTTATTCCATGTTATCTATATGCTCTATGACATTCTATTGAGTGCTGGGAAAGGCCAATGAGCTACAGCTGTCGGTAAACCCCAATATAGATACACATATAATCTAGACAGATGGATTTTTCATAAGGCATTGGCCGAGGTGATTATGAAGGCTGCCGAATCCCAAGTCTGTAGAACTGATGTCTCTGTTTCAGTCTGAAGGCCAGCAGGCTCATGCAGAATCAGGAAGAGCTGATGTCTCAGTTTGAAGGCTTTCTATCAAACAGGAGAATGCTTTTACTCAGAGTCAACCTTGGTTCTAGATAGTCCTTTAACTGATTGGATGAGGCCCACACACACTATGCAGGACAACCTTCTTTACTAAATCTACAGATTTAAATGTCAATTCCATTCAAAACACCCTCACAGAAACATTAAGAATGTTTGACCAAATATGCGGGCACCCAGTGACCCAGTCAAGTTGATATATAGAATTAACTATCGCAGGAATCAAACCAGACAATACAGGTGACCAAGGCATAATGAGTATACATGACCAGTGTGAGGTATTAGCATCTGTACTAGTGTTGTGACTTGTCATTCACTTATTCCATACACGTTTATTAAATACCTATGACAAGCTGGGCGTGGTGGCACACACTTATAATCCTAGTACTTGTGAGCCTGAGATGGGAGGGTTGCAGGTTCAAGGATAGCCTCAACTACTTAGTGAAGCCCTTCACAACTTAGAATCTATTTCAAAATAAAATAAATTAAAAATAGGGCTGGGGGTATAGCTCAGAAGTCAAATGCCCTTGGGTTCAATCCCCAGGACTGCAAAAACAAAGCAAACAAAAAACCTATGACGAATGTCTCAGCTATCTATTGCTGTGTAACAAACCAACTAAAACCTAGTGGTTTAAAACATCAAAGGCTTTTTTGCTCATGATTTTGTAAGTCAAGAATTTGGGCAGGGCTGAGCTGGGTGCTGCTTCTGCTCCAGGTAGCTCTAGCTAGTGTCACTTGCTCAGCTGGGCTAGTCTGGAAAGTTCAAGAAGTCCAAGAAGCCCACACTGACATGTCTGGTGCCCAGCTCCTCCACGTGGCCTCACTTTCTGCATATGTTGTCACATCACTTAAGAGTCTGCCTAAGCCTCTCCTCAGCTTCATGGCTGGCTTCCCCGAGAGCATTCCAAGAGGACGGCAAGGGCTTAGCAGATCTATGGTTACCTCATAGCCACTAGTGTCCCGTAGTCAAAAGCAAGTCACCTGTCCGAGCCAACATGGAGAAGAGAACTATACCAAGGCATGAATGCCAAAAGGTATTGTTTACTGGGGACCATCAACATGACAATGGGTTTGCTAGGCAATATCCCAACAGTCCTCACTTTTGTCTCCAAGGATCTCACAGTCCAATATGGCATCTCTAGAACACATCGGACCACAGAATCTCAACATCATCCATGCATTCAGCAAGCCCCAATATGAATTCTTGACTTCTGATAGGGCATCCCATTTTGCAAAGGTAGATTATCATATGATGTATATTTTCATATATGGCCTTTTTCATATGCATATTTTTGTGTTACAAAAATGAATGGGGATGAAAGTCAGGTGCATTCTATCTCCCAGCTACACTCCCAGCCCTATTTTTTTATTCTTTGTTTTGAAACAAAGTCTCACTAAGTTGCAGAAGGCCTCACTAAGTAGCTGAGGCTGTCCAGGAACCACTATCCTCCTGTCTCAGCCTCCCAAATGCTGGGATTATAAACATGAGCCACCACACCCAGCTCATATACGTGTGTGTGTGGGGGGGGGGTACTGGGGTTCCTGGAAGTCCTTCTACCTCTGGGCTACACTCCCAGACCTATTTTATGCTTTTTTATTTTTGGAAACAGGGTCTCCTAAGCCAGCGCAGCTGGCTTTCAACGTGTGCGATCCTCCTGTCTCCGCCTCCCAAGTGCAGGGATTACAAGCGTGCGCCACCACGCCGGGCGTTCATATGCATATTTTTAAAAATATTCGTTTGGTACTGGGGATTGAGCCCAGGAGCATTCTATCTCTGAGCTACATCCAACCCTATATTATTGTTTTGAAATAAAGTCTCGCTAATTTGCTGAGGGTCTAAGTTGCTGAGACCGGCCATAGAACCTATGATCCTTCTCTGTTAGCCTCGTAAGTACTAGGATTAAAGGCATGCACCATCACAGCTGGCTTCAAAATAAATTTTTAAAAAACTGTTGCGCCAGGCGTGGTGGCACACGCTTGTAATCCCCGTGATTGGGAGGCGAGACAGGAGGATTGCACAGGTTCGAAGCCAGCCTCGCTGGCTTAAGAGACCCTGTTTCCAAATTTAAAAAAATATAAAAATAGGTCTGGGAGTGTAGCCCGGAGGTAGAAGGGTTTCCAGGAACCCCAGTACCACCAAATAAAAAATGTTGCTATTTTTGTGTGTTTGTGGGAGAATATGTTATTACAATTACATCCTGTGGTGCGTACTCATGTTGCTCAGAAGATGATTTGGGAAATTCTGGCATGGTAACTCCTAACAGTAAGGTAAAGATCTGCAGAGAAGACCTTTGAATTTCTAGGACCACAGACATAGGTGGCCCACAGTGGATCAGAGATGTTTTGTTCCAGAGGAACGGAAAGCCTGGGCTCTCTGTGGGTTCCCCTTCCCTTGTCTATGGCCATGAGTAGGGGACATCATTCCTAGACCACCTGAGTAGAGGTTGGGATGACAGCACATCCTACTGTGTCTCCTCCTACCCTCTGTCACCTGGCACCAAGGGAAACTGCATGTTCCACGCTGAGCAGCACACATTCCACCATACACCAACCATACCACCTTGCTTTCACAAAGGACTACCTATGAGAGGCCTCCAACACAGGCCACCTCCAGGAGCTAACTGAGCAAGCAGGCCAGCAGCCGGGCGCTCGGAGTGAACCTCCCAGATCAATCAGCAGCAGCTACCAGAAGATTCCAAGTCATTATGGTGGAAGGGGCTCTAGGAATCTGCATGCCTAACCTCCACCACAATGATCTACCTCCATAGATCATGGAGCCCTGAGCCTCCCCAAAACCTAGGGTTTCTACGTACTTGTGTCTGAAATGTGCCTTCAGTAGAGGGCAATTTGGGGGCAGATGGGAAGAGGGGAGGGACGCCAACCCTGAGCTGTGGCCCTAGCTGGTGTTCACTGCAGACAGGACCGCAGGTGGCTAGCAGTCATGGATTCAAGTCATCTTACATATCAAACATTTATTTTTCAAACTCTTTATATAAATATATACATACACACATATATATGCATATATGTATATATTGTGATATGTGTATGATACTTATATTTATATATACTTGCATATTATACTTCTATATATATTTGTCTTACAACTTCAAAGCCAATTTGCCTTCATACATTCTTCTCATAGAATGATCCTCTGAGATTAAATGTTTTGATTTTTTTTTTCTTTTTTTTTTTTCAGTACTGGGGATGGAACCCAGGGGCAATCTACCTCTGAGCCACACCCCAGCCCTATTTTCTTTTCTTTTTTTTTTTTTTTTTTTTTTTTTGTGGGTCTGGGGATGGAACCCAGAGGCATTTCACCTCCGAGCTACACCCCCTACCCTATTTCTTTTTATTATTTATTTTGAAAAAGGGTCTCGAAGACTTCTAGGAAGATGGCAACCAAGAAGAGCAGCATTTACGAGTCCTGCTAAAACTCGATCTCTACTGCCACAAAATCAGTGCTTTTCATAGCCAGAAAACACTAGCAACAGAGAAATAAAAATATAAACACAAGGGACAGAGAAAACAAAAACTAGAACAACCAGAGACCAGAAAAGAAATCAAGCCAGCAATGCAGCAGCAGAGCCGCGCTGGCACCATCTTCCCTCACAGCACCAGGCTCCAGAGAGGAAAGGTGAGCTGAAGTGAGCAGCTGCAGATCATTCAGGTGTAATTCAGCAGTTCTTTCAGCACAAAGAACGCCTAAAAATCCCAGTGGCCAAGCTCATCACACCTTCCAGGGACTCAGAACGGAGCTCAAAACCAGAAAAGAAATACACCAGCCTCACAGCCGAGGGCATAGCAGCGGCGCCATATTGCCAGCAGCGCCAGCCTCACGGCCAAGGGTGTGACAGCAGCGCCATATTGCCAGCAGCGACAGCGAGTTCACAGCGCTGCAACAGCTCCTGATCAGCACACATAATAACCGTGAGTGAAATTGGGGCCCCTAAAGGAGAAATCCCTGTATTGCACTCCCAGGGACTTGCGCAGCTTTGATAATCTCCTTGGGTCGGATATTTTGCAGTCCAACCCAGTGAAGGAGTAGCAGTGGCAGAGATACCACACCCTAGTCGCAGCTCCCCGTGGGAGAACAGCCAGCCTGGCACCCCCACAGTCTTACGCAGCCTCGATTAACTTCCTGGTTATGAGAATTTGCGATACAACCCAGTAAAGGAGTAGTGGCGGCTGAGATTACCACAGACTCGAGATACAGAGCACCCTCAGTGAAGTCGTAGTGACCCAGGGAAGGCACAAAATTCTGAAATCATGGGAAAGAGGAACAACAATAGAGCAATGAATGCCCACAACCCCATACTATCAGAACCTGATAACACAGAAATTCAGAGATCTCCAGAAGATCAAATCAGGAATATAACTGTAGAAATAATACAGGACTTTCGAAAAGAATTTAGAGAGAGTCTAAAAGAAATAAAGGAAGCAATCATTGAGGTAATGGCCTCAATTCAAAGTATAAACAATCGATTAGACCACATGGAGAATAGAATATCACTCCTAGAATATGATCACTCCAAAAATGAATGCATAGTTTATAATTAAGAAAAAAAATCCAACAGCAGGAATTTGATATTGAAGAAATATGGGCCCATCTTAAGAAAGCTAACCTAAGAATAAATGGAATAGAGGAGGGAAAAGAAGGTGAAACTAAAGGGATCAATAACCTCTTCAAGGAAGTAATAGTAGAAAATTTTCCAAACATAGAGCAAGAGGTCGATACACAGGTCCAGGAAACTTATAGAACTCCCTTTAGACAGGATCGGAGAAGAGGATCCCCACGCCACATAATTGTCAAAATGACTAATGTGGAAGCCAAGCAGAGAATCTTAAAGGCAATAAAAACAAAAGGCCAAGTGACATTCAGGGGCAAACCAATTAGAATCACTCCAGACTTTCCAAACCAAGTCATGAGAGCCAGAAGGGCTTGGAGTAACATATTCCAAACTCTGAAAGAAAACAACTTCCAGCCAAAAATTTTCTACCCAGCAAAACTTTCTATCAAATTAGATTGGGGAAATAAGAAGCTTCCACGACAAACAGAAACTGAAGGAATTTATGTCTTAAAAACCAGCACTAGAGAAAATACTCAAAGAGATTAACTACAAAGAAGAAATAGGTAATATGCACCAGAACCAGAGAAACAAGATTTTCCATCCAGCAGACAACTAAGATTAGTTATCTTTGGAGATTCATTATTTATTTTAGTTTTTTACCTATTTCTAAATTGTATTGTTTGCTTTTACTGTTGCTAATTTTTAGGATTTCTAGTTGGAATATTAATATACCTTCAGATATAGCATTTGGAAATATTTTATCTCATTCTATCAGTAACTTTTAACTCTGTTTACATTGTCTTTGGATGTATAATATTTTTTTATTTTTTTAGGAAGTTTGTTTATTCTTTTGTTGCCTGTACCTTTGAAATCATATCCAAGAAATCACTGCCAATTTCAATGTTGTGAAATTTTATGACCCAGATTTTCTTCTAAAAGTTTATAGTCTTAAGATTTACATTTAGGTCTTTTATCTATTTTGAGTTAATATTTGTATATGTTAGGTAAGGGTCCAGTTTTATTCTTTATCATGTAATTATTATTTTTCAACAATATTTAGTGAAAAGATTATTATTTCCTTCACCAAATGTTCTTGGAAACCTTGTCAAAAATAACTTGACCATATATGGAAGAATTTATTTCTAGGATTTTTATTTTACTCCACTGGTTTATATATCTGCCTTTATAGCAGTACTACACTGTTTAAATTATTGTAGCTTTATAAGGTTTAAAACCAGAAAATGTACATCTTCTAGCTTTGTTCTTTTTCGAGATTGTTTTGGGTATTTAGAGTTCATATTTCATGTTAGGATAGATTTTTTCTGAAAAATAAATAAATAAATGTATGGTAGTTTCACCTTAAAAAAAAGAGAAAAAAATATCCTCTGGTAAGAAAGAAAGCAAAAAGAAATATTGAAATGTTATCTCTAAGTCATCAAAAGCTTGATATCAGACAAATGAATCTGTTATGTGAAATTATCATTGTTAATTTTGGATAAATTGCTATAATATTAGATGCCAACCACTAAGCCAAGCATGGGAAGGAGGGATGGGGAGGGAATGGGGTGGGGATCGGGTAGGGGCTAACTGGGCAATGTGTGCATGTATGTCTACACAAGGTTTCTTTATCCCATTATGATGTATGAATATAGTGCCACCAATTAAAAAATTTAAAAAAGAAAAAAAAGAAAAAGGGTCTCACTAAGTTGTGGAGGGCCTCACTAAGTAGCTGAGGCTGTCCGCAAACCGCAACTCTCCGTTGTCAGCCTCCTGAATTCTGGGATTACAAGCGTGTGCCACCACACTAATCCCAGCCCTATTTTTTATTCTTTACTTTTAAAATGGTCTCACTAAGTTATGAAGGGCCTCACTAAGTAGCTGAGGCTGTCCGTGAACCGTGATCCTCCAGTCTCAGCCTCCCGAATACTGGGATTACAAGTGTGCACCACCATGCCCGGCAAATGTTTTAAATTTTATTTATTTAAAAAAAAAAGAGGAAATTAGATCCTGGTTCTGGGTGAAAGAAGGGAGATGATTAGGAAGGAGGCAAAAGGCACAGATTTCCTGAAACTTCCTCATGGCTTTTCCCCCATGCATCTCATCCCATGCACCCCTACCCCCAGGACAACAACCCAGCTCTGGAATAGAGCCCTCCCTGCTCCCCTGCCTCCCTGCCCCTCACTCCAAAGAAGCCCACAGTCCCTCTGGGGTCTGTGATCAGTGAGGCCCCTGCTCTAAGCCCTTTCTCAGCACAGGGCCCCAGGCCTCAGTGCTGCCAGACCACTGCTAAGGGAGGCTTGTGTCTGACCACACACTCCACGCTGTGTGACAAGGACCATGGAGGGCAATGCTTAACCCCAGGAGCACTGTGTGGGTGTGAGCATACTAGAGGACTTCCTAGGGGTCCCGGGGCAACCCCAGAGTGCACCCACACACCAAGCCACGCCCTCAGCTGCCCTCACCTCCCATCTGACTCTGTGTCTGCGGCTCTTGCTCCTGCTCTTTTCTTCTCTTCTTCCTTCCTTCCTTCCTTCCTTCCTTCCTTCCTTCCTTCTTCCTTTCTTCCTTCCTTCCTTCCTTCCTTTTCTTTTTCGTTTCTGTGTGTATGGTCTTGGAGGTTAAACTCAGGGGCATTCTACCTATGAACTACACCTCCAGTCCTTTTTTTTTTAATTTTTACTTTGAAACAGGCTCTCACTAACTGAAGGAGCGCCTCACTAAGCTGCTGAGTCTGGCCTCTTGATCCTCCTGCCTCAGCCTTCCAAGTACTGGGATTACAAGTGTGCACCACCACAACCAGCTCATTATATATATATTAGAGATTGAACCCAGAGACATTCTACCTCTATGCTACACCCAAGTCCTTTTTATCTTTTTTTTTTTTTTTTTCATTTCCAAACAGGATCTCTCTAGGTTGCTGAGGGGCTCCCTAATTTGCTGAGGCTGACCTCAAACCTGCAATTCTCCTGTCTCAGCCTCCCAAGTACTGGAATTATAGGCATGCACTGCCATGGCCAGCTGCTCATATTCTTTTCTAATCCTCTCTAGGGTTTGCCTCTCAAGTAGGTGCTCTTCAGCAGCCATCTTAACCCGGAAGCCACTCTCCCCAGAGGTCTGTGAAAATAAGTTGGGGAAGGGGGGTGGGGTCCATGAATCTGAATGGAGGAGAATATTTATTTTCACTACCCTTTCACTGAAATTTGGCACTTCCTTTCTATGTGAATGTGGGAAATGTCTCCAATAGATTAAACAGAAATTGAGGCTTTGTTTCCAGGAGAAATCATAGGCATTTTTTCTATCACTTTAGAGCTGTTCCAGATCTTTTCAAATATGATTTGTACCCGTTATCACTGAAAAACTTTATCATCAGACTGTTGCTAAAGAAGCACCTCTATAGCTGGGCATGGTGGTACATGCCTGTAATCCCAGTACTTGGGAGGCTGAGACAGGAGGGTCAGAGGTTGTAGGCCAGCCTTAGCAACTTAGCAAGACCCTGCTTCAGAATAAAAACTAAACTAGAGCTGAAGGTATAGCTCAGAGGTAGACTGACTCTGAGTTCAGCCTTCAGTGAAAAGAAGAAGACAAAGACAAAGACGAAAGAAAAGAAGAGGAGGAGGAGGAGGAGGAGGAGGAGGAGGAGGAGGAGGAGGAGAGGAAGAGGAGGAGGAGGAGGGAGAGGAGGAGGAGGAGGAGGGAGAAGAGGAGGAGGAGGAGGAGAGGAGGAGGAGGAGGAGGAGGAGGAGAAGCTCTATCACAGGACTGGTTTCATAATATTTGGGTATCTTAGTGTCACTGTATCTTAGTGTCTGTATCTTAGTGTCACTGGTTTCTTTTATAGTCCCAATTTGGCATCACACATTTGAAGACATTATTCTGAGAGGAGGTCCGTGGGATTCACAGAATGCCTGTGGGGTGCAGAGTACACAGAAGGTCAAGGCCTAGATTCTCCTGCTCTTTCATCATGGAAAGCCACGCCCTCTCTCCTGGCATTACACTTTTGCCGTTCTCTGGACAGAGGAAAAAGTTAATAGCCAAAAGCCATTGTGTAATGCTTGCCTTGGAACAAATATGTATTTGATTCATTAAAATAGTATCTCTTGACATTTTCTAGCCAACAGCCACCATGGTAGGAAGGCTCTCACTGGCTAGTCTGATTTGCAGAGCCTCCTGGAGTCACCCTCACCCACTGCTCCGGCCCACAAACCAGACCTCACGCACCTGCCAGGCAGAGGCTGCAGCCTCACTGTAGCCACGCGTAGGCCTTGCACCAGCCTGGGCCCCAGGAAGCACTCAGGATGCTCACGCTGACCGTGGGTGGCCTGGGGTGGCCAGCCTTGGGTGGGACACAGCGGAAGCCCCCCTGCTTCTTCGCAAGCCTCTCAGCCCATTTGGTACTGAGTTGCCAGACAAAGCCAATGGAAAAATAGGACAACCAGTTGCACTTAAATTCCAGACAAATAATAACAGCTTTTTAGTGTAAATATGTCCCATGCAATATTCGTGATATACTTATGCTAAAAAAAAAAAATCACCTTATGTTTGTCAGGATCCTACCCTCTAGGGACCTGAACCAGAAGTCCAGCCCAGGCTCAGGTAAAGCCTGATCTGAGCCCAGATTCTCTGCAAGGCTCCTGCCTCTGCCCGGGTCTGGCCCTAGAGAGGACTGTTCCAGGTAGGGAGTGAAGTCCTGGGGACCAGACAGCCATCCACAGCCCCGGTGACCCACACCTCGGCTGGCTCCCCACCACGAGAGTCAAACACCTGGGTGTCAAATGAGAAACTAGTCTAGGGGAGAACTGTAAACTGCCTTCCCTCCTTGCTCATCTATTTACTCCAGGTAAATTTGGCTTCTGCGCTCTTGAAAATGATGTTTCCCAACCCAACATGGCCTCCAAACCCAGCCCTCCTTGGCAACATTCAGCTCCTAAACTGAGGCCTACACACACACACACACACGCACACGCACACACACACACACACACAGCACTCCAAGATGCACTCGCTGAGGGAGGAGGGAGTTGACAGCCAAGGGGCTCACACAGAGCCCTCCCACAAGGCAAGAACCATGCTACACGGCACACACAGCCTCCACTGACTCCACACACTGCCACGCACGATCCCTGAAGGTGACGGGGACACAGCCAACCCTGCTGCATCCCCAGCCAGCCCACATCTGTGCTCCTTGCCCCAAACCTCCAACACCCAAGGTGCTTCTGGGACTTGAGTTTCTCCCAACTGCCAGAAGGGAGGGCACAAGGAAGAGGGGTGGAGGGAGAGAGAGAGGAAGAGAGAGAGAGAGAGAGAGAGGGCCCTAACAGCCTAACAGTACTCCTGAAGTAAGGACCTTTGTTTCCCACATCAGGCTAAATAATGCAATACATTGCCTGAAAGTTGGATCCTAGAAACCAAGTGTTAACCTGAATAGTGACGACAGTGGTGATTTAGTAGCAGCTAAAACCTCACTTGCCCGCAGACTGAAGGCCAGCTGTCCCCCAAGAACTATGCTAAATGCTTTTCCTCACAGATGGGAAACGCTGTTTTATGCCCATTTTTGATGAGCAAGCTGAGACTCTGTGGAATGTAAAGAATGCCTCAGTGCAGACTACAGCACCTGGCCCCAGAACTAACCCCCAATACACCTGGACCCCCAAAGGCCCAGGACACCCAGGAACTTGCTTCCGCCCTTGCAGCCAGTACACTCACTGCTCACCTGCAGGGGGTGTTGAGAAAGTGCAGAGGGGTGCCAGCCAGCAGAGAGCTTTCAAGTCACGGCCACCTCAAAGCCCCATCCTCTGCAGCTGGGCTGGCCCCTGGGCAGCGGTCACCCTCAGAGAATCATATGTGTGAGGTCCATGGAGAGATCTGTTCAGGGTCCCCTCAGCAACCAAAGACCCGGCTCCTCAGGCTGAGAGGGCGGGGAGGGCCTCTGAGGGCTCCTTCTCCAGCTCTCTTTTAGACCCCAGCTTCAGGGAATGGGAGCCAGACCCAGCAGAGTGAGAGTTTCTCATACAAGGAGACAGTCACTTCCACTCAGCTCCCCAGAACTCTGGGGTCCCCAGCCCACTCGAGGAGGCTGCAGTTCTCTGAAAAGCCTCCAGAGAGAGCTGTCTCTGGGCGACCAGCCTCTGGGACATTCTTACCCCCCAGCCAAAGGGGGACCCCTTCGTGGCCTCCACCTCTGCATGGGGGCCTGGCCAGCAGCTGTTCCCAGCTGGAGGCTCTTTATGCGCCCACCTCCCACCCAGTGTGTCCCCGGGGAACACACGGAGGCAGCTTTGATGGAGCCTATCAAAGCGTTCTTGTTCTCGTCGCTGTTTCCCGGGAGGGCAATTACAGCCACAAAACACACACACACACACACACACACACACACACACACACACACACGTCTACATGGTGGAAATACGTACTTCTCCCTGAGCCCAGCCCCTGAGCAGAGGGCGGGAATGGCTGGTGCATGTTGGAGACAGTTTAAGACCTTTGACACTGAAATGCATGGGCCACTCCATCCCTGTCTCTCAGAGGCAGCCAAGGCTCACTCTGCACCCAGAGAGTCTCCACACTGAACCTACTTCCCATGGACTCTAGGCAGGCCTGCTCCTCCTCTGGCTTGGGTCTGCCTCTCCTAGTACACACCTGCTGGGCCCAGAAATGTGTGGAAGACACCTGGGCAGGAAAGGTCCGTGAAGGGGAAGCTGGTGTCACCTCAGAGGCTCTGCCCTGTCTCCTTCAGTGGGATGGACGATCCTCCTGCATGAGTCACCACCTCTCTAGGCCACTGCATTAACTAATACCTATTCCATGGGTTCCTTTATTTAATTATTTATTTATTTATGTGGTACTGGGGATTGGATTCAGGC
Source organism: Muscardinus avellanarius (assembly GCF_963383645.1). Lineage (NCBI taxonomy): Eukaryota > Metazoa > Chordata > Mammalia > Rodentia > Gliridae > Muscardinus > Muscardinus avellanarius. Next base: position 36,832,942 of record NC_137801.1, read on the forward strand.
ACATTCTGCCCCTGAGCTATACTCCAAACTTATTTAATGTTTTTAATTTTATTATTTATTTATTTATTTATTTATTTATTTTGCAGTACTAGGGATGGAACCCAGGGGCATTCTACCTCTGAGGTACACCCACAGCCCTATTTTTTTTTTTTTTTTTTTTTTTTTTTTTTTGGTGGTACTAGGGGTGGAACCCAGAGGCTTCCTACCTCCGGGCTATACTCCCAAACCTACTTTATATTTTATTTGGAAAGAGGGTCTCACTAAGTTGCTGAGAGCCTCACTCAGTAGCTGAGGCTGACTTCGAACCTGTGTGATCCTCCTGTCTCAGCCTCCCAAGTGTGGGGATTATAAACATGCGCCACCACGCCCAGCCACAGCCCTATTTTTTTTCAATTCTTTTTTTTTATTGGTACACTGTATTCATACATCATAATGGTATAAAGATAATACTTTTGTAGACATACATGCACACATCGCCCAGTTAGCCCCTACCCAATCCCCACCCCGTTCCCTCCCCATCCCTCCTTCCCATGCTTGGCTTAGTGGTTGACATCTAGTATTATAGCAATTTATCCAATATTAATGATGATAATCTCACATAACAGTTTCATTTGTCTGATACCAAGCTTTTGATGACTTAACGATAACATTTCAATATTTCTTTTTGCTTTCTTTCTTACCAGAGAATATTTTTTCTTTTTTTTTTTTAGGTGAAACTATCATACATTTATTTATTTATTTATTTTTCAGAAAAAAAATCTATCCTGATATGGATTATGGACTCTAGATACCCAAAACAATCTCAAAGAAGAACAAAGCTGGAAGATGTATATTTTCTGATTTCAAACCATATAAAGCTACAATAATTGAAACAGTGTAGTACTGTTCTAAAGGCAGATATATAAACCATTGGAGTTAAATAAAAGCTTAGAGATACATTCTTCCATATATTGTCAAGTTATTTTTGACAAGGTTTCCACGAACATTTGGTGGAGGAAATAATAATCTTTTAACTAAATATTGTTGAAAAATAATAATTACATGAAAAAGAATAAAATTGGACCCTTACCTAACACCATATACAAATATTAACTCAAAATAGATAAAGACCTAAATATAAATCTTAATACTATAAACTTTTAGAAGAAAATCTGGGTCATAAAACCTCACAACACTGAAATTGGCAGTGATTTCTTGGATATGATTTCAATGGCACAGGCAACAAAAGGGTAAGCAAACTCCCTAAAAAATAAAAATACTGATAGAATGGGATAAAATATTTCCAAATGCTATATCTGAAGGTATATTAATATTCCAACTAGAAATCCTAAAAATTATCAACAATAAAAACAAACAATACAATTTAGAGATAAGTAAAAGACTAACATAAATAATGAATCTCCACAGATAACCAATCTTATTTGTCTGTTGGATGGAAAATCTTACTTCTCTGGTTCTGGTGTGTGTTACCTACTTCTTCTTTGTAGTTAATCTCTTTGAGTATTTTCTCTAGTGCTGGTTTTTAAGACATAAATTCCTTCAGTTTCTGTTTGTCATGGAAGCTTCTTATTTCCCCATCTAATTTGATAGAACGTTTTGCTGGGTAGGAAATTTTTGGCTGGAAGTTGTTTTCTTTCAGAGTTTGGAATATGTTACTCCAAGCCCTTCTGGCTCTCATGACTTGGTTTGGGAAGTCTGGAGTGATTCTAATTGGTTTGCCCCTGAATGTCACTTGGCCCTTTGTTTTTGTTGCCTTTAAGATTCTCTGCTTGGCTTCCACGTTGTCATTTTGACAATTATGTGGCGTGGGGATCCTCTTCTCCGATCCTGTCTAAAGGGAGTTCTATAAGTTTCCTGGACCTGTGTATCGACCTCTTGCTCTATGTTTGGAAAATTTTCTACTATTACTTCCTTGAAGAGGTTATTGATCCCTTTGGTTTCACCTTCTTTTCCCTCCTCTATTCCAATTATTCTTAGGTTAGCTCTCTTAAAATGGGCCCATATTTCTTCAATGTCAGATTCCTGCTGTCAGATTTTTTTTCTAAATTAGAAACTATGCATTCATTTTTTGAATGATCATCTTCCAAGAGCAAGATTCTATTCTCCATGTGGTCTATTGGGTTGTTTGTACTTTGAATTGAGGCCTTTACTTCATTAATTGCATCCTTTATCTCTTTTTGGCTCTCTCTGAATTCTTTTCGAAACACCTCTATTATTTCTACAGTTATTTTCCTGATTTGATCTTCTAGAAATCTCTGATTTTCTGTTTTATCGGGTTCTGATGTTGTGGGGTTGTGAGCATTCATTGCTCCATTGTTATTCCTCTTTCCCATGATTTCAGAAGTTTGTACCTTCTCTGGGTTCTTCCCTTGGGTCACTATGACTTCACTTAAGGTGCTCTGGATCTCGAGTCTGTGGTATCTCGGTCCCCACTACTCCTTTACTGGGTTGTATCGCAGAGTCTCAGACCCTGGCAGTCAATCGAGGCTGCTTTAGACTATGGGGGGGTGCCAGGTTGGGCGTTCTCCTATGGTGTGATATCTCTGCCACCGCCACTCTCCCACTGGGTCAAGTCCCTAGGAGTACAGTACTGGGATTTCTCCTCTAGGGGCCGCAATTTGACTCACTGTTGTTGAGTGCGCCAATGGAGCTGTAGTGGACTCCGTGAATTTGCTGCTGCTGCCGCTGGTAGCAATATGGTGTCGCTGCCACGCCCTCGACCGTGAGGCTGACGTATTTCTTTTCTGTTTTTGAGCTCCGCTCTGAGTCCCTGCAGGGTGTGCTGAACCCAGCCTCAGGAGCTTTAGATGCTCCCTGCGCCGAGAAATCTGCCGAATTCCTCCTGGCTGATCCGCAGCGGCTCACCTCAGCTCGCTGTCTGCCGCTCCTCTCTGGAGCCTGGTGGGCTGTTGAGTGCATTGGTCTGGTGCTGTCCGGTGAGCTCGCCGCTGCCACCGGCAATAAGGCACTTCTGCTGCGTCTTCGGCCATGAGGCCGGCATGTCTCCTCTGTGGCTCTGAACTCTGTTCTGAGTTCCCCTCCTCTCTGGAGCCTAGTGCTGCAAGGGAAAATGGCGCCCACTGCTTCGCGCCGTGGCTCCGGCCACAGCACTGCAGTCTGGTTTCTTTCTGGTGTCTCGTTTTTCCAGCCCTCTTTTTCTCTGTCCCTTGTAATTACATTTTTTTTGTTTCTCTGCTGATGGTGTTTTCTGGCTATGAAAGGCGGTGATTTTGTGGCAATAGAGATTGGTTGTTAGCGGGGCTCGTAAGCCCCGCTTTTCTCCGTCGCCATCTTCCCGGAAGTCTCTTTCCTATTTTTTATTCTTTATTTTGAAACAGGGTCTCACTGAGTTGCAAAGGGCCTCACTAAGTAGTAGCTGAGGCTGTCTATGAATCACAATCTTCCTGTCTCAGCCTCCCAAATGCTGGGATTACAAGCATGTGCCACCACACCCGGCTTTTCTAAATTTTGAAACAGGATCTACGGATATTGTTAAGTTGCCTACACTGGCATTAAACCTTTGCTTCTCCTGTCTCAGCCTTTCAAGTACTGGGATTACAGGAGTGTACCACCATGCCCTGCTCTGTGGGTTCATTTAAATCAGTACTTCTTAGCCAGAGAACTATTGACACATTGGGCTGGATGATTTTTTGTTGATTTTTTTCCATCCACTATCTGATTCAAGGTACCAGTAGCATCCTCTGTAGTTATCTCCAGACACTGCTAACATCCCACACCACTTCAGAATTAGCTGCTTTTATTTATTCAATCATTTTGAAGCACTGGGAATGGAACATGCCAAAAATATCTAACTTAAAAGAACTTAAAGGAACAGTTGTAAGCCAGGCAAGGTGGCACACACCTGTAATCCCAGCTACTTGAGATGCTGAGGCAGGAGAGTTGCAATTCAAGGCCAGCCTGAGCAATTTAGCAATACCCTATTCCAAAGTAAAAGAATAAAAAATACTGGCATGTACCTCAGTGGTAGGGCATCCCTGGGTTCAATTCCTAGTACCATAAAAGAGAGGGGGGGGGGGCGTGGTGACGCACGTTTATAATCCCAGTATTCCAGAGGCTGAGACCTGGAGGATCGCGGTTCGCAGACAGCCTCAGCTACTTAATGAGGCCCTCTGCAACTCAGTGAGACCCAGTTTCAAAATAAAGAATAAAAAAATTGGGCAGGGGGTGTAGCTTGGAGGTCAAATGCCTCTGGGTTCCATCCCCAGACCCAGAAAAGAGGGGCGGAGGGAAGGAGGGGGGAGGGGAGGGGAGGAGAGGAGAGGAGGGAAGGGGAGGGGAGGGGAGGGGAGAGGAGAAAAGAGGAGAGGAGAGGAGAGGAGAGGAGAGGAGAGGAGAGGAGAGGAGAGGAGAGGGGAAGGGAAGAAGAGAAGAGAAGAGAAGGAAAGAGAAGAGAAGAGAAGAGAAGAGAAGAGAAGAGAAGAGAAGAGAAGAGAAGAGAAGAGAAAGGCGCATTGCAGCCTGCCCCCTGGGTCTTGCCAGAGGTTCAAAAAAGGAAGTGATATGGGGTCATAAACGTGCTGAGGACAACACATGCTGGATTCCCTGCAGAAGCCTGGAGCCAGGGAAAACCAGAGGCCTCCTGGAGGCAGAGGAGTTTGAGCTGGGCTGCATATACAAAGTCTGGGGAGGAAGCATTTGAGGCAAAGTCTCAAAGACAGTAAGCAGAGCCCAGGGTGGGGGTAAATGGAGCCCTCCCAGGAGGGCACAAGGGTGGCCACAGCCAGCCAGGTTTACCCGGAGGTGTGTACATCTGGGACCCGGAGCAGGTCCCAGCACCGGGGGAGCAAGGAAGATGCTGGGATGAGGGGGGCAGTTGATGGGAGGACCGCAGCGGCATGCCTGAGGTCCTGGGGGCCAGGTAGGGACTTGCTCCTCCCTGAGTCCCCGGTGCCCAACCAGAATCGGCCCAAGGAAATGCTGAAGCAAAGGCAGGTGTTGGCAGCGGCGGGCAGGAGGGCCAGGCCCGCACTGAGCACCACAGGTCTGACGGGGCCAGCTAAGGGCCAGGAAGGCTCCTGACCAGCCCTGCTCTCGCTCCCTGGGGTCTGCCCTGGCCTGATGTCCCCCACGGCCCACACAGGTGAGGGTGGGGCATGGCGTCCTGGGATGGGAGCAGAGCACCTGCCAGGCTGTATGCCTTTCTCTCCAATATTTCAGGGGTCTGAATAAATGCTGAGCCCCTCAGTTTAGGGGTCCCTTCTCAGAGGTAGCCCCGGATCCCCACCCAGGCCTGCACTTCTTGACACCTGGTCCAGCTCCTTGGGAGGGGGCTCACAGTGGGGAAATGCACGGGCTCCTGCTGCCCACAGGGAGTTTCTGGGATGGGTGCCAGCAGGGGGCGCTGTGGGCTCAAGCACAGACACCGGCAGCTGGAAGGAAGTGGCCGGCCTTGCGGGAGGCTGGGGGGCCTCCCTGCCTCCTCCTGGTGTAGCCTCCACTCCAGCCAGGTGTGCTTGCCTCTTCTCCACTTCCCAGCCTTGCGCCATCCTTCCCTCGGCTCTCACTGAGGAAAGAGAAGCCATTGTTATGCCCATTTTGCCGATGAAGAAACTGAGGTCATACTGGCTGGGGCCTGGGAGAAAGGGGAAGAGTGGCCTTGCCCACATCCTTGTCTGGGTGGAGAGTGCAGACGGCCAGAAAGGGGAAGAGAGGGGGGCTTGGGCAAGGGCAGGGGTGGCAGAGGGCCCTGGCTTACTCACAGTTAGTTCCCAGGTCCTGCCCCTCCCGAGAACCAAGTGACAGGAACCAAGGCTCCAAGGGAAACCGCGACCACGAGGACTTCATCTACAGTCCCCCAAAAGAAGCAAATCAAGCTGGGACCCCGGTCCAGGAGAGAGGATGAAGGCCCGTCTTGGCCAGGGAAGGGGCTGAGTCTGGAGCGTACCCCAGAAGTGGACAGTGTGGGTGCTCCTTCCTCAGAAATGAGCCCCGTGTCTCCAGTCGGGGAGGCCTCCTGGAGAGGGGCCTCCAGGGAAGGGAAGGACTGGCCAGCAGCACGCACACGCACGGTCCACCTTGCCCAGCAGGGAGAGGGCGTAAAGCTGTGACAGACACACGCCACCAAGAGATGACAGCGTGGCACCAGAAAGGACAAGACTCCCTCGCAGCTGTGGAGGAGCCAGAGGTCCCACCAGCCACGTGGAGAGATGAGGACTGTTACAAGAAGGGACATCCGATGGCGCAGACAGATGCCCAAGGGTTAGGATGCTCCACCAGAAGAGAAGGCTACTCAGCGTGATGGGTAGAAGATGGGGGTCAAGGGGGACTCTGCCCGTGGCCTGGGGTCTGGAGATACGGCTATGGACTAAGATCCAGAGTCCAAGTGGAGAAGCGAGCTGGGAGAGGGAGGAGCAAGTCCTTTTGGGGATGAGTCTGAGGTGTGCATGGGCTGTGCAGCTGGAGGTAAGCTTTGGGCTCAGGGCTGAAGGGGGAAAAGGACTCAAAATACTGACCAGGATCTGTGCTTAGCCTGCAACCAAGGCGGGACGCCAAAGCAGGAACACCCACTAGACCCCGAACTTGGGCAAGGATCCAGGGGCTGAGGAGACCACAGCCAAGTTCAGCAGTGGCCAGTCAACCTCGAGGCATGCGCCTCACCAGGGGTGAGCTCAACTCGGGAAATAAAGGGAGCCTGACAGCTCTGAGACCAGATGGGGCCTCCCCTAGACCCCTGCCATCCCCCTCTCCTTGCCTGTGGACCTGGCCTCTCAGCCTGCTATGAAAAGCTCCCAGAGCTGTCACACACGGCTCCAGTGGTTCCTAAGTAGTTCCCCGTTTGACGGCGATGACACTGAAGTCCGGTGAGGCTGGGATGTCGGCCTGAACCTCAGATTTCTCCTCAGTCCTGTCTCTGCTCCCCCACCCCCATTAGAAAGCACCTAACTGCAGGCTGCTCTGGGGACCGCAGGGTGCTGCGGGGCCGCCTTGAGGCAGGGCTGGCCGACCTGCCCATGAGAGACAGAGACGTAGGTGTGACCTCAGCGGTGGCTTTTGTTTTTGTGTGTTTCTTCTAAGAAGCAATTCCTTTTGGCCAAATAACTAGAGTAAAGGTGAGTGCCGTTGAGAAATCTCTGGAGAGCGTCCCCCGGGGTCACAGAATGCCTTTGGGCCACTCTGGTGGCTCCTCTCCCGCCAGCCCCACCCACTTCCCCTCTGCTGCCTCGCCTGAGAGGCCTAGCTCTGCACCCCACAGCACAGCTGGGCCTCTCCCCAGCCCCTCTAGCTGTTCAGCTCCGATACTGGGGGAGGAAGAGAGGCCCTCCCCGCTCCTTCCACCTGGGCAGCACGCCCTGGCCACCTGTCACCCCGCCGACCCTGTGGCACCGTCCACGTCCCACCCGCCGCAGTGGGCACTGAGGAGGGAAGGCAAGCTGCTCAGAAAGAGCCAGGAGCGGGTCCTGAGCAGAGGGGCTGGAAAGAGCGGTGGACCAAGGTGAACGGGTGGCGCAGCACGGGGTCATGGAGGGCACACTTGGGGGCTGTCATCCAGACACAGGTAGACACCCCGGAGGCTGAGAGCCCAGCCTCTAGGGAGGAGATCCTCTCTCTGAGGAGAGAGGAGGGATGGGGTGGGGAGGAACCTCTCTCTGGTCCCTGGGAAGTAAACTGAGGATCCTGGGCCGCAAAGAACCAGGGCTGGAGGCCAAGCATCCGAAGGTCCCAGTTCCCTGCCTGGTGGCTGCTGGCGAGAGCCCCGGCCTCCCTTCCAGGGTGGGCCAGGCTCTGGCTACGGTGCGGTGCAGTGCCGAGAAGCTGAGAGTAGGCGGGTGTTGTCACCAGGACTTAGGCAAGCACACCCTGATAACATCGCCCAGCGAGGCCCACAGCAGGCGAGGTGACTCACCCCAGGCGGGCCACCACCACAGGCTGAATGTTGTGCCCAGCGGGAGGACGGGGAGGAGGGGGGACGGGGGGACGGTGCATCAGTGCAGCCACAGCTGGTCCCTACTGGGACCTCTGCTCAGAGAGAGACCTCAGTACATTGCGTCCTCCACCTCCGGAAACAGCCCTCCCTCCCTCGGTCGCCACTATCTCTGTCTGCAGGGTTTGGTGTGTGTTTGTGGGGTGTGCCGGGTGATTTCCCTACCGCGTCCTGCCAGGCGCAACAGGTATAGAGATTGCTAACAGCACAGCGGTTGCTCCCCTGCGGTGGGACAACTGTCTGTGCAGACAACACCGGATGGCAAACTGCTCGTCAGGACCACATGGTGTCAAGGACGACAGCAGTTCCCAGGCTACAGGCACCTGCAGACTCCTGGTGCCCTGGTCCCTCCAGCCCCTTGAGGCGAATGAAACTGTTGTCTCCCCATCCTCGGGGCGCCCAGGCTGAGGACCGTGTGGCTGGAGTGCACCCGTCCACCTGCAGCCTCGCACGCGGTGCCTGGCCCTTGCCTCCCCTCAGTTACTCCCCATTCCCCTCCTCGTCTAGAACTCTCTATTCGGCTTGCGTTTGCGGAGTCCATCTTCACACCAAAATCCCCCCCACTGTGCTTATTCCTTTGCCACTCAGCTCTCTTTGTTCATTTGTTCCACCAAAATAAAAAAAATGATTGAGTCTGTGCCAGGTACTATTCTAGACCAGGGACACGGCAGACCCACCTTGAGCTCTGGAGTTCACATTCTAGATAAGAAGAAAAACAGAAATAAATAACTTAGTGCATAAAACTGTTAGAAAAAGCTACCCACAGAAGTAAAGCCTGGTAGAGGGCCTGCCCCGCGAGGACGGCAGGCACAGGCTTCTCTCTCTGAGGAGGTGGCCCCTGAGCCAGGGAGGCAGGGAAGGTCCTTCCCAGCACGGCTCCTCCTACCAGTCCCCAACGCCAAAAAAAAAAAAGTTCTCTAAGCCAGCCTGCAGCGTGGCCCGGGGCACCGGCTTCCCAGCGCAGGGTGTCCATTTCCTTCTTGATAAACAGGAGACCTAGCTGCACTGGCCAGCCTCGGCACTTCCAGCAGGAATTCACTCACCCGAGGCCAGAAGATTTGGTGACAGGGGCCTGGGTTGGAAAGCCTGCTCGGGCACCCGCAAGCTGTTTGTGCGCGGTTAGCTTACCTACCCTCTCTGAGCCAGTTTCCTTACTGTAAAACCTCAGGATGTAGTGGAGGATTAAATGAGGGTGTGAATATGAAATCACCAGGCATACAATAGGTGTCTCTGGGGCCACACCTGGGGGAGGCGGGGTGCTGGGGTGAGGTGAAGAGGTACCCCTAAATGGCTGCCTTTTTCGAAAGGAGCCTGGAGAGGCCGACCGGGAATTGCAGCGCTTCGGAGAGCTGGGATCTGCGGCAGAACAGAGCCGGGGCCTGCGCAGCTCAGACCCTGCCTCCACCCGGCCGGCCGCGAGGGCGGGGCCAGGCATCCCGCTGACGTGGGCAGGGGCGGGGCTGCGGCCTGCGCTGGAACTGTGGCCAGCCCAGCTGCCAACTTCCTCGGGGCGCCGCGCCCGCCAGTGCCCCCTTCCTCTCTCCTTCATTCCGGCTCTTTGGGGCCAGCACCATCCTCCCTCAGACCCAGTCCTCGTGCTCCCTCCTAGGGCCCGGGGTGATGAGCATTAAGTTTTCTGGTCCTACCTGGTCCACTGGACTTTCCTGAGACCTGAAGACTCGTAGTCCGGCAGCCCCAGGACAGCAGCACCAGGTGTGGGGCGCAGGCAGTAGTGCAGTGGCCCGGGTACTGGCCAGCCGCAGCGGCTGCCAGAGGCCCTGTGCTTCTCAGCCACCACCTCTCTTAATCCTGTGATGCGGGAATTTCCATTCCATTGCATACTTGAGGGAACTCGAGGCTCCAGGAATTAGGAGCTGCAGGGGCGCCAGGCAGCCTGAGAGGCGCCTTGCAAGGTGCATGGGCCCAGAGAGAGAGAGGCAGGTGCAGCCAGGGACTGCAGGCCCCACACCTGCTGCATCCGGTCCCTGGGGTGACCTGAAGTGACCTTCCAGGTGCCCCTGAAGCTGTTCTGTTGGCCCTGACTAGGAGGCCAGAGCTGGAATGCACAACCCTGACAGGGGCCATTGCTCCGGCCCTCCTGGCTCCAAGGCAGGAAACGGTAATAGTGGCAGATAATATTTATTGACAGCGTTCCCACACAGTAAGTAAGAACTGGGCACATATGAACTTGTTTAACCCTCATGCCAGCTCCACCAGGGAGGGAACCGGGGCACAGGGGCTGAGTGACTCATCTAGGGTCATGCAGAGCTGGCCCTGAACCTCGATGCCTGGCTCCCGAGGCCCTGGGGACACCCGGAGTACAGAAAGCGGCAGACGGGCCCTGGGCGCAGTCAGAGGAGCGGCCGTCCTGCCTTCCCCAAGCCACAGCTGGTTTCTGAGCATGTTTTCCCCCAAAGAAAGCACTGATAAGCAAAGCTGGGTGCCCTGCATTGGGCACAAAACACGGAAGGTGTGAGTTCAGAGGCGAGGAAGGCGCCTGAAGCCACTTCCTCTGCCTCCCTCCTGCCCCAGAAGGGCCCGGGCAGGAGGGTGCACAGGTCTACAGGCTGCAGCCTGGGCAGCTGTCTCCTCTGTCCTTGCGTACACATGTGTGCTGGAGTGTGCAAGAGGGTGGGGGTGCGTGTGTGTGCTTACAGGGGCCTGCCCCCACCTCCACCTGCTGCTGCGGGCTCAGAGGACAGGACGCTCTGACTCTAATCTGCACCCCAGGCCTCAAAACCACAGCCACGTCAGCGGCACGTGCAGAGGGCTCTGGGGAAGCGGGGCTGCGTACATGGGGTGCATGGGTGTGCGTCCTCATGCGTGTGCAGGGCAGGCACGGACTGCCATGGCCGCCCTCTGCTTCCCTCCCCGCTGAGGGGTGGCCAGGGCTGGGGGGAGGGAGGACCCCACTTCTCTCAGGTGGTGCTCCCGGATAGCTCCACTCCAGTCCCAACAACAACCAGAACCAGAATCCACAGGGCACAGAACACAGCAAACACCTGCTCTCAGGGGGCCTCACTGTTGAGTTTGTGTGTGCATTTGTTTTTGCAGTACTGGGAATAGAACCCAGGGGCATTCTACCTCAAGCTACACCCCCAGCCCTATTTTACTTTTTATTTGGAAACAGTGTCTCACTAAGTTGCTAAGGGCCTCACTACTTAGTGAGACTGGCCACTTGCTGAGGCTGGCCTCAAACCTGTGATCCTCCTGTCTCAGACTCCCAAGCACTAGGATTACAGGCATACTCCACCAAAGGCCAGCTAGGGGGCCCGTTTTTGTTGGGGAGACATAATAGGCAGAATAAATAATTCTGTGACAGAGGAGTAGGCAGCGGGTGCTATGGAGAAAGGAGATGAGGAGGGCTGGGTGGGAGGGGAAGAGCAGGGGGGTGTGCACTCACACACAAGCCATGGCGTTAGGGAAACCTGGAGAGGAAGGAGCCGAGCAGGGTCTAGGGAGAATATTCCAGAAGGAAGAAACAGCCCTGAGGCCAGGACTGAGGAAAGGCAGACCGGTTGGGGTGGGGCACAGAATTGGCCCTGTAGCCCCAAGATTTCCACTGTGGCCCGAAGAGAACCTGACTAGGCCCTTGGCTAACTGACTGTCCACTCTCCCAGCTAAAAGCAAAGGCCTAGTTTCCAATAGGTTGAAGGAAAGGACCCGCTTCTGTACACAGGGTGAAGCCAGAGGGTCCACAGAGGAACCAGTATCATGGAGGAGGCGGACAGAGAGGGCACAGGAGTTTAGATTAGAGGACCTGGGACTGCTCTGGGACATGGGCTCAGGGGAAAGGCCCAGCAGCGTGGGGCGAGGAGCGCGGGGTAGGACGGAGCTGCCCTGGGGCCCACAGGCCTCACTCTGGGCAAGACTTGGGGTCCATGGCCCAGTGAGCCCCTGGGAGCTCACTGAGAAAGTGCAGCCTAGTGGTCAGCTCTGCCGCCTAGGGCCCAGCCGCCACCACTGGGGAAGGAGGCCTCTGCGCACTCTGCCCACCTGCCCTGGCCCTGAGGCCCCAGACCCCCAGCCAGGCCCTCCCAGGCCAGTGCCTCTCCCCACAGGCCACCTCCTCCTCCTCCTTTGAACTGGGGAATGAAAGCAGGAGTGCTCTACCGCTGAGATACACGCCCGGCCCTTTTTACTTTTAAAATTATTTTTTACTTTCAATAAATTAGTTTATTCGCCGGGCGTGGTGGTGCATGCTTGTAATCCCAGCATTCGGGAGGCTGAGACCGGAGGATCGCGGTTCGCAGACAGCCTCAGCTACTTAGTGAGGCTCTTTGCAACTCAGTGAGACCCGGTTTCAAAATAAAAGAATAAAAAATAGGGCGGGGGTGTAGCTCGGAGGTTGAATGCCCCTGGGTTCCATCGCCAGACCCGCAAAAAAAAAAAAAAAATAGTTTATTCTAATTAACTCACAAAGAATAACAGCTAATTTAAGGAGGCCACACAAACATATGCCCAGCCCCAAATTCTACACCACTCAGTGAACTCCTAGGGTTTGAACACCCTCTTCCATTGATGTTCAGAAGCAATGAAGCTAGTAACACATGGATAGGTTTAACTTACAGCTTTACATTGTACACTTCCATGTCAATTATATTTGTATGCTCAAGTAACTGAGCATTATGCAGTTTTTTTATTTGAACTTTGGATTGCCTCTGCACGTTTCAGCCCTCAGGTCCTCAGATCACTCTGGTTCTGGGCATGCTGGGGAAACGTTTATCTCTGGAAGCAAGGGCCACTGCACCGCTGCTGCCGCCCAGCTGAGGCTCCTGGCCGGCGATGTCCGGCTTTGTGGGCTCACTCTTCTCTCCTCCACCGAAGCCCGCAGTGCCACCATGCCCCAACCGGAGCCCGGCAAAGCCGGCAGCCACACCACCTGCGGTAGACGCCACTTGGCCATCCACCTGGCTGCCAGGTACAGCAGCAGGCAAGCCAACCTCAGGCAGTGGGGTGAGCTACTGGGCACAGCTCTCATCCAAGGGACCCTGCTGGCCTGAGGGGCAACGTAGGAAGTGAGGCTTTGCTTCCATGCCACGTCAGAAGTGCTTTGAGCCCGGCTGGTGGCACATGCCTGTAGTCCTAGTACTTGGGAGGCCGAGACAGGAGGATGGCAGGTTCGCAGCCGGCCTCAGCAATTTAGTGGGGCTCTCCACAACTTAGTGAGACTCTATTTCAAAACAAATAATAATAAAATAGGGCTGTGGGTGAAGCTCAGAGGAAGAAGGCCCCTAGGTTAAATCCCCTGTACCACCGAAAAGTATTTTGAGTCAGTAAGTTTGGGGATGGCTTGTTACCAGGCTGCTGCTGACTGGTGCAGTGATTGGCTAGCGTGAGGCCGTGCTGTGGTCAAACCTCATTGGTCTGAGTCTCTGAGTCTCAAGTCCAAATTCCTCTCAATGTGAGCTTACAGATGCCCCACCGTGTCACTCCTCCTGCTCCCTGGTGAGTTGGTAAGTTTAGGGTTGAGCTGGAGATAAAAGGTCCCTCAGCCTCAAGTCAAAAGGATTATCAGAACTTGGAAGAAACCACATCTGGACTTGGTGTGGGGCCCAAGGGTGGTGGGTGGGTCAGAACAGGCCCGGCCTCTGTCCAGAGCAAGCCTGGGCCCAGTGGGGTGTTTGGACATCTGTTTTTCATCCTGACTCAGTAAATAAAGCTTCTTTCCTGTGCCGGCCCCCAACCCTACAGGAAGCAGGAGTCAGAAGTGTGGCGGGCAGGGTGGCGGGCTTCCTCTGCTAGGAGTTGGTTGGCAGGTGAGAGGTGCAGAGTGCAGGGCCTCCCTGGAGCGCTCCTCCCGCCCCCGGCCAGCAGTGGGGGACCCCTCATGGCCTCCTCCTTTGGTCAAGGTGTCAGATCGTCTTAATAAAGGATGGCTTTTTTTCTGCACACAGCTACTTGCATATCAACTTAGTACAGTGGGTGTTGGTCCTTTTGATCTCACAGCTCACACATCCAGGATGTTTTAGTAACAAGGAACAGTGAGTCTCTCTATTCAGTTGCTTAGACAATAAGGAAAGTGTATTACCTCACAGAACAAGAGCTACAGAGGAAGGGCAGTTTCAGGAGAGGTTGATCTTGGACCTCTGCATCAAGGATCCAGGTTATTTCCTCTTTCCCTTCCCTATGCTGTCCTCAGTCAGCACGCCGCCTTGTCGGCTAGCTCACCTTATGGTTCCGAGATGGCTGCCACCACCCCAGACATCACATCATCACACATCAAACAGCAAAACAAACAAATAGCAGGGGGCATATCCTCTTGGGTCCCACTTTAAGAATAAGAAAAACTTGTCCCAGAAGCACTCCGGAGACTGTCCTTCACTGTTAGCTGGCTAGAATTTGCCACATCTCATGCCTGAATCTACCCTGAGCAAGGTGAGTATCAGCACTGACCTTAAGCTGAGAAGGAGAGGAACGAAAACCTAGAGCAAATCTGGGCTCGGTGCGTGGATGCCACGGGGAGGTTGTGGGAGGGCAGCAGCTGGCCCTGTGCTGCGGCTCCGTTCTTCCAACTGGGTTCTTTTATAGGTGGGGGAAGAGAAGCAGGAGGTTGGTATTTACAAAGTGCTTACAGGAATCACACTTTAGGTAAACAAAGTAGGCAGTTGAAGTATATAACAGCTCAGCAGAGGTGAGACTGCTCCTTCCTCTGAGTGCTCATTCCTAAGAACATCAATGTTGGAGCTAGACCCAGATTTGAATTCTGACCCTGTCCCTTTCTGTTCTTCTGTTGTGGGGGAAGACGTATTTCCTTTCTTAATTTCTTTCTTTCTTCTTTCTTTCTTTCTTTCTTTTTTTTTTTTTTTTTTTTTTGCGGGTCTAGGGATGGAACCCAGGGGCATTTGACCTCCGAGCTACACCCCCTGCCCTATTTTTTATTCTTTATTTTGAGGCAGGGTCTCACTAAGTTGCAGATGGCCTCACTAAGTAGTTGTGGCTGGCTTTGAACCTGTGCGATCCTCCTGTCTCAGCCTCCCAAGTACTGAGATTACAAGCGTGCACCACCACGCCCGGCTTGGAAGACGTATTTTCTTTTGATTTTATGTGGCACTGGAAATTGAACCCAGGGGCATTCTATCCCCAAGCTACACCCCCAGTCCCTTTCATTTATATTTTGAAACAGGGTCTTACTAAGTTGCTGAGGCTGGCCTCGGACCTGCGGTGCTCCTGTTTTAGTGTCTCAAGTGCTGGCATTATAGGCACGCGCCATCGTGCCCAGCTATTATTCTCTTTTGGAAACAGAGTCTTCCTAAATTGCTAAGGCTGGCCTCAAACTCCCGCCTCAGCCTCCTGAATAGCAGGATTGTAGACTCAGCTTGCTCTTCTGAGCTACAAATTCTTCAGTCCTTTTCATAACCTTTTCTTTATATGGAAAACAAGGATAAAATTACCTATCCTTGGACTGTGTGTGTGTGTGTGTGTGTGTGTGTGTGTGTGTGTGTGTTACTGGGGTTGGAACCCAGGGGCTTTTCTACCTCCGGGCTATCCTTCCAGACCTATATTTTATATTTTATTTGGAAACAGGGTCTCACTAAGTTGCTGAGAGCCTCACTAAATAGCTGAGGCTGGCTTCGAACCTGTGCGATCCTCCTGTCTCAGCCTCCCAAGTGCAGGGATTACAAACATGCACCACCATGCCTGGCTTTATCCCTGGACTATTTTAATAAACCTGGCATAGAGAAAAAGGAGAAAAAATATTTGGGGCAGGTAGGGCCACATGAGGTAGCTGGTCCTCTCCTGCAGAGCCACGGCCTGCCAGGTCTGAGCATTTGCCCCCGGGGATAGAGCCTGTGAGCGCCCCCCCCCACTGCCACACACACACACACACACATACACACACACACACACACACACACACACAACATCAGGAGCAGCTGCCCTCTCCCAAGCAGGCTCAGGAGCAAGGTGTGGTGGTGCACATCTGGAACCTCAGTGCTTAGGATGCCGAGACAGGATTGCAGGTCTGAGGCCAGACTCAGTGACTTAGTGAGAGCCTTCGCAACCTAGCAAGACCTTGCTTCAAAATAACAAAATAAAAAGGGCAGGGGCTGTAGCTCAGAGGTAGAACACCCCTGGGTTCAACCCCCACCACCATACACATACAAAAGGGAGGCCCAGAAACATGTCTTCAGGTGAGCTGCGGACCATTGAATTGGAACAAGGGAGCCAGGCACCACCCCTTGATCTCTTCAGAAGAAACCTGAGTTCTAACAGAAAATCATCCACTGTTTATTTTGCCAAGTAGAATATAAGAAACAAGTTACAATTGGAGGCCTGGCTCGGTGGTAGAGAGCTTCCCCAGCACGTGCAAGGTCCTGGGTTCCATCTCCAGCACTACCAAAATATAAATAAATAAAATGTAGTATTGTTTATAAAAACTGTTACAAGCCCGGCATGTTTGTAATCCCAGTACTTGGGAGGCTGAGACAGAAGAATCACAGGTTCGCAGTCAGCCTTAGCTACTTACTAAGGTCCTCTGCAGTTTAGTGAGACCCTGTTTCAAAATAAAGAATAAAAAATAGGGATATGGGTGTAGCTCGGAGATAGAATGCCTCTGGGTTTAAACGTCAGTACTTAAAAAAAATTACAAACTTCTTTCAACTTTTCACCATCATTTCATTTAAAAGAACATCTAAAAATGAAAAAGGAGAGTGCCTGATTTTAGAATAACGCAACATACACACCTTCAAGCTGCATTCACGTTAATTTTAAGAAGGCCTCACAGTAGAATCGCCCTGCTTTCTCCCCTTCTGCTGGAAGCCGGTGGAAAGCTGTGACTCACCTGAACGTGAGCTGGACGGGGCACTAGGTAACAGTATTGTATCAATGCTAGCTTCCTGGTGTGGTTAAATGTGTGGGTTATGCAAGTCTTGCACTGTAGGAGAAAGTCCTTGCTCTTAGGAAACACACCCTGAAGTATTTAGAGGCAAAGGGGCATGATGTCCGCAACTTATTCTTAAATTGGGAAATTTGAAGGAAAAAAGTTATGCACACACACACACACACACACACACACACACACACGCACGCGTCCACAGAGGACCACGAGGCAGAAGCTTCACAGTGCAAACAGTCGGTGGATCTAAGTAAAAGCTATGCCAGATTCTTCCCACCATTCTCACAGCTTTTCAAAAATGTAAAAATCTATCAGAATTAAAAGTTACCAAAAAAGCAATATAGGAGCCGTGATTCTCAATAAGGATTGGGTCCCCTTCATCTATGACTTATTTTGGTACTATGTGAATTTTCACAAACATGTATTATGTTTGTAATTAGAAAGAATAGACAGCAATTATAAACATTAAAAATAAAAAAGCCAGGCGTAATCACAGTACTTTGGAAGCTGAGATAAGAGGATTGCGGGTTCGAGACTGACCTCAGCAACTTAGCAAGTCTCTCAGCAACTTAGTGAGACCCTCTTTTTCAAAATAAGAATGGGACTGGAGGTAATAGCTCAGGATAGAAGGCCCTGGGTTCATCAAAGAAGAGGAAGAGAAGGAGAGGAGGAGGAGGAGGGAGAAGAGAAGGGGGGGGAGGAAGGGGAGAGGGAGAGGGGGAGGGGAGGAGGGGGGGAGAAGGAAAAGGAAGATGAGGGGGAGGAGAGAGAAGGAGGAGGGGGAGGGGAGGAAGAGGAGGAGGAGGAGGAGGAGAAGGAGGAGCCTATGACAGATGCAGTCTAGCATGGACACTCAGTGATCTGACCTAAGTTCTCATTCCACAGAGCAGAAGACAGAGGCCTGGGCAGGGCCTGTGGCCCATTTGATGGTCAAGGCTCCTGATCCCAGCACAGGTTCCTCCATGCCAGAATGCTGTCCCCTGAAGTACAGTTGCGGTCCCAGGCAGGACTGGGTGAGCTGCTGGGACTTGGCCCCTCTGAGGATGCTGGGTCCCCTCGGATGCATTCCTCCAACTTTTATCCCCGTAGGTCCATTTCAAACCAAGAAAAGTCATGGAGCATTTCTTCCCGGGCTGCCCTGTGCCTCAGTGGCAGAGAACTCGGCTAACATGCTTGCTGCCCTGGGGTTCATCAAAGGAAAAAATGCTCCCCACACACTTACTTATTTCTCATATGGGGAAACAGACCCGGAGAGGTTCTGGGCACTGCCCAAGAACATACCACAAGTTCCAGACTCTGAAGTCAAGGCACAGAGTAATTGGCCAGATTTGACTAAAACACCTGAAACCCAAGTTGGAAAAGCAAAGGAGGGGCCTTAGAAATTGGAGAGGAAAGGGAGGGAGGCCAGCAGGGTGGGATCTGGGCGTCCCCTTCCCTTTCCCCTTTCATTCTTAATGTGACTGCAGCTTAATGAGCTCACAAGAAGAAGAAACAGTATTTGGCAAACACACTCTGCCCGCACCACCACTGCAAAAGGTGTCCATCACGGCCGGCAGTGCGTCTCCTGGAGCCCTGCAGTGGACAGCGGCACCGTGTGCACAGCGGCCCTGAGCGGTTGCTCTTGAGGTGGAGGGTTGCTCTTGAGGGGAGCAGATGGGATTGACTGAGTCCATCCATTCAACCACTAGGATTCGCCATGCTCAGAGGTAGGGCATTTTAGCTTGAAACATACTCCAGGGAAGCTGGAAAGAATGAAAAGCAGCCTCCCAGGAAACAGCCGCAAAGCTCCTCGCCAGGCCTCCTTCCCTCTGCTCACCCTCCACCCTCCGCACTTCCTGGGAGCGCCCTCTTGACTCCCTCCTCCCCACCTCACAGGGCCCTGTGGGCTCACCTGCGCACTGCTCCAGAGGGTGGCAGCTAGGCCCTGCCCCAAGGAGCTCCTGGAACTGACCCATTTGTCAGCCAGCTTTTCGTTTGTTCCACATCTTGTATTCCATAGAGACTTGTTTGTTAATAAGATTTGGGGGGGGGGTACTGAGGATTGAACCCAGGGGCATTCTACCTCTGAGCTACATCCCCAGCCCTACTTTTTATTCCTTTTTTTTTTTTTTTTTTTTTTTTGGTGGTGGTACTGGGAGTGAAACCCAAGGCCTTTCTACCTCTACCTCCAGGCTACACTCCCAGACCTATTTTATATTTTATTTGGAAACAGGGTCTCACTAAGTTGCTGAGAGCCTCACTAAGTAGCTGAGGCTGGCTTCGAACCTGTGCAATCCTCCTGTCTCAGCCTCCCAAGCGCGGGGATTTCAAGCGTGCGCCACCACACCGCCTTATTCTTTATTTTGAAACAGGTTCTCACTGAGTTGTGGTGGGTCTCACTGAGTTGTGGTGGGCCTCACTACGTAGCTGAGGCTGGCCTCAAAACTGGGATCCTCCTATCTCAGCCTAGCAAGTACTGGGATTACAAGGATGTACCCCACATCCGGCCTGTTAATTTTATTTTTGAATAAAAAAAAGAAATATATACTTACTATTTAAAAAGAAATTTAACCCAGGCATAGCGGTGCACCCTTGTAATCCCAGGAGGATTCCTCAAGTTCAAAGCCAGCCTCAGCTACTTAGTGAGACCTTGTTTCAAAATAAAACATGAGAAGCCAGGTGTGGTGGCGCACACTTGTAATCCCAGTGCTTGGGAGGCTGAGACAGGAGGATTGTACAGGTTCGAGTAAACCTCAGATACTTAGTGAGGCTCTCAGCAACTTAGTGAGACCCTGTTTCCAAATAAAATATAAAATAGGTCTGGGAGTGTATATATATTCAATTTTTTCTTTTTTGGAGTTGTAGAGATGGAGCCTAAATCCTCATGCATGCGCTAGGCAAGTGCTGTAGCACTGAGCTACAGTGTCAGCCCCAAAGATGACCTTAAGTTAAACAAAGGGGCAATAGCTAAATAACTTCATAATTATTTAAAATTTCTCTGAAAGTTTCCCCAAACCTCCATGCCGTGTGAGGCAGGAGTGCACGTGCTCGGGATGGGCCTCCAAAAGCAAGTGCCAGGGCCTCTGCGGGTTTTCTTTGGAGCCTATAAACTCATGAGCTAGCCAAGCAAGCCTCTGCTCTGGTGGAGCTCTTGGTCTGCTAAGAAGCCCTTCAAAGCCCAGCAAAGGTGGGGGACAGTGGAGGGGCCTGGCCTGAGTTGGAGACGACCAAGGACCTCGCCATCTCTCAAGGCCCCTGATGGTCAGAGAAGCTTCCTGTGGTCACCCAGCTGCAGGGCTCAGCACTAGAGTGGGGCTGGGGATCACAGCGACTGCCTGCGGGGAGGGCTGAGGTGCAGGTGGGGCTATTTGTGGTGCCAGATCAGCTTGGGAGGAGGGGAGGGGGAGAGAGACGGGAGGAAAGGGACAAACTGTCCCCAAAGCCATCTTCACCTGCTGAACACAGTGTGCTGTTCTCACTCATATCCTTCCCTGTTTTTAAGGGAAATCGTGCTCCTTCTTTGAAAGGGACCGTATGGGCTGAGTCAGAGGCTGGGAGGTGAGGGACGCAGCTCCACCCCTTCCTCCACCTCCCTCCACCTGAGGCCGGGAAGCTCCTCACCCTGCAAGCCTAGCCGCCCGCAGCCTCCTGTCCTCGGTACTGAATCCCTCAGTACCAAACCCAGTGGAGTTGGATGAAAGTGGAGGGTGTGGAATCCACAGTGCTCTCTTCCAGCTGTGTGACTTGGGCAAACCACTGCCCTCCTCTGAGCTCAGTTTCTCGATTTCCAAAATAGAGCATGAGAAAGCCTGGCTTGTAGGGATGTGCTGAGGAGAGCTGCAATGCAGCAGCTGGGCAGAGCCTGGGGGCTTGCTGGCCTGGCTGGGAGGGTGCCGGTGGGGAGGGGGAGGCGAGCAGGAAGGCTTCCAGCCTGCCTGGGTAAGCGCCAGCAGGGAGCCGCTGAGGGTTTTGCGGCAGGGGGCCGGGGATGGGAGGTGGCCAGACCCCATGGTGCCACTTCCAGCCACTGCCAGTTGGACGCTAAGTGTGTTTGTCCTTCCCTCCCTCCTCCTCTTTCCCCAGGGGAGACTGCACCACAGCTCAGGACTGTAAGTAAGTGTGTCTAGGATGTGTTACTAAGCCCGTCCCACGGCAGGCTGGACCAGCTGAGCGTCCTCACTGGGTGGCTGTGCCCTACCCCACCCACCGCCCAGGATTGGAGGGCGGTGTTGAGGGCTGAGTGAGAATGTATCTATAAAAACACTTAGTACCACACCTGACGTCCAGCTGGTCGTCAATGTGCATCACAGAGATGATTAAAGACAGGAGGAGGCTGTCAGGGAAAGGGGAGGTGACACAGAGAGCCCAGCTTCTGTCTTTCTGGGTGGTCGGCCTGCAGCCACAAAAGAAGCCCCCTTGAAAGGAGTGGGTGACCCGGGACAGCTACAGGGCAAGGCGGGAGCCCTCCCCGACCCTGTCCCTCCTCTCCTTTGCCCCTCAGCCGGCCTGGCCCAACTCAAGACAACCAGGCACCATGCAGTGTAGCAGTTGAACCCTGCTTCCCGGGCTGGGCGTCCACACAGGCGTCATGCCTGGGAGGCAGGAGGAGGCTGCAGGTGTGAGGCCGGGAGCTGGGACCCCACCACCACCAAACAGCAGGACCTGTAACAGCCCTCTCCAGCTAGCTAGAGGCCAGAGACTGCTCCTTTGGAAGGGGGCCGGTGTGGCAGAGCCGCTCACACTAGCTGAGACAGGTTCCCTCTATAGACAGGCAGCTGAGCACCTGGAGGGGGGGGTGCAGGCTGTAACTTCTAAAAATAGAGCCCTGCAGCCTGGGAGCCAGCCAGGTGTGGCTGCCCGGCCTCCCAGACACGCTGACACGCACGCAGCAGTTCTGCGTCTGCACAGACGCACCAGCTCTCAGGCACAGACCCCATGGGACACACGCTGGAGACGAGTCCTGATATGAGTCCTGATATGGGCCTGACGTACTGGGGTGTGGGCCCTCTCTACACACTCCCCAGCACCGGCTGGCACAGGCCTTGGCCTCCTGGGTCTCCAGGTTGGGACACCTGCCCCTGAGCCCAGGGCCGGGCTTCATTCACTGCTGTCTCTTGGACGCCTATCAGCAGTAGCTGGCACGTGCCGTGCTGAGAAACGTGCTCTGCAGACACGCGCCACACGCGCACGCCATACACCTTCTGCAGTTAAGCACCTCACCCCTGCCCTGAGCTCTGGCCAGGGACAGGGAAGCCCCAGGAGGCCTGTCCTCCCAGGGCCTGGACAGCCCCTCTCACCCAGAGTCTGAGCAAGTGAGGGCGGCGAGGGGGACCTGTCCCAGGGAAGCCAGGAGCTCTGGGGAACAGCAGCTTTGCGTAAATGTTGCGATGCCGGTAGGGAGCCACCAAAGGTCCAGCAGGAGGGTGGAGCTAGAGGACGGGCCGCTGGGGTCCTGGCTGCCACTTACTTCCATGGCCGCTGTCTGGGCGGCCTTCGTCATTCCTTCCTCCTCCCTCTCTCCCCAGGGAGGGACTTCCGAGCCGCAGCTCAGCTCCACTGAGACCCTCCCGGAGAACAGCAGAGTGAGGCCAAAGATGTGTGGGAGGCGGTGGGGACCCTGGAGAAGGGCTCCCTGGGAGAGCAGCACTGTGCCAGCATTTGGGGGTTCTGGCTGGGCCTGCGTCCTGTGTGACCCCATTGGGAAGGAGCTCTGCATCCCACAGCCTGCCTGCAGTGCACGTGCGCGCGCCCGCACACACACACACACACACACACACACACACACACACACACACACATACACGCGCGCGCGCGTGTGCGCTGATGGAGGCCTGAGGGCACCAGGCACAGGTGGCAGACCAGAGACCCTCCCTGGAGAGGCACCTGGAGCAGTAGAAGACAGGAACTCTGAGGGGAGGGCTGAGCAGCTGCCGAAGCCCTGATAGCACGACTGGGGAGGGAGCACCGTGTCTGTGCTGTGCGAGGGCCTTGGGATGTAAGGAGGGGTCACTGGGACCAGGGGGCAATCGAGGGGTCAAGGCCAGGTCCCTTCATGGCTGCCATCAGACAACTCAAAAATGTAGTGCCTGAGGGGTCAGGCGATGGACAGGAGGATGGAGACAGACAGGTGGCCAGCAGATGGATAAATGGATAAAGGAGCAGGCAGACAGACTGAGGAGGACGGATGGACAAATGGAAGAGCAGAAATGGGTGGGTGAGGACAGGCCCCGGGATGGACAGGTGGGATGACATGCTGAGGGGGCTGCCAGCCTCTGCCTGCAGGCACTCCTGGAAGCCACAGGCCCACTTCCACCCCAGACCCCCACCCCACCCCATCGCGTCCTCGGCGCCAGGCTCCAGGGAAGCCAGTATGCCCTTGGCCCGGTGCCTAGAGACACACCTCCAGCCAGGTACGTCCTGCTGCTGTCTTTGCCATGAGCCCAGATGTGGAGACACCTCCAGATGTTCTCACCAGAGCACATGTGCATGGGATGGGGTGAGGACAGGGACTGTGTCTAACACCTAAAAATAGACCTCAGCATGTGGGGAGCACCCCCCTCCTGGCAGGCATGCTTGTACATGCATGCATGTGTGGGTACACACACTGGCTGGATCAGCCCGCCAGCACTCACTGACACGCGAAGGTGGGACAGTCACTGAAACCCAGAATCAGGCTGCAGACGTGTCGGGGCTGCATACTGCTGGCTCCAGGAGGAGCTGGCCAGGTCTACAGCGGGGACATTCCCACCAAGTTGAACCAGCAAAGGCTCTTCAGGCAACTCCTGGCCCAGCATCATGGGAGGCCAGAAACGCAGTCCTCAGCCCTGGGGAGTCCAGGTCTCACCTTCAAAGGCTTCTTCCAGAGGAAGCTGGAGCCCTGGACCTAACTCAGCCCATATTGCCTCCTCCCTTGCCCTCCCACCCCCACGCCACGCTCTAGGCAGGGCATTCTGACCCCTACTCTCCCTGCAGCCAGGAACCTCTTTCCTACCACAACAGCCCTATCGTCCAAGACAGACACCTCTGTACACCTCAGCCTTGCAGTGCGACACACAGCGGGCCTCAGTAAATGTCTGGTCACTGACTCTGGCTGGATAAAATCATTAGCAATCCGTCAGCTAGCTGGGCTCGGTGGCACAGGCTTGTGATCCCAGTACTTGGGAGGCTGAGATAGGAGGATCGTGGGTTGGAAACCAGCCTCAGCAACTTAGTGAAACCCTGTTTCCAAATAAAATATAAAACAGGTCTGGGGGTATAACCCAGAGAAAGAAGGCCCCTAGGTTCCATTACTGGTACCACACACACAAAAAAAAGAAATATGTCAAATATGTCAGCTAAGAGTCAGTGCCAGATGCCAGATATGGTGGACACACCTGAAATCCCAGCTACTCAGGGTGGAGCTGGGCAGGAGGATCATAGGCGGGAGTCCAGTGTGTGGTAACCTAGTGAGATCCTGTTTGTTTCTGAATTAAAAAAAAAAAAAGACTGGGGTTGTAGATTGGAAGTGGAAGAGCTCAGCATAAATAAAAGAATCAATGGCAGAGGAGATGGCGTAGCTGCCACAGGGCCCTAGCCAGAACAGGGGGCCCCACGGGCTCCCCGCGCCCACAGCCCTGCGGGGTAGGCCCTGCACCCTCGTGCCCGGCTGGGACCCAGTAGCCAGGCCCCGCGGGGCCCTCAGTGAGGCGGAGGCTCCTGATCCCCGTTCCCGGCACCCACCCACATCTCAGGAGCCCAGGCACTTTTCTAGGGTGTTCTTTGGGGCTAGGGAGTGCCAGGGAAGGCCCGCTGCCAGCTCAGCAGGTCAGGGGACTTTGGATGTGCTGACAGTGGCTGCCCTGCCTTGCCCCTGGGCCTGGGCCTGGCAATAATTGATTGACTGACATGGAATTACATCCCTCTGCAAGGACCAACACGCCTGTGTGGTGTCTCCTCGGCATGAGGCCCGCTTCCAAGCAACTCGCTCCTTGTTCATATTTGCCCATTTGATCACTGAATGACCCTATGAGGGAGATGGCATTCTGATACCCATTTTACAGCTGAGAAAACTGAGTCTCTGAGCTAGATGAGCTCCTAGAAGCTCGGAGTGAATAGAGTCAGGCTTCAAAGTCAGGCGTTCTGGTTCCAGAGCCTGCACTTTCAACCATTACAGACTACACTATAGCATGTCTCTTCTTTGACTTATTTGGTACTGGGGATTGAATCCAGCCAGGGGCATTATGCTGCCAAGCTATACCCTCAGCCCTTTTTGTTTTTTATTTTGAAACATGGTCCTGCTAAGTTGCCGAGGGTCTTGCTAAATTGCTGAGACTGATCCTCCTGTCTCAGTCTCCCATGTACTGGGATTACAGGTGTGCACCACCACACCCAGCTGGACTTTCTCGTTATTTCTAAGGATTTTTTTTTTTTTTAAACTGGGGATGAAACCCAAGAGCATTCTATCTCAACCTAGGCCTCTATTCCTATTTTTTATTCTTTATTTTGAAACAGGGTCTCACTAAGTTGTAGAGGGCCTCACAAAGTAGCTGAAGCTGGCTGTGAACCTATTATCCTCCTGTCTCAGCCTCCCAAGTACTAAGAACACAAGTGTACGCCACCACACCTGGCTTTTATAAAGTTTTTTGTGTGTGTGGGTCTGGGAATGGAACCCAGGGGCATTTGACCTCCGAGCTACGCCCCCTGCCCTATTTTTTATTCTTTATTTTGAAACAAGGTCTCACTAAGTTGCAGAGGGCCTCACTATGTAACTGAGGCTGTCCACAAACCGCCATCCTCCTGTCTCAGCCTCCCAAATGCTGGGATTACAAGCGTGTGCTACCACACCCAGCTACATTAACTTTTGTGTATGTGTGGTACTGGGGGTGGAAGCCAGGGGCTTTTCTACCTCCAGGCTATACTCCCAGCCCTATTTTATACTTTATTTGGAAACAGGGTCTCACTAAGTTGCTGAGAGCCTCACTTAGTAGCTGAGGCTGGCTTCGAACCTGTGCGATCCTCCTGTCTCAGCCTCCCAAGCGCTGAGATCACAAATGTGCGTCACCACTCCTGGCTACATTCACTTATTTTTAAAAAAAGAAAAAGTGAGCCAGGCGTTGTGGCACATGCTTATAATCCCAGTACCTGGGAGACTGGGACAGGAGGATCATACAGGTTCGAAGCCAGCCTCAGCTGCTTAGTGAGGCTCTCGGCATCTTAGTGAGACTGTTTCCAAACAAAATATAAAATAGGTCTGGGAGTGTAGCCCAGAGGTAGAAAGCTCCTGAGTTCCATCCCCAGTACTGCAACAAAACAAAACAGAGCCAGGCGTGGTGGCGCACGCTTGTAATCCCAGCATTCAAGAGGCTAGGACCTGGAGGATCGCGGTTCGCGGACAGCCTCAGCTACTTAGTGAGGCCCTCTGCAACTCAGTGAGACCCGGTTTCAAGATAAAGAATAAAAAATAGGGCAGGGGGTGTAGCTCGGAGGTCAAATGCCCCTGGGTTCCATTCCCAGACCCACAAAAAAAAAAAAAAAAAAAAAAAAAAAAAAAAACACTCTAACCCTAATCGAAGTCATTTCCAAGTCATTCCCAGTCCCATGTCTCTGTCTCTCTGTCTCTCTCTTTCAACCTGGTTTTGCCAGGTACACCCCTGTGGTTCCTGTTTCTCTGTAGCTGGCCAGGCATTAGGTCTGTGGGAATAAGTCTGGGTCCAAGTCTGTTCTGGAACATTCTACCCAACATTCATCCCCAGCTCCATCCCAAGCCAGAATTCTTGGGAAGCTCAAGGCACTTTTTTTTTATATACTGGGAATAGAAACCAGGGGCATTCTACATACGAGCTACACCCTCGGCCCTCTTTTTATTCTTTATTTTGAAACAGGGTCTCACTCAGTTGTGAAGGGCCTCAATAAATAGCTGAGGCTGGCTGCGAACCTGGATCCTCCTGTCTCAGCCCCAAAGGCTCTTTCTTTCAAGGGAGATTTTTCTCAGTGGCATTTGTAGCCTGAAGCAGGGTGAGCTGAGAGAGGTCCCGGCCTCAGCTCCACACAGGCTGTACATACACATACAAACACACTCACAGACTGACACCCAGCCACACTCTGAATGCATAAAACAGCTTAGGTGTAGGGTTGAGAAGGGTCAAGGAAAGAACTGGGTTGTCTTCGAACAAGGTGAGCTGGGCACGGTGGTCCAACCTGTAATCCCAGCCAGGAGGCTGAGGCAGGAGGATCATAGTTTTGAGGCCAGCCTTGGCAAGAGCCTCATTCAAAATAAAAAATTAAATAGAGCTGGAGATGTAGCTCAGAGGTAGAATGCCCATGGGTTCCCCAGTATCACAAAAATAAGATAAAATAAAATAAAAAGAACAGGGTGTCCACCTCCCCCTCCTCCCATGGAGAACTCAGCCCTTCCTGGTGCTGGACATCACAGGCCTGAGGTGCTTGGATCCTCCCCGGAATGGGCACAAATTCTGGCTGTTTCTTGGCGTATACCCCCAACTTTATAATTATCTCCCTCTCTCTGGTTTTTGCTCGCTCACCCCACACACCCAGACGCCTCCCTTGTGATCCCCTCAAGGCCCCCTACCCCATAGAAAGAGCATCCCACAGCCTCCGGCCCGGCCCTTAGCCCCTGAAGTCAGACAGGCCCTGCTGGTCACTCTCAGGGTCGCTCTCCCTCCTTTGGCCGGGCCCAGTGAACATCAGTCACAGCAATGGCCTGCACTCCCCACCGCTCCCGCCCCAGCGCCCTGAGTCCCCGCAGCCCAGGCTGGCAGGACTCCCCTCTCCATTTCCACAAGGCTCAGCACGGCCCTCCTGACAGCACATCAGCAGCCCGCAGGCAGGCCTGAGTCCGAAGCTTCGCACACATGGAAGAATTCGCTGCTCACAAGGCCCCGGAAGAAAGAACCAGTAATTACACCCATTGTTCAGAGGCAGAATGGAACCCAGTGAGGTTAACAGTGGCAGATTCACTCGGACTTTTCTTCCCAGGACACAGGAGCAGCTGCCCCTGGCTGCAGCCACGGCCCTTCAGGTGGCTGCCTTAGTTTGTGACTCCAGGTGCTGATTTTTGCCCTCCTCCCTCTGTCTCGGGGCAGTGAGAGCCGGGGCAGGGCCTGGCATGACTCACCTCCCGCCTGGCCGGCCCAGCACCGAGCCAGCCAGGAACCGGCAGGGCAGGTAACCGCTCTGCCTGGAGAAGGGGCCCGAGGAAGGTTGGTGGACTCTTCCCCTCCCCCCCATCCTGCTCACTGCTGCCCAGCCATTTCCCACCCCTCCAACCCTGCATCGGTCCCTGCCCAGCCCTGGCCACATCTTCTTACCAGATCCAGGGGAAATGCCCAGCACCTGTCCCGCTCTCAGCCTGGACCTTGCTGACGGGAAGGGGAATCCTCGTCAGGTCAACCTGGGTGGGGGGAGCTGGGCTCCGGTACCTCCCCACCACCCTGCTCAAAGGAGGCTCAGCCTGCCCAGGATTGTCGGGGCCCTGCCTGGGGTCACCTATGGGCGGCCACTGCAGTGTGTAAGTACCTGGCAGGGACCAGGCGATGTATCCAGAGCAGGGAGGGGAGATGACATCAGCTCTAACACTACGCTTACTTAGTGGGAACCCAGTTAAAAATAGACCCTGAGTGCCTGAGAGTAGGCAGCAGGTAGAGGAAGGGAGTCCGGGAGCCCTGGGGGCTGTGTCTCCCTGGGGCCCTCCGCACAGCCTCCCTCTCCCTGAGAGACACTTGAATTCTGCCAAGCGTCACACACACCCCTGCCTTGCTGGTAGCACAAAGGGTATGTTTTGAGCGCTTTGCTCGTTGTGTTTTGTTAACACCGTGGACTTGAGGTCCTCAGGGGCGCGCAGCAAAGAATGACTGTGTGGCTCTCCCTTCCACCCCCATTTTACAGGGCAGAGACTGAGGTTCAGAGAGACATGGCTGTCTCAGGGTCATGCTGAGCAAGGCTAGAGCCAGGTCTCTTGGCTCCAACTCAGGACTCTTTCTCTCCATTACACCATGCAGATCACGTTAGACTGCACCATGCTGGGATGGATTTGATACCATGTTATGTCAGCAGCAAGGTGTGGCTGGGATGGGGGTGGAGAGCGGCTGGAAGAAGGTGACAAGAAGCTGGCGTGAGGAGGCCCGGCCCCCCTCCCCCTTTGCGTCAGGTGTAGCGGGTGTGGCTCAGGCACCCAGTGCCCTAATTAGCTCCTGTTGACAGTTTCTGGTTTGTGTGTTATCACCTTGGTCCGCTTATCTTTATCCGAGACAAAGGTTGATTAGAGCGCTCTGGCCAGGGCTCAAAGCAGCTCCACTCTGATTTCACAGAGCATTTATGACCCCCATAAAGAATAAGCCTCTTTCCTCAGAAGGCAGGCCGATTAGATGGGCTGGCCAGGCTTGGCTTTGCTCCTGACACCCTCCCATCGAGATCATGCCAGCCTTTCTCCTTTTGGCCAGAGAAGAGTGGGGCTGGCACCTGGCCTCCTGAACACCACCCTCAGCACCCCACGGCCAAGTCCCAGGCTCTGGGACCTGCCTGAAAGAGACCTCCTGACCTGGTCCCTCAGTCCCTGCTCCTCTAGTCTCTGGCTGGGACAAAGGTTCTGAGTCTTATCAGCCCAGGAGGTGGAATATTAATCAGGCCATCTCTGCCCCAGCCCCGAGCCTCCTACTCTGAGTGGGTGGGTCTCCCCACAGGGACAGGATGAGGTGGGGTGTGAGGAGGCCATCTTGCGGGCCCTGTGGCCATCAGAAGTGCTTGCTCAGCCGTGGTCTTTCCCTGCATGAGCCTCAGGGCCAGTCCCTGAATCCTCCCCAGCTCCCGTGGAGCCTCCAAGGAAATCTTTTCTTTCTTTCTTTCTTTCTTTTTTTCTTCTTTTTTTTTTCTTGGTACTGGAAATGGAACCTCCGAGCTACACCCCCAGCCCTATATTTTAGTCTTTATTTTGAAACACAGTCTCACTGAGTTGCAAAGGCCCTCACCCAGTAGCTGAGGCTGGCCGTGAACCGCGATCCCCGGTCTCAGCCTCCTGAATGCTGGGATTACAAGCGTGCGCCACCACACCCGGCAGAAAGTCTCTTCTTTGAGAAGTGATCTGAACCCTTCCTGACCCCTGAGATTACTGCCTGGAGCAGATAGGACCTGGTCCTGCTCCCAGCTCTGCCTTGGTCCCCATCCTCAAGACCAAAGCAAACGATCACACAGCAGATCCAGCTGCAGCAGCAGAACACAGGCGTGAACTGTGGTCTGTCCAGGAAGACTGTCCCGGCCAGATCCGCGGGGATCAAAACAAGGGGGCTGCGGAGGTGAGCGCATGTCCTCAGAGACCCCAGTGCAGACGGTCCCGGCCACAGGTGTGTGTGCAAGCCCAGCCTCCCAGGCTTGGTCTGGAGAAGCGCCGTCCGGAGGGCTGGGCGGTGGCCTTTATGGCCAGGCATAAAAGGTAATCATTGACCATATCAATGCCGCCCTGCACGCCAGTGCCCGCCCAGGCTCGACCCTGCCAGGCCCTGGACTACTTTACAGTCACATAAAAGGAGCCTCCAGACTGGCCCTTGAGGACTTTGGCCCTCAAGAGGGAAGCAGAGGGAAGCCGTTCCCTGGAGACGGCCTTTTCTTGTAATATTTACTTGGCCAGAGAAAAGTCTCTGCCTTTTATCAAACCCTGGGACTGTCTCAGCCAGCCTGCTGAGCCAGAGTCCCTCAGCTGGCCCTCCCTCTTCCTCCCTCCTCTCAGGACCTACAGGCAGTTAGTTGCACCCAGCATGGCCCTCTCAGGCTGGGACTTGGGGCGCACAGGGGTGGCCTCGTTTCTCCTCCAACTGTTGTTTCATTGAGCCCTCACTAGCCTTAGGAGGTGGGCACCAGGTAATTCTCATTTTACAGATAGGAAAACATGGGCGCAGGGAGGCCAAGTCGGGAAACAGCCAGCCTTAACATGTCCTCTAATCTCAGCGTGCTCTCCAGGCTTGATGACCCTATACTGCTCTCAGTGAAAACATGTTTGCTCTGAGCACACACCTTTCATGTGTTTTATGTACCCCGAAATCATGAATACATATGACAAAAAAAATCTGTGTATTAAACACCAGCAATATCTACACCCCAATGGAATAGCCTACCTAATCCATCATTCAAACCTGGTCAGAGCAGTTCAAGGCACTTTCCCGTCTCTAGTCCAGCAGGGACATCCAGGCAGAGAGCCCAATGGGAGCAGGGCTGAACTTTGGAGAGAAGGTGGACTTCAGGTAAATGGATATGTTAAGAAAGTCATTCCAGTAGAAAAAGCAACTCGAACAACCCAGGAAGCTGAAAAATGGCAAGGGAATGTTCTGTAAAGACAAGAACTCTGGGAATTGGGGGTGGGGGTGCACACCTGTGATGCCAGGTCTTGGGAGGCTGAGGCAGAGGATCACAGGTTCGAGGACGGCCTCAGCAAGTAGTGAGACTCTCATCAACCTAGCGAGATGCTGTTCAAAATAAAAATAAAAAATAGGGCTGAGGGTATAGCTTCGAGGTAAAATGCCCCTGGGTTCAATCCCCAGTACCCCCCAACACACACACACCCTGGGAATACAAATGGTGTAGTCAGCTGGAATGGTTGGGAGGGGCTAAAGTAGCCAGCGTGGGACTCCCAGATCCTATCTAGATGCCACGAGAAGCCACAGAGGATTCATGAGCAGAATGTACCTTAACTGAAGTCGTGTCTTGGAAAGTAGTATGGATCCTAACCTTAGCTTGCTGTCATCAGAATTCTGTAACACAGCCTTTTGCAGGGCACTGAGATCTGCCAGCTGAGAAGGCCAGCTGAGATCTGCCACACCTCTGTGTCGGGCTGTCCCCACTCAGCTGTTTACAGACGCTCGAACATGGTGGGCTCGGTCTTCTCATCTGCGAGGTGGACATGGCAGTAGTACACACCACACATAGAGCTCTGCCAGGAGGGGCTTCAGTATCTCCACATAACAAGGACCCAATAAATGGCAGCTCCCTCATTATTAAATGTACCACTCTCCGGGGGCAGTGGCATATGCCTGTCATCCCAGGACTTTGGAGGCTCAGACAGGACTGTAGGTTTGAGACCAGCCTTAGCAACTTAGTAAGACCCTGTTTCAAAATAAAAAATAAAATAAAATAGGGCTAGGGTTGTGGCTCAGAAGTGCGATACCCCTGGGTTCAATCCCCAGTAGGACCATAATAAATATTACTTCCTTTGCCAGGCTTACCTAGCTCTGGGCTCATACCAGACGTCATGTCACAATCACTTGTATATATATATAATCTGCCCCCTCAGTGCTCCTGTGTCACAGACTTAGTTGGCCTGCGTAAAATTTTTGTGACTGGGTTTAAAGGGCTATAAAAAGTGAAATAACATTAGAAGAGGAGGAGGAAGAGCCAGGTGTGGTGGCGCACACTTGTAATCCCAGTACGTGGGAGGCTGAAACAGGAGGACTGCAGATTCAAAACCAACCTCAGCCACTCAGTGAGGCCCTCTGCAACTTAGTGAAACCCTGGGGTCTTTTTAATGAATAAAATAGGGCTCAGGGTGTAGCTTGGATGTAAAATGCCTTTGGGTTCAATCCCTATACCGAAAGAGAGAGAGAGAGACAGAGAGAGAGAGAGAGAGAGAGAGAGAGAGAGAGAGAGAGAGAGAGAGAGAGAGAGAGAAGGAAGGAAGCAGGAGGAGGAGGAGGAGGTGGCATATTTAGAAGCACCTTGCTAAGCTCCTCATGTGCAGAGTTAGTGAATCCTCTCATCAACCTCATAATGTAGGTGTATCAGGCAGGAGAGGGTAGTTTCTGCTGCAGTAACAAACATCCTAGCAATGGGGATATAGTTTAGCAGTAGAGCACATGTGTGAGCACATGCCCAGTACCACTCACAAAAAAGTTCTGGTGGTTTAAAACAGCAAAGGTTTCATCAGCTGATGATATCAACTTACCCTGCCGTCGTTGTGAATCTTAAAGTGTACGAAAAAACTTAATAAATTATTATTAAATTAAAAAAACAGCAAAGGTTTCAAGCTGGGCATGGAGGTGAATGCCTATAATCATATACTTGGAAGCTGAGACAGGAGAATCAGAGGTTCGAGGACAACATCAACAACTTAGGGAGACTCTTAGCCATCTAACGAGAACTGTTTCAAAACAAAAAGAGATAAATAAATAAATTACAGGCCTGAGGGTATAGCTCAGAAGTTGAATGCTCCTGGATTCAGTCCTCCGTACCACAAAATATACAAACAAATAAATATAAAACAAAATGAAACAGCAAATAATTTAGCTGGGCATGAGTACATTCCTGTAATTCTAGTACTTGAAAGGCTGAAACAAGAGGATTGCTTGTTTGAGGTCAGCCTGAGCAACTTAGCAAGATCCTGTCTCAAAATAAAATTTTTAAAAAGGAAGGCGTTCTGGAGCAAAGTGCAGTGGTACAGGGTTTGCCTCATATGTGCAAGGCCCTCGGTTCAGTCCCCAGTAACACCCTTCCCCTCCCCCAAAAAAGTTCTGTTATAACAAGTGAAGACTTCTTTCTGTGTGCCAAATGAGTATTTCGGTTCACCTGGAGGATTCTGAGCTATGCAGCCCTCGCTCGCTCAAGACACAGCCGGCCAAAGCACCAAATAATAAACATCGCTGTTCAGCACCACGAAGACTCACATCAGCAAGGCGACACCAAGACTCGCACCTTGGCTCTTACTGCTGTTACCTGGAAGTGGCATTGTTGATTCTGCTCACATTTCATTGGCCAAAGCAGGTCACAGGGCCACACTCAGGTCACAGGGCTACACTCATTTCAAGGGCTGGCAAAGTGCAATACTGCCAGGCTCCTGCAACTCTGTCCTGCAGACCACCATCCCCAGCTGCAGGAACAGCTACGTTCAGCTGAACCACTCGCTCCGAGCCCCCTTGTGGCAAAGAGTTGAGCCCACCCTCACAAGGCTACCCATCTCCCCCTACCTGGCAGCACTGCCCCAAGCCTCAAAGCACAGAATCCCTGCCAGTCCCCGTCTTCCAGCAAAACAGAACTCCTGGAGGAACAGAGTCTTGATTTTGGTTAGGTGAGAAAATCACAACCATATTTCACATCTGACACAGAGACGTTGTGGGTCTGGCAAGGACAAGGGAGAAGAAAAAAACCAGAGACAGCTGGCTTGGGGTTGGAATGCAATTTATTACCAAATAATTACATGCTATCTGCAGTCTGGGATCACAGATCTGAGTTTGTGCCACAAGGAGAATTTCCCAGAGCCCATTACCTGTTTTTTCCATCATCATTTGTAGTAAGGATTTTGCGGAGGGGGGGGGGAGAATGAGACCAGAGAAGAGAGAATATGAATGAATATACCAGAAACACAGGCACAAATAGGATAGGCAAGGGGAGTCCCTTGGGAGCACTGCTGGGAGCACTATCCCTTGGGAGCACAGCCTCTGCTGGCACTGAAGAGAGGAAAAGACAGTCTCTAAGTTCTTTTTGTTTTGTGTTGTTTTGTTTTTATGGGGGAGTTTAATTTTATTTTGGTACTAGAGTTTGATCCCGGTGCATTTTGCCTCTGAGTTGCACACTCCTCCAGCCTTATTAATTAATTAATTAATTAATCTATATTTATTTATTTAGTGGTACTGGAAATTGAATATGGGGCATTCTATCTCTAAGCTACACCATCAGCCTCTCCTCCCCCCCCCCTTTTTTTTTGGTGGTACTGGGGTTCCTGGAAACCCTTCTACCTTTCGGCTACACTCCCAGACCTATTTTATACTTTTCATTTGGAAACAGGGTCTCTTTTTTTTTTTTTTTTTTTTGCTGTTCTGTGGATGGGTTCTGTGGATGGAACCCAGGGGCATTCAACCTCCGAGCCACATCCCCTGCCCTATTTTTTATTCTTTATTTTGAAACAGGGTCTCACTGAGTTGCAGAGAGCCTCACTAAGTAGCTGAGGCTGTCTGCGAACCGTGATCCTCCTGTCTCAGCCTCCCAAATGCTGGGATTACAAGCGTGCACCACCTCGCCCAGCCTGGAAACAGGGTCTCTTAAGCCAGCACGGCTGGCTTCTAACCAGCACAATCCTCCTGTCTCCGCCTCCCAAGTGCAGGGATTACAACCGTGTGCCACCACGCCCGGCCTTCTCCTCCCCTTTTTTGAAACAGGGTCTCACTATGTTTCTGAGGGTCTCACTAAATTGCTGAGGCTGGCTTTGAACCTGCAATCCTCCTGTCTCAGCCTCCCAAGTACTGGGATTACTGGCGTGCATCACCCCCACCCCCACCCCAGCTAGTGTGTGTGTGTGTGTGTGTGTGTGTGTGTGTGTTACTAGGGATGGAACCCAGGGGCTTTCTACCTCCGGGCTATACTCCCAGACCTATTTTATATTGTATTTGGAAACAGGGTCTCACTTAGTTGCTGAGAGCCTTACTACTTAGTGAGGCTGAGGCTGGCTTCGAACCT
The DNA here is from genome assembly GCF_963383645.1 of Muscardinus avellanarius. Taxonomy (NCBI): domain Eukaryota; kingdom Metazoa; phylum Chordata; class Mammalia; order Rodentia; family Gliridae; genus Muscardinus; species Muscardinus avellanarius. The sequence continues at coordinate 36,868,128 of NC_137801.1, forward strand.
GCGCAATCCGAAGCACTGGGATTACAAGCGTACACCACCACGCCCAGCTGCTATTTTGTATTTTGAAACAGTCTTGATCAGTTGCTAAGAGTCTTGCTAAGTTGTTGCGGCTGGCTTCGAACCTGCAATCCTCCTGTCTCAGCCTCCAGGTACTGCCACCATGCCGAGCTGCTCTAACTTCTGATCCCAGGCTTAAGAAAAATCTGCCACATCCAAAAACGTGCGTGAAGTCTGACTCCCTCAAAGAAGCCTTCAGTTCTTCATTCTGCTCCAGGGTGAGTCAGAGGAGATGCCACAGGCAGAGAGGTGGAACAAGGGGGAGACAATAGGGAAAGAAACAGGTGGGCTTCAGACAGAGGAACGAGCAGAAGCCTGAGGTCAGAGACCAGTGAGAGTCGGAGCACAAACCAGGCACAGGTGCAGGCCACCAGGGGCAGCGGCCACAGGGTACAGTGGGAGAAAGGCGCCAGCTTGGGGAGGCTCTGCTGCTCACATCCCAAGCCCGCTGAGCCTCAGTTTCCTCTGCTGTAAAGAGGCGAATGGGAGCCTCCAGTCCCAGGCTGCTGTGGGCATGAGAGGCCTCACCAGAGAAGCTGGCACAGGAGTGGCACCCGTGGATGTGTAGGAGATGAGGCCTGGCCCTGCTCTGCTTCCCTGGTGTGGGGCGAGAGCTCCTGATCCTAGCCTCTGTGAACTGCAGGACAGGGGTGCACCCTGCCCAGGAGAGTGAGTCCAGACAGAGACCAGTTACCAAGTGGGCAGGGCCCCAGGAAGAGCTCACCTAGCCGCCCCATCCCCTCGGTCCTTACTGCCTGCCTCTCAAGAGCTTCCAGGCACTTGGCGACTTTCAGAGTCCTGCAGGGGTCCTGGGAGGGGGTCTCACGGCAGAAGAAGAGGCTCCAGAGCCTGCTCTTTAGGAGCTCACACGCCAGTGGAGGAGGGGAGGCTCCATATCCTGAAAATAAGGGAAAGAAACTGGGAGCATGAAGAGCCCAGAGTGGAGAGCTGAGGCAGGGAAGGAGCTGGGGCCCGAGGATGGGAGTGTTGGGGTGCCAAAGATGTTGGGGTGAGTTCTCGGCTCAGGAACTCGGGGTCTGCAGGGGCCTTGGCTAATGTGATGGAAAAGAATTTCAGCACGCGCCAGTTAGAGACATCGACAGAGGTTTATTGGGGGAAAGAGGAGGAAATACACATTCAAGAGAGAATGCGGGCCCCTCAAGATGAGGAAGGCATTTTGGGGAGTTCAGGGTTCTCTTCTTATAGGGGACTTTCATGAGGGGTGGGCTAGAGACGGTATATGAGGATGAGCTCAGTCCGGTAGTCCCAAGGCGGTTTATGGTGGGCAGGTGGTCTGGTCAGCCCCAGGGTGGATGAGCTCAGTCCAGTAGTCCCGAGGCGCTTCCTGATGGTCTGTGGTCTGGTCAGCCTTAGGGTGGATGATCTTGGGTTGATGGGGGTCCTCATTAGTTGATTGACGGATAAGCTGGGATATCCCAAATTATAGGTTTTCTCGGAAATATTGTCAACTCTAGGATCTACAGGTTTCCCAAGAATTTATGGGAGAGTCAGGCCTGGGAAAGAGAGCTGGTTTGTGAACTAGAGGCTGAAGCACTTCAGCTCCAGGTTCTTATATCAAAGTTATATTTTTACTTTTCCTTCCTGTCTGTCTCCCTTCTACCTACTTATTCCTTCTATCCTACATCAGGAGGACTGGGTGTGGGGCGCAACGGACGCTGCGGCAGGGCACAGAGCCTCCCGGGAGGTACGCAGGGATGGACGCACAGAGGCCCGCTGGGGTTTTGTTTGGTCAGCAATGGGAAACACAGCTAAAGCACCCAGGTAGTGCCAGCGAGTTTGGGGTACTGAGTTCACACTCCAAAGTAAAGACAGGGGCAGACATTGTCCCTGTCTGGACCCCACCTCTCCTACCCAGCAAGCCTGGGCACGGGCCCTCACTGGACTGTCCCACGCCAGGCCCCGGCTGTTGACAAATGGGCTCTTCCCCCAGCCTAGGAGCTGAGATGTGGCATTGTTGAGCTGGAAATGACTCACCGAGCTTTTCCTCCCTCTCTTCCTCTCCGCTTGGCTTGCGCACACCCTGTACACATTCCCCCTCTCTGGTTCTCTCCACTCACAGACCTCATCTACTCAGTCCCGGGCAGTGCGGTGAGGGCTCCGGAGGTCCTGGGCTCAGGCCTGTGTTGGTGGCTGGCAGCCTCCTGCAGGGTGGCTGCGTGAAGGGAGGTTTCTGGGGTTGCGGGTCAAGCGTAGGTGTTGCATGCCGAGCCACCGAGGGGGCAGGACCAGTGGCGAGTGGATCTGTGCCCCAGGTGTGTCTCCGTGGGTATCTAAGCAGTAAGTGTGGGAAAAGGTGGGCACCGGGTGCGGAGGAAGCACTTCTGTCTGTGGCAGTGAGGGTCTGCACCTGGACAGCCAGCCGTGGCCTCTGCAGGATGTAAAAGCACTGTTTGGGACTGAGGCCAGTCAGTGTCACATCCTCATCCATTTCCCTCATGGGCCAGAGCAGCTGAGATAAACCGGAGGGTTGGTGGCCTTGTCACAGTCCCAGGGGACTCCAGGGGGTAGGGAAGCTCATCAACTTCCTGAGGTTACAACCCCCACCCAGCCGTCCCTCACCAGGTCCACCCACCATGAGAGCCCAGCTGGAAAGGAGGGAACATGGCCCAGTACCACCACCAGGCAGAGCCTCACTCTCTTCTTTCTCCTCCCAGCCTCAGTCTCCTTGGGTGTAATTGGAGGACGCTGACCTCTGCAGAGAGGGGTTACCTGCACCCAGGTGAGCTGAGAGCAGTGGCCAGCAAGGAGCCCAGACCAGGGCACATGCTCTGTCTCACTCACTCCCACCCCCACTCCCACCCCACCCCCAACAAAGAAACCATTCAGTTGAGCCCCTCCAGACTGCGGGCTGGCTGCAAGTCCTTGGGCCATCTCTAGGGGGCGCCGACAGGCAGCCAGCACTGTGCCCACCTGTGGATAGATTCAATAAGTAAAAGACAGGGGGGGAAAAAGGCCTGGGGGATGGGGAGAGGGGCTGGAGGCTCTGTGTGAGCAGAGGACTGAAGTTCAGTGGGACTCGATGGGGCTTGTCTGCGGGATGTGTGACTTCTGTCACCGTGCCTTAGGAAGAGCCCAGAGGCCTTTTGAGAATAAAATCCCAGGCTAACAGAGGCTGGGCTCATGCAGGGGAGGGTCAGGTTGTCCCTGGATGCAGGGTTTAGGCCCCACTTCTGAGATCACAAATGGAGGGCAGTAAGGGAGAACTGGGGCTGCCTTCTTTCTCTTCTGTGGGACCTGACCAAGACACACTTTTCTCCCAAGGCCCCTCAAGATGAGAATCCTCTCTGGGCATGATGGCTTACACCTGTAACCCCAGTATTAGGAGGCTGAGACAGAAAGATTACAAACTCAAGTCCAGCCTCAGCAACTTAGTGAGATTCCCAGCAACTTAGCAAGACTCTTCCAAAAATAAAAATGAAGAAAATAAGAAGGGCCGGGGTGTCATTCAGAGGTAGGAAGCCTCTGGGTTCAATCACCAGTACCGGAAGAAAAAAAAAACAAAACAAAAAAAGATGAGGATCCTTCATCTGAGTCCCAGGAGCTGGCAGCAAGTTCTCAGCATGAGCCTGGAGGGAGTGCTAGCACCCTGGCGAGCTGGAGGCTTCCAAACATGGCTGCCTCCCCTGAGATTACCTTGCCATTAGGGTCTCTGAGCGCAATGCCACACCCTTGCCCTGTGCCCCAGCTACCACGGTGCTGTGGGCCAAGAGGCAGGCATCTCCAGGGTCAATTCTGAATTTTGGGGGTGGTCCCAGTCCTGGGAGGTGCTGCCTTTCTCCAGCGCTGCCCACCCATAAAGGGCATTTGTGCCCGGGCGACACCCGCCCACCTGGGGCTGCTGCGAACACAGTGCCGCAGTGAGAGCGGACAAACGCGCCTGTGTGCGCCGGCCGAGGTGCCGGAGGAAGCGCGGCTGGGGCCCAGTGTTAATGGGCCTCCTTCCTGCCCTGCCCATGCCAGCTCCTCAGTGCTCATCCCTTCTCCCCGAAATGCTCGCTTCCGCTGGCTCCCCGCACACTCCCTCCACGTCCCTGGCTGCAGATCTGTTCTGCTTTGACAAACATCCCGCTCAGCCCTCGGGTTTATGGCTTTTCCGTGTGCCTTCCTTCATGTGGTTGGGAACCAGCACTCCGGGCCTGGAGCAGAGGCTGGGCTGGGAATGGGGGCTGGGCCCGCCAAGCCACAGCCGGAGAGCCTGGAATCCTGCTGCCTGGGAGACAAGACCCAGCCAGGGAAAGACACAGAAAGGCATACTGGGGGCAAAGTCTGTGTACTGAAGGAGCTACCAGCCGGCACAGGACGAGGGAACCAGGAGGGACTCCAGCGCAAGTTGCACTTAAAGCATGAAAAGGTCAAAGGAGACCATTCTAGAAGCACAGCACCAACCTGCCTGGGGTCACATAGCAACTGCAAGAAGAGAAGCTAGGCTGGTGGTGCACCCTGCGACTCAGAGACTGAGGCAGGAGGACCGCAAGCTCAAGGAGCTGAGCGTGGTGGCGCACACCTGTAACCCCACTGCTTGGGAGGCTGAGACAGGAGGATGACAGGTTTGTGGCCAGCCTCGGCTACCTAGTGAGGCCCTCTGCAACTTCATGAGACCCTGTTTCCAAATAAAGAATAAAAAATAGGGCTGAGGGCACAGCTCAGATAGAATGCCCCTGGGTTCAATCCCTAGTATCGAATAAATAAATAAATAAATAAATAAATAAATAAATAAATAAATAAGGCTGAGGATGTAACTCAGTGGTAGCACTCTCCTGGGTTTAATCTCCAGTACAAGAAAAGAAAAGAGTCAGGCATGGTGGCACATGCTTGTAATCCCAGCATTTGGAAGGCTGAGACAGGAGGATCATGGTTTGAGGACAGCCTCAGCTACTTAGTGAGGCCCTTTAACTTGGTGAGACCCCGCTTCGAAATAAAGAATAAAAAATAGGAGCCGGGCATGGTGGCGCACGCTTGTAATCCCAGCATTCAAGAGGCTAGGACCTGGAGGATCGCGGTTCGCGGACAGCCTCAGCTACTTACTGAGGCCCTCTGCAACTCAGTGAGACCCGGTTTCAAAATAAAGAATAAAAAATAGGGCAGGGGGTGTAGCTCAGAGGTCAAATGCTCCTGGGTTCCATCCTCAGACCCGCAAAAAAAAAAAAAAAAAAAAAAAAATAGGGCTGGGAGTGTAGTTTGAAGGTAGAATGCCCCTTGGTTCCATCTCCAGTACAGAAAAAGAAAGAAAGAAAGAAAAGAAAGAAAGAAAGAAAGAAAGAAAGAAAGAAAGAAAGAAAGAAAGAAAGAAAGAAAGAAAGGAAGGAGAGAAAGAAAGAAAAGGAAGAGAAGACAAAAAGGAGGCAAGAGGAGGAGGAGAGGGAGGTAAGAGGAAGAGAAGCCAGGGTAACCCTGTGGATTTTTGTTCAAATGCAGTATTTGTTAAGCATCAACTATATTTTGTGCTAAGTCTCATGAATTCATTATTTCATTAGTTTTCACACAAACTTGCAAGTACCATCAACCCCATTTTACAAATGACAACACTAGGGCCCAGAGAAAGAAAGGAGTGTGCAGGGCTAGTTGGTGGCAGAGCCAGCACGGAGAGCCAGGCAAGCAGCTCAGGCAGGGGGCAAGGGGGGAGGAAAAGCCACTTGTTGCTGGCTCCTTCTTGTCAGTCACTGAGGGGCTTCTGTGTCTGGGCCTCTCACTGCTGGCGTGGTGGCCCTGAGTCCCTGGGCCAGATCCAGGAGGGCCAAGGAGGGATAATCCTATCCAGAGCACTCAGTGCCTCAGAGATTCTGCTGGGGGGACCTCAAGCCTTAAATATCAGCATCTTTTTCTTCCTCCTCCTCCCCCTCCTCCTCCTCCTTCTCCTTCTTTCAGTATTGGGAATGGAACTCAAGCGCATTCTACCTCTGAGCTACACCCCCAGCCCTATTTTTTATTCTTTATTTTGAAACAGGGCCTTTCTTCTCACTGAGTTGCAAAGAGCCTCACTAAGTAGTAGCCAAAGCTGTCTGTGAACCACGATCCTCCTGACTCAGTTTCCCAAATGCTGGGATTACAAGTGTGTGCCACCATACACACCTCTAAGATCAGCATCTTTTTTTTTTTTTTTTTTTTTTTTGCAGTATTAGGGATGGAACCCAGGGGCATTGTGCCTTCAAGCTACTCCCCCAGCCCTAGTCTTTTAGTCTTTTTATTTTTGAAACAGGATATCACTGAATTGTGAAGGGCCTAAGTAGCTGAGGCTGTTCTCGAACTGTGATCCTCCGGTCTCCACTTCCCAAATGCTGGGATTACAAGGATGTGTCACCATGCCCAGCTCTAATATCAGCATCTTCTACAAGCTAATGTCTCCCAAAATAAGGGGACGAATTAAGTTTTCAAAGGAACAGGAGGGCGTTGATTGAAATACATACTCTAAAAAAATGTTGCAGAATGTATACTTCCTTATACTCATGTCTTTTTGTTGTTGTTGCTTTTTGTCAAAAGTTTTTTTTTGTGTGTGTGGTACTGGGGGTAGAACCCAGGGGCTTTTCTACCTCTGGGTTATACTCCCAGACCTATTTTATACTTTATTTGGAAACAGGGTCTCACTAAGTTGCTGAGAGCCTCACTAAGTAGCTGAGACTGGCTTCAAACCTGTGTGATCCTCCTGTCTCAGCCTCCCAAGCGCGGGGATTACAAGCATGTGCCACTATACCAGGCTTTAAAAATCTTTTGACAAACCCGGGCGTGGTGGCGCATGCTTGTAATTCTAGTGCTTGGGGGGCTGAGACAGGAGGATCACACAGGTTTGAAGCCAGCCTCAGCTACTTAGTGAGGCTCTCAGCAACTTAGTGAAACCATGCTTCCAAATAAAGTATAAAATAGGTCTGGGAGTATAACCCAGAGATAGAAAAGCCCCTGGGTTCTACCTCAGTACAAAAAAAAAAAAAAAAAAATTAACTACAGCTGCTATCATGGGGAATAGGTCTATAAAATGTTTTGACTCTGTAAAAAGGGGGTGTTAATTCTAAAAGTTCAGAGCCCAGGTGAGGTAGCACATTCCTGTAATCCCAGTCAGTACTGGAGAGTCTGAGACAGGAAGCTTGCCAGTTTGAGGTTAGCCTCAGCAACTTAGTGAGATCCTGTTTCAAAATAAAAAATATGCTGGGCATACCCAGTACTTGGGAGGCTGAGACAGGAGTATTGTGAGTTCTAGGCCAGCCTCAGAAATTCAGTGAGACCCTTCACAATTTAGTGAGACCTGTTTCAAAATACTAAATAAAGCCAGGCGTGGTGGTGCACATGTGTAATCCTGGTACTTGGGAGGTTTATACAAGAGTATCACAGGTTCTAGGCCAGCTTCAGCTACTTAGTGAGGCCCTCTGCAACTTAGCAAGATCCTGTTTCAAAATAAAGAATAAAAATTAGGGCTAGGGTTGTAGCTCAGGGGTAGAATGGCCCTGGGTTCTATCCCCAGTACCACAAAAAATAAAAAATAAAAATGAAAAGGGCTGGGGATATAGCTCAGAGGTAGAAGGCCCTGGGTTTTATCAGCAATACCACAAAGTTAATTAATTAATTAAAATGAAAATTAGGAACCACTTTCCAGGCTAAGAATCCTAGGCCCTGAGAGGTGGCACGGCCTGGCCAAATTTCAAAATGAGACTGGGCCCAGAGAGGTCAACAAGCGCTGTGGGGCTCCCTTTCTGACTAGTGAGGGCAGCCCCCCAAAAGAGACCATGCTCTGGGGAATAGAACCTGAAGAGACATGGGAAGCCAGCACTTTCAGCCTTTGCAGGTCCTGCTGTGGAAAAACCCAGATGTACGGACAAGCAGGAGACAGGAGGAGGATGCCCCTCGCCGTGCTGCGGGGCCAAGGGAAGGAAGCAGAGGCCTTTCTGGAACACCTACAGTATGCCCCGTTCTTTGTTTTGACAAGTACATATTTTTGTTTGATCTTCACTTCTACAACCCTATGAAGCACACTGGTGGCTCTCCTTTGCCTCAGAGCAGAGCCAGTGCCTGCACCTCACCGCGAGCTGGGGGAGGAGGCGGGGGAGGAGGGCCGGGCGGCCCTGCCACCAGGCCTGGCCAACATCCTCCTTGCCTGCCTTTATTGTTCACAGAACCGAAAAAGTGATGATGGCTTTCCTTCCTCTCTTGAAGAAAACAACAGAATCAAAACAAACAGAGAAGGGGAACTCCCCTTTTGTGGCCTTTGCCAGAAATGAAAGGAAGAAGTCATCCCAGTCGGGACCTGGGCTGTTCGCTGCCTGCTGCTGGGGCGGGGCGGGCAGGGCAGCACCCGCACTAACCCAGAGCTTCAAGTCCCCACTCCCGGATGCCCATCTGAGCTCACACCCAAGTGGGACACATTTAAGGCTATGGCAGCTGGCACTTCCCCCAAAGCTTCAGTCCATCCTAAGGAAGGGCAAACAGGAAGTGAAAACATGCTCATCCAAGAAATAAGTGCGCCCCCAAAATGCACATCCCACAGCCGGTTCTCACTCGCAGGCCCGCCCCTTTTCTCAGCGTCCTGCACAAATCCTCAGAGACAAGCATAGCCTCAGAGGGTCCCTCCTTCCAGTCCTAGCTCTGGGCTTGCCTGTCCCTGGCTGCTTCCACATTCAAATCTCAGCAGCTACGGCCCATGCTGATGCAGGCTGCTTCTCTCCCCTCCCTGAACCCCTCTTCCATTACCTGGCTGGGCATTTAGTTCCAGGGAGTCCCTGCTGGCTGGCTCATGGGGATGACTAGCGGCCTGCAGGGATTTCCCACCTACCGCCTTGTAGCGTGGCGGCCTTAAAGGCTCAGCAGTGTCACGGTTCCTGAGCCTACAGTGTCAGGACTGTGGCCTCACAACATGAGCCTATTAGGTAGGTCACTCTAGCAAGAACTCTAGGGCCATCTGTACCTTTTAAAAACTGTCTATATCCGGGCATGGTGGCGCACGCTTGTAATCCCAGCACTTGGGAGGCTGAGACAGGAGGATCGCGCAGGTTCAAAGCCAGCCTCAACTACTTAGTGAGGTTCTCAGCAACTCAGTGAGACCCTGTTTTCAAGTAAAGTATAATATAGGCCTGGGAGTATAGCCCGGAGATAGAAAAGCCCCAGAATTCCACCCCCAGTACCACAATAAATAAATAAATAAATAAATAAATAAATAAATAAATAGATACTGTTTATAAGTGGGTGTGGTGGTACACACCTACAATCTCAGTACTTGGGAGGTTGAGACAGGAGGATTGCAAGTTCATGGCCAACCTCAGCTATTTAGTGAGGCCCTCTGCAACCTAGTGAGAATCTTTTCAAAATAAAGAATAAAATCCGGGCGTGGTGGTACATGCTTGCAATCCCAGCATTCAGGAGGCTGAGACAGGAGGATCTGGGTTCATGAACAGCCTCAGCTACTTAGTGAGTCCCTTTGCAACTCGGTGAGACCCTGTTTCAAAATAAAGAATAAAAAAATAGGGCTGGGGATGTAGCTCAGAGGTAGAATGTCCCTGGGTTCCATCCCCAGTACCGCAAATAATAATAATAATAATAATTAATAATAATAATATAGAATCAAGATAGGGCTGGAGATATATAGCTCAGAGGTAGAATGCACCTGGGTTCAATCCCCAGAACCCCCCAAAAAAGACCAGCCTTAGTGAGACCCTGTTTCAAAACTATAAAAAGGAATAAAATTGGGCTGGAGGTGTGGCTTAGAAGTAGAATGCCCCGACAGAGTTCTATCTCCATTACTGCACACACACACACACACACACACACACACACACACACACACACACAACCTGCCTAGAAGCTGGGCATGATGGCACATGCCTATAATCCTGTAATCCCACAGTACTTGGGAGGCTGAGACAGGAGAATCACAGGTTTAAGTCCCGGCTCAGCTGGAGATTCTATTTCAAAATAAAAAATAGTGAGGCCCTATTTCAAAATATAAATGGCTGAGGGTGTAGCTTGGAGGTAGAATGTTACTGACTTCAATCCCCAATACCAAAAATAAATAAATAAAATGAAAACTACCTAGATAGATCAAAAAACTTCTCTGTGATCTGGGTTTGAGGTCAGACTATAGCTAGAGAATAATAATTTTCCTCCATTGGAACTAACTAGTCTCAGCAAATCTTAGTGAATACTTTGCTGTGCGCTCTGTATAGTACCCAGTGCTGTGGGAAATGTAAGGAGACATACCGATCTCAGGACCTCCCAGGGGCCAGAGAGAGATGGTGGTGAGGAGAGGACTGTACCTAAACACTTTTCCAAAATGAGAGTGAGACCGTTTTTTAAGGAGTAGGCTCCACAGTGAGGTCCCTGAGTTTAGATTCGCCTCCACCCTCCAGGGCGCTGACCTATGAGAAGTCACCGACACTTCCTGCACCTCTATTTCTAAGTATCCAATGCACATTGGTGCATGCTGCATAGAGACACACCGTGATGTTCCCTGCACTTGTTGGCTTTCCTCACCTTACGAGGATCATAGTTTTGTCCTCTTGACTGGCCCAGGAAGCTTCTCAAGGGCAGTGCCGTGTCCGAGTGGCCTTCACACACTTCTGGTCTCCCCTCAATATCATGTCACTGGAGGCTCAGCAAGGTGACTAGTGGTCCCATGGACTGGGGGCAGAGCCCAGAGGGGCCTGGGAGCTGCGGACATGGTCACCTCCTGGTGCATGATAGCCCCGCTCCCTCCTGTGGCACTGCTACGCCATCCTCAAGATGCAGCTCGTCCTGCTCCTTCAGGAGCCTTCCTGTCCCTCAGGCTGGGTCTGGAGCCCAAGGGTCCCCACTGTGCACTGCAGTTAAGCCTTGGTGATGCCCCATTATAGTTCCCTGTTTGCACAGCTGGCTCCCCACCGTGCAGGCCAGGGTGGGGAGTTACCCCATGCCCTGGTGCCGCTCTGGTGGGCCTGTCCTATGGAAGTTCGTGATCCTTTGGCAAGGCTACTTTTCTTAAAAGGAAGTAAGTGGCTAGGTGAGGTTCAGCTGTAGCGTGCTTACCCAGCATGTAAGAGCCCCTGGGTTCAATCCCCAGCACCACAAAAACAAATTAAATTATAAAAATAGAAAGCCTATGTTTTTAGCCTCTTTCCACTTAGGGCCAGGGTCCCAAGAACCTTCCTCCAGGATCTGCCTCACCCTCCAACCATCAGCACCAGCTGGGTGACCTTGAGCCTGTCACCACATGTGCCTGGACCTCATCTCTGCTTACGGTGCCTGGGAAGGAGTCCAGAGTGGTATCCTGGCGGGCTTGCCCCCTCCTGACCGACCAGGGTGTTGGCCCAGGCTGCTGGGTCTCAGCTTTCAACTTTCAGAGTGTTTTCCTGTCTAGGGCACTTTCTATTTTTTCAATACTTTTTCTATCACAGCCAAACAACAGAAAAAGGAAATTGGTTGAGCCTTCTAAAAACTCAGGGCTGGGAGGATGGGGGTGGGCAACTGGGAGGGAAGGCTGAGGCGGGGCTGGGGGAGGAGGACTTGCCTTCCACCCTCCCCACCCCTCCTCCCTCCTGGGCTGACTCATTGTTTTGCAACAAACTCCAGGCAGCCAGGAACTTTCTTGAAGTCCAACCCCAAAGCGGGCATGCTGGATTGTGGCCCTCCCACGGCCGCCGGGCCCAGAACCGATTGGGTTATCTCTGCCCGCATCCTCTTTGTTCGGGGCGTCCACTCACTCGCTCAAGGTAAACAAACTCTGGGCAAGTGTGAAAAGAAGGGACCGGTTATCTCCTGGCGAGGCCTGGCAGGGAGCTGAACTTCCAAGCTCCCTCTCTGCAAACTGGTTCCCCACAGGAGCAGGAGCAGCGTTTCAGACCACCTGGCTTCGGACCCCAGCTCTGCACCTCTCCGCTGGTGACCTTGGGCAAGCCCCGCCCTTCCTCTAGGGCAGCCTCGCCATCTGTAAAATTGTGGGGATGATAATACCTGCTTGCTGGGTTATTTTGAGGACTGCAGGAGTTTGTATTTATAAAGGGCTGTATAAATCATGTTAATCCCCCTACTCCCCGCAGTGCAATCGCTCCGCCACTGAGCAACACCCCCAGCCCACTGATGTTATTTTTTTTTAAGAGCTACGTGTAAGCGAGAGGGGGAGGGGGAGAAGACTATAATGTTAAATAAAATGAGCCTAACACCCGGGGCCAGGCTCAGAGGGGCTCCCCCTTACATTCCCCTCTCTCACACCCTGGCAGGTGGGGCTTCTGCACCCTGCACCCCTGAGCGAGGCCATTGAAGGCCCCAGCAGGGTGGGCATCGAGGTCCTAAGCTCCTTTTCAAATGGAAGTTTTGTGGAGAAATCCTCTGGGCAGGTTGGCGCCTCCCCACCTGAGGTAGTGCTAGAGGCTTTGGGGTTTCCTGCATGAGCTTTTGGAATTTCCAGAGATGCCCCGCAGCGGAGAAGTAATTGGGGAGGCCTCAGGACAGCAGCTGCTCCTCGGCGGCAGGGCCTGGCCTCCACTTTCTCACTTGGCTAATTTCCCCAAACAGCTGATTTCTTAGGCTCTGCTTCCAGATACAAATCTTGATTCTGACATGTACTGGCTGGGACACTTAGGCAACTTACTGCCTCGCCAGAGCTCGTTTCCTTCTTGGTAACAAGAGATGAATCCCTGCCTTGCATGGCGAGCAGGGGATTCAGTGTAGCACGGGAGAAGCTGAGTGTGGGGCCCGGTGTGGAGCCAGGGCTCCGCTAGCAGGCGTCTTCCTCTCTCCCCATCCTACCCCTGTCTTCACCATGACTTCGTCCCTAAGCCACTGACTTTCTGGCCTTGAACACTCCGGCTTCAGTGTCTGTGCCCAGGTCCCCGAGCATCTCCTTGCCTCTAGCCTGACCGCATTCGCCGGAGGCTGGCTTCTCAGCCTCGTCCTTCCTGGTCCCCTCAGGAGTGTCGGTTTTGTACAGAAGTGAACGGAGTCCACTTCAGAGTCCAAGAGATTGGGGCTGATGTCTGGGTGCTCTGCTCACTAACAGCGTGACCCCAGACAAGCCCTGAGTTCTCGCCAAGCCTCTGTCACTCAGGCATTGATTTGCCAAATGTTTCTGAGCCCCGGCTCTATGCCTGATGCATGCTGGGAGCCACAGGCACTCAGGTGAACAGGATGCTGCTGACCCCTGCCCTTAGAGTCCAGAGGAAAACACATATGTGGGGTATGTGTGTGTGTGTGTGTGTGTGTGTGTGTGTGTGTGTGTGTATGTGTGATGCTGGGGCTGGAACCCAGGAGCATTCTAACTCTATGCTCTAACCCCACCCCAGATTTTTATTTCTTATTTTGAAACAGAGTCTCATTAAGCTGCCAAGGGCCTCTCTAGTTGCTGAAGCTCATTGAAAAACTGTGATCCTCCTGACTCAGCCTCCCAAGTACCGGGATTATAAGCATGTGCCACCACACCCAGCTGAGACATTTATTTATTTATTTATTTATTTATTTATTTATTATTTATTTATTTTGTGGTACTGGGGGTGGAACCCAGGGCCTTTTTCTATCTCTGGACTATACTCCCAGACCTATTTTATACTTTATTTGGAAACAGGGTCTCACTAAGTTCCTGATAGCTTCACTAAGTAGTTGAGGCTGGCTTAGAACTTGTGTGATCCTCCCAAGCGCTGGGATTACAAACGTGTGCCACCATTCCTGGCTTGAGAGAGACTTTTTTGTGTGTGTGGTACTGGGGATGGAACCCTTCTACCTCAGTGCTACTCTCAGACCTACTTTATATTTTTTTTATTTGGAAACAGGGTCTCTTGAGCCAGCAAGGCTGGCGTCAAACCTTTGCGATCCTCCTGTCTCCGCCTCCCAGGAACACTTACTTAATCCATGCATAACACACAACTATCCAACTATCGAGCATGATTTGAGAGTGGAAGATCCTTTGGAATCATATTTCCTAAAAAGCTGAAGAGAAGTATCCCTGAAGGTTCACCAGAACCTGATGGATATCTAGGAATGCCTGGAGCTGTGGGGGGGGGGGTTGAATAGGGGGGAACACTACAGATAGCAGAAATGGTGCACACAAAGGCCCTGCGGTCAGAAGCGTTCATATCTGGCAGGGCGTGGTGGGGGACACTTGTAATCCCTGTACTTGAGAGGCTGAGACAGGAGGATTGCCGACCAGCCTCAGCCTCAGGATTGCCAGGAGGATTTCCAGCCAGCCTCAGCTACCTAGTGAGGCCTTCTGCAACTTAGTGAGACTCTGCTTCAAAATAAACATTAAAGTAGGGCTGGGGTGTAGCTTGGAGGTAGAACGCTCCTGGGTTCCATCCCCAGTACCACAAAAAAGTTAATTAATTAAAGAAGAAGAGTGTGGTTCTTGTTGTACCTAAAGGAGGCCAGAGCGTACAAGCGGAAGCTTCCCAAGATGAGGCTGAGAGTAGAAGGGCCGAAGCGGTAAGACCACGCGAGCTTGGAAAGGACTTTGGACTAGAAGCACTGAGTGGTTCTAAGGAGGGGGGCATGGTGTGTGCTGGCTCGTGCATGTAACCCCAGTCCTTGGGAGGCTGAGACAGAGGGATCACAGGTCACAGTCAGCCTCAGCAACGTAGCAAGACTCTCACCCACTTAATGAGGCCCTGATTCAAAATTAAAAAGAGCTGAGTGCATAGGTTGTGGTAGGACTCCCCTGGGTTCAGTCCTCAGTACAAAAAAAAAAAAAAAAAACTAAAACAACAACAACAACAACAACAACAACAACAACAACAACAACAACAAAAGGGCAACAAGTCCCTTCAGTAGCTGAATAGATACGGCTTCATGTGGATTTTGGGAGACCAGAGAGGAGCCCATCTCTTTGGAGTGGAAAGAAGGGGGCAGAGCCAAGATGTGCTCAGGGAAGAGATGCAAACGGAACGGTGACAAGGGACTGAGAGGCTGTTCCACGCTGGCTTCACTCAGCGAGGCCCAAGGCCCTGGGTTCAACCCCCAGCCCTGGGATTGGGGTTAGTGATAGGGAAGTTATGGAGCTCAGAGGAGAAGGTGGCGAATATTCCAGGTTTCTGCCATGGAAAGTGGTGGTCTGTAGGAAGAGTTACAGAGAGAGAAAACCCCAGGAAGTACAGGGGCAGGGGAATAGGGAGCAGGAAGTTAGTTTGAGGAACTGGGGACATCAGTCCTGAATTTAAAAAAAAAAAAAAAAAAGGATCTAAAGCCAGGTGTGGTGGCACACGCTTGTAATCCCAATACTTGGGAAGCTGAGACAGGAGGATCGCAGGTTCGAGGACAGCCTCAGCAAGTAGTGAGACACTCGTCAACCTAGTGAAACTCTGTTTCCAAATAAAAAAATAAAATCAGGCTGGGGGTGTACCTCAAAGGTAGAATGCCCCTGAGTTCCATCCCCAATACCACACAAACACACACACACACACACACACACACACAAATCTAGATTAAAATTGCATAGGTAGCCATGTGTGGTGGCACACGCTTGTAATCCCAGCATTTGGGAGGCTGAGATAGGAAGATTGCAGTTCATGGGCAGCCTCAACTACTTAGTGAGGCCCTTTGCAACTCAGTGAGACCCTATTTCAAAAAGAAAGAATAAGCCGAGCGTGGTGGCGCGAACTTGTAATCCCAGCATTCGGGAGGCTGAGACCTGAGGATTGTGGTTGGCAGACAGCCTCAGCTACTTAGTGAGGCCCTCACTAAGGGCCTCAGTGAGACAGGGTTTCAAATTAAAAAATAAAAAATAGGGCAGGGGGTGTAGCTTGGAGGTCAAATGCTCCTGGATTCCATCCCCAGACCCGCAAAAAAAAAAAAAAAAAAAAAGAATAAAGCTGAGCGTGGTGGCACACGCTTGTAAACCCCACACACACACACACACACTTGGGAGGCTAAGACAGGAGGATCGTGCAGGTTCGAAGCCAGCCTCACTGGTTTAAGAAACCCTGTTTCCAAATAAAAATATAAAACTATAGGTTTGGAAATGCAGCCCGGAGGTAGAAGGGTTTCCAGGAACCCCTGTACCACCAATAATTAATTAATTAATTAAAAAGTGGGGCTGGGGATGTAGCTCAGAGGTAGAATGCCCCTGGGTTCCATCCCTAGTACGATTGTCTGGGAAAGAGGCCTACACGTGTGGTCTGGGGAGCACCTCACTAACATTCAGGTGGAGTCTGAACCTCAGTTTTCTCATCTGTAAAATGGGGAAATGGTACCCATCGCCCATAGCATAACTGAAGATTACCCTAAGTAATGGTGTCGGGCACACGTCCAGAGCCCAGCGCAGCTGGTGCCACAGGAATGTCGAGGGACCATGCATTTGCTCAGCAGTTTTCTTCATTTGAAAATGATGAAAACTCACACTAGTTTTAGGAAAACAAGGGTTTACTCAACAAATTCTGATAGCTCCCACCAGCAGAGGAAGGTATCAAGTCACGAGCCACGAAAAGGCAGAAACTGTCCTTTGAGGGACTCATTAAATATCTGCTTCCCGTTGGGATCAACTTTACTCTCTCCCAGACTCCCTGGTTGCCCCCCCCTTGACAAGGGCACAACCGCTGGCCAGGCCTGCATTTCACACCAGGATGATCGTTCTCTCACCAGAAAGGGACTTCTGCTCTCTGATCCCAAGTGCAGGAACTCTTAGGGAAGGGCTCCAATTGGCTCAGCTTCATTCAGCACCTCCCCTGAACCAATCAGCACAGAGAAGTACAGGGCTGGTATCTACCAAGACATGGGCGGGGAGACCATGATGAGGTCAGCAAAATAACAAATTGTGCTTCGAATTAGTAACATGGGAACAAAGGCCCTGCCAGTCAGGAGAGGGGGAGGTTAACTCACTGTCTAAAGGACACTAAACCCAAACACAACACCTGACTATGTTTTTGTTTATAGATGCTGGCACTCCCTTGAGACCCACACTACCCCCTACTCCCACCCACCTGGACTCACCTGTAATCTCCCTCAGAGCCTCTACTCCCAGGCTTCTTCCCCACTGGGAGCCTTGCTTTGAAGGGAGCCCCCTCTCTTTCCATCTTGCAGGTCAGTCAAGGTCCAGCCCACCTAGACCTCCTTTAGGACCTCTCCAGGCTTTGTGTCCCTCCCACTGACCTCTGAACATCTGTGACGATGACCGATGCCCACGCTTGGGGCATACCTGCTGCGTGCCAGCCACTGAAGAGAGTGGGCACTTTCCCAGACTTTGGTCTCATGTAACGCCTGAGCAATAAATGCTACCGGCCCCATCGGACAGAAAGGGAGGCCTAAGGAGCACACCGGTGCTTAATAACCAGGACTTAAATGCAAGACTGGTGGTGAGCCTTTAAACCTTTGCCCTACAGGACCAGGGCCAACGGACTGTGGCCAAAATTCTGCTTTTGTGCAGCCTAGGAACTAGTATATGACTTTTACATGGTTGTGGGGGGGGGTCAAAAAAAGGATAAGATTTGTGCATATGTGAAAATCATATGAAATTTAATACTGGTGTCCACGAAAAACTTTTTACTGGAATAAGTCACACACTGAGTATGGCAAAATTGGGTGGGTAGTTGTGATAGAAACCAGACACCTAAGCACCCAAAGTCTAAAATTTTGACCAGTAAGCTCTTTATAAAAGGAGTTTGGCACAGTGTGTGTTTTTGTTGTTTTGTTTGTCTTTTTGTACTGGGGATGAAACCCAGGGACATTCTACCTCTAAGCTACACCCTCACCCTATATTTTATTCTTTATTTTGAAACAGGGTCTCACTGAGTTGCAAAGGGCCTCACTAAGTAGCTGAGGGTGTCTATGAACCGTGATCCTTCTGTCTCAGCCTCCCGAATGCTGGGATGACAAGCGTGCGCCACCACCCAGCTCTGCCACAGTGTGTTTTAAAGGGCTCTACCACACAGCTGCCCGCAGGCCAGCCACAGTCCCTGAGGTCCTAAATGCCACCTGCCTCTAGCTGTAGAAGCTGGAAGGGAAGGCAGGGTGGGTTTCGGCTCTGTACAACCAGGTGCCCAAGACCAAAGGTTCAAGAACCTAAGATCCTTGGCAGGGGGCTATGTGTGTATATACACCTGTAATCCCAGCGATTTGAGAGGCTGAGGTAGAAGGATCACTGTTCAGGCTTCAAGGCCAGGCTGGACAACTTATCAAGACCCACTCAAAATAAAATAAAAAGGGCTAGGAAAGCCGGGCGTGGTGGCACATGTTTGTAATCCCAGTACATAGGAGGCTGAGAGAGGCAGGATCACCAGTTCAGAGCCAGCCTTGGCACTGATCAAGGCTCTCAGAAACCTAGTGAGACCCTGTTTCCAAATAAAGAAATAAAATCGGGCTGGAGGTGTAGCTTGGAGGTAGACCCCTCTAGGTTCAATCCCCAGTATCAAAATAAATAAATAAATAAATAAATAAATAAGGCTGGGGAAACTGGTTATGGTGGCACTGCCTGGATTACCTATAATCCCAATACTTAGGAGGGTGAGACAAGAGGACCGCAGGTTCACCGCCAGCCTCGGCAACTTAGCAAGATCTTGTTTCAAAAGAAAAAATAAAAGCCGGGTATGGTGGCACACGCTTGTAATCCCTGAGCTTGGGAGGTGGAGACAGGAGGATCGCGCAGGTTCGAAGCCAGCCTCGCTGGTTTAGGAGACCCTGTTTCCAAATAAAAATATAAAGATAGGTCTGGGAGTGTAGCCTGGAGGTAGAAGGGCTTCCAGGAACCCCAGTACCACCAAAAATAAATTTAAAAAAAATAATAATAAAAGAAAGAAAATAAAGAAAAAATATAAAGGGCTGGGGGCTCAAAAGATAAAATATCCCTAGATTCAATCCCCAATACCAATAAAAAAATTTGTAAGGGCTGAGGATGTAGCTCAGAGGTGAAAAGGGGTTAAAAAAATATCCCAAGAACTGAAATCATTGGTAAGTTTCTACTTCATCTCCTGGCTGCCCCTTTTGCCCTGGGGACTTCCCCAGAGACCTTCGTCCTCACAGGCTCGACTCGCCTGGAGCTGCTCCAGGTCTTGTTTGGTTTTCAAGGAACCAGATCCAAGGAAAACAACAAAAGCACGAGATCTTCCACAGAATAGGCCGGACGCTTGCGCACAGGGCACGCACCTGTAATCTCAGCACTTGGGAGGCTGAGACGGGAGGATCTCAGCTTTGAGACAAGCCTCAGCAACTTAGTGAGACCATGTCAAAAAAATAAAATAGAGCTAGGGGTGTAATTCTAAGGTGTACCCTGGGTGCAATCCCCAGTACCCAAAAAAAGGAAGAATCAGGATGAAGAGGAGAATTGTCGTGGAGACTAAACACGGTTGGGAAAGAAGGCACCAAGCCTAAAGGCCAGCGCACATTTGGTGCTTGGTCCCGGTGGCTTTTGTGAGGAGGAGGAGAAGGTAGGAAGAGCAGTTGGGCTTGCCTGGGTGGGGCTTTGCTATAGATTAGAAGGCTCTTTCTTCTTGCCCCAGGCCCTCATGCTGAGGCAGCAGGACTGGAACTCTCCCTATCCTCCACACAGGCCTTCTGCGCCTTTGTGCAGGGCGCCCGCTTTCTGGCTATCTGTGGTGGCGCTGTCTGACCTGAGTAGGGTGGCCCAGAAGAGGGGTTCCTGAGTTTCCCTTCTAACCCCTGGGGTTCAGCTTCTGGATAATGGCGAGGCCTGTGTGGTGCCCTCAGGAACCCTGAAGATAACTGAGGGAGCATATGGACACCATGGTGGGAGTTTCGGTGCTGACCAAATGGAAGCCTTCTGTTTGAGGTCCCACAGGAGCTCCTATTTAGAGGACTCTGTTTTCATTCTTAAAATATATACATATATGTTATAGAAAACTTGGAAAGCAAAGGGTGTTCTGCTCACAGTCTACAGTGGTTAACGTTATTTCTGTACTTTGTCTTGCTTTGAGGGGAGGAAGGGAGTGGAGAAGGGACGACACTGGGCAGTGCTTTCAACTCCCCAGCCTTACTGGGGGGACTTGTTAAAAAGCCAATTCGGATTCCCAGGGTCTTGGTTCCTCATCTGAGCACAACATCTGGGTCACAAGGGCCTCGAAGACCCAGAGTCGGCTGCAGAGGGGAGGCCAGGGCCTCCTGGCCCCATGAAGCAGGCTGCTTCTTGAAATAAGGGGCAGGGGCTGCCAGCCTCCCAGGACCCCAGGGATCGGCCGGGCCCGCCCCACATTTGGAGTGAAGGCCTGCAGGACCCCAAGCTCTTGGGGAGGAGGCTCTGGAGCTGGGGAGGCAGGAAAGGCCTGAGTTGCCCCAGATCAAAGCAGGCTCCCTGGCCTTTGATTCCCAAACCAGCAACCTCTCTGGACTCCCAGTGGGGTTGGAGGCTGGCTGGCCTTGGGGCCTGGAGAAAGTGGTGAGAAGCCCCGACCTGCTCTCTTTTTGCATAACAGCTTGGCTGCCTAACAAAAGGGCGGTCCTTAAAAGGCCTGTGGGGCTGTTAAAAGCTTCCGCAGTGGTTTAATTGGGGGCGATTAAAGTGTCCTCCTCAGGAAGGCCTGCCCTTCAAAGGCCAGCAGTCCTGGCTTCCCTGGCCTGGGCACCTCTCCCCTGGTGCGGGCCTGCCCCGGACTCTGCCCTATGCCTGCTTGGGCCACCCATCCCCCATGGCTCCCTGCAGACCCAGGAAGTCTGTGGCCGGACCCTTTGGCCTTCTGTCTGGGGGATTCCATCGACCCCTGGACCATCAGCACCATTTGTTCACACAGTTTGGTCTTGTGGCTGAGTAGGGCGCAGGAAGGTGGGGAGACTGAGGTAGATCAAACAGGAATGGCGCACTAACAGCACTCCAGCTGTCTCTCCCCAGGACAGACGCACACGTTGGGCCCTGGGCCCCTCCTGGGCTCTCATCACCACCTTTTCCCTAGGTCCTGTCTGGAACTTCATGGTCACCAATTGGGGGGTCCTGTCTCCCACCACACAGTAGTCTCCCAGACATCTGCAGTCTCCGCAGGTGTTGGTGACTCAGAGGTGACCAGGCAGGAGCCAGGGCTGTGGAGAGAGGGGGATAAAGGATAAAGACGGCAGAAGCAATCGGGTGTGATGTGGGGTGAAAGGAGATGAGGCAGGGCTGGGGAGCAGAGGGGCAGGGAAGATTTTCTGAAGCAGAAGGGGCCCATTCGCCAAGCCCAGCAAGGCCACAGCCGGCTTTGCTAAGACTGCCCATGCAACCAACCCAGGATCTCTGGGAAGGAAAGGGGAAGATCCCATCCGGTCTAGAAATAGTCCTGCTCTGAACTGAGCATGGTGCCACATGCCTGGAATCCCTATACTTGGGAGGCTGAGACAGGAGGGTCTCAGGTTGGAGGCCAGTCTCAACAACTTGGTGAGACCCTGTTTCAAAAAAAATATGGCCGGGGGTGTAGCTAAAGGTAGAAACATTCCTGAATTCAATCAGAAGGAAGGAGAGGAGAGGAAGGAATATTCCTTTTGTGGACGTCCAAATCCCACCCTTCCCCAGAGGCACGAGGTGCTTGGCTGGCTCCTTGGCTCTAGGCCACCTGCGGGACTCTCCAGGGCTGCCTTAGGAGCCTCTCCTCTCTTACGGCAGGCCCAGGTCCCCCAAATGGCCAATCCAGAGCGTCTGCCTCCAGGGTGCACTATTTTACTCTTGTCTCCCATGGGCTTTGCTCCATGTCGATTGGCCAGTACACCTGCCAGATGCGGTGTGCAGCAGGGAACTGTGGGATCTCGTGTCCCTATGTCAGCACTAAGGTAAGGAAGGGCCAGGGCTGTCCTGCTTACATGTGCGTGTGGGAAAAGGGCAAGGCGAGGCTGGGAGTCAGGGAGGCCCAGGCCACGCGGCAGGCTGCAGCAAGCAGCCTGACCGTCCACTCTACCCTCCTGAGAGCTTTCCTGTTGGGCTTCCAGGAACCAGCCCTGCCTGACCCTCAAAAGCTCACACAGGGCAGGCCAGGGGAGGTAAGCGGAGTTCCCTGACTGATGAGCCATTTCTGCTGGTCCCATCTGTGGACTGTGGCAGCAAGGGGTGAGGCAGAGCCCTTACTGGGGCTTCCTCACTAAAGTCCCAGGCTGAGATCACCAGGAGACCATGTTTAACCCACTATGAGCGCTCCACCCAGCCCAGCCTCCCAGACACAAGAAGCCCATAGGTAAGAGTCCCTGGACTCCAGATTTCCCGCAGGATATAAATATGAGCAGTTCCCTCCCAGGCCAATGTAGGGTACCACTAAGGATGGGGGAGCCGGCAAGAATAGGGGAAGTAGCTGTCTGCTCCATCTCTCATTCACCCCAACTCCCTTGCTGCCTCTTTCACTACCCTCCCTTAGGTGTACCCCTCTACACCCAAGCCGACCAACTCTCTTGTTTTTCCCAGGAGTAAGGGGGTTCCCGGGACAAAGGACTTTCAGTTTTAAAACCTGGACAGTCCCTGGCAAGCCACTCTGATTTGCTCAGGACTATGGGGTTTCCCGGGAGCCGATTTCAGCGCTCAAACTGGGAAAACCCCAGGCAAACCGGGACAAGTCGGTTATCCTGTTACCTCATAGGATGGCCTCTGCCCCCACTGGCACCCTGAGGCAGAGTCCAAAGGCCACTGCCAGCCTTAAATACCTCCTCTCTTTCCTCCTGCCCTCCAAACCCTCCTCAGCACTCCCCTCCTCAAGTGGCCTGGAGGGCTGCTATGGGCATGGGGAAGGGTCAGAGAAGTGGCCTTGGCAACACCCCAGCTCACCTCCATTACCCCCCTCTCTCTAGCCAACTGTCCCCTCTCTAGCCGGTTGCTGGGCCTAAGCCTTTATCATCCTGTGTTGCTATCTGACCACAGTAGGAGCATCCCCTCCTCGCCCACCCAGTTCTGTCTGGACACAGATAAGCTGAGGGGCCTCCCCAGAGAGAAAGAAGCAAAGCTGTGGCCTGGCTCCTCCTCAGCCACGAACTCCCCTGCCTCAACCCTAGCCAGACACTGTCCAGAGGAGCATTAGGGCATCCGGGACCACCCTGGCCTCTGCGAGGCGGGGCACCCCCGTGGCCACATGACAGATGGAAAGACAGTGGGAAATGACCAGGCCAGGTCATCTGGCCAGATGCAGAGAAAGCCAGGGCTGGGAGGGGACTCAGAGAGACTGTGCCATGGGCTCTGGGATGAAGGTCCATGGAGGGGCTGTCCTGAGTCCAGTTAGGGAGGCCCCGCTCGGCCCCTTCCTGCAGGCGCCAGGCCAGCCTCCAGCCCACCTGAGCCAGAGCCTAGGGCCTCCTGCCCTCAGTGTTGATGGAGGCCCACTCCGGAGCTCCAGGAGAATCCCTGCTCCAGGACAGCCTGGCCTTCCAAAGCCCCTGCCGCTCCCTTCCCCAGATCCAACTGACCTGCCCAGAGCACCTCAGGGTCCCCCACCATGCCTCGCCCTTTCCTGCCTCTGCCTGCCTGCCCAGCTGCTTTGCTTAGAAGGAATCCTTCCTCAAGAGCCAATGCACATTTTTCCTCCCCCAGGGACCCCCGTCAGAAATACCTTCTATTCGACGAGGCCACAGCATTTACTGTCTATCAGGTTCTGTGCTGGGACCTGGGTGTCACTGAACCGTCACCAAACCCCAAGCAGCAAGTCACCATCTTCATGTTATAAACAAAAAACCAAGAGCCGGGCGTGGTGGCGCACGCCTGTAATCCCCGCGCTTGGGAGGCTGAGACAGGAGGATCAAAGCCAGCTGCGCTGGCTTAAGAGACCCTGTTTCCAAATAAAAATATAAAATAGGTCTGGGAGTGTAGCCCGGAGGTAGAAGGGCTTCCAGGAACCTCAGAACCACCAAAAGAAAGAAAGAAAGAAAGAAAGAAAGAAAGAAAGAAAGAAAGAAAGAAAGAAAGAAAGAAAGAAAGAAAGAAACCAAGGAGAGGTAGGTAACAGGCCCGTGGTTACACAGCTGGAAATGGACAGGGGCAAGATTCAACCTGGACTCAGAAGCACCAATGGCCTGGTGGTATCTGCACCTCCCGGAAGCCCTCTAACACTGTGCCAGATGCTAGTCTTTAGTCCCTATCCTGGCTACACTAGCCTAGAAGATTCCAGGGCTGGCTCCCTGCAATATGCATAGCCTGAGGAAGCATAAAAAAGAAAATTCTGTAACCCTAACCCTCAGCCTAACTGGCTGCCTGGCTTCCTTTGGCTCCAGGGGCCTGGCCTGGGCCTGGGGTCTCCAAGAGCTCTCTGCCCCTGTCCCTGGAATCCCTCCTTTTTTTCTTTGTTTGTTTGTACTGGGGATTGACTCTAGGGGCATTCTACCACTGAGCCACACCCCCAGCTCTTTCAATTAATTAATTAATTTAGGTACTAGGGATAGAACCCAGGGGAATTCTACCTCCAAACGGTATCCCCAGCCCTATTTTATGCTTTTATTTTGAAACAGGGTCTCAGCTGTAGAGGGCCTCACTAAGTTCCTGAGACTACCATGAACCTGCGGTCCTCCCCAAGTGCTAGGATATAAGCGTGTGCCACCTGGCCCAGTTTCCTTTTTATTTTATTATTTTATTTTATTTTATTTATTTATTTTGGTAGTACTGGGGATGGAGCCCAGGGCTTTTCTACCTTCGTGCTATACTCCCAGACCTATTTTATACTTTATTTGAAAACAGGGTCTCACTAAGTTTCTGGGAGCCTCCTTAGTAACTGAGGCTGGCTTCGAATCGTGTGATTCTCCTGTCTCAGCCTCCCAAGCGCGGGGATCACAAGCGTGTGCCACCATGCCTGGCTTTTATTTTTTATTTTGAAACAGGGTCTCACTAAATTGCTGAGGCCAGCCTCAGATGTGCAATCTTCCTGCTTTAGCCTCACAGTACTGAGATTACAGGTGCAGGCCACCACACCTGCTCTAATCCCTGCCTCCAAGAAGCCCCACCTCGACCCTGGCCTGCCTTGCCCAAGGCCCTGAGCGCCAAGTGGGGATGCATCTAGATCTCAGGCCCACTCTGAGCTCCCTGCTTGCTCTCCGTACTGGGTCCCACGCTGGGTCTCAGCAGCAACTCAGCTGCTTGGGGTAGATGCCAGGGCTTCTTGACAAACCCCAAGGACTTCAGGCCCCCGGAAGTCTTCAGTTTTCTATAGGTGTCAGTGTAGCTCAGTGCAGGCTGGGGATGTGCTGAGTTATCCAGAGCCTCCGGGCTTGGTGTGTGTCCACTCGCCTTGGGGTGACTGCGTGCATCTGTGTGCGCGGGCGGCTCGCTGCCCAGAGCGTGAGTCACACACACCCTTACACAGGCTGCATGTTTACAGTCTGCTCGTGTGCTTGATTTCATGTGCACAAACGCCGCATGGTAGGTGTAAACTCACACCCCGACTCCTGCTCAAGTCTCAGGACCCTCGCCCACTCCACTCCCCTGAAGCCTGCCCTGATCCTCCTGCCCACACGCTCCACCCTGCTGACCAGCAGCCCTGACCCGCTGACCCTCCTTAACTCCGCCCATCTCAGCCTGCTTCAGCTCTGAAGTGGCCGCCTTCGCTCCCTAAGGGCAAGGAGGACTCCTTTTCAAGTCAGCCCTTAGGCCCGGCCTGGGGCTGGGGCCCAGCCTTGTGAATAAGCACCCACTAGCTGAGTTCCACTCCACTGGAGAAAACTGTAGTTCAGTGGACGGAAACACGAGCGGGCCGGCATTCTCCTTTCATCTTCGTGTAATTTACAGGACTCCATCCATCTGTATTGTTGCTAACTGGTTTATCTCAATCTTCAATTTAGAAAGTACTTCCTCATACACCCACATCTCCTTCAAACCTCATGACAATTCTTTACACTGTGAAAAATGATCCTCACTGCACAGGTGAGGAAACTGAGGCTCTGGGAGGTGTGTGATTCGTTCAGGGTCCCAGGGCCTGGGAGGTGGGGGCAGGGACTGGAACCTCATGCCTGAATGGACAGTGCCCCAGCCAGTGGCCGCCGCTGGTGCCTCTGGGCCAGAGGATTCTTCCTGATCTCTAACTCTCTCCATGTCCCCAGGTCTCCATGGGAAAGAGTCACAGCAGGGCCCCCAGGGTCAGGGGTAACTCCGCCCGGCCAGCACCCCCAGCTTCGGGAGAGGCAGTCGGATCTGTGGACATTGTTCCCGGGGCCTGTGGTTACTGATTTGACAACAGCAGCCCTGTTCCTCCCTACCCAGCCAGATAGTTAATGATTAAGGAAGAGATTAAATATTAACCACCTGTCGGGCCATGGCGTAATGTCTCTGTCTGCTCCTGAGCCTACCTAAAAATACTTCCCTCCAGCCCCACGCAGGGTCTCTGAGCCCCTTGCTTCTGACCATCCCCTCCCCATGCGCCTCCCGGAGGCCCTGGTCTTGGCCCACCTGATCCGCCCACCTGCTCCACACCCGCTCCTTTGCTCCCAGCCCCCCATACCCTATGCACACCTGGAGACTTTTCCTGCACCCTGACAGCTGCAGGCCACACCAATGGAAGCCTCCTGGTGGGCTCTCTGGAGGAGGAGCCAGTGTCAGTATTCCTGTGGCCTGGAGGGTCGGTATTACAGCCCTACATGTGAACTAGTTTATGACATTCTTACCTCTTCTCTGGCCATTCTCTCACCTGAAGATCCCTCTGAATCTACACACACCAGGCCCCAACACCTGGCCTACAGCAACTGGGGCCTATTTCACTAAGGACTCACAAAGGGGCTGTTCACCCCCAACAGGCCATCTTTGGCTTTCTTCCAACACTTAGGACCTGGGTGGCCTCCAGGAAGCCTTTGGGCTCAAGCTGCACTAAGCCCTAAGCGCTTTCTAGACCTGTCCACCAGCTTAGCCCGGGCCTGGCTGCGTCAGGGCCGCACAGCGGCAGGAAGCTGTCTCCTCTGTTAGAACAGGCCTTTGAGTTTCAATAGCACAGCCCCTGTGCTCCCTCACACCCAAGCTGTGGCCACAAGGCAACCTCAGACTGCATCCCTCAGTCTTTTTCTAAAAACATGAAATTCTTACTCAAGCTCCAATTCTATTAATGCTCTCGTTTCTGCTCAAGGGGAAGCCCCAAGTGACCTGAACTGCCCGCCTACTATCTCGCTGGATTGTATTGTTGCTGCGAGCCCAGTGACAGACATTATCATGCCCATTCACATCTGGGGAAACCGAGGCTTGCCAAGATTACAGAACTTGACTAGTTTCAAACTGCCAGGAAGAGGCAGAGGCTGGTATATCAGATCCAAAAGCCACAGGAAATTTATTTACTTATTTTGGGAGGGTACTGGGAATTGAACTTAAGGGTGTTCTACCTCTGAGCTACAACCCCAGCCTATTTTAGTTTTTGAAACAGGGTCTCACTAAATAGCTGAGGGTCTCGCTACGTTGTTGAGGCTAGCCTTGGACCTGCAATCCTCCTGCTCTAACCCCCAAATACTGGGATTATAGGTGTGTGCCACCACACCTGGCTGCCATAGAAAATTTGTTTGTTTGTTAAATATACTTTTATAAGCCGGGTGTGGTGGTGCACACTTGTAATCCCAGCATTCGGGAGGCTGAGACCGGAGGATCGCGGTTCGCAGACAGCCTCAGCTACTTAGTGAGGCCCTCTGAAACTTGGTGAAAGCCTGTTTCAAAATAAAGAATAAAAAATAGGGCTGGGTGTGGCTCAGAGGTAGAATGCCCCTGGGTTCCATCCCCAGTACCACAAAATAATAATAATTATATATATATATATATATATATACACACACATACTTTTATTAGTGCATTGTAATCATACATCACAGGAAGCGCAGAGTGCTAGAGATATCCATGTACATGGTACTTGGTGAGCTTCTCTCCAGATCCCACCCATTCCCTCCCCAAGCCTCCCTCTTTCCCCTAGACGCCCTCCATTGCTCCACTGGGGTTTCTCCCCCTTTATCTGGAGTCTCTTAAATCTCAATTTCTTCCTAGCTTCCTCATATGAGGAAAAACACATGACTGTTTCTCTCTCTTCTCTCTCTGTCTCGTACTGGGGATTGAACCCAGAGGCATTCTACCTTCAAGCTACACTCCCAGCCCAATTTTATTTCTTATTTGAAAACAGGATCTCACTAGGTTGATGAGAGCCTCACTACTTGCTGAGGCTGTCCTCTAACCTGTGATCCTCCTGTCTCAGCCTTCCAAGTACAGGGATTACAGGTGCATGCCTCCACACCTGACTAACCGTTCATTTTTTTGTGTGTGTGACTGGCTAATATCACTTAGCATAATATTCTCTAGTTTCATCTATTTTCCTATAAATAACATAATTTTGTTCTTCCTTTACCATAGGACTTTAGAAGAAGTGACTTGTCCTTGCACAGCTGCTCGGCCCAGACACGGCTCTTCTCCAGCTCTGGCCCCAGGTGCCTTCCCCTTCTCCCCTGCCTTTGTGTTGATGCCTGAGCAGGCGCTGGGCGGCTCCTGCCGCCTCCCCACCTGGGAGAGGAGGCTTCAGCTTTTCAGCCCAGTCGGATGCATCTCGGCTCCTGTACCCAGCATGTGACCCAGGCATTTGCCCTGTGGAGACCCAGGGCTCGGGCTGGGGTCGCTTTAGGCATTTTGCTCAGCTTTATGCAGAAACTTCTAGAAGGGTCCATTGCTTTCCTTCTCCCTGCAAGTTGACATCGTCTTATAACAGGATGGCGAAGAACCAGCATTGCACAGTGGTTTCCTCACTCCATTGCTGTGTGTGCAGATGAGGAAACTGAGGCCCCTGTCAAGGGCCTTGCAGACCAGCAGGCTCCCTCAGGAGTTCCTCGGGGCAGTGGCGGCACTGAAGAAGTCCACGGGCTGGCGCTGCTGGGCTTGCAGGTCAGCACCTAGGAGGTGTCCTTTGGGCGCCTCAGCCCCAGTCCCGGCCTCAGACTCTGAGCTGCTGCCCAGCTCATCCTTGGCGGCCTCAACTTGCTCACCTGCCTGAGCCCCCTCTCTGGACCACTGACCCCAAGAGTCCAGCTCCCCTGCCCTTGACAGAGGCCCAGGAAGCGTTCCGTCCTCCTGCCTCAACCCACACTCCGTCAGGCTCCCCGTGAGGAGAGAGGGCTCACCCCGCGCCGCCCACTTACACGCCTGTCCACGCTCAAACTCACCGGTTCAGGTGAACCAGGCAGACAGGGAAGCGACACTGAACACTGGAGCCCGCAGTAATTTTTTTTTTTTTTTTTTTTTTTTTTTTTGCGGTACTGGGGATAGAACCCAGCGGCACTGTACCTCCGAGCGACACCCCCTGCCCTATTTTTTAGTCTTTTAATTTTGAAACAGGGTCTCACTGAATTGTGAAGGGCCTCACTGAGTAGCTGAGGCTGTCCGTGCACCGCGATCCTCTGGTCTCAGCTGGGATTACAAGCTTGGCCACCCGGTTCGGCCACATTGGTTTTAACTGGAGACGCTCTGATGTATATTCACACCTCTTCTGCATACATTTGCATGAATTGCTTTGGAAATTTTCCATTTCCCAGAGAACACTGAGAAGTAAGGATTTATAGGCCCCAGGGGACAGCAAGCAAGGCCAAGTGAGCCTCCAGTGCCTTGGGCTTGGGCCTCAGGACCTGGCCTGGAGTGCAGGGCGAGGAGAGTCAACTGGGGCAGTGAGGGGAAGCAGTAGCCCCTGGACTGGGATTAGAAGGAGCCCTGTGGCATAGGAACTGCTCGGTTGCCAGACTGAGGGGGAGAAGATGAACTTTCCAAATGCCCAAAGCATGGCGAGTTATAATTCCTTGGGACTGTGTGAAGGCAGTAGAGATCACCCCCACCCCGTCCTAGTAGGACAGACCCTAAGACAGAGGACACAAGAGACACCGAGGAGCTAGGTACGGGGGCATGCACCTGCCTTCCCAGCTACTCAGGAGGCTGAGGCATGAGGGCCACTTGAGTCCAGGAGTTTGAGGCCATCCTGGGCAACATAGCCACACTCTGTCTTAAAAAAAAAAAAACTGGGTGTGGTGGCACCTGCCTGTAATCCCAGTACTTGGGAGGCTATGACAGGAAGATCACAAGTTTGAGGCTAGCCTCAGCATCTTAGCAAAACCCTCGGCAACTTAAAATGCCCCTGAGTTCAATCCCTAGCTTGGGGATCAAACCAGGGCCTTGCACACAATCAGCAAATGCTCTCCTACTAGGCTACATCCCCAGCCCCTATGCTGAAGTTTAAAGTTTTGAGCAAGGGGCCAGCTTTTCACTTTGCACGGGGATCTGCACATTATGCCTTTGACCCCACTCTCCTCTCCTCCCGTGAGCCTGAGCACCTTCTTTAACCATGACCCTGCCCACACCAGGTAGCTGGCTGCCGCTGGGCCTCTGCTATTGGACCACTCTTCCCAACTCTGCTCTAGGCTGTCTCCACTAAGGCTTGAACATCTGACTGGAGGTCTTTCCTCCTTCGAAACCCCTCGCTGCGCCCTCCCTGCTGCTCCCTACAAGGGTGGCAGCGGGTCTGAGCAAAGTCACCTGGCGTCAGCCTGATCAACTCCAGGCCTCCTGGGGGTGGATGAGACTCATCTGCTGCCAGGACCCCTATCAAGCTGGAGCTGAGATCCGGTGTGCGGGCAGGGTGGGTGCTGGGACAGAGGGCAAAGGCTGGTGCGAGTGGGGTCTCCGCTGAAGCCTGTGCTCCTTCCACGGAGAAAGTGCTGCCACTGACCACCCTGTGGGCCTGCGAAACTGGGGCTCAACTAGATAAAGGGCCTGCTCCAGCCACCCAGGCCACTGGGATGGTCTGCCTGCCTACACAGGCTGCAGTGGCCGGGAAAATGGCCAGCTCTCAGCCCGGCCCCACACACCTGACCTCCAAGGCCTCAGGTCTGGGGTTTCAGCAGCCAGGTGATTAAGTGATTACAAGCTGAGGCCCTAGCCAGCGCCCAGCGCCCCCCTCCAGCTGGAAGCCCCCTCTTTGCTCTCCACACCCCACATGTGAGTATCTCCCCAACATCCTCCCTCCTACCGGGCCCACCAGCTCCCAGTTCAGCTGCAGAAACTGCCAAACGTCTCTCTGGAACCCAAACAGGAAGCTGGGGAGAAGGAGGCCAACGGCTGGGGATCGCTGAGCCTCCTCCAGGAAACTGTGGGAGACAGGAGGCAGCAAAGAGGGGTGGCTCTCCTGCAGCCCCCAATCCCAGAGCCCACCAAGCCCTCTCCCAAAGGAAACGAGCATCCCCCAACCCACCTCCCTGGCGCAGGGACCAAAAGGGCCCTAAAGAAAGTGTTGAAAGGGACTCTTTGGAACCTCGGTCCTGGGTTGTTAATGTGATTTTCTATTTTATTTTATGTCATTTTTTGTGGTGCTGGGGGTCAAACACAGGGCTTTGCGCATGCTAGGCAAGTGCTTTATCACTGAGCTATAACCCCAGACCCATTACTATTATTACATATATATGCATATATGTATATACATATGTATATATATATGTGTGTGTATATATATGACTATATATGTGTGTGTGTGTGTGTGTGTATATATATATATATATGACTATACCAGTGGGGTGTGGTAGCACATACTTGTAATCCTAGTACTTGAGAGGCTGAGAAGCAGGATCACAGGTTTGTGGCCAGCCTCAGCAACTTAGTAAGGCCCTCCACAACTTAATGAGACCCTGTTTCAAAATAAAAAAGAAAATAGGGCTGGGGGTGTAGCCGAGAGGTAGGATGCCCCTGGGTTCCATCCCCAGTGTCTCCCCCAACAAAGACTATACTTTTTAGGGCTTTAGGTTCACAGCTAAACTGGACAGAAAGAAGAGTTTTCATCTACCTCCTGCCTTCCCTGATATCAACGTCCCCGCTAGAGTGGCTCTGGGTTATAATTGATGAACCTACGCTGATATATCATTAGCACCCAAAGTCCACAGCTTACGTCGGGCTCACTTTTGGTGCTGTATGTCAAGACAAGTGTATCATGACATAACTCTACCATTATGATATCATACATACTAATTTCACTGCCCTAAAAACATACTCTTGCTCTATACCTGTTCATCTCTCCTTACTGATCTCTGGCAACTTATTATTTTTTTTAACTTGTCTTTATAGTTTCACTTTTTTCAGAATATTTTTTTAAATTTCTTTTTCTCTTTTCTTGATTCTGGAGATTGAAGCCAGGGGCATTCTATCTTCAAACTACATTCCCAGACACACACACACACACACACACACACACACACACACACACACACACTGCTTGTTTTGAAGCAGGGTCTTGCTAAATTACTGAGGCTGGCCTTGACCTGTGATCCTCCAGTCTCAGGCTCCCAGGTACTGTGGTTACAGGCATGTGACACCATGGCCCAGCTACCACACCTAGTTCCCAGCCCTCCCTTTTTATTTTTAAATTTATTTTATTTTTTGTGGTTTTTGAGGGTAGGACCGAGGGCCTTTGATATACATCCTGGCCCTTTTTATTTTTAAAATTATAGGATAGAATCTTCCAAAATTAGCCAGGCGTGGTGGTGCACACTTGTAATCCCAGCATTTGGGAGGCTGAGACCAGAGGATCATGGTTCACAGACAGCCTCAGCTACTTAGTGAGGCCCTCTGCAACTTAGTGAAACCCTGTTTCAAAATAAAAGAATAAAAAAAAATAGGGCAGAGGGTATATCTTGGAGGTCAAATGCCCCTGGGTTCCATCCCCAAACCCTCAAAAAAAAAAAAAAATAAATAAATAAAAAGAATCTTCCAAAATTGCCAAAGCTGACCTCAAACTTGTAATCCTCCTGCCTCAGCCTCCTGAGCTGGGGTTACAGGCTCCGCTGGGTCAAGGTTTTTGTATGGATGTTTTTAATTCATTTGGGTAAGTTCCAGGGAGCATGATTATTGTTGGATCCTATGGTAAGAGTGTGTTTCCTTTTATAAGAAACTGCTGCCGGGCGTGGTGGCACACACTTGTAATCCCAGCATTCCGGAGGCTAAGACAGGAGGATCATTGTTCGTGGACAGCCTAGGCTACTTAGTGAGGCCCTCCGCAACTCAGAGCATAAAAAATAAAGAATAAAAAATAGGGCAGGGGGTGTAGCTTGGAGGTAGAATGCCCTAGGTTCCATCCCCAGACCCACAAGAAAGAAAGAAAGAAAGAAAGAAAGAAAGAAAGAAAGAAAGAAGAGAGAAAGAAAGAAGAAAGAAAGAAAGAAAGAAAGAAAGAAAGAAAGAAAGAGAAGAAAGCTGCTGCCAAACTCTTTTCCAGAGTAGCAGACTATTTTGTATTCCAACCAGAAGTGACTGGGCGTTCTTGTCCTCTGTCCCTCCAGCACTCGTGTTGCCAGTGTTCTGGACTCTGGCTGTCCTACCAGGTATGTAGTGGCAGCTCACTGTTGTTTTATCATTTATGTATTTAAATGTGTGGTGCTGGCTGGACCCTCGGGCCACATCCCCAGCCCTGTTGTTTTAGTTAGCTGCTCCCTGATCACATACGATGCCGGAGGGAGGCCTGGGGATAGCTCTGTGGTACAGCGCCTAATGGCAGGTATGGGACCCTGGAATCCATCATCGCCAGCACAGCGAGGGGAAGATGCATTAGGGTACAGATGATGTTCATGGGTCACCTTTTGGTTTTCTTTCCTTGGCAGTCGTGAGGATCAAGTCGAGTCACTTTTTTTTTTTTTGAAGATTTAAAGAAGTTTATTAAAAGATAGAAATACAGAGGATAGGTACAGCTCCATACCAGACTGGCATGGAGGGGTGACTCGAATGAATACACCCCAAGTCGAGTCACTTTTAAGGTTGATTTTTCCTCAAATAACACTGCTGTGGCATTCACTTTATCCTGGTCCACCTGGAGGTGGACACCCAGATGGATTTCAGGTTCTGTTTCGTTACCACTTACCACTGGCGTTGGCCGGTCACCTTCCCAACCTGGACCTCAGGCCCTCATCCTGTGAATTGGAGCCCACAGCGCTCTTCCTACCCGAGGGGAGCGGTGGTGTCTGTCCACGAAGGAGGAGAGTCACGGCCTGGCATGCTGTTGGCAGTGAGGTTATACCAGAGCCCACAGCTTGTATCACCTGCGCTGGGCCAGCAGTGACAACCAGCCAGGGCTGAGAGCGAGCCAGGGTGTCGCCTGCCTGACTCGCTGGCAGAGCGGGTCCCCACCGGTGCATCTGCCCCAGGACGCGGGGACTCTGGTGGGCAGCGCTCAGCTGAGGGCACTCTGCTACCATCCTTAGGCAAGACTGGGCCCAGGGCTCAGAAGGCAGCGCAGGCAGCAGGCACTGCTGAAGCAGACTGAGGGCCTCGGCTGGCATGGAGAAGGGCCGGAGCCTAGGCTGGGGTCCTTCCGAGGCCATCCTAGCTGGGGGAAGGGAGATAATAGCAAGACAAACCCCCTTCCCCTGTGGTGGCTCCCCAGCCCTCTTCTGGGTCCTTCGACTCTGGCCCCCAGCCAGGCCCTCGCTGCCCTCAGTAATAGCGAGACCCGACAAAACCGTCCCCCTCCCACCAACTTTCATTACCTCCTTCCTTTTTGACACTACAGAAAAAGAACAGATTGTCTTAGAATCCCACATGCTCAGATAACATCTGTTGACATTTAAAAAATAGCAAGAATATATGTGTACGGTAAGACAGTCAAACAAAAGGGAAAGGTGTAAAGTAAAAATAAAACTTTCCCTCTGCTCTTCCCTTGCCTGTCTTTGAAGGTGACCAGTTAATAGTGCCTGGTGTCATCTCCAAGCAAAAACGTGTTCCACGGCAGCACCTGTGTGCACACACGTGCGCTACAGGGAATGCACAGGAGAGCCTTCAGGAGCTCACGGGTCTCCCGCCCTTTGACTCTGCCTGTGGCCTGGACACCCCTCTCCTCAGCACATGGCTGTTCTCTGACCTCACAGAATCTTCCATTTTACAGGATGCTGGGGTGGGCTGGCCCCTACACAGGCCTCTGCATAGTCTCTTTCTCTGCAAGAGCAGTGTGTGTGTGTGTGTGTGTGTGTGTGTGTGTGTGTGTGTGTGAGACTAGGAATTGAACCCAGAAGTATTCTACCTCTGAGTCACACCCCCAGATCGATTTTATTTCTTATTTGGAAATGGGTCTCACTAGGTTGCTGAGAGCCTCACTAAATAGCTGAGGCTGTCCTGGAACCTGCGATCCTCCTGTCTTAGCCCCACTAGGATTACAAGTGTGCAAACAGCCAGGTTTGCCAGAGCATTTTAAGTGCTCACTTACCTCTTTCCTGATCACCTCTGGCCATCCCTTTGGCCATCTCAATGGCCCAGAAAACAGTTGTAATTAGCCCTGGAGGCAGAGAGTCCTGGTGGCTTTGGGCAAGGCTCTTATTTTCCTAGAACCTCAGGTTCTACCTCTGTACCATGGGGTGAGCTTGATCTCTTAGGGTGGGGGGAGGAAGGGAGAGAGGAAGAGGTGGGGAGGAGAGAGGGAGAGAGGGAGATGTGTGTGTTAGTTACTGAGGACTGAACCCACGGGCATTCTACCTCTGAGCTATACCCCCAGCCCTATTTTATTAATTAATTAATTTATTTATTTGTTTATTTATTTTTGCGGCCCCGCCCCAGGCCACCTCTCCTCAGGCTCCCCCCTGCTCCCCTGTAGCTCAGCAGGGACCACAGCTACCACTTTTTAGATTTCTGGTTTTCACTCACCTGCTTCCCTGGTTTGAGTTTCTGCGTTGACGAAGGTAATTTATTTTTCTCTCTCTTCTTCCCTTCTGTGCACAGGTGACCGCTTCTCTAAACTGCTTCCGGGGAAGGACCCCGAGGTCAAGGTCACCCCAGTCCCCAGTACACTTGCAGCCTTAGGCAGAGGCTTGGCGACAGGGGATCTGGGCCAGGCCAGGTCTTCTTGGGACTGAGATGCCCACCTGGGCTACCAGCCACCTCTGACTTCATCCCTGGCTCCCACCACAGGCCTGGCTGCTCCTGAACTTGGAGCAAAAGGCCCTCATGGTACAGGCCTGTCTCCTGCCTTGGGCAAAGCCTGTGGGTCCTGGAGCTGGCCTGCCCACACCTGTCCCTGCACAGTCGCAGGTGACCTCCTGGCCCGCCCTCTTCCTCTGGAGTGGGCCTGAGCCTCAAGGAACAGAGAAGGCCAGAGCTGGGCACAAACAAGACCAGAGAGGGGAGGCTGTGTTGCAGGCAGCAGTGATCTCAGCGATCCCTGCAAGAGGCGGCGTGCCTCAACCAAAGGCCTCAGGAGGGCACTGCTGGCAGAGACGTGACCTGGCAGGAGTGGGGCTGGAGTGCACCCGGCACCTGGGCCAGGGCAGGAGTGTGCAGACAGTGCATGATTCCTCCGAGTATTTATTAAGCACCTACTGTGAGCCCCGGGCTGTTAAAGCACCTGGAGAGCTGGTCTAGTTCGGGGCACAAAGCTTACCTGGCTTGCAAGAGGCCCTGGGGATCCCCGGCACCTGAAAAAGAACAAAAGCACTCGGGGGGGGGGGGTGGGCATGGTGGCTCACGCTTGTCATCCCAGCATTTGGGAGGCTGAGACAGGAGGATCGCGGTTTGAGGACAGCCTCAGCTACTTAGCGAGGCCCTTTGCAACTCAGTGAGACCCTCTTTCAAAAATCCTAAAAATACTAAAAAACAGGGCTGGGGTGTAGCTTGGAAGTGCAATGCCCCTGGGTTCCATCCTCAGTACTGCAAAAACAAAACAAAACAAATCAAAATAAAGAATAAAAAAGTAGGGCCGGGGGTGTACCTCAGAGGTAGAATGCCCCTGGGTTCCATCCCAAGACTGCGCACGTGGGTACAGTGAAACAGATCTGACCCCCAAGTCCCTGGGGCTATTCCGAGTGGGAGACAGACATAAGGACAAGCCTGTAAACCCTGCTGTGAGCTGGATGGTGACAGCGCTGCAGGCGGAGGGGGCGGAGGGCGCAGGCGCTGAGGGGCTGGCCCCAGAGCCGCTGATGGCACAGGTGTAGGGTGACTCCCCACAGCCCTTTGTGGGGAGGGAGGAGGCAGGATGGGGAGAGCGCGGAGCGCTGTGAAGGTCCATCCCCTGGATGGTCTGGCTTGACCAATTCGAGCTGTGAGGAAGCCAGGCCTGTGGCCCTGCCTCTGCCCAGCATGGCTGGAGGATGGAGGCCTGGGCCAAACCTGCTCCAAGCACATGGGAGTCTGTGCCACAAAGTCACCCTCAGGTGCTGCCCTGATGCCGCCTCTTCCAGGAAGCCCTCCTGATTTACCCCTCCCCACTAGGATGGAAGGATGAGGGTGCCCGTCTTTCTGAGAGGACGCTGCCCAGGGTGCTGATCACAAAGGTTGCTTTGTTTTTGCTGTTGGTGGTGCTGGGGTTTCACCCAGAGCCTCACACATGCTAGACAAATGTGCCACCTTGAGTTACATTCCAGCCCTTTTAATTTTTTATTTGAGATGGAGTCTCGCTAAGTTGCC
The DNA here is from genome assembly GCF_963383645.1 of Muscardinus avellanarius. Taxonomy (NCBI): domain Eukaryota; kingdom Metazoa; phylum Chordata; class Mammalia; order Rodentia; family Gliridae; genus Muscardinus; species Muscardinus avellanarius. The sequence continues at coordinate 36,905,368 of NC_137801.1, forward strand.
CAGGATGGCCTGGAACCTGCAATGCTCGGCTTCAGCCTCCCATCACCAGGCTTACAGGGGACACCACTGGATTCAGCTGATCAGAAAGCCTTTTAAAGTCCAAAAAGAGCCGGGCGTGGTGGCGCACGCTTGTAATCCCAGCGCTTGGGAGGCTGAGACAGGAGGATCGCACAGGTTCTAAGCCAGCCTCAGCTACTGAGAGAGGCTTTCAGCAACTTAGTGAGACCCTGTTTCCAAATAAAGTATAAAAAAATAAAGTTCAGAAAGAAGGGGGAGCGGCGGCACACACCTGTAATCCCAATACTTGGGAGACTGATACAACCACAGGTCGAAGCCAGCCTCAGCAATTTAGCAGGGATCTCAGCAACTTAGTGAGACCCTGTTGCAAAATAAAAAATAAAAAGGGATGGGGTGTAGCTTGGCAGGAGAATGTCTCTAGGTTCAAGCCCCAGAACCACAAAAACAAAAACAAAACAAAATATCCAGAAAGGCCGGGTGTGGTAATGCACCCTTGTAATCCCAGTACTTGGGAAGCTGAGGAGGATCCCAGGTTCACAATCAGCCTCAGTAACTTAGTGAGGCCCTGTTTTAAAATAAAAAACTAAAAACTAAAAAATAAATTAGGGCTGTAGGTGTAGCTCAAAGGTAGGAAACACCTGGGTTCAATCCCCAGTACAAAAAAAAAAAAAAAAAAAAGATATTATTCTCCTATTGTCCATACCTCTACCTGCACTAACCTGGAGGAAAATGCTGGCCTGCTTGGTTAACGGGTATGAGTCAAGAACCTTGCAATTGGCAGTTGCAGCCCAGGCCCTCAGGCAAGACATTTCTATGGGGCTCAGTTTCCTCCCCTGTAAAATGGGGAGAAGTGCTTGCCCCAACTAGACCCAAGAGGACACAGCAGCAGCTGGTATTTACTGGTCACTAAAGACAGCCAGGCAGAGCCAAGCCCAGCCCCGTCACCTGCCACACTGCCCGGGAGCCTCCCAGCACTTCGTGAGAGAGACGCAGTGGCATCGCCATGAGGAAGCAGGCGGAGGGGCCCGTGAGTGCGTAGGCCACACGCTGTGATTCCAGGTCCCTGCTCCTAACACACAGCTGGCTTGTTTTGTGTGGATATTTGTTGTGCTGGTGAGACCTGAACCCTGGGACTTGTGGGCGCTAGGCATCTGTCTACCACTGAGCCACATCCCCAGCACCCTCACTCTGTGTTCTGAGTACAGGATTCCGGTCAATTCTGTTCAACCAGTTATTCAATTGACTAGCAGTTAAAAGGCACCGCAGACCTGCCAGTCCCCGGGGCGGCCTCTGGGCATCCAGGCCTGTCCGGCTGGCGCTATGCTGGGGAGGGCGGGTGGGTTGGAGGAGGCTCCTGCCCCCGAGGGCCTGGCGGGTCACAGGAGGCTTGAACACAGGCTCTGTGCCAGCCGCTGCCAGAGCGTGGCCGTGTAAGTGGGTATTCACTCCACTTCTCTGGGGCTCAGCACATGCGAGGGCCCTGTGAGGCTGGCAGGTCCTAAGAAGACACCTGGAGGGCCTGGCCTCGGAGTAAGCTCGCTCCACTAATCGTGGTCACTATCATTCCAGTGGGAGGTGGAGGACAGGACGTGGAGGGCGCCTTTCCAGCTGTGCATCCAGAGGCGCCTCTGGCCTGGAGCAGACCAGGAGGTTGCCCGGAAGGAAGGGCCTCGGGTACCAGGAAGGGCTGGCTGGGAGGCACCAGGCTGGGATGGGTGTGGGGCGGAGGAGGCACGCACGAGTGTATGTGAAATAGAGGGACAGGGAGAGCCGGCCCTGAGGCCTGCACAGGTGCGGACAGGTGAGCTGTGAGGTCACACTGGTTCACTGTAGGAAGATGGGCTACAGTGCCAGGCAGGGGCTCAGGGACACAAGTGCCCTTGAAGGCCATTTACTTACTTATTTGCTGTACTGGGGATAGGGCCCAGAGGTGCTCTACCACCAAGATATACCCCCAGCCCTCTTATTTATTTGGGACTGGGGATTGAACCTAGGGGCATTCTACATTCAAGGTATTTGTTTTGAAACAGGGTCTTGCTAGTTTGCTGAGAGTCTAAGTTGCTGAGGCTGGCCTTGAGATCCTCCTATCTGGAGGCCTGGAGACCCTCCTATCTCTGCCCCCACCATTTTGTGTGTGTGTGTGTGTGTGTGTGTGTGTGTGTGTGTGTGTGGTATTGGGGATGGAACCCAGGGACATTGCACCTCAGAGAGACACCCCCTTCCCTATTTTTCTTTTTAGTCTTTTTATTTTTGAAACAGGGTCTCACTGAGTTGCAAAGGACTGCCCATGAACTGCGACCCTCCAGTCTCCACCTCCCAATTGCTGGGATTACAAGGGTGTGCCACCACGCCCGGCCCCTCCCACATTTTAAAAAATATTTATTTTTGGTACTGGGGATTGAACCCAGGGGAATACTACCTCTGAGCTACACCCACAGGCCTATTTATTATCTTATGGCACTGGGAGTTGAACCCAAGGGTATTCTGCCTCCAAGCTAAATTCTAGCCCTATATTAATTTTTATTTATTTATTTATTTATTTATTTAGGTGGTACTGGAGCTGGAACACAGGGGCTTTCTACCTCCGGGTTATACTCTCAGACCTATTTTTTATACTTTATTTGGAAAGAGGGTCTCACTAAGTTGCTGAGAGCCTAAGTAGCTGAGGCTGGCTTTTTTTTTTTTTTTTTTTTTTTGCGGGTCTGGGGATGGAACCCAGGGGCAGTCAACCTCCGAGCTACACCCTCTGCCATTTTTTTTTTTTTTTTAGTGGTACTGGGGGTGGAACCCAGAGGCTTTCTACCTCTGGGCTATACTCCCAGACCTATTTTATATTTTATTTGGAAACAGGGTCTCACTAAGTTGCTGAGAGCCTCACTAAGTAGCTGAGGCTGTGGGATCCTCCTGTCTCAGCCTCCCAAGCGCTGGGATTACAAGCAAGCGCCACCACACTTTTTATTTTGAAACAGGGTTTCACTACGTTGATGAAAGTTTTACTACTTGCTGAGGCTGTTCTTGAACCTGTGATCCTCCTTTCTTGGTCTCCAACTACCAAGATTACAGGCAGGTACCACTGTGCCTGGCCTCTCCCTAGTACTTTTTATTTTTGTTTTATTTTATTTTTAGTAATGGGGATTGAGCCCGGGACCATTTTACTTCTGAGCTCCACCCAGCCTTTTTTTTTAAATTTTAAAATGGAGTCTTGCTAAGTTGCTGAGGCTGGCCTCAAACTTAAAATCCTCCTGTCTCAGTCTTCCAAATACTGGGATTACACCAGGCCCAGCTCTTTATTATTATTATTATTATTATTAATTATTATTATTGTGTGGTACTGGGGTGGACCCCAGGGGCTATTCTACCTCCGGGCTACACTCCAAACCTATTTTATACTTTATTTGGAAACAGGGTCTCACTAAGTTGCTGAGATCCTCACTAAGTAGCTGAGGCTGGCTATGTGGTCCTCCTGTCTCAGCCTCCCAAGCGATGGGATTACAAGCCTGCGCCACCACGCCTGGCGCTCCTTTTCATTTATACAGGGACTCACTAAGTCCCATCTGGCCTGGAACTGGCCTGGAACTGTGGCCTTCCTGCCTCAGCCTCCTGAGTAGGTAGATTACAGGCTACCGCGCCTGCCCCACAGCCTAGGCTTTAAAGAGATGCTGTGGGGCTAGAAATGCAGCCGGCGGAGCTGGTGGAGGGGCGGTGTTGAGCGGGGAACCTGGTGGACAGGGCTGGGCCTCCTCCTGGTAGTGTCCCTTGGGCTGCGGATGTTTCCTCTGCAGAGTCCTTGGCTCCAGCCTGAGGCCGCTGGCCCCGGGGCCCAAGGCAGTGGGGATGGAGGAGCCAAGGGCAGGTCTGGGGCTGCCTCAGGGGAGGCTCAGCTGCTGCTTTATTTTCCTTCTTTCCCTTCTGGTGGTGGGGCGGTTACACCACTGCGGTTTGTTGGCTCCAGGGAGTGCCTGCATTACATAACGCCTAATAACTGCCCCTAACACACATGCGCACATGCGCTACCTGACTGTACACACTCAGACACGCCTATGTAGTCTTGCACACTCACACACACCCTCAACTGGCAACGCCGCTGTCCCAGGTCGCCTGGACTCAGGGGGAGCGTCTTTCTACCCCCTTGACCCCCAGGACCCAGGAGCCCTGAGCCCAGTGGGACTGAGCCAGGCCTGTCCCTGGGGCCCAGGTGCCAGCCTGGCAGTGAACAACCATAGGAGAACCTGAGGACAGGCAGAAGGAGGAGGACCAGACCCCAGGTGGGGTGCTTGCTAAGTGAGCTCCAGGCACTCAGGACAGCATACGGGAGAATGACCAGGGGCATGGCCTCTTGAGGCACAGGAGCTGGGGGGTTCAGCACACGATGTTTGGAGGGTTACCATGAGGGCAGGTTTCAAGACTCAGTGCGTGTGACCCTTCCCAGAAACACATGAGCCACCTTGAGTCCAGCTAAGCCACTTCTAGGGACCCATCTCATGGAATATTCACCCAAAGGCCTGAGGACATGGCTGCTCCTGCTGCAGCGCTCAGGAGAGCAAACAGTGCTGACCACCAGGTCATCGCCGGGGCGCTCACACTATGGGATATTAAACCAGAAGGCCTTGCTAGGCATGGTGGCACATGCCTGAAATCCCAGTATTTGGGAGGCTGAGACAGAAGGTTTGTAGGTTCAAGGCCAGCCTCAGAAATTAAGCAAGACCCAAGCCGGGCGTGGTGGTGCACGCTTGTAATCCCAGTACTTGGGAAGTGAAGACAGGAGATCACAGGTTCGAGGCCAACCGCAGCTACTTAGTGAAGACCCTGTTTCAAAATAAAGGATTAAAAAAAAATACTGCTGGGGTTGTAGCTCAGAGGTAGAATGCTCCTGGGTTCCAACCCTGGCATCATAAGAAAGAAAGAAAGAAAGAAAGAAAGAAAGAAAGAAAGAAAGAAAGAAAGAAATTTAGCAAGACCCTATTTCAAAATAAAAAATGAAAAAGGGCTGGGGGTATAGCTCCAAGGTAGAATGCCACTGGATTCAATTACCAGTACAACAACAAGTAAAAGAGGCCAAGCCAGGTGCAGTGGTATATGTCTGCAATCCCTGTACTTGGGAGACTGAGAAAGGAGGATCATGGGTTCTAGGCCAGTTTGGGTTAACATAGTGAGAGCCTGTTTCAAAATAAAAAGGGCTGGGGGTGTAGCTCAGTGGTAGAGCACTCCTGCATTCCATCCTCAGTACTGGAAAATAAAATAAAAAGTATAAAAAAGGCCAACACAATGTGGAGAGAGAGCCAATGGGCAGAGGTATAGAATGACTTTCCCTCCCTCTCTTTCTTTCTCCTTCCTTCCTTCCTTCCTTCCTTCCTTCCTTCCTTCCTTCCTTCCTTCCTTGCAGTATTGGGGATGGAACTCAGGGGCATTCCACCTCTGAGCTACACCCCTAGCCCAATTTTTTATTCTTTATTTTGAAACAGGATCTCACTAGATTGCAAAGGGCCTAAGTAGCTGAGGCTGTTAGCAAACCCTGGTCCTCCTGTCTTTGCCTCCCAATGCTGGGATTACAAGCGTGCGCCACCACGCCTGGCTGATGACCTCATTCGTGGACCGAAACTTCAAATAAATGTGCGTCTATAGCCGGGCGTGGTGGCGCACGCTTGTAATCCCCGCGCTTGGGAGGCAGAGACAGGAGGATCGCGCAGGTTCGAAACCAGCCGTGCGCGCTGGCTTAGGAGACCCTGTTTCCAAATAAAAATGTAAAAATAGGTCTGGGAGTGTAGCCCGGAGATAGAAGGGCTTCCAGGAACCCCAGTACCACCAAAAAAAAAAAAAAAAATGTGCGTCTATAAATATTTAGAGATGCCCCCAAATCAAACCTCTTGAACATCCCACAACATGGCTAACAAATGACCGCCTCTGCCAAGTGGGCAGGGGGAAGGTCAAGACAGCCTTCTTTCTTTGTTCACACCTACTAGAATTCTGCACCTGATGTTTGGCTATCATAACGAGCAGCATGAATTTAGAATAAGAGGACAAAATCAACAAGAGGCCCCTTCTGCCAAGGAACAGTGCTTTTCACTCTAGCTAAGGGCAGGGGCTCTTTGCTTTCTCTGTGGCCCCACCACCCATGAGCTGGGAGACCTTGGGTGAGGATTTTCCTCTCTCTGACTGTCCTTTTTCTCATCTGTCAAGTGGGAGAGAACAGACTGATTTCACAGGGTTTTGTTGCATAATGGCGGACGCTTGTAATCCCAGTGTTTGGGAGGCTGAGATGGGAGGATCGCACAGCTACTTTGTGAGGCTCTCAGCAATTTAGTGAGACCCTGTTTCTAAATAAAACAGAAAATAGGGAGTATAGCCTGGAGGTAGAAAAGCCCCTGGGTTCCACCCCCAGGACCACACAAAAAACAAAGTGTACGTGGTCAGCTTCCTCCCAGGCTTACTGTGCTGTGCTGGCTCTGAGGACCAAGGACCAGCCTGCCCTCAGGAAGCTTCAGGTGTGGGGACAATGCATATAAACAAAGGCACCGGAACTGTATCAGGATGACAAATGCTGTGGAAGAAAGAAGGCAGGATGAATGGGAAGAAACACCCAGTGGCCTGTGGTTTGAGAGCGGTGGTCTGAGTGGCCCTGAAAAGGCAGCAGGCAGCAGTGAGTTGAAGGAATGATGGCAAGGCCCCGTGAGAGGCAGAGAAAGTCCAATGATGGGTGATTAAAGGCCAGTGAGGAGTGTGTAGAAGCGGATGAGAGAAGGGGAAGTCAATTCAGAAAGTCAGGGTCCGGGGGGAAGAGTGGACCTTGTTAAGATTTTAGAATAGAGCTGGGTGTGGTGGCATACGTTTGTAATCCCAGCATTTGGGAGGCTGAGACAGGAGGATCGTGCAGGTTCGAAGCCAGCCTCAGTTACTTAGTGAGGCCCTTTGCACGTCAGTGAGACCCTGTTTCAAAATCAAGAAAAAAAAATAGGGCTGGAAGTTTTGCTCAGAGGTAGATTGCCCCTGGGTTCCATCCCCAGTACCAATAAATAAATAAATAAATAAATAAATAAATAAATAAATATTTTAGAGTAGAAAACACATTTCACTTCTTTCTGTGCCTGGCTGATCTCACTTAACATAATGTTCTCCAGTTCTTTCCACCTTCTTGAGAATGACATGATTTTGTTCTTTATAGGTGAGTAGAATTCCACTGTGTGTATTTCCCACAATTTTGCAATCCATTCATCTGTTGATGGAGACCTAGGTTGGTTCCATATTTTGGCTATTACGAATTGTGCTCTATGAACATGGGTATGCGTATGTTACTGTAGTTCTCGGATTTCAACCCCTTTGGGAAGATACCCAGGTAGTAGAGCTGGATCATATGGTGGATCCATTCCCAGTTTTCTAAGGAATCTCCACACTGATCTCCATAGTGGTTGAACTAGTATTAGGGATATTGGAAGGACTCCAGATAATGGAGGAAAAACCTCAGCAAAGCTAGAAAGGAAGGGTAGGAGAGAAAGAAGGCTGAGGTTGATTAATGGAGGAGCTATATTCAAATATATATAAATGTGAATGTAGCATGGTTAACCTGGACACTCAGTGTTGGGAGGAGAAAGGGAAACAGGGTGGGGGGGGCACCAAGCACTGTGTGCATGTATGCCATTTTCAATATGATCCACATAAAATAAAAATAAATAAAAAAATCTTACGTAGAGTAACCTAATCCACTGTAGATATCCATATAAAATGTTACATATTAAAGATTCTCAGCAGAGCTGAGCTAAAGTAAAAAAGAAAAGAAAAGATTTTAGAGTAGATGAGCAAGGTAGCACCATGCCTGTAACCCCAGCATTTGAGAGACTGAAACAGGAGGATCGAAGGTTCAAGGCCAGCCTCGGCTAATTAGTGAGGCCCTCAGCAACTTAGCAAAACCCTGTTTCAAAAATAAATAAGTAAATAAATAAGTAAATAAATAAATAAAATAGGGCTGGGGCTGTTTCTTGGCAGTAGAATGCCCCTGGGTTTAATCTCTAGTACAACATACACACACACAAAAAAGCTGAGTGTGGTGGCACCCGCTTATGATCCTGTACTTGGAGGCTGAGACAGGAGGACCCCAGGTCCCGGCCAGCCTCAGAAACTTAGGCCCTTTGCAACTTAGTGAGACTGTTTCAAAATAAAAGAACAACATAGGGCTGGGGTGTACCTTAGAGGTAACACACCTAGGTTCAATCGCCAGTACCACAAAAAAATGAAAAGAAGACTTTGGGTTCAATTTCTGAGTGAGGATTTTGTGCAGAGTGACTTGAATAATTATATAATTTGGATTATTGTTGTTTTTGTATTGGAAATGGAACTCAGGGGCATTTTTCTCTGAGCCATACCTCCATCCTTTTTTATTTTATTTTGAAACTGGGTTTCATGAAATTTTTGAGGGTGTCACTAATTTGCTGAGGCTGGCCTGGAAACTGAGATCTTTCTGTCTCAGTCCCCCAAGTATGGGGATTACCAGTGTGCACCACCATACCTACCAAACTAATTGTTTTAAAAGCACAGATGAGGCAGGACAGTCTTGCCTAGAGTGACATTCTGGACAGTTCCTTGGAGGATGTAGGCAGCCTGGGTGACTGAAGGGTAGAAGGATCAGGTTCCTTTGGCTTCTGCTGCAGCCTTTCTATTTCCTAGCTGCATGTCCGCAGGCCTGTAAGGACTTCTCTGAGCTCTACCGTGTGTGTGTGTGTGTGTGTGTGTGGGGGTACTGGGGGTTGAATCCAGGGATCTTCTACCTTTGAGCTACACCCACAGGCCAATTTTTAAATTTTTGAAACATAAATTTACAAGCCAGGTGTGTTGGCGCACGCTTGTAATCCTAGTACTTGGGAGGCTGAGACTAGAGGATCTCAGGTTTGAGAATAATCTCAGCAAGTAGATTCTCATCAACCTAGTAAGACCCTGTTTCCAAATAAAAGTATAATAGGGGTGGGGGTGTAGCTCAGAGGTATAACACTCTGGGTCCAAGCCCCAGTGACACACACACACACACACACACACACACACACACACACACACACACACACGCAGCCTGTTAATTCTTACTGGCACTTTCGGCACCAGGCAAGGCACTTTGCAGGTATTCTCTCAATCTTTATAACAGCAACAATGAATTTACCTACTTTTCAAGTGAAGAGACAGTGAAATGTACTCAAGGTGGCCCAGTGAGCACAGGCCACACCTGGGACCTGTCCCCTCATCTGACTCCAGAGTTTCAGCTCTTTCTACTTGGGGTAACCTCCTGGGCTCTGGGGTATAAGTTCTAGAGGAGCCCCCCTCCTAAGGTGCTTGTGTTTGGGGGGGGGTTCAGGGCATTTTATTTTGAGGTGGGGTCTGGCGATGTTGCCTAGGCTGGCCTTGAACTTCTGGGCTCAAGTGACCCTTCTGCCTCAGCTTCCTGAGTGGCTGGGACTACAGGTGCCTACAATCATGCTTGGCTTAAGTACAATTCTTTTTTAAATTGAAAAAAAAATAATTTAAGACAGTTAAGTAGGGCTGGGGATGTAGCTCAGTGGTATAGTGCTTGCCTGACATGCTCAAGGCCCTGGATTCAATCCCCAGCATGACAAACCATCCCTCTGAAGAAAAAAAAAAAAAAAAAACGAAAACAAACAAAAAAAAAAGTAAATAAAACATATGGAAACATTCCAAGGTTAAGAAAACAGAAATAATTGATTTCTGTAAAAATTTTTGACCCAGATATATGATGCCCGAGTGGGAGCATTGGTGGGGGGCTGCAGGAGATGTCTCGGAGGCCGAGCCCACAGCGCCAGTGCCATCCTGAGTCACTGTGCTCTGCCCTCCGCCCCAGGTACCCCAGCTCTCTCTCCTCCCTCTCTGGAACCATGCTCACCCCACAGGGCCTTTGCACCAGCTGTTCCTTTTACCCAGACAGCTCTTCCACTGGCCATCATCCTTCTTGAGGGGCTTCCCTGGCCAAGGCTCTCTCACCAGCCCATCCTTTCCCTTTACAGTTTGCATTTCAGCTTGTGAGTATGCCTTTTGAAAAAATGGAGGCAGAATTCCATCAACTTCATCAAACTGAAGTTATGCAAGTATATAAACTTTTGTACAGTCACAAGGTTGCACAACTACCACCACTATCTAAGTCCAGAACTTTTTCATCAATCCAAAAAGAAACTGTCAGCAGCCATTCTGCATCCCAGCTCCCCGTCTTCTATCCCCTGGCAACTGCTCATCTATGTTTCCTCTCTATGGACAGCCCGTCTTGGATATCTGCTCTTCTGTGTCTGGCTTCTTTCACTGAACACAGTGTTTCCAGGTTCACTCATGCTGGAGCATGAGTGCATGGATAGGTTCCTCACTCTGTCTGAATAATTGGGTTGTACAACTTTTTGGCAATTGTGAATCAGTGCACAAGGTTTTTGTTTTTGTTTGGTACTGGCATTGAACCAATTCTACCTCTGAGCTATACCTCCAGCCCTAGGTTTCTTGAGAGTCTTGCTAAGTTGCTGTACAAGGTTTTTATGGGACATTATAATAAGTATGAATCATATTAATGGGAGAGACAGATATTAACAAACTAAGTATAAAAACTAAGAAAAAGCTGGGCGTGGTGATGCACGCTTGTAATCCCAGCATTTGGGAGGCTGAGACCGGAGGATCGCAGTTTGCGGACAGCATCAGCTACTTAGTGAGGCCCTCTGCAACTCAGTGAGACCTGGTTTCAAAATAAAGAATTAAAAAAAAAAAAATAGGGCAGGGGGTGTAGCTCGGAGATCAAATGCCCCTGGGTTCCATCCCCAAACCCGCAAAGAAAAAAAAAAAAAAACTAAGAAAAAAAAGGCACATGCTTACGATCCCAGTATTTGGGAGGTGGAGCCTGGAGGTCAGGACAGCTTCAGCTACTTAGCAAGGCCCTTCGCAACTCAGCGAGACTATTTCCAAAAAATAAATAAATAAATAAAAAGACTAAAAAATAGGGCTGGGGGTGTAGCTCAAAGTTACAATGTCCCTGGGTTCCATCCCCGGTACTACAAAAAAAAAAAATTATACATGGGTTTAGGGGTGTAGCTCAGTGGTAGATCATTTGCCTAGCATGTATGAGGCCTTGAGTTTGAGCCCCAACACTGATAAAACAAACAAACAAACAAACAGTTACCATATGGCCTAGCAATTTTACTCATGAGTGTATGGTACATGCCTGTAATCCCAGTGACTCAGGAGGGTGAGACAGGAGGATTGCAAATTTGAGGCCAGCATGGGCAACTTAGCAATGCCCTGTCTCAAAATAAAAAGTAAAAAAGGGCTGGAGGTATAGTTCAGTGGCAGAGCCCCCCCTGGCTTCAATCCCTACTACCTCAAAAGCAGAAAAAAAAAATGCAAGAAAGAAGAAATAAAAAAGTAAATATATGTTTACATAAAAAAGCATACACAGATACCCATAGCAGCACTGTGTAGCAATAGGCAAAAGGTAAAAACAACCCAAAGTCTTTTCATTGACAAACAGATAAATTGTGGTATATCCATACAAGGAAATATTTTTCAATCACAAGAAGGAATGAAGTGCTTCTTCATCTACGATGTGGATGAGCCTTGAAAAACAATGCACACTCTGTGACGGCCTGGCTCACGTCGTCAGCGCCTGCACCCTGTACAGATCTGCCGGTCAGGAACTCTCCAGGAGCTGAGGGGAGGGTCCTGCCTGCAGACCCAGCAGCTCGCCCCTCCGCTCTGAGCTCAGGGGGGAAGTGCCAGGAAGTCTGAATCACTCCCGCTCTGGCCCTCAGCAAAGCGTGTCTCCGCCCTGCAGTGTCTCCAATTGCCATCTGCACAACACGTGGCTTTGGATGCATGTCAGGTTCCTCCCAAGCCCAGGACTTGACGCTGCTCATGGGCATCTTGCAGGTGCTCGATAAGGTCCTGGCGCATTGGCTTCACTGGACCGGAAGCGTCACGGTTAGTCAGGCCAGGGAGAGACTCCAGGTAGCAAAGAACCACGGGGGCATACCTCAGCTCGGTTTCTCTCCCCTGAAGCGCAGCCCCTCTGCTTAGGGTATCAATGGTGCAGGGTGGGGTGGGCGGAAGGCAGGTTTCCAAGAGCCCCTGTGTGAGGGCTGCCCCTCTGGAACCCGTCTTCCCCAGGCTCCACAGGTGGGCAGTGGGGGATTTAGAAGACAAGGCCCTGGGCCTGTATTTCAAAGGCCAGGTCCCCTGCCCATAAAACCAGCCCTGAGCCCAGTGAAAGGGGATGCAGGCTGCCCCACAGCTGGCCTGGTCTCCTGCAGAGGGGTCACTGGGAATTCTGTGTTTCATCAAGTATTGCTGGGCTACAGAGTTTTATTTGAAACTAATTTTAATTAGCCGGAAACTAGGAGTTTAATAAATGGAAAACAGAGAACTTTCCAAGGCCACAGCTGGGAAACACTGGCTTTTTAAAAAATTCGGCTTGGCTTCCCAGGCCAGCTAAGCACCCTGACATGAGGGCCTGATTGCCAGAGGAATCCACAAGGAAAACAAAGCTTATTTTTAGAGAAATATTTTAACCTTGGTTTCGGCGAGCTCAGGAGGTCCCTTGTCTGTCTCGAGTCCTTAATATCTTTCCTTCTATTTCAGAGCTGCCTCTCTGGGCACAAGAGTCTATCTGACAAGAGTTATTTCTGCCCAGATGAAAATAAAAAGGCCCCTCCTTTTTTCCCCAGAGAAGAATTGTTTCTAAAAATGTCCCTGCAGACAGCAGGCAGCACATGGGCCTGTCCTTGGCAGGTGTGCCCAGCAGTGCGGGTAGGTCTGGGGATCTCACAGGCCAGGGGGCTCCTGGGCCCCCTCCCAAGGGGCTCTGTCCCGCCACTGCCTAGCAGGAAGCAGATGACAGCCCTGCAGTCATTTCCGGGTTTTGAAAGCAGTTTTTAAACCTGAAAGAGGCCTGCTAAGAAGGACTGCTTTTCCTCTGTTGGTGTTGGTAATCCCCCTACCCCAAATAGAAACACCCCCACACCACAACAGATACATCTAGACAAAACACACAACATGCCTACAGCTCCTCATACAGACCGAACACCTACCCCATAGCGACAGCTACACAGGGGCACGCCCAAACCCACAGCAACTCACACACAGCAACTGCATGCACACACACACCTGCACACACACTCAGCTTCCCCTGTCACGAGCGACACCCACACCCAGATCCAAACACAAGTGAACACCCACAGACCCTACACTCCAAAGACCCATACTTGTCCAGAGCAACACACCGAAACCCACACTCAGACCCCCACTACACACAACTACAACCAACGACACTCGGATACACATCCCCATCAGCATCTGTCCACAGAAGCACACATCATACACAAGACAGTCTCCTGAACACCTGCACCAGAGCACCCCCTACGAACACTTGTACACCCACACAGACTGACAAAGACACACACACAAACACACCTCCCATACAGACGCCCCAGAGACACATCCCTCCACACACAGACACAGTCTGGGACATACACACTCAGCATTTTCAGGGTCTAGCCTGCTGCTCCCAAGTGCTGAGAGGAAAGCTGCAGCGGCCTCCAGGTCCCGCCTGGCCTCCTCCTGCAGGTTTCTCCTCCCCTCAGGGCTCCCCTGGAAAAGGCCTGTCTGGCCACCTGGCCCAGAGCCCACCCTCCCCTCCCATCCTCTCCCCCTTCCCCTTTGGCCAAGCCAAAAGCACAGACTGGAACTGCCCCTGCCTCCAGCTCTGAACCTCCCCCTGGAGTGGACAAGAAATAATAAATACTATGAAATAAGGTAACAGTGAAGAGCAGCCTGGGCCCTGCCTGACTGAGGTAAGCCTGACCAGTCTTAGCCCAGCAGCTGGGCAGCCTCCAAGGGCGGTGCAGAGACCCAACTTCCGGTTTCAGGAAAGCTGGGTAAGTCACATCTGCCCTCCCTCGGCACATAAGCAAAACTGGCAGTGGGTGCCCCGGGATGGCTCCCTTCCAAAGTTTCATTGACTTCTGGTGGGGGGGTTCTCTCTGCACATGTCCACCCTGGGGTTTTTCTGATTTTTAGCAGAACATCCTTGTGCTGGGCCAGACTTGGCAGCCAAAGAGCTACCTACGCCTGCTTGTCTTTCCTGCATCAGGGGCTCACCAGGCCCGGCTCTGTCACCCGGGTTCCTGAGCTGTGGCAGGACTCACAATCCTCCATCTATTCCCATGGGCCAGAACAGAGCAATGGCTTTCTCAATGTTTTTTTTTTTTTTTTGTCTCCCCTTCTTTCTTTTATATATCCAGCAATAGATTCAGACAGTTGTGAGGAGAGGAAATTATGTACATGCACACATTCTTTCTCTGAAATAATTTAGAAGTTTGCACATGCTAACTGGGATGCTTAAAAAAAAACCCAAAAAACGTGAACTGGGCGTGGTGGCGCACGCTGAGACAGGAGGATCACACAGGTTCGAAGCCAGCCTCAGTTACTTAGTGAGGCTTTCAGCAACTTAGTGAGACCCTGTTTCCAAATAAAATATAAAATGGGTCTGGGTGTATAGCCCGGAGGTAGAAAAGACCCTGGGTTTCAACCCCAGTACCACCAAACAAACAAAAACCTTGGTCTTCAAAAAGTCAGTGGAAAAGCCACCGTGAAGACACAAAAATACCATCACGTTTTGCACTCAATTTCACTGACCACGACCTGCCCAGAGACCTCTGTCCCGACTCAGCCTCAGGGCCACAGTTAGTTTTAGTTCCACTCCCCAGCCTGTGGTGGGAATCTTGGTTTGTCCTTACTTGCAAGTTTTACTTCTGTTTCCTGAATTTACAAGGAAACTATCCTGAGGATGGTCAAGCACTAGTTGAGCTGTTTGCTGTTAATTCCAGACAGTGCAGGACAATGACCTGGTCTCTCCATTGATGTGCAGCAAGAGGAAATTTGTGAATGATCCCCCTGCTTTCCACGCTCCACTGGGTCTAAAACATAAAACTTCAGATCCTAGCAGTTGGGCTTTCAAACACAACATTTTAAAAAAATGAATGTGGCTTACCCCATAAAGAAGCCTAACATTCCAGCTGATCAAAAGTACTTGTTTAGAAAAATAAGTTTGGGAATGAAGTGGAAACAAAGCCTTTGAAATGTAGCTTGGTCTAAATAGCACCACATTTTAGACATTTCCTCCTCATTGCACATTCTTTATGGCGTGGAGGCCAGGGAGCTAGAGGGTCTTCACCCAGCCTCTTTGGCCTCAGGCTCTCCCTCCCCTCCCCTCCCCTCCCCTGCTGCTGAGGCCCAGCATCTGGGAGAACTTTGAAACTGCTCCCCATCCCATTTGGCATCCAGCGCCAAGCACCAAAACGCTCCAGTGCACACCAGCGCCATCATCCTTAACGTGAAACAGCTGCCCGGGCCTGGCGCATCCAACCAGACACCCCCACCCCTCCCTGCTCAGCTGTGAGTCACAGGAGGCCCTGGCTAAAGCAGGGCCGGCGAGAGGGGATGCAAGGATTGGCTGATAGAGCCCAGCTGTTGTTGATAAGAAAGCAAACTATTGCTAAATCTCTTACCTACTTTGGAAAAAGTGTCTGAACTGTGTGTGCGTGCATGTGGAGGCAGCGGGTGGGGGAGCAGATGAAGGAAAAACATGAATTGATTTATGAACCCGACTTTGTTTCTAAAATGTTTAAAAGTAGGAACATGCCCGAGTCACCATAGGAAGAGTTTGGTCAACTGTTTTGAGAACCAGCAGGAACTGATGCAGCCTTTTTTCTTCCTTTTTCTAGGGGCCTGGGCTTGAATTTGCTTTCTGGCCTCGTAAGGTTCTCTAAAGCCCAGACACTAATTCCTTTGCATAAATAACTTGTATTTGCTCACTCCTGGAGAAATTTCCTGCATAAACAAACACCATCCAGATATAAGTTTAACCTGCTTAATCTTCCTTCCTGTCTTTTCGGAACAAGGACACAATCGGGCTTTCCAAAGTCCAGGCAAAATCCCAGTTCCCCACGCCAGGCCTAAACCTCCACCTCCAGCTCAGCCTTCTTAAGGCCCCGTGGGCCACTGCGGGCCTGGCGTCCCAGAGAAAAACCTTCAGCTGCCACAGCGGCCACGTGATCTGCCGGGTGACTCACAGGAGGGCCACACCCCTTGAGGTCTCCCGCCAGGCTCTGCCACCAGCCAGTTAGCCAACATTGGGATGCATCTCATTACCAAAGGGAACAGCTAACTAATGCCCTTGACAGTCCAAATAATTACATTTTCTTTCAGCTAAAAGAACCTGTTATAAAATAAATACAGGTAACAAGTAAATGCAGGCTCTTAGCCTAAGCTCTGCCAACTGCCCACATCCTTTCCCTACCTTTCCGAGACCTGGCTGATGCCCGACGAGGCCACGGGAAGCTAGACATTTCCAAGAAAAAAAAAAAAAAAAAAAAAAAAAGGCTACACAGTAAGAAAAGCATTTTTTTTCCCAAAAATTTTATTGGGGGAAAACTACAAAACATTTACAGTACAATGTTTACAGTCACAATTTGTAGTGAACTGATTCCCCAAAATATATTACAACTCAAGTTGACTTATCTTGTTACATTCAAAACCCTACTTCTGTCATAGTTCAGAAGAGTACATACATAGTGCTCCAACTGTACCTACACGCAAACAAACTAAGCTACTGCTCATTCATCCGATGTCCAGGAAAGCTTGGGAGACATTCCTGCCTTTCTACATGGAAAAAAATAGTACAAGTTTTGGAATTTTCTGTAATTAAACAAGGCATATTCATGTACTATATACCATTTCAGCGCTAAGAGATGGCCTTTTCACTTTATAGCTATATAAAAAAAGTGGTAAAAATCTTTTCCTTTTGTGCAGTTGAACCCATCCTACATTCAAATTCTCTCAAGCACTAATAAACAAAATACTTATTTGGTTGAGGAAGATTTAAGGCAAGTTCGGGCCCTTCTGAAGGCACTGTGAGAGACCCCCCCCCCATTATTGCTACATGTCTGGATACCCAAGAGTATGTCACAGTAGAACTGGTGGAATTAGCAAACAAAACATTTTTTTTGCTAGTTACAAAGTTGGAACTAGAAAAGTATGCCACATGTAAGCCTGATTGCAAAGTATGTGGTCATTCTTTTTTTTCTTTAAAGTTGGATGGGCTACAACCATTATACATTCTAAGAAAACTCATAAGATATTCCTCAAACTACTTCCACAGCATCAAGATAGATTTCTGTAAAGAAATCATGCAATCTTTTGAAATTTACGTAAACAAGGAAAGAAATTAATGAAATAAATATTACATACAATCTCTTAAATTAAGATTTTTTACTCATTTACAATAAAATAACCAAGTGAAGTTACAAAAGGCATATATTACTGTGAAAAGAACATACACTCCACATTTTGCCGATTAATAATGGCAATCATAATTTAACATAATAAAAGAATATATATCTATTGCTTTTCATCATACTCGATAAATACAGTATGAACAAAATTTTCAATGTATACTTTTCACAAGATAATAAATAAGTTAAATAGTTTTTTTTTTTCATATTGAGTTGTGGTGCAGTGGTGCGAATCAACTCAAAACAGCTAAAAATTCAGCAGTTATTCCCCAACAGTTACAAACTAAGCTCTGCCCAAGGCTTCCAGACAGAGCAGACAAAATGGTTTTAAACTAAACTTCCAGGAAGTGGTGGCAATGAAACCAGTATGACTTTGGAATGCAAGGGTGTGTTTTCTTCCCCCAGACATAGACCATTTTGTTAAAAACAAAAAGCAAACAAAAAAGACCCCCTCCCCAAACCTATGGGGCGGAGGGCTATTATCAAGGCATATTCTTGGCAGAATACTAGATTCTAAAAGCTTTAAGAGTTTAGCAAGGTGGTGGCCGGCCGTTTGTTTACACTGGTCTGAGACAAACAATTAGGAACTTCTTTCAAGATAGGCGTTCCCACATCTGGACTCTAACTAATGCCTTTCAAGTGAAGAGACGGAATGGCGGTTGGTAGCTGCTGGTGCTGGGATGATTTTTTTCCTAGTCCCAAACTCACTGGAGACCTAAAAAAGTTTTAAGTGTTTGGTTTTTTCTTTTTGTTTGTTTGTTTGTTCTATTCGCATCACAACTGCCCCGTTGTGAATATTTTGTTCATCGATACAAAAAGTTCGCTGGCTTGTTTTCGCTCAACAAGAATGAAACTTTGCGTAATAATAATAATAATAATAAAAATAATAATAATAATAATAAACAAAACGAGGGAGAACCGAAGGGGAGGGTGGGGCCCTCCCGGCCCGGAGTTCGAGTCCAAGTGCTCGCGGCCCGCGGCGCTCCCGGGGCCCGGCCGCCGCCTGTCCCTCTCGGGCGCCCTCTGGCCTCAGTCGTCGGAGATGGACAGGCGGCTGAAGATGGGCAGGCGGCGGCCGGGGTCCAGGCCGGGCGACTCGGAGCCGCTGAGGCTGCCCGAGCTCAGCGAGCCGCTCAGGTAGCTGTCGCGGTCCGACAGCGAGTCCGGGGGGCTGGGGGGCGCGTCGAACACGGGCGAGTCGGACAGGCGGCGCGGCGGCGCGAGGCCGAAGGGCGGCGAGGGCGGCGCGGGCGCGGGCGGCGGGCCGCGGTAGTAGGCGGCGGCGGCGGCGGCCAGGCCGGGCGTCTGCAGCGCGAGCGGCGCGAGCAGGCCGCCCAGCTCGGGCCCCAGGGCGAAGGCGCCCGCGGCGCAGGCGGCGCACGGCCCGGGCGCCAGCAGGTCCTCGGCGCCGAACAGCAGCGCGGCCGAGGCCGAGGCGCAGCACGCGGCGCCCGCGGAGGCCGAGGAGCAGGACGACGCGGACGACGAGCAGGACGAGCCCGCGGCGGGCGGCGGCGGCGAGCGCGGCGGCGGCGGCGGCTCGGCGGCCGCGGGCTGGTGCGGCGCCGACGGGAAGCCCGAGAAGCTGAGGCTGTGGTGCAGCCGGGGCCGCGGCTCGCGCGCCAGGCCGGGGGGCAGCGCGCGCGGGTCGGCGGCGGGCGCGGGCCGCCGCTCGTCGGCGTTGTGGATGAAGTGGCAGCGCGGCCCGTAGGGGCAGAAGCCGATGGTGTGGAAGGTGCGGCACAGCTCCGTCTTGTACTTGGGGTGGCGCGTGAGGCTGCGCAGCTCGTGGAAGCCGTGCGCGAACTGGCACTTCTCGCCGTACTTGCACGTGCCGCTCTCCTCGAAGGGCCGGCACAGCTCGGTCTTGTAGCGCGTGGAGTTGATCTGCGCGCCGCCGCCGCCCTTCTGCTGCTGCTGCTGCTGCTGCAGGTGCAGGAGGTGCTGGCTGCGCTCGCCGCTCTCGCTGAACGAGCGGTCCCGGAACTTGCCGTCCTTGCCGAGCAGCGCGCCGCCGCCGCCGCCCGACGGCTCCTTGAGCGGCGCGAAGGGCGCGGCGGCCGGGAACTTGGGCGAGCCGCCGGCGGCGGGCGCGGGCTGCGCCAGCGCGTGCAGGTTGCTGGCCGAGTGCCGTCGGAGGAAGCCGGGCGCGAAGCTCGCGCCGGGGGCGGCCACGGGCGTGCCCACGGCCTTCTTGTCCAGCATGCTGTTCAGACTGAGGTTGGCCAGGGACTTCTCGGTCTGCCGGAGGGAGCGGGGAAGGGTGAGGCGGGCGCCTCGGCCGCGGGCCCCTCTCTGCCCGCCGCGGCGGACTCGGCCTGGCCCCGGCCCCCGGCCCGGGGCGGCGGGGAGGGCGCGGCGCAAGCCTGTCCCGCGCCGGGCCGCGGCGGAGCTCCACAGCTCCGGCTCCCTCCTTCCCTTCCGCCCGTCTCCCCGCCCACGAGGCGCAGAGCACACACTCCTGCAAACTCCGGCACCCGCCCCGCAGAAAAGCCACGGAGCAGGGAGGGGGTCCCCGAGAGCCGGCGCGGAGAGCCGGGCCGGGGCTCGGGGGCTCCCGCCTGCCGCCGCCGCCCCGCGCCCCGCGCCCCGCGTACCTTGCACAAGAAGTCGATGTCGTAGAAGGCCGACAGAAGTGTGGTCGACATGTTTCTGGGTCCTGTAATGGTCGCAGCTGCAGGCGGGCAGGCTGGGAGGAGCCCTCGGGGCGGCGCGGCCGAGCTCGAGCCACGACGAATAACGGGCGAGGGGCGGGAGGGACCGAAAGTTTGCCGGGAGCGGGAAGGGAGCGAGGGCGGCGGCGTGGCCGGCGAGGGTGCCCGAGCGCGGGGTGGGGGAGGAGGGAGCGAGCGCCCTGCTGCCGGGTGCGGCCCGCCCCCCGCGCGGAGCCGCCGGCCGCTCGCGGACTGCTGGAACTCGGGGCCCGCGAGCGCGCGCCCTATATAGAGCCCCGCCGCCGCCGCGCCGGGCGGGCCGGGGGAGGGGACAGCGCGCTGACCCGCGGGGTCTCCAGGCAACGCCGCCCGCCGGCCCGCGGACGTCAGGCGCCTTCCCGGCCGCCCATTGGCCGCCGCCAATTTTTTTCCTAGGCAGGAGGGGGCGGGGCGGGGCGGCGGGGCGGGGCCGGCCGCCCGGGCGCTCCGGCGGCGCGCGGAGCTCGGCCCTTTCGGGTCCTGCGGGGTGGCGGCGGGAAGATGCCGCTCTCCTCCTCGCCTGGGGCTGCGGTGTTGGAAAGCCCCGGCACGTTGAGCGTGGCCGGGGTTCTGCAATCCTGGACGTGTCTTTCCCCGCCCGATCCTGCTAGGCGGACTGGGGCAGCTTTTATCTCTCACCCTCGGGTTTTGTACTGGGCGCGGGAATTGCAAAAGGCAAGAATAACGCAACCGTCCCCGAGACGTGGCTGGCTGGTTGGCAAAGAGCTCTGCGGACGAGAGGCAGGGGCCCCGGGCCTGGGTCCCCGTAGGCGGCTGCTTCGGCCTGGCTGCACGTGGTGGGGGTGGGGGCGGGAAAGGCCACGCGGGCGGCAGCGCTGCAGTCTAGCCGAGGAGCCCGGGCTCGTTTCTCCGCCCTTGTCCCCGCCCAGGCTCAGTAAACAGCGCTTGAGAGCCTGGGCCTGCCGGGCAGGGCTGAGTGTCTGAGGACAAGGCACTGGCTTTACTAATCACATCACAAGACCTTGAGCCTGGGCCAAAGGCGCGGAGTGGCGCGGGGCGTTCGGGGCGGGGAACCGACTCAGAAGACCGGGGTGGGGTGGGGAAGCCGGGAGAGCAGCGCAGGCATGGAGGCAACTTCCTCTACCCCTTCAGTCAGCCGATCCTCCCGGGAATTGGGGTGCAGCTGCCGGCCAAGGCTTCCCGCCCAGCGCAGCCGTGGCCTGCCCGCCCTCCAAGCCCTTTCTCTCTCCCGCCGTGAGGCACCGCGCGTACTGTACTGCAGGGTCAGCCATTGGTTGACCCTCCGCCCAGGTGGGGGCACTCTGTTACACCCCAGCAGTTTAAGTTGGGAAATAAGGCTTTGCCAATCGCCCCCCCCCCCCCCCCCCGCGCGCTCCAGTCTGGGGACCGGGCAGACACCCCCACCTAGCGCTCAGTGAGGCTAACGCCGCTGACAGCCCCTATCTGGAATCTGGTACTGGACACCTCTAGTCTATACTGGCTGCCAAAAAGCTGGGAGCCTGGCCCACGATCCCCCCCCCCATAGCTCCAGCCGCCTAAGTGGAAGGTTCAAGGACCTGCCAGGGAAGGAAGCTCCACCTCCACCCCCTTCCCGAATTGATCTTCCTAGTCAGCTTGCACTCAGCAGGCTGTCAGTTAACTTGCCTGGAAGGGAAGGAGGCTTGTCACTCAGCCAACAGACTGCTTAGAGTCCAGCTCGCACTTCCTACCACTATTATGTCTCTACTGCCCAAGGAGCTAGAGTCCAGGGCAGGGCTGGAGCTACAGACCCTGCTAAGTCATGAGGTCAGGCAAATCACATAATCTCTTTGGTACTTGGGTTTCCTTGTAAAACAAAGATAAAATTCTTCCTTTACTCATCCCTCACCTTTGTCAAGTACAAATGAGATATCCAAGATGGGTGTTTAAAAGATAAAGTACAAACCATCTTGTGCACTAAAATAAATTGGCAAAGCATATGATGGAGGAACTTGGGCCTCTGGGCCATGGCCAGATGGATGGAGCGACACAAAAACATGGATACTGTAGTAGGGGTCACACAAATCTTAGCCGGTAGAGATTAGAGCCAGAGTAGGTAGTGACCTTCAGGAGAGAAGATGCTAACTCTTCTACCCACCCTGCACAGTCCCCTAGACAGGGCTGGCTAACTGGCTGGTGCTGTTTCAGTCTTTGTTGGAATGACTTCACACATGAGAGTCTAAGCCCCTGACAGTAGGGTCTTCCAGGTTTCTTCCAGGAATGCATCAGTAAAGTGTGAAGCAACCAGTTACTTGGCCACTGCTATTAGGTGAATGACAAGATTTCAGATGCAAAACCAATGGAAGCATCTGTCCCTCCTGCCCTCCCTCCCGGGCTAGCCACAGCCAGCCAAGATCAAAATCTGGGGTTATTCCCAGTCAACAGCAGCGAGAACACCTACTTTGCAGACTTGGAAGGACTCTGGAGATAACATGTAAACATGTTCTGGTTCCTGATTTGGTTCAGAGTACCTGCTAGTGTAAAATAGGTTTACTGTTACATAATTGATTTTATTTCACTTTATATGGGGGGGGGGAGAGGAATACCCACCTTTTCAATGAGTGGAGTTTTGTTGGGCCCCTGTTTAGAACTATTCTGTTATCACCACATCACGGCACTGGTCCCTGACTTCGCACCAGCTAGGTCTCAGAACAAAAAAGAAGTGTTGGGTTGGCAACTCTCCATCAGGTGTGGGCTACACAGATGCCTGGCTAGGTAATTAATTCAGGATCACAAAAACCACATTTGGGGCTGAATGGTTTCAAAACCACCCAAGGAATTTCCTGTTCTCTTTAGGACGAATCTTTGGACACTGAATTAACTTCTTTCTTCTTCCTACAGAGCCCTTTCTTTATACTTACAGTAGCTGTGTTTTTAGGGTTAGGTGGTTTTCTCTCACAGAGACAAATTACATTTGAAATCTCAGCTTTTTAGCAGTAGGGAATGGCCATACTGAATTCCTGTCTCTAACCAGTGCCTTCAGATCTTCAAACATAAAATAATTCTAAGTGATTACTCACCTGAGAAGTATTTAAAAATATTTACAGACACTACACATGTACACGTTATGACTGAAATGGCCTTTTTAGATAACTAAGATGAAAAATGAATGTAGATGAGTCCATGATCCATCCAAGCTACAATCTCAAGATAACTGAAAGTATAAATTAAATGGCAACCCCAAGAAGTAGGAGGCCTGCAGCAAAATGTATGCAAGAGCGCCACCTGCTGGGGATCTAAGAAGCTGGCTAGGCTGTGCTTGGAAAGGCAGGTTTCTAGATTAAATCATTGAAATGGACAAATGAGTTTCTTGGCATCATAATTGAGAACCGTGTCACTGCCACCAAGCACGAGCTGGTGAACGGTGTGTTAAGTAAGTCATTTGTTTTGGCTCTCCTTTTCCCAGGTTCATTCTAAAAGCCAAGACTATGTGCTTTCTACTGGGTGGCAAAATCAGGCTGAAGCATTAGCACATATTTTGGGGAGAGACAGGAGGGCCTCTGAATGGACCTTTTAGTAATTAGGATGGAGTGTATAGGCTTATACATTCAGATAATAAAAGCAAAATTATTTGCATGAGTTTGATCCTTACTTTTCCCAGGATCCAATGTTTGGAACATTTCTGCTTTGCTAAAATGAAATCGGAATTAGAAATCTGACCAAATGGGCTGTTTGTCTGCTAATTTATTCCCTACACACAAAAATGGGATTTGTGTGTGTTCTATGTGTATTTAAAGCCAATTCTGCATAGTCGATTCACAGAAAACATAGGGCAGATGTGGCTGGACTTTAGCATTCTTGGGGGACAGAAAAGGCTAATTCAGGCCTTTAGGAGCCTGCACTTGAGAACAGAGTAAATATTCAACATGGTAGCCTCACTTCCTATAGTGGCTGTGATAAAGCAGGCTACCTTGAATGAGTGGACTGAAGAAAAATCCTTCCATAGGAAGTGACAGAAGCCTAGATTCACACAAATAAATGGAAAGAACTCAAGTTTATGTTACACATGTTTCTTGTGTATTTGGTGGACTAATAATCCACAGTCTCTACTCCAATTCCCCCTCCCACCCCATCGTAATGGGTACTGAACTCAGGGCCTCAAACATGCTAGATAAGCACTCTACCACTAAGTTACGTCTCCAGCCCTTTTTCCATTTTACTCTGAGACAGGGTCTTGTTAATTGTCCAGGCTGGCCTGGGACTTGGATCCACCATGCCCAGCATCAAAGTCTTCACCATGGTGTGTTCTTGGGAGTGAACTGAAGTGCTTCTGCAGGAGAGTCTATGTCTCTGAGCACAGGGGCTCTTTTCCTTCTTTTCCTTCCAGAAAGGCTAGCAGCTTCAGGACGGCCGAAGTCCTTTCCTCCTGAATGCGCAGTCTTGTGAACTCCACGGTCTTCAAAAACTGAGCAGGGGAAGGAAGCTCTCTGAAGAGCTGAGAGAGGAGTGGGCGCTGCTCTGACACAGACCTCTGCAGGTGGGTGAGACACTCCGAGTCAGGGGGACTCCAGCCAGACTTGCTGAGGAGACAGAAGAGTTGCCTGCAGAGGCACTTCACGAAGGTCAGCGTCTCTGCCCAAAAGTTGACTTCTGATTTTTCAAACAGGTAGTCTTCCTCCCCCTGCATCAAATGAAAACACTCAAAATCAACCTCACAGGGCATGCTGACAGGCCTGTCAGACCAAGCAAAGTCCTGCCAGATGCGAGGTGTGGCCCTTCCCCCACCAGACAGAGGGCCCACTCCCACCCATCAACACCCACACACACCACTTGCAGCCTTGAAGGTCACCTTCTATTTTCACTCCTTGTACTTCTCCACCAGAGAGGAATTTTTTTTCCCCCCAGACTTAACATGACCTTTGATAAAGATGTGTTTGTAGTTCTAAGCCAAGATATTTTGGGGGCCTGAAGCAGGAAAAGGGACCTCAACGAGGGAGTGAGCCCCAGACCTACTGGAGAAACCAGAGAGGAGGGAGGAAGGGAAAGTCACAGGGGCAGATCAAAGAACAAAGAATTACCAAGCACAGGAGGCTCGCTGAGTACGAGACCCGATTCCATAATGCTGCAGGTTTTCAAGGCCATTTTATCGCACTTTGTCATGTCTCCTCATCTGCTGTACACAGGCTGCTTTTGAACTCTTGGCCTTCTGGGGATGCCAAGATGGCCAAGCAAGGGACACAACTGTAGGTCTGCATTTCCATTCTCAAGATGCTTCTGCTGCTAGTCATGGTCCTCGGTTTCCCTGTGTGTGTGTGTGCTCCTCCCTCCCAGGCTAATGAATAGTTTTTTTCAAGCTGCAAGTTCCCTGGAAGGACCCTAATTCTCTGAAAAAGCTTCACCCTCAGACCTGATTATGGGGAGCCCCGTGTAATGCCAAGGCTGACTGATGAGCATTATCTGCAATTACACGCCCAACATCCAAGAAGTTTCTTTAAAAGTTCCCTCACCCACTGACCTAAGGCTGCTACCGGGGCACCAGAAGTGAGTGCAACAGTGTCCCCAGAGCCCACAGCAGCACCAACATGTCGCCCCTGCTCTGCACTCTGACTTTCAGAAGCACTGGCAAGTCCGCCAGGCCCATCAAGGCCCATCGAGCCCTGGCCGCCTCCCAGCTCCCCAAGTCCCCAGGATTACCTGATGTGCACTCTCGACGCAGCCCATGAGGTCATCCCCCTCTCCTAACAGCCAACCCAGCAGGATGGGCAGCCCGGGGGCCAGTTGGCCCCACTGTTGGAGCAGGTCGCACAGGACAGCAAGGGCCAAGGTCAGCGCGATGGAGGCATCGACCTGGCAGAAGGCAAATTCTGCAGAGAGGGGAGAGGCGAGCTGTGAACACACTGTGCAGGGGAATGCACTTGCAGCCTGGGGCGGCATCTTCGACTTTGGGGATCTGTGTTCTAGAATGAGTCATGGCCTAAATCCCACCATCTTCATGCATCTGCCACGTACAGGGTACACAAAAACTGCCCCGCCTCCTGGACCAGACATTTCTCTTCCCTTGGCCACTGTAGTGTAACTGGATGGATCAAAAAGGCTCCCCCAGCCAGTGCCCGCACGCAGGGCCAGCACAGTGACTGGATTTGGTGGTCTAGCCCTTCCTCTGAAGCCAAGGCTTCTGGGCACATGAAACACAGTGTCTCAGCACCATGCAGCAGGACGGTGGCACAGTCTTCCTCGTGCAGGAGGGCTCTGTCACAACTATCCAACCCTGCCCAAAGAAGCCATGGATGGTATATATAAACAGATGGCTGTGTTCCAATAAAACTGTATTTATGGATGCTGAAATTTGAATTTTATGTGTCACAAAATATTATTCTTTTGGTCTTTCACAACCATTTAAAAGTGTACAAACCAGCCTGGCACGGTGGTGCAT
This sequence comes from Muscardinus avellanarius, assembly GCF_963383645.1. Taxonomy (NCBI): domain Eukaryota; kingdom Metazoa; phylum Chordata; class Mammalia; order Rodentia; family Gliridae; genus Muscardinus; species Muscardinus avellanarius. Next base: position 36,931,761 of record NC_137801.1, read on the forward strand.
GCCTGTAATCCCAGCTACTCAGGAGGCTAAAGCAGGGAGATCATAGGTTTAGGGCCAGCCCAGGCAACTGTCTTAAAATATAAACAATAAAAAGGGCTGGGGGTGGAGCTCAGTGGTAGAGTGCCCCTGGGTTCAGTCTCCACCACCTCAACAACAACAACATAGTAAATGCCATTTGTAGCGCATGGGCCACCCCAAAGCCCATGGCGGCCCAGGTTTTGCTCATATTTTGCTGCTATCTTGGGGAGAACACTTTTTTGGACCCTTTACTTCCTGGTTGACTGAGGGTGGGGCACTGAAAGAGTAGAATGGGGTGCTAAAGAAGAAAGTGGGGTGCCCCGGGGAAACCAACGCTTACCTCACTGGCCTCAGACAGTCCTAAATATAGGATGACTTGGAGACTCAGAGTGTTGACACTTCAGCCAACATGTCCCCCCTCCTTTCCTGACCTGCAGGAGGCCTCAAGCCACACAGACCTCTGTTGATGCCTCCTGAACCAACACCTGCTTCTCAGTGACGTGCTTCTGTCCAACCCTCAGCTCCTCCAAATCCACCTCTCCTGCCTCAGCATACAGACCTGTCCCTGACCCCAGCTGGGTTTGCTCAGCACAGGGAGAAGGCTGAAAAGTGTTGAACCAGGCTTACGGGGGTGGCCCTCCTGAGGGCCTCTGAGGTGTCAGGCTCTGATCAAATGCTTACCCGATCTTCAATCCTTCAACATCTCTGGTTCTATTCTGCAGTATTGGGAACTGAAACCAGGAGCAATCTACCACTGCCCTAGATTCTCGACTCTTTGAGATAGAATCTCATTAAATTGCTGAGACTGGCCTTGAACTTTCAATCCTCCTACCTGAGCGTTCCTATTAGCTTGGATTATAGGTGTGCGCCTCTGTGCCTGAGCTATAATACAGTTCTGTCTTTACCTAAGTTGCCTTTATGTTATTCTTGTTGAGAATCTGTATGGGGAAGGAGGATGATTAAGAGCCTCCTTTAAACCTCTACAGAACTGAAAATCGAGCTAGGTGTGGTGGCACATGTCTGTAATCTTGGTAGGCCCAGACAGAAGGATCGCAGGCTCAAGGCCAGCCTCAGCAAAGTAGCAGGACTCTCAGCAACCTAGTGAGACCCTTTTTTAAAACAAAAACATAAAAAGGACTGGGGGTGGAGCTCAGAGGTAGAATACTCCTGGATTCAATATCTAGTACCACATACACACAAAAAAGCTGAAACTAGGATTCAATACAGAGCAGGTGCTCAAAACATACCTCTTTATGGTTCTGAAGATAATGAAATCTTTTCCTTCATCTCACTTAATTTGAATGCTAACATAGAGACTGGCACAAAGAAGGTCTTCAAGAAATGGTTGCTAGCGTTGGTACTGTCATATGAATGCGCAACTCCTCCTGAGTCTTCACTTGCTACTACTGCCCTACAAGGAAGGAGCTGCTGCATACGCCATGGGAGGTTGGGGGCAGGTGCGAGTCTACAGTTGTGGTGGGGCTGCGCCAAGTCCAGGGGAGCACGTGGCCGCCCCAGCCCGCCGGGAGGTGGGGAGAAACCCGGCCCACTGCCGACGGGGAGGATGTGTACACTTCGCTTTGTAACTTTTAGTCATTAAAAACAAAATCTCCCAGCTGGGAGCTATGTTCTGAGAAAAGTCCACAGCTGTATGTCCTTAGTACATACAGCTTAGGAGCCAGCCCCAGGTCAGTTGATCTTGAAACCTTCCAGAAAAATCTACCCTGATTCATCCTACCCTAACCTTTTTCTCTTCCTCTCTCCTTTCTTTTCCTCCCTTTCTCCTTTCTTTCTTACCTCTTCTTATTTTGCCTGCCTTCTCTTTCCCTCCCTCCCTTCCTCTTTTCCTTTCCCCTCCCTTCCCCTTCTCCTTCCTTCCTGTTTTAGTCTTCTTAAGAAGACTAAAACAAGCAAGGACTGAAAGCCCCCAGGGAAAAAAATGTTTCACCCACCAGCAAAATCAGTGCCTGCAGCTCAGGCAACAGTCTGTAAAGAACACATGAGGGACTGGGCGTGGCGGTGCATGCCTGTAATCTCAATATATGGGAGGCTGAGACAGGAGGATCACAGGTTCAAACCCAGTCGTGGCAACTTAGGGAAGCCCTAGCTACTTTTCAAGATCCTCTTAAAAAAAAAAAGTAGGGCTGGAGGTGAACACAGTTCACAGGTAGAGCAGCCCTGGGTTCAATCTCAGTAACACACACACACACACACACACACACACACACACACACGACCAGAGATGCTGCCAGGAGAGTCAGGCTGCCACACTGGCCTCCCTCTTCACCATCTGTCATTTGCATAGAAGGGACAGGTGAGTGACAGGATGACAGCCTGGAGGAGAGCTCGTGCAATGTGGCTGGAAGTGGATCCAGGCCAGTGGCACATGCTTGTAATCCTGGTACTTGGGAGACTGAGATAGGAGGACTGCAGATTTGAGGCTGGCCTCAGAAACTTAGGGAGACCCTTCTTGAAAGTAAGAAATAAAAAGGGCTGGAGATGTAGCTTGGAGGTACAACGCCCTTGCATTCAATCCCCAACATACAATACAACAAACATACAATCAAGCAAATAATGGATTAACTAGCCAAGTACCAACCCTGCAAGACCAGGAGGGGAAGGCGGGACGGGTGGTCCGCTGGATTCAGATGCCCATTTGAAGGGCCAGGTGCATTCCACAAGCTCACTGAATTACTACCCCTGGCCCAGGATTAAGACAGCTCCGCCATGATGGCCTGGGTCTCTACTGAACAAGAGCCCGAGGAAGGAGAGGCCAATGCAAGGAGAGGGGTTCTTCACTTAAGCATGCAGCCCAGCCAGTCCACTGAGGAAACAGGAAAGCATGTAATGAAGCAGCAAGTATGTTTGAAAATCTGTTACGTATCCACAACAGACAAGACACTCCTGAAAAAAACGAGAGGATTCACATTTCTTGATTTCAAAACTTGCCACAAAGTTAGAAATCAAGGCAGTGCATTTTTTTAATGTGGCCGGGGATCAGGCCTCACCCATTTTAAGCACGCTATCTATCACTGAGCGACACCCCCAGCCTCACAGCGTGGTACTAGCATGAGAACTGATACATGGATCAAGAGAACAGAAAGGACATATGCCGGGCGTGATGGCACACACCTGGAATCTTAGTACTTGGGAGGCTCGGACAGGAGGATCATAGGTTTTAGGACAGCCTCAGCAAGTAGTGAGACTCTCATCAACCTAGATAGACCCTGTTTCAAAATAAAACTAATAAAATAGGGCCTTGGGAGGGAACTCAGAGGTAGAATGTCCCTGGGTTCAAAACATACATACAGATCAGTGGAACAGAGTCCAGGAATAGTCAAGAGCTGTTTGTTTTGTTTTCAGTGCTGGGGATTGGATCCAGGAGGACTCTTCCACTGAGCTACATTCCCGGTCCTTTTTATTTTTATTCTTGAGACAGGGTCTCACTAAGTTGCTCAGGCTGGCCATTCACTTGTGATCCTCCCGCTTCAGCCTCCCAAACCGCTGGAATTATAGGCATGTGCCACTGCACTGGGCTAAAATATAGAAACGATTCTTGAAACTCAAAAAACAAAAACAAAAAACCAACAAAACAAAAAACAAGCCCAGCTGGGTATCATACCTCATGCCTAATAATCCCAACTACCCAGGAAGCTGAAGCAGGAAGATCACAAGTTCAAGGCCCTGTCTCAAAACAAAATAATATTTAATAAAGTGCTGTGAATGCACCTCAGTGACAGAGCACTTGCCTGGCATGCCACGACGCCCTGAGTCCAACCTCCAGTACTACAAAACAAAACACCACAAGAGACATCACTTCACCCACTAGGATGACTACAGTAAAGAGACAGGTAAGTTTTGGTAAAGGTGTGGTGAAGTTAGAACCGCAAAGTTTGCTGGTAATGTCAAGTGGTACAGCCATTTTAGGAAAGAGCCTCGCAGCTCCTCAAAAGGCTAAACTGTATGACCCAACAAGGAAGGTAAGAAACTTAGACATATTCAGAGCCACCTAGTTCATAAGAGCTAAAGAGGAGAAACAACCCCACTGTATCAACTGATGAATGGGTAAACAGAAAGTGGTACGTCCATACAGTGTACTCAGGCATAAAAAGGAATGAAGAAACTGGTGGTCCAGGTGGGAAGGTAAGACTGTCACCGTGGCAACAGGGTGCTCAAGGTCTGCATCAGCTGGGGAGGGCGGAGTCAGTGAGGGAACAGATCGCCTGTGAGACCCCTCCCACTGGCTGCAGAGCTAAGGCTCCCTCTGCCACACTAACCGGCCCATCCGGGCTCTCCTGCTGGAGAAAAGGGACTAGGGCTTTTCTCATTGTATCCCCACACTGTCGGTGATCCAGTAAATACTTGTGGATAGAGAAAAGCTTGGCTCAATGGGGGAAGAGTGCTGGAAGAGCCACTCAGCACCCTGACCAGCTCCCCAAAGCTGAGGATTTTCTGCAGATACACAGCCACGACAGGCTTCTTCAGAGCTAGGAGCTGAGAGAATTCACTCCCTGCCCCTCGCTCAGTGTTCGCTCTGCAGACTTGACCTCTAGGGAAGGAAAAGCCTGTCGCTTTCCTCACAGAGTGAATAGTTTAGTCACATATAAAGTGTCAGGGAACAGTTCTACATGGGGCATAACAGAGGCTAATTATACCATTAGTAGTGGTAATGAAAGGACAGAAAAGGAAAAACAAAACCCAAAAGACATGGGGAGTGGGGGGAGTTTAGTGGGGGAAGCTTGGCAAGGCTGGGGAAGGAGGCCCGGCCCAGCAGGCACGAGTGAGGAGCCCAGAGGTGGAGCAGAGGGGCGGCTGGGGTCTGGAGGAGCGGGCTGGGCGGGGCAGCCCGAGGGCAAAGGCAGTGTGAACTTCAGTATTACTATGCCGTCTTTTTTCTGAGCAGAGTATTTTCAGGTTTCAGTAGGCTGTTTCCAGACAACCTCTTTATTTCTAGTCTATTCCATAGACTTCACTTTTCCTCAGTGGGGCCCCACAGCCTGTATTTTAATTAGTTGAGAGAAACAAGCATGGGGCTGAATCGGTTCTGCTGCCTCTGCTGCACACCCTGCCAAGGGCTGCAGGAAGTGTCTCTGCGCCCGGCCTCCTCTTGCCCCCACCTGGGGGCACAGGGCCCTGGGGGCCCAGAGCTGGGTTTCCCAGGCAGGCCACCCCCCCCCCCCAAATGCCACCACTTCAGCTTTCACCACCAAACAGAGCTCCCAGATGACCCACCCTAGAGACAAATGGCCCAGAGGAGGAGGAGGCGTCCTTGGAATGGAGGAGGATGGCCTTTCTGGCTTCCAGGAACCCAGCTGGAAGTCAGGGTGGGGGAACATGAGTGTTCGTGGTATTAAGTCTGTTCTTTATCTGAACATTTGAAAAATGTCATCAAAGAAGAACCAAATGTGCCGGTCAGGGCTCTCAAGGGCAGCCCCAGTCCCAGCAAGCACTGGGCCACGTGCCAGGGGCCACTGGACTCCTGCCCACCCACTGCTGCCCTGGTCTGTGTCCCTGGATTAGGGGCAGCTTTTTGCCACTAACAATGTGGCCATGGTATTGTCTGGAGGGGACTCAGACTCCACCAGGCCCAGGTGAACCCCTCTATCTCCTTTTTGTCTTTTTTCAGCCCTGGGACAGACTGTTTGAGAGAAAGAACACTGGAAAAAGAACCCAGCCAGCCACACAACGGCTCAGAGGCTCTCAGAAGCATCTGGACAGGGGTGCAGTGGGATTGTTTAGTCCTTTCACACAAATTTTATAAAGCTCGTGTGGTTTATTCAAAATAATAAATTTCTTGTAAAAATCCACATTTATACTTTTAATTTTTTTAGTTTTAAAAATTATATATAATGTAAGGGCGCTTGTAATCCTCATGCTTGGGAGGCTGAGACAGGAGAATTGCACAGGTTAGGCTGGCTTAAGAGACCCTGTTTCTAAATAAAATATAAAATAGGTCTGGGAGTGTAGCCCAGAGGTAGAAGGCCCCTGGGCTCCATCCCCAGTACCACCAATAAATAAATAAATAAATAAATAAATAAATAAATAAAATTATATATATTTATATCCAGTTGACAAATAGCATCACAATTATTACTGTATAAAAAACTAAAATTCACCGTGGAAGCTAAGGCCTAAGGTCTTATATCAACTGTTCCCTTTTGCTTATATCTAGGAGCTGTTAGAAATTAAGATTCCAAGCTGGACGTGGTGGTGCATGCTTGAAATCCCAGCATTTGGGAGGCCGAGACCGGAAGATTGCGGTTCGTGGACAGCCTCAGCTACTTAGTGAGGCCCTTTGCAATTCAGTGAGATCCGGTTTCAAAAAAAAAAAAAACAAACCAGGCCAGGGGGTGTAGCTCAGAGGTCGTATGCCCCTGGGTTCCATCCCCAGACCCACAAAAAAAAAAAAAAAAAAAAAAAGAAATTAAGATTCTAGTACCTTAAAACAAACAAACAAAGATGGCCTACATTATTTACATACAGTATGGGAAACAAAAGCTGCTTTTTGGTTAAGTTAGATTGCTGTTACCTATAGTATTTACACTGTAAATGTTAAGGGTGAAAAGAACTAAAAAATATCATTTCAAACAGAAATATATTGTGTGCTAACTTAATTTTGTGCAGTGCCATGGATGGAACCCAGGGCCTCACGCATGCTAGGCAAGGGGACTACCACTGAGCCTACGCCTCCAGCTCCGCAGCATTTTTTGAAATTTCAGAAACTTAGGGTCTAGCATGTCTAGGTCCACCTGGAGCCGTGCATCCAGGCTGGGTCTCACCTCAGCCCCAACTCACAGTCCACAGACCTGTTCCCTTGCCTGGTCTTGTGGATGTGCGAGTTTGTGACTCCTACCCCATGGTACTGAGGAAGGCAGCTGGGCCATAGCGGCCCCTTACCTCGACAGAAGAGAGCACTGAGACCCTCGCCCAAAGTCCGCGTCCTCCAAACACTGACTCTGATTTACTTGCTATCCCTGCTGGGCACACCTTCTCTGTCCTCGTGTATGTGGTGGTGTGTGTGTTTTCCTGGGATTTGAACCCCGGATCACTCTATCTTATACCACCGGCTCTTTTTTATTTTGAAATAGGGTCCTGCTAAGTTGCTGAGGTTCTTACTAGGTTGCTGATGCTGGCCTCAAATCTATGATCCTCCTGTCTCAGCCTCCCAAGCACTGGATTGCATGCTTGGCTCTCTTTGTCCTCTTAACTCCGCCAGGCCTACTCTACCATCCTTTAGCACCCACCTTGGAATCTCAGGTGAGATTCCACCCCACCATGAGCCCTCTGTCCTCTGCACAATGTCCGGGTGTCACATGGGACCCCAGCGCTTTCCTCTTCCAGGACGCCCATAAGAGCGGCACAGGTCCCAGCGGGTGCCAGTCCTGCGAGCTGTGCTGTAGCCTTGCCCTAAGCAACTTCCTTGGGTTTACCAGTGGGAAAACTCCTGGATACAGGAGTACGGCCACAGAGGTGGATAGAATTATTGTTACCAGTTTCCTTGAAGAGTTGTTGAGGTTTAGAGAACTAACTCATTCAAGATCACAGGAAGTAACTGGGAGGGTCAGATACAAACCCAGGCTGGTCTGGCTCCAGAGCCTCGATCCTTGATCACTTTGCTAAGCAGCCTCGGAGAACTGGATGAATGGATGGATGGGTGGATGGATGGGTGGATGGATGGGTGGATGGATGGATGGATGGATGGGTGGATTGGTGGATGGATGAATGGATGGATGGGTGGGTGGATGGGTGGGTGGATGGGTGGATGGATGGGTGGATGGATGGGTGGATTGGTGGATGGATGAATGGATGGATGGGTAGATGGATGGGTGGATGGATGGGTGGATGGATGGATGGGTGGATGGATGGATGTGTGGGTGGATGGATGGATGAATGAATGAATGGATGGATGGGTGGATGGATGGATGGATGGGTGGATTGGTGAATGAATGAATGGATGGATGGGTGGATGGATGGGTGACCAGACTATTTTCCTTTTGCCCCAGATCCATGTTCTGCTGGTCTCTACCTTGTTCGCTCTCCCAGCATATTGATCTCTACAACTTATTTTCCTGGTTTCTTTGTTACCAGGCTTCCAGCTGGATTCACCTACTGGCAAGAGAACACCGGTGTACAGGGGGCAGAAAGAGCTGGAGCTCTGTCTTCCCTACGCCCCTCCCCGTGAGCCACCAAGATGCTGGCTGTGGCTGCCTCCTCCACAGCTGGAGTGTGGGGCAGCCCCTCCAGCTTCTCAGGACCGTGTGGCGCTTCTCAGGACTGCGTGCTACAGAGCCCTTTCTGCCCAGAGCTGGAAATGTGTTTCCAGGCAAGAAGGGAGGAAAAAAAAATTATCATCATTTGAAATTTTAAAAATATTTCGGGGAAGCCAGGCATGGAGGCATTTGCTTGTAATCCCAGTACCACCACCACCACCACCACCACAACAACAACAAAAATTGGGAAAAAGCTGGGCATGGTGGTTTATGCTTGTAATCCCAGTACTTGGGAGACTGAGATGGGAGGATCACAGATTTACAGCCTCACCAGTTTCTTAGTGAGACCATCTGTGACTTAGTGAGACCCTGTTTCAAAATAAAAAAATAAAATAGGGCTGGGGGTATATTTTAGAGGTAAAATGCCCCCAAGTTCAATCCCTAGTACCACAAAAATTTTTTTATAAAACTTTCAAATATTAGAAATTCATTTTTTTTTATTTTCTAGATTTTTTTTTTAAACCTTTGAGCTACACCCCTAGCCCGATTTTATTTCTTATTTGGAAACAAGGTCTCACTAGGTGGTTGAGAGTCTCATTACTGAGGGTGTTGTCCAACCTGTGATCCTCCTGTCTCAGCCTCCAAAATGCTGGGATTACAAACGTGCACCACCATACCTGGCTTTATTCTTTATTTTGAAAATTCATTTATACCTGGCTAATAGTACACTCTGCTAAAAGCTCATAAAAATACTTGCATTTAGAGCTGGGCATGGTGGCGCACGCTTGTTATCCCAGCATTCTGGAGGCTGAGCCAGGAGGATCGTGGTTTGCTGACAGCCTCAGCTACTTAGTGAGGCCCTTTGCAACTTGTGAGACCCTGTTTCAAAATAAAGAATAAAAACTAGGGCTGGGGGCATAGCTGGAGGTCAAATGCCCCTTGCAGGTAAAGGGGCAAGGTTGTCCCCGGGGGTCCTGCCCTCTTCTCCAGGGCCTGCTCCTTGGCAATTTCACTCTGCTGAGTATCCCTAAGGGCCCCCTCTCCAGCTCTGGGAATGGTCTCTGCAGTCACTTGCCCCAAAAACATATTTCTGGAAGCTCCTGCCCCACGAGCCCACAGGAGCTAGTGCTCACAGATTGGGCAGGCCCTTGGGGTGCCTGTGTCACCTGATGCCCCTTCCTTGGCCTGGGCAGAGTCCAGTGGCTCTGCAGACACATTCTGTGCTCCTCACTGGCCAGAGACTTTGAAATGTCTCTCTTCCTTGAAGTTGCTTTAATTTTGTCTAGCTTATTTTACTATTAAGCTTCCTTCTCTTCAAGAAAATTTCTTTTCTTTCTTGGGGGATCAAACCTGGTTATCATTCTACCTTTGAGCTACAATCACAGTCCTATTTTATTTTTGATTTTAAAACAGAGTGTTGCTAAGTTGCTGAGGCTGGCCTTGAACTGGTGATCCTCCTGTCTCAGTCTCCCAAGTACTAGGATTACAAGTATGTGCCACCAGGCCTGGCTCAGGCTTCTCAGCCTGAGTTCTGAAGAGTGGCTCTTCTGAGTTCTTGTGAAGCTTCTCTGGCCTCAGTGCCACTCAGCTGGCCCTCTACTCCTACCCTCTCCCACCTAAGCTTATTCAGAACGAGGTAGGAGAGAGGGAGAAACTGAAAGACTGATTCACTCCAACTAAGCTGTCATGGGCACCAGGAACCATGCCAGCAGCCCAGTCTAGGCCCAGAGTGGAGTGCTCAGTTCCCCAAACCCACCGGTACGATGTGGCAGGTGGTGGCAGCAGATGGTAACACACAGCTGAACATTGGACATTTTAATTTTTCTGGTACTGGGGACTGAACCAAGGGCATTTTATCTTCAAGCTATACCCCCGGCCCTTTTTACTTTTTGGAAGCAGGTCTTACAAAGTTGCTGAGGCTGGCCTTGAACTTGTGATCCTCTTGTCTCAGCCTCCCAAGTGCTGGGATTATAGGTATGTGTCCCCACACCTGGCCTGTAAATTTTAAATCAGAAAATTTCAAGAAGATGTTTTTTTTCTCCTGAGGACTTTAACATAACCATCTCCCAACTTTATACAGAATCCAGGAAGTTCTCTTATAGATATGCCTACCTCACCCCCAGACTTTACAGCTATAAAGAGAATAAACAGGGCATGGTAATATAAGAGCAAACTAGGTACTGCTATGTGTCCCTGGGGGATTTCAGTGTTCCTGAGCACAAGGGTATTTACACTAAGATGGCTACATTGTCACCAGCTAATACATAATCTATGGTGTCACCTCCATTACTGGCTGAAACAACATCATATGTTTTATATTCATAAAGTTATTGTAAGATTCATTAACAATGTTCAAGATATCAAAGTACCTGAGATTTCAAAGTTTCTGGGAATTTTCAATATGTTTTGGGAATTGATCCGAGGGCCTTCTAGCCTTATACATGCTAGGCAAGCCCTCTACCACTGAATTACACCCCAGGAGCTTCTGCCTTGAGACTGAGTTGCCTCCCAGGCCCTCAAGGCCCTTCCTCTCTGCCCCCGTGACCAACACTCTAACACTCTCCATCTGGGAACATGGCCCGCGCTGCTGAAGTGGAGGCTGAGCTTGGAGAAGGCTGGGGCGAGGGGAGGGAAGGAGGAGCACACAAAAACCTTTCAGGAATAAGCCCTCGAGAGATAAAGAGCCAGACGAGGGAGGGCAGGGAGGCTGCAGCTACAGAATGATGTAAACTAGCTAAGCAGAGCTCCCTGCCCTTCAGAGTTGTCAGAGGCTGTGTCTATCGAGCAGAAAAGCTCCTGTCCTCTTAGGCCACTGTCCTTGGCTGGTGAGGGGTAGAGGAGGCACCGAGGGAAGCGGCAGGTTGTTTTTACCTTGCTGTGAATCTTACCAGTAAAAATAATCAGCACAAGCCAGGCGTGGTGGCGCACGCTTGTAATCCCCGCACTTGGGAGGCAGAGACAGGAGGATCGTACAGGTTCGAAGTCAGCCACGCTGGCTTAAGAGACCCTGTTTCCAAATAAAAATATAAAATAGGTCTGGGAGTGTAGCCCCGAGGTAGAAGGGCTTCCAGGAACCCCAGTACCCCCCCCACACACACTCAGCACAAAACCTGACTGGCAATGGTGACAGAACATGATAAAGTTGACAAATAACCAAAGAAGTCATTTTGTGAGCACCACGGAAAACTGCAAACACCACCCACCCGGCAACACGAAAGACAGGACTAAAAAACCGACCAAAAAATTCTTCCCTTTATTAAATGTACACATATAAGAATTGCCACCTAAGAAAATAAAGGAGAACATGAGAAATAGTTCAGCAACTCTCTATAAAACACTTATCAAGGAGCCAAATTAGCCTGATCCTATTACACTGGAAAATATATATATTTTAACTTGGAAGGCTAAAACAGGAGGATTGAAAATTTGAGGTCAGATGGGCATGGTGGCGCACACTTGTAATCCCAACACTTGGGAGGCTGAGACAGGAGGATCGCACAGGTTCAAAGCCAGCCTCAGCTATTTAGTGAGGCTCTCAGCAACTTAGTGAGACCCTGTTTCCAAATAAAATATAAAATAGATCTGGGAGTGTAGCCCAGAGGTAGAAAGCCCCTGGGTTCCATTCCTGGTATCACAAAAAAATAAATAAATAAAAGAAAGTTTAAAGTCAGGCTCAGCAACTTAGTGAAACCCTGTTTTTTTTTTTTTTTGGTGGTACTGGGATTCCTGGAAGCCCTTCTACCTCTGGCCTACACTCCCAGACCTAACTGATATTTTTATTTGGAAAAAGGGTCTCTTAAGCCAGCGTGGCTGGCTTCGAACCTGCGCTATCCTCCTGTCTCCACCTCCCAAGCGCGGGGATTACAAGCGTGCGCCACCATGCCCGGCCTATTTTATACTTTATTTGGAAACAGGGTCTCACTAAGTTGCTGAGAGCCTCACTGAGTAGCTGCGGCTGGCTTCGAACCTGCGCTATCCTCCTGTCTCCGACGCCCAAGCGTGGGGATTACAAGCGTGCGCCACCAAGCCCGGCTGAAACCCTGTTTTAAAATAAAAAATAAAATAGGGCTGGAGGTGTAGCCTGAACATATAGCGCCCCTAGATAAAATCCCCACTACCAGGAATTTTTTCCCCTCTGGAAGTGGGGGCAAAGGTAAAGTGGAAAAGACAAAAGATTCTTTTTTCATTTACGTAGTCACAACACCCTCCAGGTGAAACAGTGCGGTCACACGAATGCTACTCATCTTGAAAAGTGTGTTGTCCTGAAGGCAGAGGAGAGACGGGCCACGCGTGTGGGCCCATGCTCCAGCCCGCCCCTGCCCCTTACTGAAGTCACAGCGGGCTCCTGTTCTCAGCAGCACGTGGTCCTTCGCCCTGGCCTCTGTGTCCGCAGCTCCTGTCCTGACCATGTGGCTCAGGCATGTCCTCGCTCCCTGCCCACTGCCACCGCCTTGGCGCAGCCTTCCTAGCCTTTCTCTAGGAACAACAGCACCCTTGTCACCAGCCTCCAGCCTTCCAGTCCTATCTCCTGGAGGCCAACTATCCCCTTCCCTGACCTGACTGTGCCTCAGTGGCTCATGAAGCCCAACGACTTCGCCTTAGCATGGAAGCCTTTTCCTGCTGCTCCCCATCCCTTGTCACGGGAATGCGTTAAGTTCACAGCTTTCTGCAATCACGCCCACAGCTCCCGGATCACTCAGCTAGCCACGGCAGCAGGTCGTCGCATTGTCCTTCATTCTGGGCTGTGGAGGCCCTCTCTTGCTTAGTGAGATCTTAGCCCCTGCCCTAGTCAGATCTTTCCTTGTTCCCTGAGTCTTGTCAGTGCCCGTGCCCCAGCCCCTCGCCCACAGGACCGTCCACACTTTGTTCATCAGCATCTTTCAGCGACCTTCCTCCCTTCCAGAGGCTCCTCAGCCTTATGCTTTCCAGACCAAGCAGAAGGAGAACACAATGCCAACTCTCAGCGTCCTGGGGACAGGGAGGGGGTGGTCCATGCCTGCTATTTTTTTTTTTTTTTTTGTCAGATCAGAACTAAGGATTGTGTCCATCAAGAAAGGACCTCCAAGCCAGGCGTGGTGGTACACTCTTGTAATCCAAGTACTTGGGAGGCTGAGACAGGAGGATCACAGGTTTGTGGACAGCTTCAGCTACTTAGTGAGGTCCTTTGCAACCCAGTGAGACCCTGTTTCAAAATAAAGAATAGCCGGGCGTGATGGCGCATACTTCTAATCCCAGCATTTGAGAGGCTGAACCACAGGAGGATCGTGGTTCGAGGACAGCCTCACCCCTTTGCAATTCAGTGAGACCCTGTTTCAAAATAAAGGGCTGAGAGTATAGCTCAGAAGTAGAATGCCCTTGGGTTCCACCCCCTCCCCAACCACAAAAAAAAAAAAAAAGAAAAAGAAAAAGAAAAAGAAAAGAAAAAAGGGCTGGAGGGGTAGCTTGGAGGTAAACTGCCCCGTGTTCCATCCTCAGTACTAGAAGAAGGAGGAGGAGGAGGAGGAAGGATCTCCAAGCCAGGCACATCTGTCATCCCAGTACTTGGGAGTCTGAGACAGAATGATCTGTGGTTCAAGGCCAGCCTGGACAACTTAGTGCGACCCTGCTTCAAAATAAAATAAAAAGGGCTGGAGATATTGCTCAATGGTAGCATACTCCTGGGTTCTATCCCTAGCACTTCAAAAAGGAAAAAGGAAGGGAAGAAGAAAAGAAGGAAGGAAGGCCCTCTTCAACAAATATTACTTTTCAGGACACCATCCCCAAAGACTATCTCTGAGAAGAGGTAGGCAGGGAAGATAAATGAAAGGGTACAGAGGGTTAAAAAAATAATGAGGGCTGCAGGTACAGCTCAGTTGTAGAGGATTGTGTAGTATGCACAAGACACTGGGTCCAATCCCCACTACTGTAAAGAAAGAAAAAAGAGAAGAGGGTTTGCCCTTCTCTGTTTGACAGGACACTCGGCTGGAATGGCGAGGGCCCGAGGAGGGTGGTCTGCACAGTCCTGGGTAGGCAACCGCTGCTTTCTGCACCTCCTCACGCTCAGTAATAAAGCAAGACATTTCACATCTGCAGTCACCTGCGCCGTAAGACTCAGATGTAAGTGGAGCTGGTGAAATAGAGTATGCAGAGAGCAGAGATCAGATCACTAAGCTGCAAAGAGAAATCTCTTTACCCCAATTACACAGGCTCACTCGTCTGGTTTCCATTTCAATGCCTGAGTCTGTTTTATAGTTGTGCTTTTTCATGAAAGCTTTTAAGGGAGGCTATTCCCTGACATCATGTGAAAAAAATGTCCAAATACAATTACATTACAGAGCAGCGCTCTTGGAAGAGAAGGCAGCCGCGGAGCTGGCCGGTGTCCTGTTTCCTCTCCTTTAAAGCCATTTGTCGCTCTCGGCTCTCTAAAAGAGCAGCCCCTGATCCAGCACGCGGGTCCCTCTGTCAGCTGCTGAGCAACACAGATCGGTGAACACCGTGGAACTGTGCGTGCAGACAGGGCAAGTGGCGGGGCCTGAGGGGGCGCGTCCAGCTGGGGCGTGCCCGGCACCACCCACAGTCCCGAGCCAGCTTGTCCACCCACCTCTCACACACGCCCACAGGTGAGGAGGGAACGCCCCCGCCGCCAGCCAGCTTTCTCAGGAATCTCCTCTACAACTCCACTGGCCTCAGGCCTGACTTAGGCTTGTCCTCAGGCTCAGGGGATAGTTCTTCTGAAAAGCTGTTTTGAAGGGGCTTGGGCGTGGCTCAGTGGTAGAGCACATGCTCGGCACGTGTGATGCCCTGGATTCATCTCCAGCATGGGAAAAAAAAAAAGGTTTTATGAAAAATAGCTCGTCACAAAGTTTGTTTTGTTGTGAGCATAGTCTTCATTCTTATTTTTTTCTTCTCTACTTTTTGGTACTAGGAATTGAACCCAGGGGAATTCTACCTCTGATCAACATCTGCAGCCCTTTTTTTAATTATTTGTTTTGAAACAGGGTCTCACTAAGTTGCTGAGCCTGGCCTCGAACCTCTGATCCTCCTGTCTTGGCCTCCTGAGTACCGAGATGGGGTATGTACCGCTGCACCTGGCAGCATGGCTCCTTTTTCCTCTCTTCCATCCATCCTGCGTTTCCTCCTCCTCTTGGCAGAAGCCACCACACTCCTGACTTTCCAGCGGAGCCTGTCCCTTGCTTCCATCTCTGACCTGGACAGACCGGCACACTCCTGCCGCTTCCAGAAGGGCCCTCCCGCCCTGAAACGCTTCCTTTGTAGTGCATTTCAGCCTCCCATTCCTGTTAACCTGAGCCACAGACCTGGCCTTTCTCAGGGATTCAGGTCTCAGCCAGTGTTTGGTTTTGTCATTCTTCAACCTCCTAGACTCCAACACTCTCCCATCTCCAATTTCACTCTACTCCCAATAACTGCTGTGACATCTGAGAGCCTGTCATTACTTAACGACTGTTTCAACTAAAGCTCTCCAATGCTAAATTTTATCATCTCTTTGAAATGAACATTCTCAGCACTGCTGCCAACATTTACTGAGCACTTACATATGAGGTACTGAAGGTAAGTGCTTCATATGCACCCATTATGATGACCTTTTAAAGGAGGTTTAATGAGGCTCGTTTTATAAATGAGCTACAAGGGAGACACAGTAGGATCTGGGGTGTAAATCATAGTCTGTCCATCGTGGATCCTACCCACAGGGCCTCTCTAGTGTTCCCAACACCACGGACCTTCTACCTCTTCCACTCAACTCCCCTCCCCCAATCCTGTCCGTGTCCTCAGCCTTGCCCCTTCTCCCAGGCTATCGCCCCACCCCCATATCCAGGCCTCCTCAGGCCTGTGATACCCTTTCCAGTCCCTGCTACCCTTGGTCTGCTCTACCTGCCGCCATGCTCAGCAGCTCTCAGTCATCACCTCTCCTAATCCCGATCTCCTGTTCTGTGCTTGTGGTGTTTCCAGCCACTGATTGTAGCTGAACAGCGGCACTATGCTGATTAGGTTCTCCATAACTGCCCACTGCTTCATCCCGGCTAGACGCCTGCTGCCCTTGGCAATTCTCCCATTCATTTTCTCATTGAAGCTCAGTAACGGTTTCAATCTCCCCTGCTTCCTGACCATTCATTCTTTCTTTTTTTTTTTTTTTGGTGGTACTGGGGTTCCTGGAAGCCCTTCTACCTCCGGGCTACACTCCCAGACCTATTTTTACATTTTTATTTGGAAACAGGGTCTCCTAAGCCAGTGCGCGCGGCTGGCTTCGAACCTGCGCGATCCTCCTGTCTCTGCCTCCCAAGCGCGGGGATTACAAGCGTGCGCCACCACGCCCGGCTCTGACCATTCATTCTTACAGACCACCTTGTCCTCCACAAAGGACAACAGAAGCTCGAGCTCCGGGTCTCCCTGACTTTAACGTTTCACTTACGATTCTTTTGAAACATTAGCTTCATGCCGGAGCAGGCTCTGGGATATTTGTAGGAGAAGAACCCGCTGGAGGGGAAGGAAAGCCTGAAGACACACAGGAGAAGAGGGAGCTGTGGCTGGCGGAGGCTGCAGCGGGGACGTGTGCGGGTGAAGCAGCGCCTTTTGACGGTGTCGGGGAGGAGACAGCGATGCGCCAAGGAGCCCACCTCTTACTGCTAAGCTCCTTGACGTTGCTTCTAACCTGCCACTACTGAACCTTCTCAGTCCCACTCGGGACCTTAGCTTGGTCCTCATCCTCCGTGACCTGGATTTCAAGCCTACCTGGCACATCTCACCAGCTCTGCCTTGTGATAGTTCTTCCTATGGGAATTTCAAGGCAATGGAATCTCTTGGTTTTCTTGATGGGTCTTTGTTACGTCTTTTGGAAGCTTCCTTTCCATATTCTAATGGCCTCCCAAGAATGCTCTCCACTTTTCTCTCCCTTCCCCCAAACCATCTATTTATCTTTTTCATTCATTCATTCATTCATTCAATATATATTTATTAAGTCCCTACCACGTGCCAAACACATGGCAGCTATTAAACTCTAGTTGAATTAACGTTAATGCAGAGCTCTGATCATGTTACTTATTTGTTAAAAAATCTTTCTGGGTTCTCTCATGCAAATGATATCCAGATTCTTCAGCCTGGCACTCCAGGTTTCAGTGGATATCTGTTGTTTTTGCTGCCCAGCTCTCCCCTTTTACCCTCTTTAGACAGCCGGATGCCACTTTCCCCCTGGAGAGGAGCCTCTCCCCACCATCAGTCCATGTGCCGGGTGGGGGGGCTGACCCTACTTCCCACTCCAGACCTGGCACCTGCCCCAGGTCTCGGCCACCCAGACCATCATACTCCCTGCCTCCAACTTTACTGACACAGCGCTTGATTAGATGAAGAAGCAAAGGCTTCGGTTGCTGCATCCATTCTGCACTCAAAGGGAACTGTGAGCTTATCTGAACACAGAATAAGCTCCAACCTAGGAGAAGGGAGAGAGGCAAAGAACCAGGTCCTTGGCATACTGTCTGACACTTGAAATACGCAGTGTCTGAAGCCAGCTCCAGGCCTGAAATTCTTAGTCGTGTGTCCCACACACCCCTCTGCTGAAGAGGGCTAGGCTGGGCAGTCTACCCTTTGCATTTGAAAGAGCCCTGCTCCCAAGACCTCCGTCCATCCCAGTTTCACCTCACCCCGCTCTCACACTCCAGGCTTGTACCATTTTAACGTATGCCTTTCCTGATCAGGCCGCAAAATTTGCTGCTTCTATCTTTTTCATGAGTGTACTCTGATTTTCTGCCTATCCCTAAGGTTCAGTGCTAATAAACCTTCCTCTAAGCCGCCATCCTTCTCTAATTTGCCCCGGTGACAAGATTCCTCAGACAAATTCTTAATTGATCGAACACTGAAACAGGGAACCCGGATCCAGGATCCTCCAGCATGCATGCTCCTCACCCCAGGAGCCTTGTTTGCTCATCCTCTACCAGCCTAAATCCTTGCTTCCTAACCTCACTGCCACTGTTTCCCCAAGTTTTCTACAGATTATGAGCCTTTTATTTATTTATTTGGTACTGGGGATTGAACCCACACACATTCAACTTCTGAGTTACACCCCCCACCATTTTTATATTTTATTTTGAAACAGAGTCTCGCTAAGTTTCTGAGGCTGGCCTCAAACCTGTGATCCTACTGTTTTAGCCTCTCAAGTACTGGATTAAAGGTATGTGCCACTACGCCTGGCAAGATACTGGCTTTTTAAAATGTTACTAGATATTGAAAACAAAACAAAAGGCCCCAAAGTTCAAAATTAATCAGTGTTTATGTGGAGAGTTTTGACTATTAAATAAATCTGGGCAATTTTGGGTTAAAAAAGTTTTTTTTTTTTTTGCCAAGAGAGGTGGGGAGAGGGGAAGATAACATGAAGCATTTCTCCATTCACTCATAAAACAGGTCCCGTGCAGAAGGAAATGCCACATTCCTCTCTGAAAACACGTTTGGGTTTAAGATAGGTGCAGGTTATTTTATATACACATATAAATATCCTACCTTTTGTTCAAGGTACTTATTTTGCTCTCCGTGGGGACTATTATGAACACAGAAAACTGTTCATTGTTAAATATGGCATGCTAAGTGGTTTTGCTTCCTGGCAAGTCTCCAAACCATAACTATTAGGGGACTAGAGCTGCTGAGGAATTCTTGGGTTACAGCCGACTTTGATCCCATCTGGCCCTCTTCCCTGACTGAATTTCAGGGGTGTGGCTGACTTGCACTGTTCTCACTGCTGTGGTGCTGCTGTGAGCACGGCTGGCGAGGAGCTGGACAGAACTGAGGTGACGCGGGGCTCAGCCCAGCCGCTGCTGGGAGAAGGCTCCAGCTAAGCACTCTACCCTGCAGAGCCCAGAGTGTCTGTGACCAGTACGCACAGGATCCATCCCAGCACCGGGGCTGGCGTGTTGTAGCCCCTAATGTTCATGTTCCACACACTCTGGGAAGCTCGGAGTCTCATCTCCCTCATTCCTGGCTTCCAGCTGGGGTAAAGCCTCTGTTCTTTGGGAGATTAAAGCCATTTGGCAATTATGGCAAATCAATACTATGCTACACGCGCGCGCACACACACACACACACACACACACACACACACAGCCATTTGGCAAGTATAGTCCTTTACAGGGTCAAGTCACTAGGTTTAATTTAAATTTTTTTTTTAAATTTTTATTTTGCAGTACTTGGGGTTGAACCCAGAGCCTCACACATGCTAGGCAAGTGATATACCACTGAGCTATATATAGCCTAGCCCTTTCTTGAAATTTCGAGATAGGGTCTCACTATATTGCCCACACTGGCCTCAAACTTGCAATCTTCCAGCTTCAACCTCCTGAGACACTGAAATTATAGGCGTGCACCACCGCACCCAGGATGGGCCAAACTTCTGAGAATCAAACTGTGTTTTGTACTGAAACATATGATGACCTGCCAAGGGTGCTACACCTCTTCCTTCAGTCTCCTGTAAATCCCCCTTGCCTGAAAAAAGAGATAGGAAAGAACATCCAGATGTTCATGAATCCATGATGGAAGGAATACAAAGACCTCTGCAAAACTGAAGTGGTAAGGTTCTTCAATCTGGTGAAGACAAAGGATTCTACAACAAATATCTGGTGTTTCAGCATTAAAAAAATACCACTGAAACTGGGTATGGTGGTGCACACTTATAATCCCAGTATTTGGGAGGCCGAGGCAGGAGAATTGCGGGTTCATGGCCAGCCTCAACTTTTTAGTGAGACCCTGTTTCAAAACAAAGACTAAAACAGGGCTGGGAGTATAGTTCGGAGGTAGAATGCTCCTGGGTTCAATCCCCAGTACCACAAAACACACACACCATGAAGCATTTGGACAGGGGACAGATCCTTGTTCATTTTTTCCTTTTCTTTTTGCGACACTGGGGATTAAACCCAAGGCTTTGTGGGTAGAGCTCCAGGCAAGTGCTCTACCACTGAGCTACATTCCAACCCTTATTTTATTTTGAGACAGGGTCTCACTAACACTGGCTTCAAGCTTTCGATCCTTCTGATTCAGCTTCCCCAGGAGCCGGGACAACAGATGTGTGCCACTCCCAGTTGGAAACTTATTCCTTTTTTTTTTTTTTTTTTTTTTTGAGGTACTAGGGATTGAACTCAGGAAGGACCTCAGGTGTGCCAGGCGAGTGCTCTACGACTGAGCTACATCTCTAGCCCGCTTGTTCATTTTCTGATATTTGTTTTTATTTCATATTATAATATATTCATATTATAAGATGGACAACCCCATTTTACAGATGGTGACACTAAGACCAAGAGAGTGGAACCAAGTAGTTCCTGATGGAGGTGACACCTGAGTCATCTGTATCTTCTCTCTGCACAACTTTGCAAAGTTCTCATTTCCAGGTGGGAAAACACCTCCCTGGTTATGAGTATGAATCCCTTTGTTGATGGGTGAAAATGGAGATGGAGAAATAATGGGAGAGAAAAAAGAATGGGAAAGCAGACACACATCAGAGTTCTGAAGGCAGCCATTAGAAGCTGGAAACTTCGAATGTAGTGGAGCAAGTCCCGAGAATTGTCCAGACCTTGCCTATTTTGCAGAGGGAGTCAGAATGGATTTTCGGTCAAGTGTCAGCAGCTGCTGGGAAAGGCAGAACATGAAAGCAGAAGGCCACAGAGGCCCTAGTCCTTGGTCCAAACCCTGCTCCTCTCCTAGAGCTGTTTCTGGCTGGTGAGAGTCAGGTGGTCAATCAGTGAAGAGGCAGGAAGACTGGAGGAGGCGTCTCGGTGTCCTCCTCTGCCTGTCCCAATTCACAGGGCTCCCCATGCCGAGCTCAAGCCATCCCATCCCCCACTCTCCCCACTGGCATCAGCTCTGGCAAGGTGGCATGAGTTCACTCCCGATACCGGAGACCTCTCTTCCTACTCACGGTGAAGGTCAATGACTCACATGGGTAAGAATGAAATTAAGGTCACCTATCAAAAAAAGCAGAGCCCACGCAGGAAGTTAAAGCTCCCTTGCTTGCTGCTTAAGTTACAGCAAAGAACACACAAAACCTCCTTTAGTAATTATAACCAATATTCCAATATGTAAATTTTAATTACATGTTATAGACCAGCGAGAGCAAAATGAGGAAATAGGAGGAAATGAGAGGGAGACTGGGGGAGCCATAGACTACAGAGAGAAATCTAGAGGCTCAGAAGCCAGCCAGGGGAGGCAGGAGCGAGCTGTTGGGGCATCTGTAGAACACTGCGCATGCTTACCAGCAGACTACTGCTTATAGCTCCATTGATTTATTTGTTCACTAGTGGAGATTTTTTTTGGTGGTACTGGGGGTGGAAACCAGTGGCTTTTCTATCTCCAGGCTATACTCTTAGACCTATTTTATACTTTATTTGGAAACAGGGTCTAAGTTGCTGAGGCTGGCTTCAAACCTACACAATCCTCCTGTCTCAGCCTCCCAAGTGCTGGGATTACAAGCATGCGCCACCACGCCCGGCTCACTGTTGGAGATTGAACCAGAAGTATTCTACTTACACCTGCAACCCCACCCCCCCGCCTTTTCTTAAAATTTTGTTTTGAAACAGTGTCTTGCTATGTTGCTGAGGCTGGTTTTGAACCTGTGATCTTCTTGTCTCAGCCTCCCAAGTGCTGGGATTACAGACTTCCACTGATCCTTAAGCTTTCAGAAGTTCCCCTTGGAAGGGGAGAGCCAGGATAGTATATAGAAGAGTTGCTAGGTTAAATATAGGACATTTTCATTTGAATTTGGTGTGTGTGTGTGTGTGTGTGTGGGGTATGTGTGGTGTGTTGCACTAGGAATTAAACTCAGGGACATTCTACCTCTGAGTTACATCCCCAGTACTATCTTATTTTTATTTTGAAACAGAGTCTTGCTAGGTTAACGAGTCTCACTATTTGCTGAGACTGTCTTCGAACCTGCAATCCTTCAGTCTCAGCATCCCAATTCACTTTAATTTTAGACAAACAACAAATAACCTTGAACATACTACATATTCCCAAATATTGCCTGGGGCACAACCACACCAAAAATTTATTCATTATCTGAAATTTAGATTTAACTGGGTGTCTTGTATTTTTATGTGCTAAATCTGGTAACCTTATATTGGGAGATGAAACCACTTTTGGACTTCCAGCCTCAATGGCCAGGCCCACTTTCACACTGAGAGTGTGTGCTGGGAAGTCCAATTCAGGTCCCTTTAGAAGGAAGGGGACAGCACATAGCATTTGCTAAGTGGAAGGACAGAAATCAGCAACAAGATGGGGGAAAGGGGACGGCGACCTTCACCTTTTCTCCTCCATCTATCCTCCTCTCAAAGGGGCCCTCACATGATTCTTGAGGTTCCACGGTAGGGAGTGATCTTGTGGCAACAGTAAGGAGCCGTGACACCAGGGCAAAACACGGTCCCTAAGTTGTATGGTTTAAAAGAGACTTAGAGTCAGCCAGTCTTAACTGGCTGACTTAAACTCAACCTGTAATCCCTGTACTTGGGAGGCTCAGATAGGAGGATCGCAGGTTAGAGGTTAACCTCAGCAACTTAGTGAAACCCTACTTCAAAATAAAAAATAGAAAGAAGTGGGCTGTACCTGGAGGTAGAATGCCCCTGGGTTCAATCCCCAGTACCAAAACCAAAACGAAGATACCCCTCTCGTTTAACCTCTATGACTGACAGGACAGAGCTGTTTCACAGGCCAGAGAGAGGCAAAGCTGCCTTCAACTCAAAGCTGCAGGCTCCTCTGCATCTGCTGAGGACCCACAGCCAGGTCCCCTGTGGTAGATGCTACTTGTGAAGGGGCCAGAGGCTGAAGCAAGGAGTTGCTGTTCTTGGCAGGTAGAGGCCTGATCTGCGGTGCTGCTAGGGAATCGGGCAAGGTTACACACTGCTACCATTGCCTGCAACTGAGACCATGCAATTGCTTGTCCAGAGCCAGGCCCTGGTATCCAGCCTTTTTTTTTTTTTTTAACTTACTAGGCATTTTTTTTTAACTTACTTTTTTTCTACTAGGAATTGAATCCAGAGACATTCTACTTCTGAGCTACATCCCCAGAGCCGCCGTCCTCCAGGGTACACCCCCTGCCCAATTTTATTTCTTATTTGAAAACACGGTCTCAATAGGTTGCTAAGAGCCTCACTAAATTGAAGTTGGCTTTGAGTCTGTGATCCTCCTGTCTCAGCCTCCCAAGTACTGGGAGTTTAGCATGTACCACCCATCACACCTGGGTCCCCTTCTATTTTGAAACAGAGTCTTGCTAAGTTGCTGAGGCTAGCCTTGAACCCTCAGTTCTCCGGTCTCAGCCTCCCAAGTACTGGGCAGCTCTGCACCTTGGCTCTTTGCCAGACCCCTGCAGGCAGCAGCAGAGACTAGAAAGCATGCTAAAGCTTTCTAGACATACAGAAAGCACACCCTTACATATTACATACCTATCAGTACAGCTTAAAGCAGAAATGTGCCAGATTCTCTGTTCTGCTTGGTATCCAGTTATGGTATAAACACCTCTGCATGTCCCTTCATACAGACTTACTCCATCATTTTTAATGTTTCATGGTGTATGGATGTATGAAACTTTATTAACCTAATCCTGTGATGGACACTAGGGCGCACCTTCTTTTCCTGTTCTAGACAATGTTGAAAGAAATAACTGTACACAAATATCTTTCTGCCTGTGTGCAAATATTTCTACAGGCTACATTCCTAGAAGTGGAATTATTGACTCAGTTGGCACATTTAAAATTTCCACCGATGCCATTAAATTCCCTCTAACAGCGTACTAATTTACAGTTCCATCTGGGTCTGATCATGGCCGCTCCTTCACAGCTGTAACCACCCTTGTGAACGCAATCTTTTAATTCTATGCTAGTAAGGCTCAAGGAAAGGATAGGGAGCTGTAGTCCCAGTCTTTATTATTAGTGAAGAAGAGCATTTTCCCCATAAGTGTACTGTTCACGCCTTTTCCCCCTAGAAATGGCTTGGTTTTTATCTTTTGCCTCTTTTTCTGTTATCTTGATATTGACTTTTAAAAACATTTATATTTGTAACTATTGTTAATAAAATGCATTTCTAATATGACATTGTAGAATTAAAGTATTTAATTAATTTATAAGTTTCTGAAAGCTGGGTCTGGTGGTGCATGCCTGTAACCTTGGTATTTGGGAGGCTGAGACAGAAAGAGTACAGGTTCGAGGTCAGCCTTAGCAATTTGGCGAAACTGTTTTTTTTTTCTTTTTAATTGGACTTTGTCAAAATTTATTTATTTTGCTTTTATTGGTGCATTACAGTCTCATACTGTAAATCATGTTGACAGTAACATACATGCACACAATACTTGGTACTCTCCCATCCCCAATTATATTGACTTTTAAAGATGTCTTTGTGTATTATAGATAACAATTTGTCTAATAGGTCACAAACATTTCCTCTGAGGAAAGGTTCATCTAGTAAGATAATTTTGCTTTGTTTTATTATTTTTATAATCACCTCAAGTGGTTGCCCTCCCCACCATCCTGAGTATTAGGACTATGTGTGCACATCACTGTGCCTGGCTCATCTATTTAAACACTGACAATGTTTTCATCTGGGCCTCAAAGGAGTTATTAAATTTTGCTTTGTCATTAGCATAATGTATTTAGAAGGTTGTGCTTAGATATCTAAAATGGTATTTTGAGCTGGGTATAGTGGCTCACATTGTAATCCCAGCATCTGGGTGGGAGGCTGAGACAGGAGGATCATGGTTTGTGGACAGCCTCGGCTACTTAGGCCCTTTGCAACTCAGTGAGATCCTGTTTCAAAATAAATAATAGAAAATAGGGTTGGGCTGGGGGTGTAGCTCAGAGGTAGAATACCCAGGGTTTCATTCCCAGTACTGAAAAAAAAAAGGTATTTTGTAGCTGGGCGTCATGGCACACACTTGTAATCCCAGCATTTGAGAGGCTGAGACAGAAGGATGGCGGTTCATAGACCACCTCAGCTACTTAGGCCCTCTGCAACTTAGTGAGACCCTGTCTCAAAATAAAGAATAAAAAATAGGGCTCGGGGTGTCGCTTGGAGGTAGAATATCCCTGGGTTCTATCCGCAGTACCACAAAGAAAAAAAAGGTATTTTGTTCTATTTTCATTTATTTATTTATTTTTGCAGTTCTGGGGATAGAAGCTAGGGTCTCGCCCATGTCAGGCAAGTGCTCTACCACTGAGTTGTACCCCCAGCCTTATTTTTACTTTAAATTTCTAGCATGTTTGGACTTTGGTCAGAAGGTGATCTAAAAAGATTCCTATTTTATAGAATTGGAATTTTCCTGGTGACCTAAAATATGATCAATTTTTTGTAAATGTTTTATAGCTATGTGAAATAGAAATAGATGTTTATTTTGTGTTTATAGAGTAAAAAGTGTGCGTCTCTCCAAGCTTTTTTTTTTGGTACTGGGGATGGAACCCAGGGTCATTCTACCTCTGAGCTACACCCCTTTATTTTATTATTTTATTTATACCCCTTTATTATTTTATTTTTGAAACATGGTCTTACTAAGTTGCAGATGGCCTAAGTTGCTGAGGCTGGCCACAAACCTGCAATTTTCTGCTTGGCTTCCCAAGTACTGGGATTATAAGTGAGTACCACCATACCTGGGTTTTAAATATGATATTAAAAAATTTTTTTTTTTTGGTACTGGGGATGAAACCCAGGAGCATTCTACCTATTTTCTATTATTTATTTGGAAACAGGGTCTCACTGAGTTGCAAAGGGCCTCACTAAGTATCTGAGGCTGTCTGTGAAGTGTGATCCTCCTGTCTCAGCCTCCTAAATGCTGGGATTGCAAGGGTGCACCACCACGCCCAGCTGATGTTCAAATTCTTAATAATTTTATATATGTTTGATCTACTTAACCCTTTCAATTCTGGAAAAGGTAGGTTAAATTATTATGACTGTAATTTTATTATTTTTTCCTAGTATTTGTTATAAGTTTTGGGTACATTTTGATGCTACTCACTGGCTGGATATGGTTTGTCCTGTTACATTTTCTTTATGACTCATCCCTTTTGTCACTACCCAGTGCCTCCTTCTCTAACCATCCTTACGCCTTTTTTGTTTTGTGCTTTTGTCTGCCTGATGTTACTAGGGCCACCTATTACCAGCACTGGAGTGATTCCACACGAGTACGTGGCTTGCTACACGATGTTTTGGGCTTGGAGTATCCTCTGCACTCCTTTCTGGAGTGTGACATACATCTCATGAGACCTCATGGGAGAACTGAGAATGGACTTGCCCTCCCCTTGGTATTGTGACATCACACCTTACCAGACCCCCATAAGTGACTTACTGACCACAACCACTGGGCTTCAAAATACACAGACACATGGGTTTTATGGACCCAAAGTGCGTAGGCTGTGGCAGAGCTGCTCCTCCCAAGCCTGAGAGTGTATGCTGTGACAGGCTGCACTCTGCCAGCCACGTCTCTGAATGCCGGAAGCTCAGGCTGGGATGGTTTGACACAGCTCGCCGGGCAGCTTTGAAGCCCTGCCTCCCAACACCGCCCTGTAGCATGGAGGCCCTCACGTATCACTGCAGTGTTCACTGGGCTGGTCAAGCCAGCTGGACCAAAAGGCCACCTCAAACCTTAAATGACTTGGCTTTCCAGAGAGGCCTGCTTCCATCCTATTTGAGCAACTGGCCTTACAGATTCTGAAACTCTCTCCTCACCCTTCTGACCAGCTCCTCTTTCCTTCTTCCTCAAGTTTGTCCTGAAATGTGGTGATCCCAGCCCCAGGTGACATGTCTGGCCCCGTCTCTGCCTCTGTTCATGATACTCTCTCCCTCGGCCCACTTCTGTAGTTCAGGTGGCCAGGTTCCCAGATCTGGCCATGGAGATTCGCAGAGATATATGCTAGGGACTGGGGAAACACTTTCTCTTCCTGGACAAGGTAAACCTAGTGATGGTTCTGGGGATGTAGCTCAGGGGTAGAGGCTTGCCTAGCACGTCTGAATCCCTGGGTTTGACCCCCCAGTACAGAAAAAAGCAACAACAAAAAACTGTTGATAAGAAAAATTTATGTTTTTGATCCTCCCTTCCTATCTTGAATGTTGGGTGATACACGAGGCTCAATAGCTACCCTGTAACCGTGAGAACAGGTATGAAGCAAAAAAGCCCACATTCAGAGAATGAGAACCAGAAAGGAAGGGCCAAACCCTTGACCACGAGCCAGGTTCTCTCCTCTCTATTCTTTCTCTCCCATCTACTCCAAATTCACTCCCCCTTCCTCTCTTCCAGCTGGTATAACAAGGAGTTGAGGTACAAATCTAGCCCATTAGTTATAGTATGCTATATTCTTTATTTTTAACTTATAATAATTTTTAACTTATAATAAGCCTTTCACTATAAATATCACTCCTATCCCCCCCAAATCTCCCCACCCATCAAATCTACCACTCTAAAATAAGAACAGTGGGGTTGTAGTTCTCTGAGACTCCAAAATTATTTCACCCCCATGGGTAACAGCCAATTTAACCCACTCCAGATGAACTGTGCTTATTCTTCTCCCCACCCCCAGGTGGCTGGCCCTAGGTCTAGCGGGCTATGTCATAGGACACCTTGCTTATTGGAATAGGAGACTAATTGTGTGTGTGTGTGTGGGGGGGGTACTGGGGATTAAATTCCTCTGAGCCAAAATATTCCCAGCCATATTTTATTATTTTTTTTAAATTTTGAAACAGGGTCTCACTAAGTTGCTGAAGCTGGCTGTGAACCTGCGATCCTCCCGTTTCAGCTTCCCAAGTACTGGGATTACAGGTTACGTGTTCCACCACACCCTGCTGGGGACTTTTTTTTTGGCACTGCGATTGAATACAGGGGCATCTAACTCCGAAATATATCCCCAGTCCTTTTTATTTTGAAACAGGGTCTTGCTAAGTTGCTAAGGCTGGCCTAGAACCTTCTGTTTCAGTTACCCAAGTACTGAGGACTAATTAGAGGAAAAAGATTTTTTCCTCTGTAGTTTCTAGTAAGTGGATGTTGTGAAACAGAGAGAAAAGAATGGCGAAGTCTGATATTTGGTGAACTTTTCCCTACATGTGAATAATGACTTGCTGGTAGACGCGGCTTTTTCAAAGAGGAAATACAACCTAAGATTTATGGACGAGCGTGTTCAGAAAGACCCCGTGCTGCCTGTAGCCAAGGCGGGGACGTCAGGAGATTCCTAGACCTATTCTGGGTGGAGGGATGGAGGAGCCTGGGGAAGAGTGAGGCGAGAGGCTGGAGAGGTGCTGGAGAGGGATGCAGGCAGGTCAGCACCACCTGCCTTTTTTGGGGGGAGACGGGATTGAGCCCAGGGGCACTGTATCTCTGAACCTCACTCCCAGTCTTTTTTTATTTTGAAACAGGATCTTGCTAAGTCGCTCAGGCTGGCCTCGGATCTGCAATCCTCCTGCCTCAGTCTCCCACGTACTGGGGTTACAGGTGTGCAGCACTGTGCCTGGCGCAGGTGGGCCTGCCGGAAGGGCTCTTACGCCCATTCTGAGCTCCATGGTAGCGTGAACATGACAACTGCCTGCAGCACATGGTGGCGAATGACACAATGGGCCAACAGATGCTGGCACTAGGTTCTTCTGGGGGTCCCGAGTCCTCATTGTGTGCTTGCGAAGCCACCAGAAGAAATACTCCTGCCAGATTCTCAGTCAAATCTAAACTTCTTGGCCAGAAGCTCTCTCGTGTTTCTGCCAGTCTCTTATGGCAACTGCTGTCTCTCCCTGAGGGAGGTGGTGGGGTGCTGACCACCCGACTCGCCGCAGTTGAGTGCAGCCCGACACTGTGCAGGTGATCACCTCCTGCGTCCTATGGGTACCAACGTTTTTTGAGTGTAGATTTTATAGCCATAGCTTCAAAGTATAAAACAGCATGGATGCTGGGTATGGTGTCACATGCTTGTAAATGCAGTACTTGGGAGGCTAAGACAGGAGGATTGCAGTTTCAAGGCCAGCAACCTAGTGAGACTGTTTCAAAATTAAAAACATAATTCTACACCCACAATCCACTCTATACAGAGACGCTAAAGTGGTCTAAAAGATGGGTCACATCATTTTCTAGGTCTTTTCCTTTGCTCCCCGTGCTTTATTTCGTCATCCCATGGACCTCATGCCTGTCTAGGGTCGCTGCACTTGCCAGGCCCTCATCTCAGAAGCTCTTTATCCACATCTGTCTTAGGTGCTCTTTGTATCTTACACTTCTTTGCTCAAATGTCACTTCAAAGGGGCTGTTTTTCAGAAAACACTCAGAATCCAGCTCTGAGAATTAAAGGGAAGAGGTAGATGAAGATTTCTGGTTCTTATAACCAGTATTAAATAGTTATGGGTACTATTAAACTGCAGAAATGTATAACTTTGCAAATATTGACACTGAAACCAAGTTTTTTTTTTGGTGTGTGTGTGTGTGTGTGTGTGTGTGTGTTTGTGTTACTGGGGATTGAACCCAGGAGCATTCTACCTCCAAGCTACACCCCCAGCTCTATTTTTTTCTTATTTTTGAAACAAGGTCTCACTAAGTAGTTGAGACTGTCCGTGAACCATGATCTTCCTGTCTCAGCCTCCCAAATGCTGGGATTACAAGCGTGCGTCACCTTGTTCAGTGAAACCAAATTTAAGAAGAAAAACTTAGACTCTATCCACACCCTTTTCCAGTCATATCACCATAACTTCTTTTCATCAGTGTTTATCTCTGTAGTTAACTTGTTTTATTATCTTGCTCCACCTCCTTAGGACGTGACCCCTATGGCAGAAGGGACCTTGTGCATCTAGTCTATTGCTGTCTGACTAGATGTTGAGTTAATTGTAAACAGAATGAGTGACCGTAAAGGGATATTTGGAAAATGATTGTTTTATGGAAAACAAAATGAGAAATACTGAGGATTATAAGATATAGTACTTATGAAATCTAAAAATATTCACTCCTGAATAATACATTATTTGTAGTTAAAAAAATTAAAAACAAGCTAGGCATGGTGGCGCACGCTTATAATTCCAGCATTTGGGAGGCTGAGATAGGAGGATTGCACAGGGTTGGAGACAGCCTCAGCTAGAGAGGCCCTTTGTAACTCAATGAGACATTGTTTCAAAATAAAGAATAAAAAAATAGGGCTGGGGATGTTGCTGGGAGGTAGAATGCCCTTGGGTTCTATCCCCAGTACTGCAAAAATAAAAATAAAAAGCCCTGCGTGGTGGTGCAGGCTTGTAATCCCAGCATTCAGGAGGCTGAGACCAGAGGATCGTGGTTCACAGACAGCGTCAGCTACTTAGTGAGGCCCTCTGCAACTCAGTGAGACCTGGTTTCAAAAGGATACCAGTGGGACTCTAGATATTAGAGGGGAAATACTAGCTAAGTTTGAATGGAAAGATAGGAGAGGAGGAAGGCTGATCTTGATTAATGAGGGTCTACACCTGAACCTGTGTAAAATTTATGAATAAGACATGGTTAAGCTGGACAACCATTGGTGGGAGGGGGGAAGGGAAAACGGGGGCGGAGGGGAGAGGGCACCAAATATAGTTTAAATGTATACTATTTATGGTCAATAAAAAAATTGTTAAAAAAAATAAAGACTAAAGAATAGGGCAGGGGGTGTAGCTCGGAGGTCGAATGCCCCTGGGTTCCATCCCCAGACCCACAAAACAAACAAACCAAAAAACAAACAAAAGAACATAAGTATGGCTAGGGTGGAGCTCAGAGGTAGAACGCCTCTGGGTTCATCCCCAGTACCTGAAAAAACAAGTGAAAACCAGGACTCACCATCAGACCCAATCACTCTGGTGGGAGGCCAGAGAAATAATATTAGAGGAGCAAGCAAGCTGAGGCCCCGAAGAGCTCTGCCCTGGCAGGAGGCTCCCCAGCCTTTGGGTGCAGCGTTTTCTTAAGGGCTCATGGCAGTCAGCTCCCACTTTAAACACCTGCTCTCGCTCTGTCTCCCCGGGAGATATTTATGAAGAAAGGCCTCTCGGCCAGCCTGCCAAGCAGGCATCTTGAACCCAGCCCAGGCAGAGAGAAGCTCACGGAGGGTCCGGCCGAGGTGCTGCTCAGTTCTGCTTCTCCAAACATGCCCAAGCTGGGACTCAAACCCGAAAACAGCCCCAATTCTTTTCCAGTCACAAACCAAATCTTGGAGGTCAGGCCCCGCAGACTGCCTGACTGCATTCCTTGTCTGACCCATACTACACAACAAAAGCCAATTTTTTTGATGAGGTGGGTTCTTGGGCCATTTTCTTCTTAAAGTTTCTCTCACTTGGAGATTAAGGGAGGCGAGGATGAGGATCAGATATTTTTCCCCTCTTACTTTTGGAAGAAAAAAAAAGTTTGAAACTCTAAAGCAGAATCACTATGTCCTATGTTTGCCTTTTAAAAGAACAGGGGAGGCCAGGCATAGTGGTGCATGCCTATAATCCCAGTACTTGGGAGGCTAAAACAAGAGGACTGAGCCGGGCGTGGTGGCACATGCTTGTAATCTCTGCGCTTGGGAGGCAGAGACAGGAGAACTGTGCAGGTTCGAAGCCAGCTGTGCTGGCTTAAGAGACCCTGTTTCCCAAAAAAAAAAAAAAAATATATATATATATATATATATATATATATATGGTTTCTGGGAGTGTAGCCCAGAGGTAGAAGGGTTTCCAGGAACCCTAGTACCACAAAAAAACCAAACCAAAACAAAACAAAACAAAACAAAACAACAACAACAAAAAACGCCAGGCATGGTGGCGCAAGCTTGTAATCCCTGTGCTTGGGAGGCGGAGACAGGAGGATCCCGCAGGTTTGAAGCCAGACGCACTGGCTTAAGAGACCCTGTTTCCAAATAAAAATATAAAGTAAGTCTGGGAGTGTAGCCTGGAGGTAGAAGGGCTTCCAGGAACCCCAGTACCACAAAAACAAAACAAAACAAAAAAATAATAAAACAAGAGGATTGTGGACTTGAGGCCAGCCACAGCGTGAGGCTCTCAGCAGCTGAGACCGTGTTTCAAAAAATAAAAAATAAAAAGAGCAAATGGGTGTGGTGGTGCATGCTTGTAATCCCAGCATTTGGGAGGCTGAGATAGGAGGTTGCAAAATAAAGAATAAAAAATAGGGCTGGGGCCCGGCGTGGTGGCGCGTGCTTATAATCCCCGCACTTGGGAGGCAGAGACAGGAGGATCACGCAGGTTCGAAGCCAGCTGTGCTGGCTTAAGAGACCCTGTTTCCAAATAAAAATATAAAATAGGTCTGGGAGTGTAGCCCAGAGGTAGATGGGCTTCCAAGAACCCCAGTACCACCAAAAAAAAAAAAAAAAAAAAAAATAGGGCTGGGGGTGTAGAATGTCCTAGGTTCCATCCCCAGTACCATAAAATAAATAAATAAATAATAAAAGGACTGAACTGTAGCTCAGAGGTATAATGCCCGTGGGTTTAATCTGCAGTACCCAAACAAACAAAACAAAACTTACTTCCTGGTTGGCCAGGACTGAAGTATCCCAACCTAACCTGGACCTAAGGTCCACAGCTGGATCCGGCAGCCCTTAGGCTTTCTGGGAGGCTAGGCAGGGGACCCCGACCCAAGGTTTGCTGCTCTCCTCAAACCCAAGGTCTGCATTTATTTTCAAATCAAACCATGCTACTGAATCTGTCAGCCTGTGAACCACCCCAGAATTTAACACATCAGGTCAGTGCTGGAGGCCTCTGACTTTAAGGAAAGCCTGCAGTGTGAGTGGGGAGTTGAGGCTCTTAACTAAGAAGCAGCGTAAGGGCTAGAAAAGGTGGTCCAACCAAGTGAAAAGAAGGGGAGGCCTGAAAGGCTTTGTGGAAGAGGGCCTGGAGCCAGGCGTGGTGGCGCACACTTGTAACCCCAGCATTTGGGAGTCTGAGACAGGAGGATCCGGGTTCGCGGAAAGCCTCAGCTACTTAGTGAGGCTCTTTGCAACTCCGTAAGACCTTGTTTCAAAATAAGTAAAAAAATAGGGCTGGGCGTGTAGCTCGAAGATAAAATGCTTCTCGGTTCCATCCCCAGTACCGCAAAAAAAGAAAGAAAGAAAAAAAAAAAAGGCCTGGGGCTGGGCCTTGCATAAATCAGCAATATTTATGCAAGCTGACCAGCACAGGAAGGACATCCAGGCCCAGAGACAAGAATGGGCCAGGTTCACCACTTCTCCATTCCTGGGCCTTTCCTGTGACCCTGCCATGTCCCTCCTGTCATTCTTCCATTTTTCAGATTCTATTAAGACACACAGGGAGCTGGGCGTGGTGGCGCACGCTTGTAATCCCAGCATTCCGGAGGCTGAGACCTGGAGGATCGCGGTTCGTGGGCAGCCTCAGCTACTTAGTGAGGCCCTCTGCAACTCAGTGAGATCCGGTTTCAAAATAAAGAATAAAAAATTGGGCAGGGGGTGTAGCTCGGAGGTCAGATGCCCCTGGGTTCCATCCCCAGACCCGCCCCCCCCCCAAAAAAAAAGACACACAGGGGACATGTCAATTTTTGCAAGTCATGATGCGTCAATGAGCTAGCCAAAGCATATCTTCCTGAATCCCATTCACCCACCTCACAATACTCATACACATTCATATCCAAACTGGTGCCCTGTGCTCTGTATGAAGAGAGCAAAAGGCATTCAGATTTACAACACAGGATTCTACTTTATCACACACACACACACACACACACACACACACACACACACGTGCGCGCGCGCTCAGCCATAGGCACTATGATACTCAGTTACAATCAGCACCACTCTCTATTCTGTTCCTTTAAGGCCTATGAAAGCTCCTGCCATGTGGTCTCTCAGAGTCAGAAAAGTATGAGTCTGATGTGGTGATGCATGCCTGTATTCCCAGTATTTGAGAGGCTTAGGCAGGAGGATCATAGGTTTGAGGCCAGCTTCAGCAACTTGGTGAGACCCTGTTTCAAAATGGACAATAAAAAGAGCTGGGGATGTAGGTTGGAGGTAGAATGTTCCTGGGTTCAATCCCCAGGCCCAGAGAGAAAAGGCAGAGTGGGAACAAGGTGGCCCAGGCTAGTACACTCTGGCTAGGATGTCTTCTGAGATTTGAGGACAGATGGAGGTCTGTATGGGTGGTTTGAGGGTCTCCCAGTCTCTGATGTCACTCTTTGTATCTCTGTGGACATCAGCAGGATGCTGAAGAATGAGGGGCCTCCACAGTGGCCCATGTGGAGGCTGTTCTTGGCCCCTCTGACTTGCAGAACTTCTCAGGCAGTATAAATACTGACAGCCTGGGTTTGACCATCATGTGGCTACTGGGATTAGGGGGAGAAATCTGTGGACGAACGAATTTAGGCAGGGAAAGGACGGGTGTGGATGCTGGCTGGGAGGCTCAGGAAGGAAGCACCCCCAGAGAGGGTGCCAGGGAGGGCTTCTAGCCAGCGGTCGACTCAGTCACCTTAATGAAACCAGGGGCAAATGAGAATGGGGACCCATCTGTTTATCCCTGATGGAGTGGTCCCTAAATGGGCAGTGTTCTAAGAGGAACCCTGCTCGTCAGAGTGAAGAGAAACCCCACGTCCTGGGTGGCCTTGTGGAGGCAGGTGATGGTTCCTGAATAGAGGAAGAGCAGCAGAGGCGAGTGGAGGCCACAGCGAGAATGACCGCTGGGCACCGCTTGCCCTGCCGAACTAGAAGACAAAACCCCGCAGCCACGTCAGCAGCAGCTGGCCTAAGCCCCAGAGAGGAGGTTAGTCACCTTGGGGCTGGAGCTTGGCTCTCAGGCGCAGGGAGAGTGGAGGCAAAATGATGCAAAACTGACCCTCATTTCCTCGAAAGGAGCCTGCTGTCGTCTCAGGGGCTTAAGGCACTGGGAGGCCATGGAAACAATCCCATCACCCCAGCAACGAGGCCGGCCCGGGTGCTCCAGCACTCGCAACCTGCTCCCTGATTTCAGAGGACAGCGTTAGTTTGCACCTGCTTTTGCACATCATGGGAGCCAGCTGGCGATGACGCACTCTCTGGGATGCAGGTGACTGTGAGGGGCCCAGGCACCCTGGAAACAGCCACACTGGGGAAAGACAATGTGGTGTGTGACCCCTGAGGTCCACTGTGACAGCCCACTGCAGCTGGGGGTAATCAGGAACAGGGTAGGGACTACGGCCTGCCTTGACTAAGCATCTCTGCTAAAGGAATAAACAAAGAAGCGGTAACTAGTTCCTACACAACTATCTTCCTTCCACCCCCACCCCATCCCTCATTGAGAAAAGCCAAAGGCTCATGGGAAAGTGGGAATTGTAATTGCTAACTTCTGGTTTCCTCCGCTGGAGCCCTTCTGACAACAGAGAGGAACAGGGAGAGAGGCCCTGAGCAGACAAAAGCAGCGAGTTGCAGTGCGGGCCTCAGGGTGTAGTTCTACTGCTGGGAGATGCTGGTTTTATGGAACACTCTGTTCTTCCCGCCCTGAACTGCTGGGGCTCCTCCAAGCCCTCTTTCGAGGCAGCGTTCCTCCATGTGAATCAGGACTTGGGGCAGCAGAGTGAAGTGCTGTCATGGGTCTCACAGGATCTGTTAGACTTCACTTTCCCCTGGCAGTGCAACACAGGGATCACATACCCTCCCTAGGCTTCAGTCTCACATCTGTGGACCAGAGGCTCCAATTCCTTGAGCCTCGCATGATCCCCTCCCTCTAAGAAGAGACATGGAGGAAGCCGGGCGTGGTGGCGCACGCTTGTAATCTCAGCATTCGAGAGGCTGAGACCAGAGGATCACGGTTTGTGGACAGCCTCAACTACTTAGTGAGGCCCTCTGCAACTTAGTGAGACCCTGTTTCAAAAATAAAGAATAAAAAATTAGGGCTGGGGGTATCCCTCAGAGGTAGAATGCCCCTGGGTTCCATCCCCAGTACTGAAAAACAAGAGAGAGAGAGAGAGAGAGACAGACAGACAGACAGACAGACACACACACACACGCACACGCACTTGGAGGAGAGGGATACAACATCCCTGATGTAGACCCCTGGGTTGTCTCTTGCTGTGACACCCTCCCTACAACCTCCTGTCTATGCTCTCAGCTCTGGGTCCCCACTCCACTTTTTCAAGAGTCTCCCTTCAAATCAAACAGTAATTTTAGAAAACTCTAAATGTGAAGACATTGCCATTTTCTTAGCTCCAAGCCCCACACCTGGAGGCTGGTTTGGACTCCTTTCTGTCTCAGGAGAGGGGCTGGAAGGACAAGGCCTTTGCCCTGCAGGGACCTGAGCTCTGACTCTGGCTCTGACACTGACCTTCCACAGGATATTGGGTCCATTACTTCAACTCTGGATTCTGGCTTATGCATCTTTAAAATGGAGAAAAGCTTCATACCATGTTGTAAAGATCACAGTGGAGTGTCCAGGGGGTGGAGACGACATGTCTGTCCAGGTAGGGGCCCCAGGAGGGGCAGACATTCAGAACAGCTGTGGCCTCCCTGGGCCTTGCAGATTGATTCGGCTGGCCTGTTTCCCCTGCCTGGGGCTTCCCAGGGCCGGCCCTGTGCTAAGCGTGTGAGCCCTTGCAGACGAAACTCTTGCTCAAGAAATTCCATCCAGCATGAGACAGGATGGAATGATGAGGGAGAGATGGAGCTAGTCCAGGATCTGCCACAGTGCCTGGTCCTAGATGCTCAATCAGTTCCTTGTTGAATTGTTGTTCCTGGGAAGGGGTGGGGCCTAAGATAGCGGATATAATGCCATAACTAGGATCTACCACCTCAGGGCATTTCATAACAACCCAGAATCCAAACAGCTCTGTCCTCATCTCCCCACCAAATTGATTCTTTTTTTTTTTTGGCAGAAGATAGGTTGAACCTAGGGGTGATCTACCACTGGGCTGTATCCCCAGCCCTTTTTACTTTGAGACAGGGTCTTGCTAAGTTGCTGAGGCTGGCCTCCAACTTGCAATTCTCCTTCCTTAGGCTCCTAAATTGCTGGGATTTTAGGTGTGCACCACCATGCCTGGCCCCTGCCAAGTTGATTCCAAAACACCTATTTCCTTTTTGTGTTTAACTACTTTGATTAATACATTCTTCCATTCATTCATTCATTCATTCAATCCAATAATCATTCATTTCATTCATTCAATAATCCAACAGTGATTTTTAGTGAATATTTACTACATCCCAAGCTCTAAGTAAACAACAAGGAACAAAACAGAAAAATATCCTACTGTCTTGGAATTTTTATTCTGGTGGCAGGAGAAAAATAACATTTGAACATTATGTAGAGAGTTAAACCTGTAGCAGAAGTGACAGCAGGTGACTGGGGTGGGCAAGGTAAGGCCCTCTGGAGATGACCCTGAGCCGAGGCTGGACTGCGCAAGGAGTCAGCCATGTAAAGCTAGGGAAGAAGAGTCCATGCAGTGGGAGCAGCCAGCACAGAAGTCCTGAGCGGGGGAGAGAGAGACAGGGCAGCAGGGATAGATGGAGTGGGGTGTATGTTACTCTGGGAGTCTGGATTTTACTCAGAATCAGAAGGGAAGCGTGCGTGCGTGTGTGGCTGTTAGCAGGAGAGCCACACCAGATCTTATTTACCCCTCAAGGAGGTATCTCTAATCATTAGCCACATGGACAGTGGGCTGCAGGCAGGCCGAGTACAGGCAGGAAGCCTGAGCGTGGTGCCAGCACACAAAATAAGCCTTGGTGAACAGGCACTTTGTAAATATTTGCTAAATGAATGAAGGAGTGTGTTTGATCTGACCATCTCCTGCTTTATGCTTACATATTAAGAGGAAAAATTCACAGGCCATCTAGGTAGAAGTGAAGGGAGAGAAAATAATTTATATTTTAAAAATAGGCACCAAGAATCTATGTAGGTAAATAAGTTTAAATTGTCCTCAGGGGAAATTAGGTCCAGCTAGGACACAGAAAGGAGGGTGCATTCTGGTGGAATGTTTAACTTTTTTGGGTCCCTCTTCTTTCTTTTTTCCTTTTTTGGTGGTACTTGACATACACCCCAGACCCTATTTTTGTAATATAATTTTTTAAATAGGGTCTCACTAAGTTGCAGAGGGCCTAAGTTGATGAGGCTGGTCCCAAACCTGCGATCCTCGTGTCTCAGCCTTGCAAGTACTGGGAATATAGGTGTGTGCCACCATGTCCGGCTGTCCCTTTTCTTTATAAAAGGTACTTTGTACATTCATGGACTTGAGTCTGTAGCAGAAGAGAAGGGCCACGTTGGAGACCGTATCTGAGTAGATTAGGAAGCTGTGGAGGCAGAGGGGAGGGGGCAGTGAGGGGGTCTCCATAAAGCCTGGGTGGGCAGCCTTAGAGGTTCCAGTGGAACCACCCACGACTCAGCATGGATCCTACAGGCCCTGGCACTAGCTTGGGTTGTTACCCAGCAGGCCCCTGTGCAATGTCACAGTGACCCAAACCTCCCCATTTTTCCTCCTGGGCTTCCTCCTCCCCGATTGCTCAAGAGTCGGAGCATGTGAGAAGGGTTTGTGCTTTCACACTGGCTCACAGGCTGGCTTGCTGTGGGTGACGGTGGTGTCTGAGTGTGTCTGTGTGTGGGTGGAAGATTGAGCAAGTGCTGGTGTTTCCTACCTCGCCAGGCCCTGGGCTACCTGGCTGTCTAGAGTCGGCTTTCCAATGCCCCTTGTCAAATGCTCCTTCTAACTTCTGAGTTTCACATTTTCTACATATCTTGCTCATATCTCCACCCCTCCATGTCTCTGCTACACTTCATCCTTATTCGAGCGTCTGTGGGGCATTACGTGAAGCCCAGAAACTCTGTTGGTGTCTCACGGCTAACCTATGGCCACGGCCCACAGCCCCAGGCTGGCTCCTGGGCCCTGCAGTCTGAGACCTAAACCTGAGAGGTAAAGTGAAGAAGGGTCAAATAGTACAGAGCTGCCAACTCTCTCAGCCAACAAGATCCAGTCACAGAAAGACTGCCACTCCAGTGTGTATGAACCCATGCAAGGCGGTGCCAGCTGGCTGGGCTGGTTCTAGTGGGAAGCGTCTTTGCTTTTATCAGAGTTTTCTATTTTCAAAGGGTACTCTTAATGTCCTTAGGAAACTAAGAACTGACAGAGGTGAAAGATCAAGACATCAACACAAATTGAGCACCACTGTGTACCTAGTAGAGGACAGCCTATAATCTGGAAGCCCATGTGCTAGCCAGAGAGAAAACTATAGCACATGAAAGAAGTGGTAAGACTAGGAAAGCAGGGGCTGTTTGGAAAGACACAGGACCAGACACCGTGGCAGCTCAGAGAAAGAGGAGATCCCGGAGGGCAGAGGTACTGTGGAGGAGGTGGGTCTAATGTATCACCACCACATTCCGACATGGAAGGGTGAGCAGAAGCCATACATATGGGGTAGGGGCTACAAGAGGGTGGGGTCAGAACTACTTGGAGCCAGTACTCTAAGGAAGAGACACAGGTTAGTCTGCTGGGATGGAACCCAGGGGCATTCCTACCTCCAAGATACACCCCCAGCCCAATTTTTTATTCTTTATTTTTGAAACAATGTCTCACTAAGTTGTAGAAGGTCTCACTAAGCAGCTGAGGCTAGCCCTGAACCTGGATCCTTCTGTCTCAGCCTCCCAAGTACTGGGATTACAAGTGTGCGCCACCACACCTGGCTTTATATTTTTTCATAAGAAAGTTTCTACTAAAGAAGTCAACCTTATTTGGTGATGGTGGCGCATGCCTCTAATCCCAGTACTTGGGAGGTTGAAGACAAGAGAATCAAAGTTTTGAGGCCAATGAGCAGTAAGTTGATGAGACCCTGTTTCCAAATAAAAAATAAAGTAGGGCTGAAGGTGTAGCTCAGAGGCAGAATATCCCTGGGTTCAATCCCTAGTAACACACATACACACAGCTGAGAAGTCAACTTTCTGAATACAAACACTATCCCTGGATATGAGGTCTAGAGCCCTTTAAAATTCCTTGTTAAATGACTTCTCTTTTTTTGTCCTGTATCAGATTGTTGGTTTTTAAAAAATCTCACAAATGGGAAAGGGGACAGAGGAAGTCATGTGGGTCAGGGTGAAGCTCTGGCTGAAGCTGAGTGAGTTGGACAGGGAGAGCCCATGCCTCCTGA
Source organism: Muscardinus avellanarius (assembly GCF_963383645.1). Classification (NCBI taxonomy): domain Eukaryota; kingdom Metazoa; phylum Chordata; class Mammalia; order Rodentia; family Gliridae; genus Muscardinus; species Muscardinus avellanarius. Next base: position 36,971,983 of record NC_137801.1, read on the forward strand.
GCCCCTTTCTCCCTGCCTGCTGTTACCCACAGCCTCTCCAGGGCCCAAACATCCTGTACTCACCCAGAACTCTGTCTGCTATGGGCAAACCAAGCAATTTGACTGAAACTTAAAATACTGTCCAGGGTATTTGTTCCCCACACGGAAGCCCTTGTTTAAATGTGTTCTGACATCAGACCCAATATGGTGCTTAAAACAGGTATGAGTGAGGACTTGGGAGGGAGGGGACAATCCTGAACACAGACTCCTCTGGAACTCAGGCTCTTCCCTGTGCATTTCAAGAGTTGCATCCATCTCCAGGAGGGCTATCTGAGCACCGAGTTATTCTCTCTAGGCCTTCCAGATCATTAATGAATTGAGTACTATAAATTTATACCTAAAGCCATCTGTGTGCTAGAAGATACCCTCGGGCAAAGCACTAGTCCATTAAACACTTGCCTCTTCTAGCTAGTGCCTGCGGGGACAGAGGACCAGCCCCATGAAGAAGCTCCAGGGCTCCCGGATAGCTGGGTGTGTTCTAGAGGAAGCAGGACAGAGCCTGGCACACTTCACTGTATTCCCGCTGCAGATAAAGGTCTTTCTTTGCTCTCTCAGTTTCCACTATAAATCTTCCCAAGGCCTAGGGAATACTTTTTCCTAGATTACAATGCCTTGTTGCCTCTGAGTGCCTTTCCCGGTTCCTGGCAGTTTTTGTCCTGGAATTCCACAGCGCAACATTAGTGCCAGAGGCATGGCCAGGTATTTCCCTTGGGTGCCTCCAAGGTTTGGAGATTGATGTCATCTCTTGCTTTCCCCCTCTCGCCCCTCCCACAAGCAGCAGGCCGCAAATCCTGTTCAGTGTCCCTCCATCCTCTCACCCATTCATCCTCTCCTCTCCGTCCCTTCAGCATGACAGCAGCTTGTGAGAAGGGTCACCGCCAGCTCCCCGCTGCTCTCCCTGCCCTGTGACTTCCTTCACTCACCCTGGCTGCAATCCTCTCACAGTCAGGCCTTGAGGAGAACCTCCCCAACACGTGCCTGGCCATAGTACCTGTGCGCTGGGGGCCTACCAGAGAGGGGATCACTACCGCCCTGTTTAAAGCCCCCGGCAGCCTCCCATTGCCTACAGATGACAGTGCCGGCCTGGCGTTTCCTACGTCTACCTCTTGCTCCTCTCCCGTGCCCAGCCTGGGTCTGACCACACCTTCACCTGCTGCTGCCCTCTCAGCTCCCAAGCACCCCAACTCCAGGTCGGGCTCTGGCTTGTCCTTCTCTGTTAAATGTTCTGCATGTTTGTGTCCCATTTATCCTTTCCTTTGGACAATTTCAAACTTCTCCTAGATCCCACAAAGAGAATGCACCCCAACATTCCATGGTTTCTCAGTAGGCCATCAGAGGATGGTATGAGAACAAAGCTCTTCCTGTCTACATCCAGCCTGCTGCTGCTGCATAATGGGCATGGAGGGCTTCTGGTTTCCTTCTTTGGAGGAAAAGTAAGAATTAATTTAAAAATTTTTACTGTAAAAAATTTAATGCAAAGGAAGACTAAACATAATTTAATCATATTAATTTATTGTTGCATTTATTAAGCTACTGACTTGGGGGACAAAATGAGCAACATGTGTACCTATGGTATTCATGATGCAACAGGGTTAACTGACTTGGAACAGCCATCATCAATGGATTCTCCAAAATCCTTGTCTGCCTAAGGAATGGAGAAGTTACTGTTAGCTGCTCCATTTCCTTGAGAGATGCTAAGACAAGATAGTATTGTTCTGGCGAATTAGTTGGCTAAACCAACTGAAGGCAAAAATCAGGGGGTGATTCTCAGCCCTTTGCTACTTTTCAGTCTAAAGCAGAAAGATATGTATCCTCTGCTTAAGAAAGTCAAGCTGTATTATGGAGGGTTATGCACCATTAACCAGGAAAAGCAGAGAACACTTGGTATAGAATTATTGGTTTCTATTCTTTTTTTTTTTGGTGATACTGGAGATCAAAGCCAGGGGTAGTCTACTACTGAGCTCTATCACCAACCCTTTTAATTTTGAAACAGGGTTTCATAAAGTTGCAGAGGTTGGTTTTGAACTTGTTTCTCCTGTTTCAGTCTCTCTGTGATTACAGAAGTGTACCACCACACCCAGCCTGATTTCTATTTCTTAAGAAAAAATTCTAACTAGAAGGAGGGAAAACCTGGTAATATATTTTTATTATAAGAGAACTTAGAAAAACCCTATAAGGAGTAAAAGTAGTAGGGTAAAGACTGTAGATTAAAGATGAAGAGGGAAGACATCCACTATGACTTCATAATGAAAAAATCTCTTTCCCATCTGTAGTGGAGAGGGTCCTAACAAAATGTGAGTGCTCACTGAGTGCTTTGAGTAGCCTTCTAAGGAAAAGCTGCAACTGCTTCAACATCAGTGGAGTCTGAGATATTGAGGAGGCCTGGCTAGGGTGGAGGCCAGGATGCCGCTGCTAGTACCTCACTCACAGCCCCAGGAGAACGCTTTCCCACTGAGAGAGGCAGTGTCCTGGCAAGACCTGCGCTGGAGTGTACACTGAGATTGTGTAAAATCTAGCTTCTTTCCTATATGCAGAGACAAGCACCAAGTCCATTATTATTTATCTTTTGTACTGGGGGTGGAATCCAGGGGCTTTCTATCTCCGGGCTATACTTCCAGACCTATTCTATACTTTATTTGGAAACAGGGTCTCACTAAGTTGCTGAGAGCCTCACTAAGTAGCTGAGGCCGGCTTCGAACCTGTGCGATCCTTCTGTCTCAGCCTCCCAAGCGCGGGGATTACAAGCGTGCGCCACCATGCAGGATCCAGATACCAGCGAGTTCTCATATCCTGAGGGTCCTCTGGGGAACACAGCTCTACGTGCTGCCTTAGTGGCCAGCCCTTGCTGTGGAGTCAGGGGCCTAGAATCCGTTGCAAAGATAAGAGCTGAGTCCTTTTCCATTTGACTGCCCATTAACTAATTAATTAATTTTATTTTTCGGTGGGGGGCAAGGAACCCAGGGGCATTCTACCTCCAAGCTACACCCCCAGCCCTATTTTTTATTCTTATTTTTAAACAGGGTCTCACTAAGTTGCAAAGGCCTCACTAAGTAGTAGCTGAGGCTGTCTGCGAACCATAATCCTGTCTTTGCCTCCCAAATGCTGGGATTACAAGTGTGCGCCACCACATGGGGCTTGCCTGCCCATTAAGAGGAATTTGATTTATCTATTTATTTATTTTGTGGTCCTGGAAATAGAACCCAGGGGCATTCTACCTCTGAGCTATACCCCCAGTCCCATTTTATTTTTATCATGAACCGAGTCTCACTACTTGCTGAGGCTGTCCTGTACCTGCGGTTCTCCCGTCTCAGCCTCCCAAGTGCTGAGATTACAAGCATGCACCACCACACCCAGCCATTAAGGGGAACTTCTTTACTCAGCGTTTGAACCTCTGCCTCAGCATAGTGTTCTTGCTGCTTCTTTTTCTTTCTTTTTTTCCCTGCGGTACTGGGGGTGGAACCCAGGGGCATTTTACTTCTGAGGGACAGGCCCAGCCATATTTTTTCTCCTTTATTTTGAAAACAGGGTCTCACTGAGTTGCAGAGGTCTTCACTAAGTAGCTGAGGCTGGCCGTGAACTGCGACCCTCCTGTCTCAGCTTCCTGAATGCTGGGATTACAAGCGTGTGCCACAACGCCCGGCTATGTTCTTGCTTCTTATTAGATAACTTGGCCAGAGACCTTTCTGGACACCAAACCCTAGGCACAGGGAACCCAAGCCCACCAAAGTAGCTTTTACCCTAGATGGCCACTTGTCCGGTCAGTGGTGTGACCTTGCTTCTCCTCCACACCTGCTTTCTGTCCCTTCCACCCGGCAGCCTCTATTTCTACCCTCGGGCAGGATGCCCTTTTGCTTCCATAGCAAACAGATAACCCCAGGGCCCAGGACTGTAACAGCTCATATTGTGGATATGAATGCAAAACTACTCACCTGGGCCCCTCTTCTTTCTATCTCCTCCTGGTTCTTGGTTAATGTTGTTACCAAATCAGGTTGCCAAAGCATGAAGAGGAGAAATTTAACTTACATGCAATCCTGTGTCTGTCACATGTGAAAACTCATGTTGAGTTTTAAATGATAGATCTGTGATTCCCAGATTGCATAACCACACACATAATTAAGACTCAGTCTTATTTAAAACAGATGACAGTGTAGCTAACAAAGACCAAACACTGTTTATTAAAGTTCTACTTTTTTTTTGTGTGTGTGGTACTGGGGATCGAACCCAGGGGCATTCTACCTCAGAGCTACACCCCCATTCCTATTTTTTATTCTTTGTTTTAAAAAAGGCCTAAGTTTGGAGGCCTTACTAAGTAGTTCAGGCTGGCTACAAACTTGTGATCCTCCTGTCGCAACCTCCCAAGTACTGGGATTATAAGCGTGTACCACCACGTGCAGCTAAATTTCTACTTTTGAAAACAGATTTTCTCTACGTTGTCCTAAGCCGGGGTTAGCAAACTATGACTAGCAGATCATATCTGGGAAGCTGTCTGCTCTTGTAAAAAAAGTTTTATTGGAACACAGTGATACTTATTTGTTTGGCTTTTACTTATGGCTGCTTTCCCACTGAAGTGGCAGAGTTGAATCCAAAACTGAATGGCCAACAAAACCCCAACTGGTCACCATCTGGCTCCTTTGGAAGCCTGCCAAGCCAACCTAGAGCAGGAGGCTAGGTAAAAGGGTGAGAATGAGGTACCTGTTGACTGGCGGGTGTTCTCCTGTGACATGGCTGTCGTCACGGTTTCCGTGGCTGCATCTCTGACAGCTTGCTCTTCACTCTGCAGGAGGGCGAGGACACACCTCCAGAGAGCAAGCGTGTCCTGCAACTCTGCGAAGACCAAAAAGGGTTTAATCAGCTAGAATGCAGCTGACCGGCAGGTAAAGCACTGCTTCAACTCCACAGCATTACACGGGCAGCAGCCATTTCTTTTTTCCTAGCTATTGCAAGACAGGAAGACCTGAGAGTGAAACCAACACTGGAAGAAAGAGGACACCAAGGAGGAGGCTTGGAATTGTCTTTTTGGGGAGTAGCAGGAGCCAGGCATTCTGGAGGCAACAGCCATAGGCCAGGCCCCCAGAAGGTCCTGCCTGGCTGTGAAAGGCACAGCTCTCCCAGCTCATGATTCTCAAAAATAAAACGCTATGCACTAAAAGGGCTTTGAAGAAACTAGCTCAGTTTTGATTTAAGTGACTGCTTACCAACACTGAAAGCAAAATGTCAATCAAGATTATGCTTTGGTAGCCGGGCGTGGTGGCGCACGCTTGTAATCCCCGCGCTTGGGAGGCGGAGACAGGAGGATCGCGCAAGTTCGAAGCCAGCCGTGCTGGCTTAAGAGACCTTGTTTCCAAATAAAAATATAAAAAATAGGTGTCTGGGAGTGTAACCCGGAGGTAGAAGGGTTTCCAGGAACCCCAGTGCCACCAAAAAGAAAAAAGATTATGCTTTGGTTACTTGGGAGGCTGGGGATTGCAGGTTTGAGGGCAGTCTCAGAAACTTAATGAGACCCTGTTTCAAAATAAAAATAAAACAGCACTGGGGGTGTATCTCAGAAGTAGAATTGCCCCTGGGTTCAATTCCCAGTACAAAAAAAAAAAAAAAAAAAAAAAAGAAGGACCCACGAGAAGGGCGCCAGTCTGCAGTCTGCTTTGAACATATGTGGGTCCACTCTGCTGCCATGACCACTGGGTGCTGGTCCTGCTAGTCAGCCTGCACTGGGGGCTGCTGCACACAACACACAGAAAGGCAGCATCTGCCCCTGGACAATAGAAAGGTGTGTAAAGTCCAGAACACAAGGCAACACATAGCCAAGAATGAAACTGCATGGTTGTGACGTACAATAGAGAAAGACCACAGGACTGCTGGCATAGGATGGGCTCCGTGAGGGCAGGGAGAGGCGGGAAGGCCTCGTGAACAGGACATCTGGCCCACGGTGAAGCGTTGTGTGGAGAGCCATGGTAGACTACCTGCAGCATCCCTGTCCTCTCCCCAGGGAAGCAATCCCGTCCTAAAATCTCCCATCTGTCTACTCTGATTATCTGTCCTCAGAGAACCTGCTATCAGTCACTAGTACTTCAGTAAAACCTGGAACAGTTCTTTCTATTCCAGATTTGGGTTTAAATTTTACTCAGTCTTTCAGAGCTGAGTAGGCTTATGCTTTGTTTTTGCAGCAATGGGATTGAACCTAGGGCTTTGTGCATTCTTGGCAAGCATTCTACCGCTGAGCACCCCACCCTCAGAACCTTACCACGTCTTTCAGTATCCATCCTCTCTAACTGTTCTCTAGGGCTTCATGCTTTCTTAACACTTTCCTCTTCAACGTGGTCATACCTCCAGAATCCTTCTTCCTTAGTCTGTTCCAGCCTATCCTAGTGTACTTTTAAGTGCTTTGTCTCTCTCATCAGTAGCTGGTTTTCATGTTCTTATAAGCTATGACTGATCTCTTTTCTCATTTCTATAATGCTAAAACCAGCACCAACAGTCAAATATGAACCAAGGGCTTTCCCCCAGGACTCAAGTCTACATAGGAATGCTAGGTTATTCTACACACATTTTGCCTGCTATTAGCCAGTATTAGAGTAACTAAAACTGCCCAGAAAATGTGCCATAAAAAGGTATTAATCTTACAGAAGAGATTTGACCCTTCCCCTTTTATTTTATTTTATTTACTTATTTATTTTTTTTGGTGGTACTGAGGTTCCTGGAAACCTTTCTACCTCCGGGCTATACTCCCAGACCTATTTTTATACTTTTTAAATTTAGAAACAGGGTCTCTTAAGCCAGCGTGGCTGGCTTCGAACCTGCGCGATCCTCCTGTCTCTGCCTCCCAAGCGCGGGGATTACAAGCGTGCACCACCACGCCCGGCTTCCCCCTTTTATTTTAAAGAGTTAGGATCTTACTGTTGCCCAGGCTAGCCTCAAAACTCTTGGGCTCAGTAATCTTCCTATCTCAACCTCCTGAGGAGGAGCTGGGACTCTAGTGCACGCCACCTCCTGTTTGACCAAAGTTTATACTTCTTTGCTCTTATTTCTCTGGGCCCAGTGATTAAATAGTAATAGAAGGTTTCCTCTCAATCCCTTTCTGGGTGTAAGAAAAATGCCTAGATATCACTAAGAAGAAAGAAGTGAAAGGATATCAAAGAAGCCTCCATGTTTGTTTCCCAGAGAGATCCAGGGATATGAGACCCTTTATTGGTTGGAACTCCTCTAACACCTAAAATTTGAATCTCACAGTCTAAAAAAAAAAAAATGGTCCTTTATTGTTTCTGAATAATTCTTGGCGGCAAGGACCATGTGTTATTCTCAAGGGCTATGCATGGAAGTGGTAAACAAAACCAGAAAAGAGAGAGAGAGAGAGAGAGAGAGAGAGAGAGAGAGAGAGAGAGAGAGAGAGAGAATGAATTAGAGCATGATAATAAGAATTACTCATGACAAAGAGAGGGCAGGACTGAGATTTAAACATGGCTTTAGGTTCCCAGCTTTCCTTTTAATTAGCTGGGTGTGGTGGCACATACTTGAAATCCCAGTATTTGGGAGGCTGAGACAGGAGGATGGCAGGTTCGTAGCCAGTGTCAGCTACTTAGCGAAACCCTTCACAACTTAGTGAGATCCTGTTTCAAAATAAAAAATAAAAAACAGGGCTGGGGGTATAGCTCAGAGGTAGAATGCCCTGGGTTCAATCCCCAGTACCACAAAACAAAACAAAACCTATCTTTAACATGAAAATAACACAATTGAAAAAATTAAAACACAAAAAAAGCCCTTATGCTTCTCAGTTGCTGAGGGTTTCAAGCGTGGTTTTCTTCAACACTACTGGCATGATGCTCTCTTCTGATATTACTCTTGAGGCTCAGGGAGCAGCAGTGAGGACAGAGACAGGGATAAAGAAGATGGCTAAAACCAGCTAAGAGCTAGACATCCATTTAATGTCAAAACATCTCCTCTTTCCAAGGACACTCCACTCAGTAAATACAGTGAAAGGAACCAGCAGTTGGTCTAGTGACTTCAGCCAGAAACAGCAAGTCACCCTGAATCTTCCTTAGCGGAGGCAGCATCAGGTCCTGATGTCCCACTTCCTAAATGTCGTTTGAGCCCGTCCTCTCTTGCCTCACTGCCCAGCTTCATAGTGACCCATTCAATTCTCACGTAGGTCACTGCGATAGCCTTCATGGAAGAGGGGATGGTTGGACAGAGTCTTGACAGACAAATAAAAGCAAGTGAAGCCGTGGTTTGTTTACAGAGAACTGTTCCTTACTGATGACACACAGGGCTTGTGTTGGGAGTGGTGGATGATGAGGCAGGAGGGGTGGCCCAGGGATAGAACAGAAAGGGCCTATGAGCCATGGAAAGGGTGTTTAGAGTTTATCCTGAAGGCAATGAGAACCTACTCAGAGGTTTCCAGCAGTGAACTAAAATGGTCGGATTTACATTTGAGAAAGACCACAGAGGTTCTTTGGAAACTTTGCAGAGAATGGCTGCTTGGAGGATAAAATAGAAAAAAAAAAAAAAAAAAGAGACTAAGAGGCTGTTGGTAAAAATTGTCTAGCGTATGAATCGAGAGGGCAGAAAAACACAAGAAAGACGTGAAGGCACGAAGCACGCTGCCCCCTGTCACCTTTCCTTCTCTTTCAGGCTGGAGAATCTGTCCACACTTTGAGCCAGTTTGGTACAATGGGCCCCCTCAGCACACTTACCAAGAACCGGACAGGGGTTGGTGAGAAAAAATGGTGTGGTGCTGGTGAGGACCTGGGCAGCGGCCAGCCTAGACTCTGTGGGGAGACGGTCTTCGCAGGACAAGACAACCAGCTGCACCCACTGCTTCAGCTCGGGGGCCATCAAGTCCTTGTTCTGAATGCACAGAAAGTACCAATAAGCACTTGTAAAGATAAAGCCATGGACTGACGTGGAAGTGGGGAGAAGCTACACCAGACAGCACCTGGAAGTCAGTTCTTACCTCAGTGGGCAGGAAGACTTTAGTTGCTTTTTCTCACTAGGAAGAAATAAGCCCAAGCAAGAAAACTTGAGTTATCTTTAAGAAATGTGGAGTCACCGTAACTGGAGAGCAAGTTCTTTGAATCACTTCTGGTGCGTGTCAGGTCATCCCAACACTGGGGTAGTGGACAGCCTCAGTGAAGGCCAGACTGGCCAGACTGTGGTGGCAAATCTTAATTTGTCCTCAATAAACAGATATTCTTCCTATCGTTGGTTCTTGGATGGGCCTATGAGCAACCACTTCTTAGCCTCCCTTGCCTGCTACTGTCAAGCTACCATATCTACACTGGACTGCTTCTACCTGGTTTAAAAAACAGTGTTGATGAGTTCCTGTAACAGCCTTGAAACGCAGCATTCTTAACTGTGATATTACTAGTGACCTCCTAGGCTTGGCCTTCTGGCCTGCCTCTGAACAAGACATGTAAGGCCACTGTTCTCCTGCTTGTTAATTCTCACTCTGTTTTTTTCTCTGCCTAGCTCCAGGATCTCAGAACTTATGAGCTGAGCGAGCCTGAGCTCAAGTGATCTTCCTGACTCAGCCTTGTAAGAAACTGGAACTATAGGTACATGCCATTGTGCCTGCCTATAATCAGGGTCTTTAAATGTGTACTTGTACTGCAATACTGGTCACTTTCTACTTATTATTCCGTGGTGTATGAACCTAAGCACATATGTATTTATGTTGAAGCATCTTTCCAGGAAGTTGTTTTGCCTCAACTAATTTCACTTCACCCCTCTATGAACCAGGTGGAGCATATATGGACCTCCATACAGAATCAGCTAAACTATGTTCTAGGGGCATATTTAAGCCTTAGCAGGCTTTTTCTTTCTTTCTTTCTTTTTTTTTTTCCTTGTACTGGGATTGAACCCAAGGACATTCTGCCTTCAAGCTATACCCCCAGACATTTTAAATTTTGAAACAGGGTCTTGCTAAGTTGCTGAGGGTATCACTAAGTTGCTGAGGCTCCCAAGTCCTGGGATTAAAAGCACGCAGCACTATGCCTGGCAAGCCTTCGCAGTTTATTTCCATACTTAGTTCACTAGGTTGTAATATTTCCTTTTACTTTTTCTTTTTTTTTACAGGTCTGCGGATGGAACCCAGGAGCATTTGACCACCAAGCTACACCCCCTGCCCTGTTTTTTATTCTTTATTCTGAAACAGGGTCTCACTAAGTTGCAGATGGCCTCACCAAGTAGCTGAGGCTGTCTGCGAACCGCGATCCTCCAGTCTCAGCCTCCCAAATGCTGGGATTACAAGTGTGCGCCACCACGCCCAGCTTCACTAGGTTGTAATCTTAAACATTCTTAGAATTGACCTGCTTATTCTTCTTTAAACTGTCTTGTTATAAAAATGGGATAAACAACGGACACATGTGTGCTGGGGGATGGTTGTACACTCTCTTAAACTCTAGTCACAAATACCCAAAACAAAAGAAAGGTGTGCTCCAAAAATTTTTTCGTAAATCATTCTCCAAGTGAATTATCAATACAATCTTTTTGTAGGGCCTGCATTCAGATCATGGTGATTCTGCTGCTAGGACAGTTCACCTTCTAGGTATGTAAGAGTACAAACACCCAAGTCCCAGGACACACACAGCATCAGCCTTACCTCTTCACGTGTCTGCATGTGGTGGGCAATCACTTTGGAGGCAAGTCTCAGAGCCACACTCTGGATTTCAGACCTGGAAAAAGAAAACACAAACCAAATCAAACATATTTTACACACAGATGGTTTTTGCAGATAGTCTGTAATTAGTATGAACACTGGACATCTCTACCCTCTGGCCACAGAAATGCCTCCAAAACCAATGTAATTTTGCTTATTAATGTGAAACTCTGACATCATCTGTTGCTTGGGTTTAAAACATAGCTCCTAAGCTGAGGGTTAGAAAAACCACAGGACCTGAGCCCTTAGGCCAGGACTCTGAGCAAGTTCACTGTAAAATGACGGAAGGAATCACACGCCCCACCAAGGTGGCACAGGGAGCCCCAGGAACAGACCTCTCACTGGAAGCAATGTCCATTGTCCAGGTCAAGAACTCCTTCAGGGTTAGATGCACACAGCGCTCTGTATGGGGAAGCCACTCGCTGGGGTGCATGCAATGGAGAATCTTCAGTATCTGTGTGAGCCGAATCCATGAATGAAAGAGAAAGAAACACAGAAAAATTCTCCAGATGCCAAATAATCACTGTACCAACAAAGGCGCTTATCTTTCAAAAGGCGCTTCCTAACTTATTTCCCCTCTGCAATCCCTCTGAGAGACTGAGGCAGAACACAGCAATGACCAACTCGAGGACCCCTAGTGAATGGAATGAGATGTCCAGATTTCCAGGCCAGTGCCCTTAAATTTTCTTTTTTTTTTCTCTTTTTTTTTTTTAAACCAGTATTGGGGACTCACTACCACTGAGCTACATCACTAGTCCTTTTATTTTAAGATAGAGTTCTGCTAAGTTGACTAGGCTGGCCTTGAGCTTGTGATCCTCCTGCCTCAGCCACCTGGGTTGCTGGGATTATAGGCCATGTCTCCCCCTAAACAGGCATATCAATAAAGATGACCTCTGATATATTCTATAGCTAATTTTCTTTTTGGTATTGGGAATTGAATCTAGGGGCACTCTACCCTGAGCTACAACCCCAGCCATATATATATATATATATATATATATATATATATATATATATATATATATATATATTTATTTGTGGTACTGGGGGTGGAACCCAGGGGCTTTCTACCTCTGGGCTATACTCCCACACCTATTTTATATTTTTATTTGGAAACAGGGTCTCACTAAGTTGCTGAGAGCCTCACTAAGTAGCTGAGGCTGGCTTCAAACCTATGTGATCCTCCTGTCTCAGCCTCCCAAGAGTGAGGATTACAAGCATGTGCCACCACGCCCGGCCCTTTTTTATTTTCAAACAAGGTCTTGCTAAGTTGCTGAGGCTGACTTCAAACCTGTGATCCTCCTGTCTCAGCCTCCCTCCTAAGTACCGGAATTACAGGCATGCCCCGGTAAGAGCTCATTTCCAATGATCTGTTTCCTCAACATCCCAGAGTGGCTTGCTCTGTTATTAGTTAATCTCCGCTATCAACGCCACTGTTATCAACAGCTCTTCTTCTTGCCCTTCTCTGCATGAAGCCACGCCAAGTACTATAGCGAGTCCTTACTCTCTGGACATTGAATCTATCTCCTGTTGCCCTCAGCCCAAACTGATCTTGCCTCCTTGAATGGGAGGAGCAGGAGACTGTTAGTACGGAAGAGAATTTACCTTGCAGAAACATTCTGGGTGGCTCTCCTTCATTGCCAACAGCAGGAACGTCTCTCCCATACTGCACAGAGATGGCAGTCCCTTCTCTCCCAGTCCAGAGGCAGCCGATGAGAACTTTCCCAACAGGGCTTCTAGTGTCAGTGAGCGCACCTCAGGAGAGGAACACTCTAGCAGCTGCGAGAAGGTGACAGGAACACCCCCCGCTTGCTTCCCGGCCTTGGCCTGCACAGCCCACACCGTAGCAATGGCCAGTTTGGTGAGACTCTGCAGATACTGGGGCAGGCCTGGAACCTTGGAGGTACACTGGAATCCTGTTATCAGCTCTGATCCTGAGATGATCCCTCCAGCTTCCTCCCAGAAGCCAAGACTCTCCAGAACTAAAAAGCAAAACAAGAGAGGGGAAGAGGTTAGTTTATTCAACTTTTCACAAAGGGACACGGATAAACAGAAGTCTCTGATTACACTGGGTGGGACCTTTAGATGTCTTTCCCAAGTAGATTTCACGAATATAATGTAGTGAGTGACTAGCCCACCAAAGTTTGGACTCC